>NC_137191.1:9585064-9625064 GCF_960531495.2 Zeus faber
TGTCTGCGTGGGTATTGAGCCGAGGGGTTTTTTGTTTTTTTTCTTTTGCAGCATGTCATTAGTTCAGGACTTGATTGAGCACCCGCAGAAAAAGACAATTACACCCAAGTGGCGCACTCCAGTTAATCTGCAGGAGGTGGTGTGCTTTCAGAAGAGAGCCGGAATAATTATGACCACATCGTTTCATGAAATGTGTCCCCATCGGTGTTTCGGTGCCATGATTAGAAGCATTAGAAAACGAAAATTAATTTAAAAAAAATCGTATTCTTTCTCTTCAAAGCGGCAGCCATGTCTCGATCATTGTTCTGAAGATTGTTTTCGTTTTTGGCCACTCCCAAAGGCAGATTTCCGTAATTACCAAAAGTGGTCGTATATCGACAAGAATCGAGTCCTGATTCGGTCGGTCGGGCGGTGTCGTTGCAGCTCTAAAACAGTGTAAAGATCCAGTTCGAGCGCAGAAATTTCTTGCTTGGGTGGTGTAACGCCGCCTGTTTAAACCCCTGTGCCGCGGCACCCCAGCGCGGCTGAGGGCTCGCCAGCTGGGCTGTGGAAATGTTTCAAATTCCGCTCCATAAATAATGGAAACAAGCTTGTGTTGCAAGATCCAAATTGCAAGGCTGTAATAATTCATAAGTTCCAGCCAGGAGACCAACTCTGTTCGCTTCGAAATTAGAACTTTTAGAAGGGATGAAAAGTTTGACTCGGTCATTGAGAAGTCACCCAGTAAAAGTTCAGCCGAATTTAGTCCTCAGATTTTATTTTCAGTTTGAGTCGAAAATTTCACTCTTTTGCCAGAGTGAGTTCCGATTCGCGAGTCATGGGCCATCATAACGATAAGGAAGGTTCTTCGGGGCTGTGACGTTTTGTGATGTTTTTAGTGCCTTACAGGGTAGCGGTGTTGGGAAATGCTGGTGTAAAGAGCTGCAGATTACTTAAAACACGTTAAAACCTTCGTTGCATTCAGTGTATTTCTGTCAAAGAATGCGAAACGGTACACGGGCAGATGGAGTCAGAATCAATCTGCAGCTCGTCTTGTCACTGTAATTGCAATCTCCCTGTTCTATTGGGAACAACAACAGTGAAACACAACATGCAACATGTCGATTTCAAAGCACACCGATTGGAAATGATGCAATATTATGCTTCACCATTGGGCCTGAGTGATTATTTGAAGTATATATCATTGAGTTTGGCAACTGTTTGACGTGTTTTATCCTTTGGCTTATTGTCTTTTGGCTTATTTTAGGGATCACAAAAGCACTTGAACCTCCCCATGTGGTCCATCGTTCAAAAAAAGGGTTAGGATTAGGATGAATTCCCATACAAATATATATATATATATATATATATATATACTTTATATATAATATATATATATATAAATATATATAAATACATATTAAAAAAAAATATATATATACATATATATATTATATATATAAAGTCTGATTTCATAGGTTTGGACACATCTTTAGGCTGTCAAAACGAAACGCAAAGAACGCGCATAAGGTGAATATATTCTCTTTAATAGATAAGAGGTTTAATAGCAGTTGAATTCATTTTTTTTTCCCTGTATTTTGAAACACTGACGTCCGATTCAGTCGTGTAAAACATTTCAAAGAGAATGACATCAAGTGCAACGGTTAAAATAATCATTTAATGCCAAATACTAACCCAGTTTCCTGCCACAGGATATTTGTAATTAAGAGACAAAAAAAAGAAACTATTAGAGATGGTATTAAACTATTACAGCCGCTAAGTGTGGACAATAATGCGAGATGAATTGCAGATATCACACTCTCTTTCTCTCTCTCTCTCTCTCCCTCCCAGTCCAATGCCCATGGCTTCGATGAAGTACAGCTGTGGGGAAGGATAGTATCGGGATTGCTTACATGTGGGTTTTGGGATAAATTTTGGATTTCTGGATTAGTTTTAACGTTATCCGTGTTAAATGCTTCTGTTTCTGGATTAAATTGCTTCCCCCCATTTAGCAGACGATGATACATTATTATAAAATATGTAGACTAGCCTCAAGAAGAACGGCATTAAAGGCTTTGCAAATTTGCTCAGAAAAAAAATGCAAAATTAATGACCATTACACAGACTTAGACTTTCCCCTCCAATTTACATTTACAGTACATTAAAGAGATTTACAGAGAAATACACTCATTGATAAGCCTGAACCACCTCAGCTCTATCTCAAAACCAATAACTAGAAACACAATACAAATGTTATTTCTCATAAATGTATATTTATAAATATATAAATATATAGGTATCCTTGTCGTGTGCCAGGAACCTGTTATTTATTTCCAGTACAAGCGTCGGGATCCGCTCCAATTGCCAGTGCCCACCATGACTGTTTCAAGCTCTCATTTCGGGGTTGATAGTGTATGCACATGATTTAACTCAAAATGACCATGAAGAGTTTAACGCGCTCGGATAAGTGGGGAAAAAATAAATACACAACAAAATAAAAAGGCTTTTCGGCTCTGCATTAGCTCCACTACAGCTGTACAGTATTGGTGGTGGTAGTTCGGGATGGAGGGTAGCCAATGAGGAGGAACCAGTGGCACTGAGCGTACATTGACAGTGCCAGTAGTGTTAGCCACTGCTATGACATTGGTATTGGGTATTGGTACTTTAATTACTGCCACCAACAACATCACCAATTAGGGGTTGAGGGTGGCCAATGAGTAGCCCTGTACGATATTGGTAACTGTTGTCTGGGATGGAGAGTATGCACTACAACTGCTGGCCCTGAGTATGCGTCAATGGTGCCTGTGGGTTTAGTCACTGGTATTGTATTGGTGGTGGAAATTAGCGGTGGAGCGAAGCCACTGGGGATGTCTTGAGAGTAGTCAAAGAGAAATACAAGCATACATGGAATAGTGGTAGTACAATTGTGGTAATAGTGGCTGAAGGTACACCTCGGTGTGGAGGGGATGGTTCTGGGACACCAGACCTCTCTGTCGAGCCTTCTGGGGGTACAGTGGGCTGACAGTAATTGAATGAAACAACGGCAAAAAGTGGTGCCGACTTGGAAACCGAAATTAAAAACTCACACTGGCACTCGGCTCTCGCAGCTGGGTGGCCAGCAAAGCCATTTGGAGGAGGTTGGTTTGAGGTCGTCTGTGGAAAGGTATGACGGCACTGCCTGAGTTACTGTGGTCTCCGTAGGCGAAGGGACCGAGTGTGCGGAGCTGTTTGGACGGACTGGACTTCGGCGTTCAGCCCCGGCCAGACTGTGTAATTCGTCGGGTCTCTCTGATTACTTTTCTCTTTCTCCTGTGCCGGCACATATCCAACCTCGCCTCGATAAAGTGGTCAGCAAATGACAACAGGTGTTTTCTTCTCCAACTTTGTTTTTTATCTCCTCAGGCGCCCTGGTGGCTCAACCAGATAAGCGCGCATACGGGCAGGTGCGCCTGGAGCCACCCAGTTTCCAATCCGTCCGGTGGTCATTTGCTGTGTGTCTCCGCCCCCCGTTCTTTCTCTCTCTACAATAGATACGTTTATGAGAGAATTCACCGGTCAGGTGTTCTTTTTTTTCTCTCTTTATTAACGCCGCTTTCCAAAGGAGTGGGGAATTTGAACTGGTAACCCTGTAGAGAGTGTTTGTGGAGGCGCATTTCTAACAGAGCGGCTAAGTTGTTCTTTAAAGCTCCGCGCAGACATCACTTTCTTTTGACATTTGAAAGGCACAGGTTTCAAAGCAAAGTCATAGCCACGCTGTGCAAAAACATGAAAAGTCAATACCAACATCTACTTTGTTCAAACAAAAAAGACCAGAAAATAGGTGGATTGTGTTTTCGAAAATCTGGGGAAGAAATACATTAAATTGTAATTTAATAGCTGTGATTCAAACAGCACAGAGAATACACAGTAAACTGTTATTATATTCAATCAACTGTCATAATTTCTACATTGTAATATTAAGATTCAGTGAGGACTGGAATTTCCTAAGTAAAATTTTTAATATTTACACATTTTATTTATGCAATAAATGAACTTTCTGGGAAGAGTACATTTTATTACAGATTTACTCAAACTGTTGTAATGTTTTATTGTAACTGCACATAATGTAACCCAAAAAATACTAAGTAAAAATCACGTATGTGTTTGCGTGTGTGTGTGCGTGTGTGTGAATGTGCGCGTGCGTGTGCGAGGGTGTTATGTTTCACGCCCGTTGAGAGACTCACGGTTGTTAACAATTCACAGAGCCCCAGAGAGTTTTTTTTTTTTTTTTTTTTTCCCCTCCATAAAAAGATCACTGTTGCATATTCAGATGATCTCTCCCATGGGGGTCATTAAAAAGCATGTTTGGAGGGCGGGCGAACAGCAATCTCACATCGCTGTTAATGTGCTACGGCGAAGGCTTCATTAAAAAACGACATCCTATATCTTTATGTCGACATTCTCACTGTCCAAAAAAAGGGGGAAAGAAAATGCACAATTTCGTGGCGGCGAGCCGCGCAGAATTTATTCCGTGCCGGAACCAGCCGCCCCGGATAACACAGCGTATGAATATGCCGTGCACATGAACCGCTCGCGTTGAGTGCCGTGCAGTGTTATTGTTGGAGGGCGCTGCGTACGTAGGCCTACTGTCAAATTCCAAAGCCTGTATGCACTTGACAGCATCATAATTCAGCACAATGGGAGGCGAGCTGTCCACCAATGACAGAACTCTAATTGTGGAGAAGCTGCTGAAAGCCTTTCAACGGCCATTTTCATGCATTAGGCAGAAGCGGCGTACTTCACTTCCATTAAAGCAACGTTACTCCATCCACTCCCGGAGCCGACAAACAGGCCAACACATTTTGGATTTGATAAAAGTCTCATTACAAACACTGAAAACTGATACGGGGTTTGTGTTTTTTTTCCAAAAGCCTACGCGGTGCCACGCTGCGATCAAATTTGGCGGATGGCTTTCTTTTTTTTTTTTTTTTTCTTAAAATGTTCTTCAAATTTTTCAGAATCAAACACGAGAAAAAGCGAGTTGCTTTTGTGTTACTTGGATGTCTGGACTTCACTGCGGGACGCGACAAACCGCGGGGCTCAGAAAACGCAATTAACACCACCGCCGCCAAAATGGGATTCAAGTGCGGAGACGTGGTTAATGGGGTTTTGTCGTCTTGTTCTTCTTTTCTGCCACATCCCTCTGTTTTTCCTGAACGCGGGTGTTAGTCTTTAATTCCAGCGGTCTGACTGTTTCTTGATGGGGGGAAAAAAAACAAAAAGCATCTCAGCTGGTTGGGCCATCTCTGCTCTCCCACACAGACACTCGATGGCAAGTCACTTAAAACCAGAGACTAATTCTGTGCCCTTTTATATACTTGAGCTACCATACAACACCCACACACACACGCACAGACACACACACGCACACACACACACTCACACACACACACACACACACACACACACACACGCACACACACACACACACACACGCACACACACACACACAAACACACACACAGATTTATGTCTAACTATTAAGGGTACAAAGCGGGTACTGAGCACAGCGTAATTGGAACGTTTCTGTTGGCACCATTGACCTGCCCAGTAATGATGGCACATTATATGCCTGCGGTATGTCAATGTGTCAAGAAACAAGTTCACGAATTTCAATTAATGATCTGTTTAATACTTACTAAATTATGCCAAAAGCTGTAGATATACGAGACGAGTTTACCTCTGAAGAAAGTCCAGCTAAACTGGTGAGTCAGGTTAGTTTGGCCAATTAACAGGATGGCGCCTGCTGTAAAAGTGTCCAAAAAGTAAATACATGTGTTCCAAAGAGGCCAATTAGTTGGTGACTGAATTCCAGGTGAATCACTCCCAAGAACTGCAGAATTATTAATGTGGTCAGGGAAATGGCCTTTAAAAAAATCCCGACAGAATGATGTTTTCCGATGAAATGCGTCGGCAGAGAGGCAGGCTCGGCGGTCGCGAGTCAAAGCTCCCTGAGGGGGGATGGACGGACATGTTATTTTTATTCCTTGTCTTTTGTTCATATAAAAGGATCGCGGAAGGGTTCTGCGCTGCCGGAATCGACCCGATCCGTGACCCTGTCTCAAAAAACTCACAAAAAAACGACATGTTCCCGGAGAGAGAGAGAGAGAACGGCCATTTGGAAACCATTTGTGGGCCGAGGCCAAACCACGCAACAACTAATAACATAACCTGATGTGAGGAGCACAACCTGGAACCAGGAACATGGTCTCAGCGGTTATTCACTCTATTACCTGATTTAACACTTTAATCCTTATTAGATATTCTAACACATTGTGAGGTGTTTACATTACATCACCTTCAAACTTATTTCAGAGAAAATGCACAAATGTTATTTCACTTGCATCACGGGTGGAGTCGCCCTCCACACAATTTGACTTTCCTGTTTTTTTTTTTTCCCCCCGCGTCCTGGGCTCGGCTCAAATTGAACCGTCACATCTCCGGGCGCTCTGATCGCTTCTCCCTCATGTGGAACATCGGCATCTGAGGCTCGATTGTCAATCACGACGGAAGAGTGACTCCTGCACGCCGTACTTATAAATAATAAAACGGACAATTTAACAGCTTCAAGGTCTCTTGAACCGCCCCCACCTCCCCCACCTCCCCCCGCTGCCATAAATCTACTCCAGTAACACAATTAGTCCAAGTTCCTTGAAAGGAAAGGACCGACACTCTGATTTATTCCCACTCCAATGCATCTGTTTTGCCTCCATATGTCATTTGCAAATCTATGTCATGGATTGCATCTGAGTCGCCCCTTTGTGAGTGTGAGTATATGTATTTTCAAATTAAATATTGCCATTTTCAAAAGCAGAGGCCATTTAAGACCGGCAGACGGCTGCTCTTTTGAATATTGCTGTGAGCAGAATGACTCAGTAAACAAATGGCTCCGCGTCCAAGAAGTAAATCACAAGTAAAAAGGATCAGACCATCAGCGGTAATGGTGGAGAGGGTTTCTTAGCATGTCTCTTATGACATTATCGGTGAATTACTGGTTATGCCATTCTTCTTGATCGTGATACTTTTACTGTACTCCTCTTTTACTCATATTTGGATGGATGGGTCTTGGGTGGTTGCCATGAAATAAGTACTATCACAGCTTGTTTTAACTCGACTATGAACGGCATCAACTGTCTTCAATCCCTTTGATAGCTTCAGTGGAGCGTTCAGGAAATTTGCTTTTACTTCAAAAAATAAAATAAAAAAACTGCAGAATTGAATAGCCATCTCTGTGAACCGGTCCCAACAATAACAGCATGTTGCCTGCTTCACGAGGATGGAATTTATGGCAGGGCTCCCATTTAAGAAAAACAATGTCATCAAAGTCTGAAACACACAAAAAAAAATGTTAGTATTCAAATTAAAATGTTTTTGTAAGTTTACATTACATTACAAACATTACAAGTTCATTAGCGAAGTGAGCCGACAAAGTTTCGGTGTTTTTTTAGTCGCAAAAGGTCGAAGCTATTTGCCAAACATGAGAGGGGTTCTTTTTAATCTTGTGAAAATCAAATCCCTCTCTAACTCGTGACAAACGGCAGAAAAATTCACAAGTTGGCTTCTCTTCACTTACCGTCAAATGACCTGCGTGCTTGACCGCCGCCTTGTTGCCTTCTTCTCTATAAATGTGATCTTTAGTTGATTTTTTTTTTTTTTCAATTCCACGGAACACTATGGAGGGCCACTCAAAAACAACAAAAAAGACGTTCTCGAGTTTAAAGTCGGAATTTTCGAGGATAAAGTCAGTGTGGCAGTCTTTGTGGCACGTCCCTAATACTCCTCCGTACAATTCAACATGAAACGACACAAAGCCCTTCAAGATAACAATGAGTGGAGAGAGAGGAAAGGGTGAAAGTCAAGGCATGTAATATCTGCCTTGTCTTCTTGCAACCGGCCCCTGGATGATTTAGAATGCACTGAATCTTATACAGCGCTTTTCTGGTCTAGTGACCACTCAAAGCTCCACAATACAGTGCATGCCTCACATTCACAGCTGCCTCACAGCAGCAACGACTGTTCAAGGTGCACACCAGCTCATCGAGAGCACTTCAGGGTTCAGTGTCTTGCTCAAGGAAACTCCGACGTGCTGCCAGGAGGAACGGGGGATCGAACCAGGAACCCTCCTCCTGATTACTGCGCGACCCGCTCTACCTCCTGCGCCACCGT
Source organism: Zeus faber (assembly GCF_960531495.2). NCBI lineage: Eukaryota > Metazoa > Chordata > Actinopteri > Zeiformes > Zeidae > Zeus > Zeus faber. The sequence continues at coordinate 9,593,249 of NC_137191.1, forward strand.
CGCCCCTAACACAGCTCGTTTTTAACTCGACTATGAACGGCATCAACTGTCTTCAATCCCTCTGATGGCTTCAGTGGAGCGTTCAGGAAATTTGATTTAAGGTCGGTTCTGGAAGGAAGGAGGGTCATTACGGTTGGGAACTGATGTGTAGGCCGACGGGGTTGTCTGTTTGGTGGAACACAGGTCGTTACATGAAATAATAGACAGGGATGAATACGGGAGGAGAAGGGCGATGGGGTATGATGGATGAGTTGCTTGCACTTGAGGAAAAGATGGAGATGTGGGGAAAAAAAAAAACAAAGGAGGGAGATGGAATCTGAGACGGCCTGGGACGGAAAAGAAAAGCAAAGACGGCAGCGATGTGAAGCGAGAGCTGAGACGGAGAAGAAATATTGCATCTAAATCCCGCGCGGATCCGCCCATCAGTGTCGGATAAATAACTGGCGGACGAGGGAAGAGGAGTGACTCGAGGAGGAAAAAAAAAACAAAAAAACCCGTCAATACGTGGTTTGAAGCCCAAACTGGCCCAAGCGTCATAGAAGAAACACTAACCGGCAAACAGGTGCCGACGTAGGTCTCCGTCCGGGTGCGTGATCGGAGCGATCCCGGCGGCGCCGGGCGGTCCTCCTTTGCGTCCTCTCCTCTCTTTATTTGGGTCAAAGGAGTGGAAGTTGGGCCTGGAGAAGGAGGGAGGGAGGAAAGTGCAAAGTTCCATCGCTACTTCAAAGAAGCCGCAGCCCCTCGCGTGTGATGCAACTGGATGCAACGCCACGCCAGCGACGGCAACACTCCGCCTTTAGACGCAGGTGCATTAACACCGGGGCCAGAACACCCCCCCCGGGGGGCCCTCATGGGGTCATCAAAAAAAACACCTTTATTATAATACCGCCATCATTATTTTTCGGGACGCCGAAAGAGATCCGATCTGCATGCGCTTTGCTGATGACGTGTGACTGTGTGTGTGGCTAACCCCGCCCAAAGCGAACTGCGTGTCTTTTCCCCACATCTGAGAGTAAACTCCCAAAGTAACCCTTAACTGGATATTTAACCTGACACATAAGCCACTATAGCAAGATGCTATGAACCCGAATTATTGTGAAACCAGCCGCGTAGTCACAAGCGTCAGAATCGCCGCCATTGCAACGCACAGCACGATGGGGTCAGCACCGTCCGTCGTCAAGGTGGACTGTGACCGTCCCCACCCGCTCAGAAAATTATAAAACAGAATCCAGACAAAATGAAAGAGTTCCTGGCCGCCACAAAGAAATGGAACAAGTGGAAGGCCAGCACGATCCATTACTCATGGCCAAGGGAAGCGTTCGCCGAACCCAAATTCATCCAACGCAGGCAGAATGAGAAGTAAAAAAAAAAACGCCCAAAAAATACAATGACCACATTATCCGTCTCCGCATGGCGTCGCAAAAGCGCCTTCGGTCTTTGCCGATCCGGCCCGGGATCCTATTTTGGATGCGGGGACATTTGAGCTCGTTTGTTCCGCGGTTCTTCTACGGAACCGATTCATTAGGAACCACGGAGAGGAGACACGGAACTACAAGTGAAATAAAGTTAAAAAGTGAAAAAGAAATCAAAATAAAATGTTGACATCACTGGCGAGAGGAATAACTTACTTCAATTTTCCGGCGTTGATGCTTCTCAGAATATAAAGGATTGATTTGGAGAAAAACAGACCAAAAAAAAAACCCTGTCACATCCATCCGTTGAACTACGCCTTCTCCTTGTTGAACCCTTTCAAATGTCCGCAAGTTAAGACATCAAACCGCAACAGCCCCCCCAGTCCATTTAGAAATCATCTGAAGGGCGGGGGTTTAATTATAGATTTCTCCAAAAAGCCGGCAGTCATTTCATTCATTCGGAAACACCAAAAACGCCGCTGTCAGTGATGTCGCTCTTCTTTAAGATTAGCCATCTGTCCTTGTAGTCGGATTCATTTTTATTTATTTTTTGTTTCTCCGTCTGCGGCTGATTGAAGAAAGGGCGCGCCACGCGCACACACACGCACACACACACGGCGAAATGTAATCACGTATAATTGTTAATCTCTGAGTTTGCTTGCATCAGACAACTTTGCTGATTGTCACCTTGTGCGCCGGCGTTTTTGAAGCACGCTGACCAGCACACGCACGGGGAGGAGCGCGTGCGCTGATATTCACCATAACTTGCTGTGGGCTATTTTCAAAGGTTTGAGGGACAAAAAAACCCAGCACTTTGAGATAAGCAGACTTTTTGTTTTCAATCAAAGCCCCGGTTTGAATGGAGGAAAAAAAAAACTTCTCAAATGAATAGTCAAATCAAAGGGAGGCCGAGGCGACTACAGAGCTTTTAGGAATCAAATCAATCCTCGCAGCCGCCGCTGTGCAGCATAAAGGCTCACAAACACAATAAAGTGTTGTGATTACGTTATGTGAAGTTTTTCCTCTTACCCACTTCCATTTTTGTTAAATTTGTATTGCGAGCGTCCTCGGTGCCGATCTCCGTGCGGTGTGGTTGGAGAGCCCTTCACCGTTTTCGCCGTCTGCGTTCCCGCTCGGAAATTTGCACCGAATTTCATACATTTCATTACAATCATTGTTGATAGATTTGCTTCCGGCAGCCAGGTCAACTGTTGCAAAGACTCACGTAGGGATAAACTTTTGTGACCGTTTCGTGCAAAAAGGTGTGAATTGACCAATAGTATGGCGTCTTTGGCGATCTTGACCTTTGAAGGGTCAGTTGAGTCCAAAATGGAGAAATATTCTCCACCGCCATAATAGAAACATGGCGACGTTTGCATTGATTTGTGAAGCACGTAGTTTGGTGAGGTGTCGTGATTTATTTATCGCACTGTCTATAGAAAGCTTTCCTGGCTTCTACCTATAGCGCTGCTACCGCCGACTTCGCAAAGACCTGCACAGGAATTTGCCACGGCCGGGGGCCAAAGGACCAAGTTATGGAGACATGCACTACAGCGTTGATCTAAAAACACATTGTTCTCTCGCTTATCGCATTTCTGTGATGCATTCCAAAGGTGCGTGGGGGTGAACGAACCGAGGACCAGACGCCATACCATTAATGCAAAGCGCCGCCAAACTGCTCCCGATGAGCTGGATAACACTTTGCATTTGGGTGTATGTAAGAGTGGGTGGAGGGGAGGCGTTCGTTGTAAAGCGTTCTGATTGGCCAGACTGGTTCTTAGGAAATTGCAGTACCTCTCTATCTCTCTATCCAAAACTTCAAACCAACGCCCCAAGCTTATTATTTTTAGTTTTTTTGTATTGTCATTTTTCTTTTGTTTATTTTAAAGTTTTTTTGGTACTGTTGTGTTTATATGTATTGGTTGATCATTTGATTTATTGTATATTTGCACAAAATATTATTATTCATTTTTTTATTTTCATGTTAATTGTTTAGTTTATTTTTTGGGGATTTTTTTCAATTTACTGTATATTTACAAATTTTCTTCTAGTCTAGGTACGTTTTTTATTTTTATTTATTTATTTATTTTTTGTATTATTCTTTTTTTTCTGACGTCTTTGTTATCATCACTGCCTATTTTTGATGTGAGTGGCTGTACACTACAATATTGGTCCATCCATCCATCCATCCATCCATCCATCCATCCATCCATCCATCCATCCATCCATCCATAGATCAATCCATTTTAAAAAGAACAACCTGCACACACTTGATGGACGATTTCCCCCAAAACCTTCCCCAGAAAAAGTGTGTTCGACAAAGTTGTCCGAGCCCTCCCTTCCACATTTGTTCAAACGTTCGCTCGCTCACTCACTCACTCCCTCACAGGGAAAAATAAAAATTTTAAAAAAGACATGCCGTCTCCCCAATCCACATCAAAGCGTGAACGTGCAGCTTCTTCCCGCTCTGGGAAACGGGGGCCCCCGTTCCTGCCGTCCTGGGAAGCGGGTCTTTGGGTATTTGAGCGTCCCGTAGCCCTCCGGCCTTCAGTGTGCGAGCGTGGCGTCTCCCCTGCTCATCCCTGAAGGTCTTTTGGAAGTCACTGCTAACTAGAAGCAGGGGAATACCGTGTCTGGGTGGAGGGAGAGGGGGAGGAGGGGGAAAAGAGGGAAGCTGCAGGGTCCCCCGGGAGCCTCCGTCAGTCCCCGACGCTCGCACCTCATCCTGATTCCCTTTCATGTGGACCATTAGCATCAGGTAATGCAGGGGCCTGCCACTTTGAAGTTGAGCCGCTTATCAAAGGATCAGGAAGACATGAAGTGCAGGGACGCAGATGAGAGGGTTATTTAGATCCGAGCGCTGGTGCTGTGTTGCATGTTAAAACCCCCCAAAAATTTGAAAAAAGTAGTGTAAACAGCAATCGCTATCACCGCCGCCGTCGCTATTAACAACCACAACATCATCTCGGCGTCTATACTTCCCTTTGAAATTGTGCCCAGAAGCGCAAGGATAGAGAGAAAAAAGGGAAAAGGAAACAAAGGAATCTCGCACTCTAGCAATTTGTTGTCTATAATCTAGTTGCGTTAACAAATTACACTGTGGCACGTGGCATTATCCTTATTAAAGTGCTCTAGACTTTCAAAGGTGCAGTTTTGTTTTTATTATAATGTGTCTCCATGTGTTTTTCACTTTTGTGATTTCATTGTGTAGTAGTTTTACTATTTGTTGGAGAAGGTTGTACCAGTACCGGTTAGACTCAAGGGCTAAAAACAGTTTTTTTTTTCCCAATCCAGGCCCTAAAAACATGTCTTTCATTTAAAAAAAAAAAGAAAACAAAGAAAAAGGCACAGTGGGATCGGAGCAGACGGGCTAGCCTTCGCTCCTCACGCAAATTAATGAGCCCATGGGCGTCCATGACCCGGTCGCTGGTTCAGCGGTTGTCCTTCCTTGGAACACTTTTGGTAGGTACTAACCACTGCATACCAGGAACACCCCACAAGACCTGTCGTGTTGGAGGTGTTCTGACCCAGTCGTCTGGCCATCACTATTTGCCCCTTGTCGAAGTGGCTCAGATCCTTACGCTTTTTTCCTGCTTCCAACACATCAACTTCAACAACTGACTGTTCGCTTCCTGCCTAATACTGTACATCCCAACCCTTGACAGGTTCCATTGGAACGAGATGATCAATGTTATTCACTTCACCTGTCAGTGGTTTTAATGTTGTGGCTGATCAGTGTACTAGATATATGTAGATATAGCTGTGTATATACAGTATGGAGATAGATAGTTATATAGATATATAGTTTTAAGTACAACTACTACTACTACTATTATAAAAAATATGATACAATTGTATGTATTATATAACATTATACCCTCTCTCGCCCATTGACAGCTGGGATTGGCTCCAGCCGCCCCGCGACCCCACGAGGATAAGCGGTATAGCTAATGGATGGATGGATGGATGGATAATACATTATATTAAAACAAAACATTTATCATATTAATATATAAATAATAATAATAATTTTATACAATACATTATATAAACTCTAATTGGATGAAATGTTATTATTATTATTATTATTATCATTATTATTGTTATTATTATTATTCTTATAGGCTATTAAGAATATTATTACAAGTCATCAGAATAAACAGTTTTCCAAATTCTTCTGGCTTCATATGGAATTGTTGCTCCTTCCATGTTTGTGAAGGTGCTGAGGATGTTTCCTGAAGTCAGTGTTCCCTGCAAAGACTCCCTGTCTTGACAACAGCCACATCAGCGTGTGTGTGTGAGCGTGTGTGTGTGTGTGTGTGTGTGTGTGTGGGGGTGGGGGGGGGGGGGGGGGTTAAACCAAAGTGCCTCTTACCCCCACCATGGGACTCCCGTGGCCATGGAGACAGAACAACAGGAGCTAAGTGTTACAGTGGATGTGTTAATGGAATCTCACTGAAAAATCAGCATGCTCTCTAAAATATGCGCTCACACATATGCGTACGTACTCGTAAAGTGTGCACAAAAAAAACCTGTTTTAAGAGCAGACATTGAGGTAATGATGGCCGTGGAGGTGATTGGATAATCCATTCATTGCTGGAGGGGAATTGCAGTGTCACAGCCGCTAAAAAAAAAGTGCAATAATAATAAAGTAATAGTAATAAAAATAGAAAAACATAAAACGGTAATATGCAATAAACCTAATAATTAGATAAAAAATTGCCAACATACAATTTTAGAAAATGGTAGACAATTGAAACAATGTGGAAATATGCAATCCATAAAAATAACCAAATAACTTAAAATAAACAATGAACAATAAAAATGTGGCAATTGACAATAAGACGAATGATGAGCAATAAAGTAAAGACATAAAGTTTTATATTAATTTGAAGGTGAAGATCCATGATTTATTTTCTTGAAAATAAGCATCATTAGCTATGGGTTAAATGATCATTATAAAGAAAAAAAGTTGGGTTATCCGAAATGTTTTTAAGTCAAGTCAAGTCATACCTTATTTATAAAGTGCATTTCATCATACCAGGGCATCACAATGCGCTTTACAGAGAAATACAATCAAAGAAAATATAAAAAATGTCTGTTCAATAATAAGAAGAGTCAGTGCAGCATAAACAGATCACACCGCATACAGAACAAACACACACACACACACACACACACACACACACACACACACACACACACACACACACACACACACACTCACACACACACACACACACACACACACACACACACACACACACACACACACACACACACACACACACACACAGAAGTCAGTCATATACTGTAGTAAACAGCAAGGTTTCTAACCTGCTTTTAAAAGTATTCAGTGTGGGGGCATCTCTCCGGTCCTCAGGTAGGGTGTTCCATCTACTTGGGGCATGGATACAGAAGGCGTCCTTCCCTGCTTTAGAGTAAGTATGAGGGATAGTTAAAAAGAGCACTGCCTGTGGACCTGAGAGTTCATGCTGGTTCGTGTGGAATAAGCATTTATTTTATATCCTGATGTGCAAGACCCTTTAGAGCTTTATATACAAGTAGCAGAATCCTAAAATCAACCCTAGTTTTAACAGGAAACCAACGTTTAGTGTGGGAAAATTAACAATTTCAGTTGTTTTAAAATGTTCTTTAATGCTTCATCCAGCCTTGTCTCTGTCACAGTTGTTGCTTAATCTGCGAAATTTACACAGAGCGCACAGTTTGTCTGGTTAATGTAGGATATGCACGAGAAAAGAAAAATGCAACACACACACGCACACGCACACACACACACACACACACACACACACACACACGCACACACACACACACACACACCAAACACACACACACACACACACACACACACATACACACACACACACACACACACACACACACACACACAAGCTCAGTCCAATCTGGAGGATCGCTCCTATTAATTCTGATGATTGAGCTCCAAAGTTCAGTTTTTGTGTGCGTTTGTAATCAAGTGAGTATAGTTGCGATTTTCTATATTTGCGTTCGCGTTTGTATTTTCATTGTGATTAAAGCCCCGCGGCATTAAAACGATGAGTTTGTTCCCCAAAAAAAGCTGCAATTACTGTTATTAAATCCTGGTGCACCTAACCTTTCCATTCCAGCAGTTTAACAGGTCATCCATCCATCAATCTGTGTATCCATCCATCTATCCATCCATCCATCGCAGAAAGAAAATTATATGACAGGCAGATAAAATGGCAATCGTGTGGCTCGCTGCCAACGATCCATCACTGAGTAAAAATGAAACGTCCCAAAAATAGCAATAATTCTGTGAATACATATGAAAAGATGTATGTCAGAAAATTATGTCAAACCGAGTCCTTTTCCAGTATATACAAACTCTTATTCAAAACAGATGACACTTTATCTTTACCTACCATGGAATGGGAAAGAGACCTTGCTGTTTTCACTGATATCAACCTGTGGAAGATTATTTGCAACAACACCTTTTCTATGACCTGCAATTCCAAAATGCAACTCATCCAAAATAAGGTTTTGCACAGAGCTCATATCACCCAACAAAAAAAATTCAAAATGGGTTTTGTGGATAAAGACGTTTGTTCTCACTATTCCGTTAATACCAGAGATGACTGCTTTCAGGGCATCTGGCTCTGTCCACCTATCCAAACATTCTGCTCTTACATCGCCAAGAAGCTATAAACCCTTTTGGGTCACAGCATTCCCGTCTCCATATCTGTATGTCTCCTTGGTGACCTCTCCTCAGTTGACCCACCACTTAAAACATTTTTAGGGGGGGCGGTTGCACAGGAGGTAGAGCGGGTCATCCAGTATTCAGAGGGTTCCTGGTTCGATCCCCTGTTCCTCCTGGCAGCGCGTCGAAGTTTCCTGAACCCTGAAGTGCTCTCGATGAGCTGGTGTGCACCTTGCATGGTTGTCGCTGTCATCGACGTATGGGTGAATGTGAGGTGTGTATTGCAAAGTGCTTTGAGTGGTCGCAAGACTGGAAAAGCGTTATATAAGATGCAGTCCATTAAACACCACTAACCCATTTTGATGGCCTTAACAATTGCCAAGAAAATAATACTCAATCGGAAAAACAGAGATAAACTCACCACATCCCGATGGTTGCATTTATTAATAGAATACATCTCAATGGAAAAACTATTGGCTCCATTAATACCTGAGTCTTCCTAAGTGGGTGCAATGTCATGGTGTTTTCCGGCATGTGGGGGTCTCTCGGGTCTCATCGGCACTCTGTGGTTGGGTGGGTGCCTGGCGATGGTTGGGACGTCTCTGGCACTGAGTCCTGTGGCCGTGGGGGTTCCCAGGCCCCATGGGGGGTGGGGTGGTGCCTGCGGCTGGCATCCATGTGTTGGTTTGAGGCGTGATTGCTGATCAGGGGCGGGGGATAGTTGCGCATTGGCCGAACGCACTACCCTCAGCAGGGCTCTCCTGTCCTGAGCAGTACAGTTCCCAAGCCAAGCAGTGATGTTGCCTGTCAGGATGCTCTCCACTGCCTCAGAGGAGAAGGACTTGAGGATCCTCAACGAGACCCTGAATTTCTTCAGCTGCCTGAGGAGGTAAAGACGCTGCCTTGCCGTTCTCACCAGAGTGTTTGTATGTATTGTCCACGTTAAGTCCTTCTTGATGTGGACTCCCAAGTCCTTGAAGCTGCTCACCTTGTCGACAGAAGTCCCATTAATCATCAACGGCACATGGTTGTAATCCTCTCCTAAAGGTCCACAATCAGCTCCTTAGTTTTACAGACATTCAGGAGAAGGCTGTTGTCCTGACACTAGAGTGACAGGTCAGCCACCTCCAGTGATCAGGCCCACCACAACGGTGTCGTCAGCGAACTTGTTGATGGTGTTGGAGCTGGACCTGGGCACTCTGTTAAGGGTGAGGGTTCTGGATGTGTGCCTCCACCCCTATCACCTGGGGCCTGGCTGTGAAGAAGTCCAGGATCCAGGCACACAGCTGAATGTTCAGACCTAGCTCAAGCAGCTTGACAGCCAGTCTGGTGGAGACTATGGTGTTGACAGCTGAACTGTAGTCAATGAACGGAAATCTCACATAGCCCCCATTCCGGCCATTCAGGTGCATGAGCCTGACTCGGCCTTTCTCCCAGCGGTGTCCGCAGTCCGGATACGACTTCCTCTACGCCATTGCTCTATTTCCTCTCCGGGGGAAATAAGAGAGAGAAATTAAATACGTTTCATCTATACTGCATCACCGAACAGTTTTCGAGCCGGTAGGACCCGTACTCACACAAGTGGGATCCGTGAGGTGAAGCAGGCATTTTTTGATGTATTCTTCTTACGCAAAGTAAGAAAAGAGGAGGAAGTGTAAGTCGAGCCGCAATATAAACCCGCGAGGGAGGGACAGAAGAGTAGGTGTTTTCACTTCCTCTGCTTTTTTCAGCAGAGCTTTTTGATTGGATTACGTGATCTGTGTGTGATCAGTCCCATGACTAATAGATCGCAGTCCTTGTGAAAGGGTACAAAAATATTGCTTATTGCTTCTCAATATAGACACAATTAAAATTTAAATTTCACTTAAGCATTGCAACATAAAACAGACACATAAAACAGGAATAAAAGAGACGCATGGCAATATGTAACAAGGCGGGAGCAGCTGGAACATAGTCATGACAAAGGCTCTCTCTCATGTGTGTGGGAAAGGATGATTTAACTTCTGTTCATCGATTGCTCTGATGGGCAACGGGTACACAGGCACCCGTGATGATGGGCCACATTAACTTGAGCCAAGGCAGGTGTGGCTGCTTAAATCACTCTACCCCCACACCACAGTTTTATTTTCTCTGCATAAAACAACTGGGCAATTTATTCTTTAGGGAGTGCACCCTGGGAGTGCAAGAGTCCAACCCAATTCCCATGAACGGGCACTGAATTACCTCAAAGGTATATTGAAACTCTTTTGGATAGCCAAGGTCCAGTATGTACAGCAGTCCTGTCTGGTTCACAAAGCGTTGGGTGCATCACCCAGGTGACATATGACAATCTTTTCCTTAGCATCTTTAATGACTAAAAGGATTCCAATCACCATCCCTTGATGATGTCCTCTTCAGGATCCGTTGGCTTCATGCAAAAACAAACAAAAAAACCAACAACAGAGGCGCCTGTGCTTCAGAGATGTGTTGCCATATAGTGCATACACGCAGAGGACGCATAAAGTGTAACGCTGCTCGTTGTGAACTTTTCTTTTTTGGATCATTTTGAAGCACACTATGCTGCTTAACTCACACATCTTTTTTTTTTTTTTTTTTTTTTTTTTTAATTAATTATTTTTTTTGTTGAACCTGTGCTGTCAGCATGCTGGGCATAAAACACAGAGTATTTGTATGTCATTGCATTCAGGACAGAGTTAGTCTGAGTTCAAGTTCTCAACCTGCAATGCAACTCTTTATTAATTCTTAAATCATCAACAATTGCTGCAATAACTCTGTCCTGTGGACGACCTGTAGGATGACAAGAGCACAGTTTTTGGTTATGGAGAGCCACCACCAGCCCCCCTCTTTAGAGAACTATTTTTCATGTTTGAGTCTAAAAACAACTGATCACTCCTCCAAGAGGGGGGGAATCAGCACGGTGAGACAAATAAACATAGAAACAAACAACATTTATACAAAAACATGAACATTGGATGACAACATTGAAACATTGAAAAACAGTAAATTAGGTCCAGGAAAAAAATGGAACCCCCTCGCCCAGAGGGGGTTGCATGGAGGAGCATGACCCAGTCCCAGGGAGCATGAGGAGACCCCGCACCCCAGGGGCGCACACATACAACCAACCCCCGGGTGCAGGCACAAGACGCAGCTGCCGGCACAGAACCCGGGCCACAGGCGCAAGGCACGGACCACGGGCCCGGATCCCGGCCTCTCGGCAACAGACCGACACCCCGCCCGAGGACCCCCATGCCCACCCACGCCCAGCGCAAGGGGGAGCCGACAAGATGCTCCGCCCGGCGTGAGTGCCAAGTGCCCATACACGTAGCAGCGTGTGCCCAGCGCGGGGCACCTCAATGTTACAGCCCCCCCCCCCCCCCCCAGCTCCAGTAAACAGCAACAGACAATATTTTTTTTTTTATGCGGAGTGAAGTACTGGTGAAGTCAACATACAAAGGGAAGCACAAGGGTGAACTTTTCAGTCCAAGGACGGCCAAAAAAAAAGAGTGCTCGAAGAAGGAAGATACTGAATCTACTAATGAGTATTTACTCGAGAAAATTAAATAATGAATGGAAAATGTAATTAATTTCAATTTTACATTAGCTTTTACTGGTGTGTGTTGAGGGCAGCTTGGCTACTAGAAAATTAAACAAATCAACAATTACAAATGTGCTTTACTTCTCATTCAATTGCACGAAGGGGGGGAGATGGACAATGAAACTAATATTATTTATACCATTTATACCATCATGGACCCGTTCAGTGTGAGAACGTTTCAGAGCCGCGGAGAAATGCAGCGCGTCCCCGTAACCATGGAAACAGACTGGCTCTCCAACTCCTGCCTGCCGCTGGCGCTGACAGCTGACAGGAGGAGCAGAGAGAGCCTAAGTTGGTAACACTGGTGTGATCGTTCCAATAGACATGAACCAACTTATATAACAAGGCACGTTACAAAGAACTTTAACTGAGCAAGCCATCCTTCAGACTTAGGCTTGATGATTAATTTACATTGCCTACTGATGAACTAGCTAGATGAAGTTTAAATGTACTTACTCTTAAATCTTGAATATTGATAATGGGAATATGGCGGCCAACTTTTTTGCTGGATTTCAGAGGCGCGAAACTATGCATGTGACCATGACTCCATATTACGGGCGCTGTTTGTGTTACAGAATGCAGAAAGGCTAACATATTTTCTGAATTTAATTGAATGGATTACAGAGCTTTCATATGAAAGCCTATAGGGCTTCTGTATTTAAAAATGAAAATGTAATTCCACAATAGCATTATAATTTTCCAGGTGTTATGAGAGTAAAAATTTTGATGAAAATGTAATAAACCCATTTTCATTTTCACATAGTTGTGTGGGCGTTCAATGACAATATTAAAATGAAAATGGAAAAGCTGTTTGACACTTAATTTTCAAAGTCATACCCCTGCGGTACAGCGGACAATATTCAAAATGTAATTCAAAATTGTAAATTAAAATGCAATATATACAATGTCACCTCATGTGACAAACATTGTATTATTGTAAATGTGTCAGGGTTTTGAATGCCAACCTCTCTACAAATGAGTGGAATGATCATTAATTGGCTTACGAGGTAAAAGTTCCCAATAGCTCAAGCCAATATTTTTGTGGATGCTAAAAAATCTTGATGATAATACATCATACTATTATTTGACCTTCAATAATAGCAAGTACATTCCAATTCCAAAGTGGTCTCACAGACAGCATTGCACATCAATCCCTTAATACAAATACTTGAGTCTGTACAGAATGTGATGCACTCTTTTTCTGGTGTGGGTGTTTTCTAATAAAGCAGATTTTTTTTTTCTTTATTTTCTTAAGTAAGTAAGTCGTGAAAAAGGAAAGTAAGTAAGTAAGTAAGTAAGTAAGTAAGTAAGTCTATTTCTTGAAACAAGATGATCCATCTTTTACAAATGACACAGCCGTTTGAAAACCTTGGGAACATGTCAAAAAAGCTGGTTTCATCTGAGATACCACTCAAAACAAAATGTTTTCAAGACCCTTTCACTGAACAAGATGTTCAAGATGCATTGTCTAAAAACAAGGTGGATGGAAAACAATGTCCAAAAAGGGACAAATAAATGAATTTGAAGACGAGGAGAAGCTTAGATTTCTCTCTCTCTCTCTCTCTCCCCCTTTTTCTGGTCTTGTTTTACTTTCCTCCATCCCTCCCTCCATCCCTCTCTAAATGTTTTTTGGTTGGAGCAATATGAGGCAGTGGCCGAGTGTGGGTGGTGATTTTTGGTTAAGTGTGGGGGTAATCAGCTTAATGCAGAGCTAAAGGGCCGCTGGGAGAAGGGCCAAATCGCCCAGCTCCTGCACTGACCTCAGCCGCAGCTTTAATTATGGCAATAGTCTCTCTATCTTTCTCTCTCTATTTCTGTCTCACATTCTCTCTCTCTCTCTCTCTCTCTCTCTCCCTCTCTCTCTCTCTCTCTCTCCCTCTCTCTCTCGTTCTCACTTAATCTTTCCCTCGGTTCTTGTTTCCTAAACATTTCCCTTTCCTCTTCAGAACTCCACCGTTTCATCACGTCTCCCGGCCCGACGGTTTAAACCAGGAGGGATACATTTATATATATGTGTGTGTATGTTTGTACGCATTTATGTGTGTGAATATACACTGATCAGCCATAACATAGAAAACCATGTGTCTAATATTGTGTAGCTAACCCCTTGTGCCGCCAAAACAGCTCTGACCCGTCAACTCCACGAGACCGCTGAAGGTGTCCTGTGGTATCGGGCAAGACTTTAGCAGCAGATCCTTTAAGTCCTGGATGTTGCAAGGTGGGCCCCCACGTATTGGACCTGTTGTTCCAACACATCCCACGGATGCTCGAGCAGATTGAGATCTGGGGAATTTGGAGGCCACGTCAAAAGCTTGACCTCTTTGTCATGTTCCTCAAACCATTCCTGATCAATTTTTGCAGTGTGGCAGGACGCATTATCCTGCTGAAAGAGGCCACTGCCACCAGGGAATACCGTTTCCATGAAGGGGTGTACTCGGTCTGCAACAATGTTCAGGTAGGTGGTACGTGTCAAAGTAATACCATCCACATAAATACCAGGACCCAAGGTATCCCAGCAGAACATTGGCCAGAGCATCACACTGCCTCCGTCAGCTTGCCTTTTTCCCATAGTGCATCCTGGTGTCATCTCTTCCCCAGGTAAACAACGCACACACACACTCGACCATCCTCATGATGTCAAAGAAAACGTGATTCATCAGACCAGGCCACCTTCTTCCATTGCTCCGGGGTCCAGTTCTGACACTCACATGCTCATTGTAGGTGCGTTCGGTGGTGGACAGGGGTCAACATGGACACTCTGACCGGTCTGCAGCTACACAGCCCCACACGTATCAAGCTGTGATGCACTGTGTGTTCTGACACCTTTCTATCACAGCAGCATTAACTTTTTCAGCAATTTGTGCTACAGCAGCTCTTCTGTGGGATCAGACCAGACGGGCTGGACTTCCCTCCCCATGCAGATCAATGAGACGACCATGGGCGACCATGACCCTGTCGCTGATTTAGCGGTTGTCCTTCCTTGGACAACTTTTGGTAGGTACTTACCACTGCATACTGGTAACACCCCACAAGACCTGCCATGTTGGAGATGCTCTGACCCAGTCGTCTAGCCATTACTATTTGGTCCTTGTCAAAGGGGCTCCTCACGCTTGCCCATTTTTCCTGCTTCCAACACATCAACTTGAACCACGGGTTGCACCACCTTGTGCATCAGCGGAAACTTCTCGGCATCCTGGAGGTTCCTCTCCGTCAGGTTCACATAGGAGCCATAGTCGATGGTGCCACACTGCACGGAGAGATGTTTGTGGAGGTGAAGATGTGACAGCAGAGAGCCGTCTGGGCATTTTCAACCGTTTCATGCAGCGTTTTGATGTTCGTTCTTTGTAATGCACGTTTAAAAAAATATATCACCTTTTTGGCTCTGGAATGAAGTGCAAAGACAGTCTCGAGTAGGCTCAGGCAACGCATTCAAATACTTATTTTCATAGAATTTATTTTCATTTGTTCTCACTTTATATTGCACAAATGCTTTTTATGTGTAAGGGATCCTGCCTTGAAAAATGGGTTCAAGTTTTGGTAGAAAATTGGAAATGTCACAAGAAAGGACAAAGCCGGTAAGGAATGAATACGATTCTGATTGCTTGTTCACTAGATAACCTTTAGTATTCATACTCGATGAGCCTCAGATGACCTATTATCTGACCAAGCAAGTTGCAAGGCTCTTCATTCGATTTGTCCTATATATATTGCCAGCACATTTGATGGGTGTGTCTTATGTCTCGTTATTCCTTATTTTTCAAAGATAAGCCAAACTCCGACGAGGCTTGAATCCTTTGAGCTTAATTATTCTTAAATTCAAATTTTGAATTGATTTGTCTGAGTATAACACAATAACGGGCTAGACTTCACTCCCCACGCGCATCAGTGAGCCCATGGGCGCTCATGAGCCTTGAGATCCTGTCTCCGGTTCACCGGTTGTCCTTCTTCGGACCACTTTTGGTAGGTACTCACCACTGCACACTGGGAACACCTCCTGTCGTGTTGGAGATGCTCTGACCCAGTCGTCTAACATCACAATTTGGTCCTTGTCAAAGTGGCTCAGATCCTTACGCTTGCCCATTTTTCCTGTTGCCAAAACATCAACTTCAACAACTGACTGTTCACTTCCTGCCTAATATATCCCAACCCTTGACAGGTGCCACTGGAACGAGATGAGCAATGTCGTTCGCTTTACCTGTCAGTGGTTTTAATGTTGTGGCTGATTGTGTATGTATATTATGATTTATTTTTATTTTTTGAGGTTTTTCCTACTTTTTTAAAATATTTTGTTTGTAAAGCACCGAAGGACCTCCGATATAAATAAAGTTATTATTAACGAAATTATAAACAAACCTCCACACACACACACACACACACACACACACACACACACACACACACACACACACAGATACACACGCATCAGCAGTGTACATCCTGCCAAACACACACACACACACACATGAGAGTGTGTGTGGCAGCGCTGTGGTCCAGCTGCCGCCAGTCTGTCCCACTGATGCACCACAGCCCTGCCCACATCACACACCTGCCAACATCTGCTGGGCACTGTGTGTGTGTGTGTGTGTGTGTGTGTGTGTGTGTGTGTGTGTGTGTGTGTGTGTGTGTGTGTGTGTGTGTGGTATAGAAGAATCAGATGTGTGTGTGTGTGTGTGTGTGTGTGTGTGTGTGTGTGTGTGTGTGTGCGTGTGCGTGTGCGTGTGCGTGTGCGTGTGCGTGTGCGTGTGTGTGTGTGTGTGTGTGTGTGTGGTATAGAAGAATGGGAGTGTGAATTGGATTTTCCAGCTACCGGCGCGACAGAGCCACGGAGTCAGGAAAACGCAGCGGCGGTGGGGTCTGCATTATCTACATAACTCTCGCTTTGGTTCGGATTGATCAGTAATTTCAAAACACTGCTCTCCAGAACTGGAGCTCTTAACCATAAGAGTCCACCCCTCCTACCTCCCGCGGGAAGTCAGCTCCGCTATAATCACGGCAGTCTACATACCCCAACAGGCGGATAAAACGTGGGCATTGGAGGACCTATACGGAGTAATTAATGGACTGGAGAACGCTCACCCTGAGGCAGCTTCTATCGTAGTTGGCGACTTCAGTCGGGCTAATATGAGGAACGTTTTGCCTAAATATCACCAGCACATTTACTTTCCTACCCGGGCCGATCAGACTCTCGACCATTGTAATTCACTAGTCAATGAACCAGTAGGGCAATATGATGCTAGTCAACACACCAATAGGTCTACATGACCCCCGTCAACAAATAGGTTTAGCTTTACCCCAGTCGACCTATACAGTAGGCTTTTATGACCCCAGTCAACAAACATTTTAACATATTTTTACTCTATTCACAGCATACTTTGGTTCACACTGTGAATCAAATGTTCTATTTGATATTTGCAGCATGCATACGATAAGCGACACTGATTTCCTGTGACTCTCCCTAAGCTCATATTCTGGCTGAATTTCTCCCACACCTGTGCGCAAACTTCAGTGTTGCCAGATTGGACGGTTTTCTGCCCGACTGGGACACTTTTGATTTGGCTGGAAAAAATAGCTTTGGGTGGGAAGATAAAATCTGGACTGGACTTTTAATAAATTGCCCGGTGTCTTTTTTATGTTACTATCAAACATGTTATGCCATTCTATCATCAAAAACACAGCCCTAGTGTTCAACAAATTGGCTGGAAATTGTGGTGGAAATGGTGGATCCAATCTGGCACACTGCAGTGATGACCCTGCCGGCCTGCCCTGTTGCATTAGAAGCAACCAATCAACTACCAACAAATAATTACCGAAAAAGTTGACTTGTCTTCGAGCAAATCCGCACATCTTATTTTGAATGTCTGGGTTGCACTTGTTGTTTTTTACCCAAGTGAACATCTTTTGTTGGACAGAGGGGGTCCCGGATTTTAATGCGTTTTCAAGCTCCTATTTTACCAAGTATAGGAATTGTTTTTGAAGGAGGAAATTTGGGGCGGCCCTGTGAGTGGGGGCCCCTGGGCTTCAGCCCGGCCCGAGCCCGTGCATTCATCCACCACAGTAATGACACAGTCATTAGAGCAAGCCTACACGTGGTTTGTCACAATCAGAATGACTTTGTTCCACCGAGGACATTTTCATGTACAAGGAATTTGTAGTGGTGTGGATCGGTGCATTTCACTACAGGCAGTAAAAATAAATAGATAAAATAAATAATAAAATATAAAAATACATATATAAATAGTATAAATACTATTTATATATGATTTATAAAATAAATCATTTCTATAGTGTGGTTATTTGGGCGGGATAAATTATTGGTATTTCTGGTATAAGTGGTCAATAACGACTATGCCCCCCCACTAAATTATGACATAGTCTACACCAGCCATTTCCAAACGTCAGAGTAACACTGCCCAATTTCAAATCTGAAAATCTTCTGTGGCCCCCACCCAAACCACCCGAAGGTATTCTTCCAGGGGGCCGCGGTCCACGCAATTCAATTCAAATCAATTGCCAATTTTATTAAAAAAGGATGAAGAATCCCAGGTGATTTTGATGTTGCCTCAATATATCGTCCATCCCTAAAACGGAAAGTGAGTAAACAATGATAACCCGTGCACGTGACATAGTGCACAGTGCATAGTGCCCGTGTATAGTTTATGGGCGTGTGTGTGAGAGACAGCGAAAGTTTCAGTGCGTTTGTGCGTGCGTGCGTAGGTGTGTGTGTGTGTGTGTGTGTGTGTGTGTGTGTGTGTGTGTGTGTGTGTGTGTGTGTGTGTGTGTGTGTATGGATAGATAGGTCCTCTTTGTTTTATTCTCTGTATCGTGACATTGGTGCTGATGTGAGAGCTCATCGATCAAAGTGTACGTGTGTGTGTGTGTGTGTGTGTGTGTGTGTGTGTGTGTGTGTGCATATATGTATCTATATAGATGTATAGAAATGACAGCAATCTTTTTAAGGCCGTGCAAGGTAAGGTGCCGTCGGAGCCGCCTCCCTCAGTCTGTGGGAGTGGAGGCTTCCACAGGCGCCGTCCAACGGTCGATTCCACACCTCCGGGCCCACGCAGAGATTGGCGCGCTCACATTTGTTTTAATTGTAGCTTCAGGTGGCTGTCTTTTAATTGCAGATCTTCTGATTTATTACACCGCTACGCTTTGATCGGGGAAAAAGGGTTTCATTTTCGTCTATTTTTTTTTTGTTGTTGTATCTCCTGTCTCCATCCTAGAAAGCGGCGCTGTTATCTCCAGCGCCGCAGCGCGACAGAACCCGACGTCCGAGTTGCGGAGGGAGGACGGGACAAGGACTGAATGGGAAGTGAACAGCGGTCGACAGGTCTCTAAAGCCCAAAGCAAGCCCGAGGAAAAACAACGAAACATGTTGAAGTCTTAGAATAACATTTACTTACAAAGATCAAATTAATGGCCAAATCTATTAAGAATCAATAATTAGGCAATAGCTACAAAGTTATTCTGAGCTGTGGCTGTTCCTGCGATCGTTTTGGGATGGAAGGTTGGAGAGAGTGAGCGATTTTTCAATGTTTTATTAAACGGCGAAGACTGTAAATAGTCAATGAGCGGTCTGACAATTTGAATACAAAATGATTTGAAAAGTAAGCAAATTTAAAGCAAATCTGATGGAAGACCTGAAGAATTGAAACGAAACGTTAAAATATAAAACCAATATTCCACAATGAACTTAACGACGGCCAATAAATCATCTATTAAGCCCCTCAGCTGTCTGCAATATGTAATATTGTCATTGAAGTCTGCAGATTTCGCACGCATATGCCACTCATGTAGTTTATGATCCCTGCACTTGCTTGTGCTTTATTTCTTTCAATTAATTTTCTTTTTTCTATTGTGTTGTTTCCCGTCATTAATAAACGATCTGAGGGTAAACTAAGTCCAAACTGCAATCATGATGCAAGCATCTTTGGTGAGAAAAAAAAAAAATCACAAACTCCTTTTCTAAACCTTCTGGGATTTGATCCCTCAGTTCAGGAGTTGAGTGAATTATCCAGATGATTTTGGGAGGGGAGTCAAAAACGTTCATAGGCGTCGACGCGGAGGGCGGCACGTCGGGGAAGCGGGACAGAGCGCCGACGCTAATGAGGTGACAAGACGGGAAATTATTTCAAATTATTATTTTGCTTTTGTGGTTTTTTTTGCCCGTTTTCCAAGGCGTCGTTTGTCCTTCCGCTTTCTGTTTTCTCTTGTATTATTGTTACCTTTAAATAAAACGTGCAAATAATGACAGTGTAAATAAGGAGGTTTATGTGAAAAAACCCAAAAATGAAATAAAGCGTTGATGGTGACAGCTCGCAATGAGGGAGGGAGATAAGACGAGATAAGATAAAACTGTATTAATCGCCGTGGGGAAATAAGAGATGGTACTTTATCCAGCCCTCGTCGGTGAGACTCAGGAGTCACAGCAGCAAAAAAAACAGCGCGAGTCAAAAATAGTCAAGTAAGTGAAAGTGAAGTCAGATGAAAAATAGAAGGAACATGAGGAAAAACTTTAAAAGCAGTTGCTTGCCTCTCAAACGGAGCTCGGCTTGGTCCGGCTGCAGGGGGGCGGGTCGACGGCCGGCGGCGAGCTCACGGCTTCACGGCGGCGATGGGAGTTGGGCTGGTTTCAACTTTATGCAAATGAGCAGCGGTCGGGCGCCGGGCGACAGCCGATGGGAGGGAAGATACGCTCTCAATGACGCTGATCCTTGGAAAATCGACGCCCGGACCACTGCGTATCGCTCATGTTAAGGCTATTTTTTTAAATGGAAAATGTCCCTAAAACTATCGATCAAATAAGGAACACGTCATTTTATGTTTCTCTAAAACAGACTTTCTTATTTGAAGGGACATATGGCTGGACTAGTTACAAAGTTTTTTCAAGCAGTAATTCGGCGACACCATAAAATGGTTATAATAATAAATGATTCAAATTTTGGATTAAAAAAAAAAAGTAGACACATCACCGTCTATCTTTATAATGTATATTAAATATGGAAAAAGGAGAGAGGTTTGAAGTGTTTGCGTCCACAAAATCCAGGGGCACCGGGGACCTGGCGACGAGACGAGAGCCACTTGGGCGTCG
This sequence comes from Zeus faber, assembly GCF_960531495.2. Lineage (NCBI taxonomy): Eukaryota > Metazoa > Chordata > Actinopteri > Zeiformes > Zeidae > Zeus > Zeus faber. The sequence continues at coordinate 9,614,047 of NC_137191.1, forward strand.
CGCTGCAGCCTTGTCGCTGGCGGTGCGACCCGGGTATTATGCATAGTGTGCATCCTGCTCCTGTTTTAAAGTGTGTGTGTGTGTGTGTGTGTGTGTGTGTGTGTGTGTGTGTGTGTGTGTGTGTGTGTGTGTGTGTGTGTTTAAAATGCTTAGCGAGCGCTGGAGTACGACCAAGTGACCCAGAGCCAAGCCGCTGAACACTGCAGACGACATGTATTTAACCACCAACACAGAGAGAGAGCGAGAGAGAGAGGGAGAGAGAGAGAGACGGGCAGAGATGGAGAGAATAAAATTAAACGTTGAGAGGTACAAATCAGCATTAAGCCACATTAAAGACGATTACGGCGAGCAATCAAGCGCTGGTCGCCATGGAAACAGCAAGCCTAAACTGTCATTAAGGGGAGCCGGCTGGCTAGCTGAGGCTAAGGTTCTATAATGGGGATAAAACTAAACGTTAGCCTCCCTCCCTCCCTCCATCCCCCCCTCCCTCCATCCCTCCACCCCAGCCTCTCGGCTTCCATCTGTAATTCAGGATAACGTGACAATCCACCTCCTAGATAATCCTCCTTTCCCCGACAATTATTTATACTGCTTCCGTTTATTTATGGCAACGTGGAGTGCATGAAAATAATCATGTCTATGACCACTACATATCCAACTATCTGTCTATGTAGCTGTTTGTCCGTCTGTCTGTCTGTCTGCATATCTACTGTATCTATCTATCTATCTGTCTTTCTGTCTGTCTGTCTGTCTGTCTGTCTGCCTATGCATGGAAAATAAAATATTCAACACGAACTTAACAATCAAATACCAATTTGCATTTCTCCATGTGTACCATGAAAACTCAAAATCTCACTCAAAAAACATATATTCTTTTTCAACTGTAATAACACAGGGATCTTCATTTTCTTCTTCTTCTTCTTCTTCCTCTTCCTCTTCCTCCACTCCGCGCCTCTCTGTTACGGTTCTTAGTTCAACAGCCAGATCATCCCAGCTCAACTCATCATCCATTAGAGGAAAAAAAGTGTTGACTCTGCTCATCCAGGAAGTAATGGCGGCCTCTGCAAATTGAATTGGGAGCATTGATATTCCGCTCGGGCCTCGGCGTGCTCACGCCGGACCCCACCTGGGAGGGGAGGGAGGGAGGGAGGGAGGGAGGGGGGGGATTTTAGAATGTCTTCTCAGCATATGCCGTTTGGCCCGGTCCATCTGTTTGATAGGGGGGCCCCGCATTGGCACTTACATGAACCCCACCTCCCCCCGACCTCCTTCCCCTACATGGCCCTGGGGGGCCACGGAGCCACAGGATGGAGCGATAGACCGGAGCGCTGGAGCCACGCACACGTCTACATGCTCACATTTGCATGGGTCATCAGTCAGTTCATCCACGTGCGGTGGTCTGAACGCATGTACACAACCACCCACGCGTGTGCGTGCGCTCGTGTGCGTGTGTGTGTTTTCGCTTTGGCGAGCGCGTCGATGTTTCTGCAGTGTACAACGGGGTCACCACCTCCCGTGCTGTGACAGAGGTCACCTGTCTGCAATCTGGGGAACGGCTCTGTCCCTTTTTTTTTTTTCTTTTTTTTCCTGTTCCAAATTTCCCTGCTAGTTTGTCGCCGGCGGCGCCCGCTCCTCCTTGCCGCCATCTGCTGGCCTGGCTCGCACACTGATCGATTCATAAGCGGATGATAACAGGCCGGACATGAGGCTTGCACGGGATGCCTTCCTCACCAGAGTCGCCCCACACCCGCTGGGCAGCCTGTGCATGCGTTTGCGCAGGATATCGAAAGCGGAGCGGGGGAAAGGGGTGGGGCCCGGGATCCCCCCCGTCCAATGGCCGCCTTGATTAGGAGGAGATTCGTAGCTCCTTCCCTTAACTCCTCCCCCATAGCGGCCCTGCACCCCACGTCTGTCATGCGCATGAGTCTTTCCTTCCTCGAACCCTCCGACTTCGCGTTGATCCATTTTCCATTTTTTGAACAAACGAGCATTGGAAAGAGGATGTTTCAGGGGCAGGGCCAAGGATCTCCTCCTCCAATGGCTGCCTCGACTAGGAGGAGATTCTTGGCTCCGCCCCTTCACTATTCCCCCATTGGCTCTGCATGATATCAAGCGTTTCCTTCCCGAGAGCCGCTAAGCTCTTGTTTATCCATTTCCTATGTTATGCCAACACAGTCTGGAATGAGGATATTCAAGGGGACGGGGCGGGGACGAGGATCTCTTCCTCCAATGGCTGCCTTGATTTGGAGGACTTTGTTAGCCCCGCCCCTTAACTCTTCCCCCCGGAGTTTCCTTGCATCACAAGTCCATCATAACCACGAGTCTTCCCGTCTCAGAGCTTTCCTTGTTGGGGAGGATATCCTGAGCCCCGCCCTTTCACTCTTCCCCCTCTTGGTTCTGCAGAAGGCCTCTTCCTGTCTTGAATTGCCGAGCCATTGCTTCGGCTTTTTTTTTTCCTCCACATGTTGTGACCACGGACTCAATGGAAGGAGGATAATCAGGGGAAAGGTTAATGGGCGGGGCTGAGGATTCTTGGCTTAGCCCATCAACCTTCCCCACTGTGGCTCTGTACAGCTCATGAACATGTGTCTGATGTTCCCAGACTACTCTAGATTTTGTTTATTTTATACACATTTTTCATCCACATTTTTCAGGCCCACACTCTTGAAAGAAGGAAAACAACGAGAGACCGGGCGATGAAAGAGGAACAGGTGTTTAAGGGTTGTACACGCCACGTTGTGCATTGTTGGCGGCCATGTTGTGAGGTTGTAGAAAAAGTGAACGCGGAGGCTCCGGGGGCTGAGCGGCTGATTCATTCTGAACGGACAATGAACGGGTGGAAATGGTAAGTGGCTTGATTATGTTTGAGAGTGAATGTGTGTGAGTGTGAGTGTGGGAGGGGCGGTGGCGGTGGTGTATCTGTGCGTACGTGTGTGTATGTGTGTGTGTGTGTGTGTGTGTGTGTGTGTGTGTGTGTGTGTGTGTGTGTGTGTGTTCATTTGTGTGTTCATAGTTAGCGGGGAGCCCCTTCCATCCCCTGCTGTTCTTAGAGATTTAGATTGGGGTTAAGTACTTTTCTGTTCTTTACTCTGACACACACACACACACACACACACACACACACACACACACACACGTGCACATGCACGCGCATGCGCACACGCACACGCACACACGCACACACGCACACACGCACACGCACACGCACACACGCACATGATAAAGCCTTCTACTTAATGCAAGATCAGTGAATCAGTGATGGAGAGGCACAGATTAAGTGCAACTGACGCGCCCTGGGGCCAAAAGGGGGGAGGGGAGGGTTGTAGTTCAAAAAACAACAACAATCCAGTGAATCTAGGCCTGAAACCAGCCAGTGAGCAGCCAGCGAGTCAACCATAACTACCCTCACACACCCTGACACACACTCCCCATTACCGCCAAACATCTGCCTTGCCTATCAACCCTTTCCCTTGCAGGTCAAATAAGGTGTATTACAGTGTTGTGACGTGCACTGGAAGACTGTTCTGCTGCACGTGTGTGTGTGTGTGTGTGTGTGTGTGTGTGTGTGTGTGTGTGTGTGTGTGTGCATGCCTGTGTGTGAGCGTGTGCGATTGCGGTCTGCTGTGGGTTCCCATCCAAAAGGGAGATGGAGGGGATTACTTTGGAAGGAAAGTAATCCTGAGCACAGGGACGGAGAAGGGAGAGGAGGACTCTGCGTCTATAGTTTAATAGTCGAGCAAATAAAACTGCACCAGGTTCCACTCCTGTCATCTGACAATTGTAGTGCTGATTTAAATAATTTTACTGTAATGTAAATGTAATGAAAGTAAATACAATTTAGGTTGTTAAGCTGTAGGGTGATACAGCCCATTTTTAGATGGATAGTTCAAAATTGAGGACCTTTGACCATTCACAACTCAGAATCGAATACATTGGCAGTGATTTACAATAGTTGAACAAGAGCTCCAAGAGTTAAAACACTTATCAACTCGTATTAACTTATTTATTTAACTCCCGCTTCTGTGCCTATTGTGATGAACCAAAGTCAAACAACAGCAACTAGATCAAGTAGGAACAGCTTTTTATTTTTATTTCTAGGAAAGTGCCATATTGAAATGAACTGATCTCAGTTCATCTCAATGTTTTTTAAATATTTATTTGTGAATAATTTCTAATAAAATTATCAATTCAGTTATTTATCAATTAAGTTATTAATTTCATTTAGTTATTCTTTATTCCTTCAATTTTATTTTCAGTATTTCTCTTGAAATTATACAGTGTTGTATATAGTACAATGCATTATATTTATTAGATCAGAATCATTGATGGTTACTATTGGTTACTAAATAAACACTAAAAGTCTGAATGTGACAGGATGCATGTGCTTTTATTTAATTTGAAGTCAAATCAAAAGAAACCAGCAAAGTTCAATGTTAGGTTTAAGTCACCTGATAATGTCTTGAAGATGGCACAAAAAATATTTTTATCCAAGGTTGATTTTCGAGAAGATCAAGACACAAGTGAGGAAGACAAAATACTCCCTTCCACAACAAATGAATACATATATATATACAGTATATATCCAACACATGAAATGTTTTGTGATCTTTTTTATGTTCTCAAATATATACATGCATGGAAATTGGCTTCCAGGAGGGCTTATAAAAGTACATATAGATAGATGGATAGATAAATAAATATAGTCATATTTAACTTTGAAGTAACTCAAACACAGTTATAAATTCAGTTGCAGTGGTGAGCCAAATCACGTTGATTGCCAATTAGTGGAGTCAGTGGTTTGACATTGAGCCCTTTGATATGTTTTCAAAGCAACTTTAGCCAACTAACAGAGTTCCAAAGGGGCCAAATAGTAGTTGCCTGAATTGCAGGTGCATCAGGTACAAAAACGTAGGAATTGTTGAAAGTGACAAAGGGGACTGCCAACGTCCCAAATCATGCCAAACATGAATAAACTTCATTGGCAGGGGGGTCCTAAGTGGACGCTCACCAACGACGAACAACAAGAGTTGTGGATAAATGCCATGGGAGTACAGCCTAAATAATGACCAGAAAGTTGAACCAGGACCTTTGAGTTCCAGTCTCTGCAAAAAATACGTCATGAGCTCCAACATGAGCTGGTATTTATGGCAGGGCTGCCATGATGAAAGCACTTGTATCCAAGGCCAATGTGCAGAGATGTATAACCTGTTGCAAGGAGAGCCAAACTTGGCCCCTGAGCAATGTGGAAAAAATTGCACTTAGGTCTGGTGATTCATCTTTCTCCTTATTTCCTACCTCAGGGTGGTTAAAGCCAAAGGACGAACATCAACCCACAATTTCTGCTGCCAACTGCTGAGCAGTTGGCAGCAGAAATTGGAACAGTAATGGGATGGACCAATCGACCCAATGATTGGACCCAGCTCCTACAAGGTGACTATGTCTTGTAAGAGTTGGGTCCAACCATTGGGTCCTATTATTTTTCTGCATGGTCATATAATGACCACGGACTATGAGGACACTTTAAAAGACCGTATGCTCCCTGTGGTTGAAGCACTGTTCCCTCATGACGTTCCTGACGATCCACCAGGATGATAAAGCCCACACACCACTAAAGAAATCCAAGACTATTCTGAACATCACATCTGAACCCTAATGGGGTTCTGGTAGCAATCCTGCATCATCACAACAGGTTATTCCAATTCTGTATCCAGGTGTTAACCTCACAGCGCCCAATTATAGAAGGCTGTGCAACACCTTAGACAGAGTTGCAACATTGCATTTAAGCAGGGTTGTTGTTGCAGGGTTGTTACGCTTGTCGTTTATGTCTGGAGAGAATTTCCACTAGAGACGGCGCGCACACCAGACTCGGCGTGGGATGTGTAAGGAGAACACCTCGAGGACGGCGAACAATACCACACAGAAGAGGAGGATGCTCACGTGTCTAAGGCAACAAATGACATGGTACAAAGAAGTGAAGAAGTTGATGCGAGATGGTTACTGGCTCTTTATTCATCTCCGGAGGGAACTTGCATTGTCTCGACAGCTCACATAAAAACAGGAGGTAAAATAATTAGAAAGCGAGACATTAGGAATATGAGAAATATAAATAAATACTTGGCAATATATGGAAGAATTGGAAGATATACAACAAACCTAACAGTTCACGGCAATGTACATAAAAGCTATGATGATGATAAACAGCAAATGTGACCTAAAAATAACAGAAAAAAAAAATACACCAGGCCCATTTAGTCTTGTTTGGTACAGTTTCCCAAAATTTTAGTAACAGATTTCATTTCCTGCATTCGGGCGAATTTTAGTGCACGTGAATCACAAACTTATGAGCCAACAACTGCTTCATACAATGTACTTTCATGACCTTCAAATAAAACCAAACGTACATATCATTAAAAGAGGGAGACAACAAAAAGACGAACGTTTAACCAATATTAAATAATAAATAACTAATGTACTTACAAAATTGAAAATTAGGTTTCGGCATCAGCTCAACAGTGGTGGGTGCAGGGTCATGGACGGGCGGGGGCTAAAAAACGGCCCTGGACTTTTTTACCCAGACCAGCCCACCACAACCAGAACGCGGAAACTCCACCACCCCCATCACATCGAGGCACATACAAACACACCAGCCCTTGATAGCACCACTTATAAGTATAATGGATGGATACTCTAGGCTACTGTTACATTAAAACATTTTTTTTTTTTTATATTTTAAGAGCAAAGGTTTATCGCCAGCAGGCCAGGATACCATGATAGATTCAGGCAGTCGGTCTGATTGTCTATATTTGAACAGGCTGTATAATGTATTTCAACACAGGAAATAATTCAGATAATGCCATTGCGAATTTGATCACTTTGACCTTGAAATTTCACCGACCTACTCTCCAGGGCAGGTCTATAAACAATAAATAATCTTAAACATCAGGTACTGACTGTACATTTGTACTTCTAAAGTGCAGTTAAACAATAAATACTTAAATAAACAAAAGAACTCTAAATAACATCTAAAATTGAACAAAACATTGGCCTGTGAGTAAGGTACAGACCATTACTCCTGGCCCGGCTATTGCTGGTCTACTGTTTAAACAATTAAATAATATTTTAATAGAAAAACACCAGCTTGAATATATTTGTACTTATGCTCGGATTTGGCTGGTCCATAAATTATAAATATTATGTGAATTTTATATTTCCAACGTTTGAAGGCAGCACGGGAGCATTTCCGAAATGCCTTGAATGAAGCAGTGCTACCTTTGAAAAAGATTCCTCTCAACTTGGATAAACAGACGCTGTTGCTTGTCCCTCACAGCGTTAAATGGGGATGGTAGCTCAGGCGGTAGAGCTGGTGGTCTAGTGATCTAAAGGCTGCTGGTTCGATTCCAGGCTCCTCCTGCTAGCATGCTGTAGTGTCCTTGAGCAAGACACTTAACCCCTAATTGCTCCTGATGGCTGCGTCCGTCGGTGTTTGAACAATCGTAAGTCGCTTTGGATAAAGCTTCTGCTAAATGACTAAATGTAAATGCCGCTCTTACAAACCAGAAATGTTGGTGCATATTCCCGGGATAAAAAGAATCCTAAACTGAGCAATATCATTTCATGAATGGACAGTTACGTGGCTGGATTATTTGGAAGAGAGACTTGGGAAGTAAAATAAGTACTATATATATATAAGTAAGTATAATAATTATATTGAGCAGCTGATTCTCTGTTTTCTCACCACCATTCACACATTTGATCGTATGAGACTTAAGAAATTGATTTTGTTTGGCCGCTGCTATGCTCCTCCGCTGTCACCCGTCACCGTCTGTAACTTGAAACCTGACTGACGCCTCCACGTCTTCCCAAAAAACAAGTAAACGTCGTTCAGTTTTTCCACAAATGGCCGAGGTTGCAGCAACAAGGTTCCTCTAAGCGCTGATGGCATCTAAAGGTCTGTGATCCCTGCTAAATGTTTCCTTGATCGGTATTAGTGGAGACGTTATGTTTGCCGCGGGCTCAAAAGATTGCAGTGCACATATTTCCATATTTCCATATTCTCAACGCTAGTCGAGATGATGTCTTCACCAACTAAACCAAATGAAGTGGTTTAAGCATCAGAATGAGTTAATTCCCCCAAGAACATTTTCTCACGCGAGGAATTTGACACTGTGAGGACTGGTACATTTTAAATTTGCATTAAAAAACGTCTGAAATATAAACTAATAATATAAAAATAAAATATAATTAGGCAAATATACACATATAGCCAAAATGTGGAACAGAAGTAGGAAAATATATGAAAAAATACAGAATGTACAAAAAGTAATTTTATGCACGTATAAACTATTGATATCGGTATATAGGTTATAAGTTATTACTATGTACACTGTAAACTATGTACACTACTATGTGTAAGTAATTAGTCATCTTAAGGGATAAAATGATATTAAAAAGTGAAATTGGTGTCAATGCAAATTTGCGATGACTTCTTACTAACCACAACTGGGATATTGTTGGAAACTATGTGTTCATTTGAAGAAGTGGTTCTATCCTGGTTCTAAATTGATATTGCACTCCGGGAGTTTGAGGCAACCATGAGGAATATTTGCAAATGAGCCCAAATCAGGTCTAACTACAGTAGTGAGCGATGAGTGCAGGGCTGCAGCGAAAACATGAAAACAGGATTTGTAGTTTCTGCATCTGGGATTTTCCACCTCTGCTTCCTTTAAACAATATTATTTGTGAATGCACAATTAAATAAGCATAATGCAAGTTGGAAATTTACCATAGCCTTGACACAAGGTCAGCTCAGCGGGCATGTGAGGGAGAGGAAATAGACTAATATCAATATTCACGATACATTAAAAAAGCCATTGACAGCCAAAAAAACAAACAAAGCTTTTCTAACTTTATTGAAGCCACTGCTTGGACATGGTGAACTGGACGGTTTAAGGTTTTATTATTACGCAAGACACTGGAGGACATACGTTCAACAAACTGTTCAAACACAGGAAAAAACATAAATAAATAAAACAACTAATGATAATACATAATTGCTTACTGGCTTTAAAACATACACACACACCAAACCACACTTAACAAGGGCATCGTCACATGCCTCATCTGCCAAATCCGCATCAATATTTTATATTTACCGCACATTCTAACCTCTCTCTCTGTTTATCATTTATGGATGACAGTGTATTGTGCATAGTGAAAATACACACACATATATATATATATATATATATATATATATATATATATATAGAAAGCTGTGTTTACCCAGTTTATCCCTCTTTGTGTGTGTTGCCATTTGGATAATGTCACGGCAGGGCAGAGGCTGCTCCTCTGGTGCCGTGGAAACACACTTCTTCTTCTTTGTTGTCTTCTCTGAATAAACAAGATTCCCCCTCTCCCTGCTCTCCTCTGCACTCACCTTTAATTATTCATGGGGGGCTGAATGGGACATTGTTTATCAAGGCTGTGGGACCCAGAGACCCGATCTGTAACCTCTGTGTGTTTGTGTGTGTGTGTGTGTGTGTGTGTGTGTGTGTGTGTGTGTGTGCGTGTGTGCGTGTGTTTGTGTGTTTAAGGTTAGTGAGAATACCAGAGCTTGCGCTGGGCTCATTCCACTTACAGTGACGCGCAGCGTCTGGCTGCTTGTTATTGGTATAGTAATGAGAGTTGAACAGGGGCTAAACCACTTTAGAACTCCAGAAACAAACATCAGAAAGAAAGAGATTGCGAAAACGTTTTTTAGTCTGTGTGTGTGTGTGTGTGTGTGTGTGTGTGTGTGTGTGTGTGTGTGTGAGAGTGAGAGTGAGAGTCGTGTGTGTGTTTGTGTGTTTTACTTTACTTGTGAGGACTGGTCTCCAATTTGACAATTTCTTTTTGGTTTAGAAGTGCGCCAGAAACATGGGTCCAAACTTACCTGGTGAATGTACTTTGACATCACTTTGATACCAGTACAAAAACGTGTGTGTGTGTGTGTGTGTGTGTGTGTGTGTGTGTGTGTGTGAATGTGTGCGTACGTGCGTGCGTACGTGCGTGCTTGCGTGCATGAGTGTGTGTGTGTGTTTGCGTGTGTGTGTATTACTATACTTGTGAGGACCGGTCTCCAATTTGACAATTTATTTTTGGTTTAGAAGTGCACCAGAACGATTGGTCCGAACTTACCAGGTGTATGTACTTCAAGATTCAAGATTCAAGAGGTTTATTCGTCACATACATATACATACTCTCATACATATATGCAGTGAAATGTCAAAGGTAATGCAGGGTACAAAATAGAAATAAAGGGAACAGACTTATATGTATGGGATACGCTATTGTGTAAATACAGATATGTACATTAAAGTGGCATGTAAATAAAGTGAGGTAGTGTGTGTGGAGATATACAGTACAGTATACAACAGTACGGCACAGCAACACAGTAACACCGACCAGAACAGCATTACATCGCAGTATGCATCAACCCAGAACAATGACACAGTATGCGGTACAGTATGCTACATACAGTACAGTAAGGTAGTGGAGCCTATGTGTGTGGCTCAGTGAGGACCCCTGGTGAGGTCAGCATTGACAGTTCTTATGGTTTGCAGGAAGAAACTCTTCTCAGTCTCTCCGTCCTCGCTGTGTGACTGCGGAGGCGCTTGCCCGACCGCAGCAGCTGGAACAGTCCGTTGTTGGGGTGGTGAGGATCCTTCATGATCCTACGGGCTCTGCTACTACACCTCCTGGTGTATAAGTCCTGCAGGGGGGGAGGGTAGTTCCAGTGGTACGTTCAGCTGAAGTCACCACCCTCTGCAGGGCCCACCTGTCCTGAGCTGTACAGTTCCCAAACCAGGCAGTGGTGTTGCCTGTCAGGATGCTCTCCACTGCTCCACAGTAGAAGGACTTGAGGATCCTCACCGAGACCCGGAATTTCTTCAGCTGCCTGAGGAGGTAAAGACGCTGCCGCGCCTTTCTCACCAGAGTGTTTGTTTGTAGAGTCCATGTTAAATCCTCTGTGATGTGGA
>NC_137191.1:9627564-9642564 GCF_960531495.2 Zeus faber
GGCTCAGTTAGGACCCCTGGTGAGGACAGCATTGACAGTTCTAATGGCGTGCGGGAAAAAACTCCGTCTCAGTCTCTCTGTTCTCGCTAAGTGACTGCGGAGGCGCTTGCCTGACCGCAGCAGCTGAAACAGTCCGTTGTTGGGGTGATGAGGATCCTTCATGATCCTACGGGCTCTGCTACTACACCTCCTGGTGTATAACTCCTGCAAGGGGGGGAGGGTGGTTCCAGTGGTACGTTCAGCTGAAGTCACCACCCTCTGCAGGGCCCACCTGTCCTGAGCTGTACAGTTCCCAAACCAGGCAGTGATGTTGCCTGTCAGGATGATACTGTATATATACTGTATATATACTGTATATATATTATATATATATATATATATATGTACATAAAATCACATGCATAGACACACATACACAAACACATATAAACACACACACACACATATATATATACACATATATACTGTATATATAAATAAAATCACATGCACACACACACACATACGCTCACACACATATAAACACACACACACATGCAAATATAAAATGAGGCTCACACATATAAACATACACGAAGATATGCATGCACACACATGCAAAAACACATACACACAGATATGCACATGAACACATACATACATATAAAAACGCACGCACTACGCTGTGTGCCTGGATCCTGGACTTCGTTTCAGCCCGGCGTCAGGTGGTTAGGGTGAGGAGGCCCACGTCCAGCTCCCTCACTCTGAACACAGGATCCCCCCAGGGCTGCGTCCTCAGCCCCCTACTGTACTCCCTGTACACACATGACTGTGTGGCCAGGTCCAGCTCCAACACCATCATCAAGTTTGCTGACTTCACCGTTGTCGTGGGCCTGATCACCGTCGGCGATGAGAAGGCCTCCCGCGAGGAGGTGGCTGACCTGTCAGTCTGGTGCCAGGACAACAGCCTCCACCTGAACTTCAGCAAAACCAAGGAGCTGATTGTGGACTTTAGGAGGGGATTACAACTGAGGACGCACGCGCCCTTGGTGATTAATGGGACTTCTGTCGACAGGGTGAGCAGCTTCAAGTAGGAGAAACCACTGCCTGGTTTGGAAACTGTACAGCTCAGGACAGGTGGGCCCTGCAGAGAGTGGTGCATTCAGCTGAACGTACCATTGGAACTACACTCCCCTCCCTGCAGGACTTATACACCAGGAGGTGTAGTAGCAGAGTCTGCAGGATCATGAAGGATCCTCACCACCCCAACAACGGACTGTTCCAGCTGCTGCGGTCGGGCAAGCGCCTCCGCAGTCACACAGCGAGAACCTGTCAGGATGCTCTCCACTGCTCCACAGTAGAAGGACTTGAGGATCCTCATGGAGTTTCTTCCCGCAAGCCATAAGAACTGTCAATGCTGACCTCACCAGGGGTCCTCACTGAGACACACACATAGGCTCCACTACCTTACTGTACTGTATGTAGCATACTGTACTGCATACTGTGTCGCTGTTCTGGGTTGTTCGGTGTTACCGTACTGTTGTATACTGTGCTGTATTATCCCACAAACACTACCTCACTTTATTCACAAGCCACATTAATGCACATATCTGTATATACATAAATAGCCTATCCCATATACATAAGTATATCCCATATACATAAGTCCATCCCATATGTATAAGCCTATTCCCTTTATCTATTTTGTATCCCCACCCTGCATTTCCCTTGAGTTCTTATTTTATTTCATTTTATTTTATTCTATAGTATTCGACTCACTGCATTACGTTTCAAGAATCAGTTAGTTAGTCAAGTAGAAATTCTTAGGTAGCTACTGCGTTCAGTCCAGAACACATTGTGTGTAATCACCGGGTGCGTTGCATTGACATTTCACTGCTTATATGTATGAAAGTATGTATATGTATGTGACGAATAAACCTCTTCAATCTTGAATCTTGAATCTTGAAACGTGAACACACATAAAAAATACACATATGATAAAAACACATACACTCACTCATGCACACACACACATGCAGACATGCACACATATATAAAACACACGTAAAAGCTCACATACATGCCTACACACCCACACATAAACATGCCCATGCACACAGACATATAAAAACACGTGTGCATACATGCACACTTTAAAACACACAACCTCTTCTCCCTGTCTCGTCCCATAACTCCTTCCCCCCTTCTTCCATCCCCATCTGCTACCACTCCACATTCCATCCCTCTCTCTCACCCCTCCACCCCTCTCAGCCTCAAACCCCATTTCTCCCCCAATTACAAAGCAGCGCCAGAGCGGCTGTCAGCGAGAAGTGCACCGAGGAGTGTCAAGCCACGTGAACGGCGGCCCTTTTGTTTGATCATTCCCCGCACACTGGCGCTGAAAGCCACCCCTGGATGGACACACACACACACACACACACACACACACACACACACACACACACACACACACACACACACATACACACCTACACGCACACACACACACATTGGAGATTACATCCCTGTATCGTTTAAATGTTAATGGTCTTTGTATGTAGGCCAACCTACAGATATTGTTGTGCAAATGATGTGGACATGATTGGAGTTTATGCATTGCAAAGGTGTGTGTGGGTGTGTGTGTGTGTGTGTGTGTGTGTGTGTGTGTGTGTGTGTGTGTGTGTGTGTGTGTGTGTGTGTGTGTGCGTGTGTGTGTGTGTGAGTGAGAGAGAGATCCTGTGTTCTTAGCACAGCAGAGTGCACAGAAGAGTAGAGAAGACTAGTAGATGGGGGGGACGAGGCTCCTTTGATAGAAAAAACCCACTCACTGCTTCTCATCTCACACGATTAAATAGATCCTTCCAGAGTTTCCCTGCTCCCCAGCTCTTTCTTCCAGTAACGATAAGAAGTTCAGATCTTTTCAGTACTTTGAGTGATTCAGCAAAGAAATAAATTTATTTGTTAAATTTCTAGTCTCCCGACTATCCCATTTGAGCGATTCAGCCGGCGTAACCAGCCAGGAAGGATCAGCTTGGTTGCCTCATAGTTGTGATTGGAATTCTCGCAAGAATAGGTTTAATAAAGTGGAAATGGGCACATTCAATTATTATTATTATTATTATTATTATTATTATATTTTTTATATATATAATTCATACATTCATTTTTTCCTCAGTCATTATTTGAAGGCATGGGGCGCATCCGTGACTCGCGGCTCTTTTCCGCGTCGTTCTCCTCTCTCTTCAGAGTTTCACAGCTCTTCTCCAAGAGAAGTGAGGTAGGATGTGGGTGGGGGGAGACAAGAGAGATTATGACAAATAATGAACAGTGGATTCACATTTTGTGCAGGGAGTGCAATCAATGTCAGACAAATCAATTTTAATATCAGGGATCTGTTGGTGGGCCCCCGAGCCGCCATGCAGCCGTCCCCAGACGTCTTTGATGGATACCACGGAGTGGAAAGAGCCTGGTTTTCTGCATGTGTACGTTGACTGTAACTGCTTTCATTTAATTGTCATTCCAAAGTTGTCAGTTGTAATGACCAAGTTTAGTTCTTGACTAATAACTCTTAATGGAGGCTGACGAAATCTTTTTATTGTTGAATAATTGCACTCCATTATTGATGGCACCACCAATCAAAACAGCTAAAAGTTACTAATGCAATAACGGTACCCTTGTGCAATCGTTGGTGTCATATTGGGAAGCACTGCATGAGAATTGAAGAGGATATTACAGTACCTAAATATGATACAATAAATACTATATACGTACAATCAATTCAATTTGTAGTTTCAATCTAAAGTTTCCTGACCCTCCTGACCCTCCATCGTGATATTGGTATGGTAGCTCAGGCGGTAGAGCTGGTGGTCTAGTGATCTAAAGGTTGCTGGTTCGTTCCTTGAGCAAGACACTTAACCCCTAATTGCTCCTGATGGCTGCGTCCGTCGGTGTTTGAACAATTGTAAGTCGCTTTGGATAAAAGCGTCTGCTAAATGTAATGTAATGTAATATTCTGCCAATCCTGTTTTGGGAATAGCACCCATTTTCAGTAGAAAATGATTACAACTATACCCCCCACCACCAATTCAAAATAAGGGCATATAAATCAGAGCCAGGTTAAGCTTCCCAGGAAAAGCTTCTATGACACCTAATCTGTATGCTTTAAGTTAGCATATGATGATATTTTCTGAAAGAGCGTCCTAGTGTCTGGTGTTGCTCATTTGCCTGGAAAAAAGCCCAAACGTGCATACATTGAATCTTCAAGTCGCACAGTTTGTAATGTAATTGGACTTCTCTATTCATCTCTATGAGGCATCTCTACGGTGCATGGCCAAAGAGTAGAGTCACAATGTGTTTGATTCCCCTTTAATGTTCGGGTAGATGGCGCGTCGATCGGTTTCGGGATTAATTTCAAAAGCCATTTATGTGTGAAATGTATGTTTAAAAAGTCGATGTTTTCGTCTTTTTTCCTGGTTATTTCAAATTCATTCAGATGTGGTGTATATTAATTATGCTAATTTTTACATTATACATATTATGCAAATTCTTGTGATGAATTATTTCTGGACCATATGTCAAGAAACATGTGGAGATTTATTTTAAGACAGGCACTTGCTGTGCATTGATCCCCAGCAGATGCTCCCAATCTTTGTTTTTCAACAGCATCAAAGTGTAGTCGTAAGACTTTTGCTCGAAACGTACTCAATGCCATTTGTAGTAACCAGAGAGTTTCAATGCGTAGATAGTTAGATTTGGTTTTCAATAATCTGAACGGTGGAATGAAATTCATTGTTGATCTATTATATGGCTGAGAACTTCCAATGTGTCTTTCCTGACTAAATTCCGCTTTTAATGTATTAACGATTGATGGTGATTTGACCTGTTTTTAAGATTCCATCTCTGCCCCTGCTATGGCTCACTTTTGCAATCATTTTTCATCATTTTGCAATAACGCAAAATAGTCCTCCGAAGAGGGGGTGTTGACATGCCATAAGTACTTGATGCATCAAATGTGACAGTGGACCTCTTCCCTGTCCTCTACCTCCATTGTCCTCTACCGTCGTTGGTATGGGAGGGGAGCCCAGAATTTGGGGAGAGCCTAGTTTCAAAAACCAACAAACCTCCAAAGAGTTAAGTGATTTTGGGGTCAATATGTCGACTTTCATGACAGAATAACTGTAGAAGAACTCGCCATGAGGCTGGTGTCAGTTTCTGCTCTTAAAGCTCACAGTGCCAATCAACCCCCTCCCAGGTGATGGAGTGACCTCTACCTTCCATTCATCCCTCCATTCATCGCCTTACACCTCAGAAAGGCTGGAATTCGTTCTGAGCATTACCCTCTCCCTGGCTGTCCATCTACCGGTTTCTCTCTTCAACTCTGAAGTAAATTCTATCGTCTTTCTGCCCTTCCACCCTTCCATCCCCCCTATCCCTCTATGGCTTCCCTGCCTTTTCCCAACCAACCCCAATTCCACCGATTTTCAGTTTCAGTGGTTTTCCCTTTCAGCTGTTTTTTTCTTCTTCTTCATCCGTTCCCCTCGTTCCAATCATCTCAGTCAATATTTTTCTCACTTGCTGTCCGTCTCATTTTACTTAAGCCCTTTCCCCCTCTCCCCCTCCATCCCCTCTTCTCCGCTCCGCTTCCAAACCACTATTGCTATCTGTGGTTACAAGTCCATTCTGCTGTCCGTGCAGATTTATTTTCCCATCACTTGTCATTGGGTTTTCCCTTTTATATCAGCGCTCAGGCAGGGTGCAGCCCTTTGAATGCCATCTGTCACTGGATGTGATTGGGCGAATGGCGCTTCCCACTGGCACCGACGGGTGTCTGGCTATGGCAGCCCCATCCCAGACAGCCAAGCAGAAAGCCAGCTCCCTCATTGTGTTTGTGAAAGCTCTGATTGTTCACTTTACAGCCACCATCCCCTCGCACTGGGACAGAGTTTTACCGGCAGAATATTGTAAATCATCTGAGGAGGAATTGGGTGGAGAGAAATGGTACGACTAAAAAGTGCTAAGACAGTAGCACTACTGGCCTTACTAGGGGTTGCATGG
This sequence comes from Zeus faber, assembly GCF_960531495.2. NCBI lineage: Eukaryota > Metazoa > Chordata > Actinopteri > Zeiformes > Zeidae > Zeus > Zeus faber. The sequence continues at coordinate 9,633,598 of NC_137191.1, forward strand.
AATGAGTGGCCAAGGGCGTAAGTTTGGTTTGAGAAGTGGGAGGGACACAATAAAATGGGGGGTCTGGGGGTCCTGCTCCAGAAAATAGTCCCATAGGCACCTCCACCTCATCTGATCTCTGATATGAAAGGAGTTGACACGAACAAGGTATAGACCAATGGCGATGGGAGAGTCGGATGTATTCAGAGGCGTTAGTGGGCTGCAAAGATATCAGAGGCTTAGCCCAAGCAGGCCATGCCATTTTGCCGCTCAAGGTAAACTGTCGACGGGGGTGGGGGGTACGAGGAGGATGGAGAACATGTCCCCATAACTCACTGTGCTTGCTTCATTCAGTAATATAAAATCATCTACTTCGAAAATAAAAACACACTGTTTTGGCGCAACGATCACGGGCGCCCCATTGCTGGCGCGCCGCGGGCACAGTCAGTACCGTCGGAGCGCAGGCGTATTATCGCTGGCGTGCCTTGGGCACAGTCAGTTCCATCAGAGAGGGAGCAATCAGGCACAGAGCCCGATTTTAATATGGCCATTGGCCATATTAAAATCATGTTGGTTGGATTAATATTAGTGTACTTTATTTTTAATTCAACCGTGTTCACTTCTTATTATGTTCAATCCTTCCTCCCATTATCAACAAACCAATAAGTAGAACTAGTTTTCCCGAAGAAGCAGATCTCTAAAGTTCTGCTGTCAATGTGTAAAAGTCCAGAACGCTATGAAACCTGGCAGGAACTTCAGTGTTTGTTGTAATTAGGTATTTTTTTATAAATTAAGGTCTTCATTTATTTCCAAAATTATAAACAAAATTAGATCACGGGGTGAGAAAAAAAGACTAGAACCTTACTTAATATTTAGAACCTAATCAGGTAGGGTAAGTTCATCTCAAATAGTAAATAGTAAAACGTATTTTGGTATGAAAACCTGCAGTTCTAATTTAACCAAGAAATCTGTATCATTAATACACGTCTTGCATTTGTAACAAACCAAACCGCTTGAAAATTGGTCGAAATTTCAGCAAGTGACGATGATTTGAATTGCGGATTAGACCTCCTGCCTGCCTCTACCCTAACCCTAACCCTAACCCATTAGGAGACACGGATGCCCTGTACCAATATGGCGGCGGTCTGGCGCACAAGATTCAACCGCGAGGTAATGGAGAGAACAACAAGCGGGTCTGGTTATTATTGTAAATGTGTTTTATTCTGCTGAGCGGTAGAAGTAAAGAAAAATGTCTGACACGTCCTCCACAGTTTTAAGTTGACGTTGGCAAAGGAGCTTCCTACTGGAGGTCAGGCACCACTTCCACAGATTGCTCCACAGACATTTGTACCGGGGGTCTGTGTGGGGTTTTTGGGGATGACAGTGGGCCAAACCACTGTGAGGGGTGGACGCAATATTTCAGAACCTAAAAACGCATTGTTTTGCATCTCTAATTAGCACAAGTGCTTCCAATGCATATTATTATATAATTTAAAATTATATTATTATGTTTGCAATGAAATATTGAGGTGGACAACTCTCTGTCCCCCCCGCCCCCCTGTAATTTCCGCGCCTGTGAGTGACCAGTGATACCCAACCTTTTTATTATCAAGAACCCTCAAATTTGATACGCATGAGGCCAAAGACCCCATTTGATAAGATGTAGTCTCTAGGACCCCAGTCTGAGAAGATTTTTATTGCTGGATATTATTTTACCGGTCTATATATACTTAAGTAGATAACAGGGAGACTATGATCACATCGGTCACTACTGTACACTTGTAAGTGAAATAATGGTCAAGTCTGACTATTAGTCATTTTGCTGGGGACCCTCTGGAACCTCTTGAAGGACCCCTTAGGGTCCCTGGACCCTGGATGATTCAACCTTAATACCACAAATCTACTGCAGCTAGGTGACATCCACTAATTGTTTACTATATAGTAAAAAAAAACCCCAAAAAAACAGAGATTCAGTCGGTTGCAATAAAAGTTCTGAAGGGTCATGTTGGAAAGGAATCGTTTCTGGACTGCGGTTTTTAGTGACTTCCCACCGGACTCATGGTTTCCCCTTCTAAAGGCCACTTTTCAAATGACACATCGGAGGACAAATTGCCAATGTGCTGTAATTGTGGGACAGCTAAAGAAACGTCCCCGTTTTGTTCCATTTGCTTTTTTTATTTTATTTTTGCACCGAGTGGAACTTTCCGTGGATTTCAAACCAGTTTGGAGGTGAATTTGGGCGGAACTCCGCTCATGTTTCAAATTATAACCCATTTTATGACTGTGTATTGTGTCCTCAAGCATTTTATTTTCTCCATGTGTCGTCGCTGATCACCGACCTGGTCGGACGTGTTGCAGGTTGGATCTGTTCCCTCGTTGAAGAACAAAATGTCCATTTTTGTAGAGGGACGAGGACCTTCTGTGTTCACGCTTATTGAACATTTTAAAAAAGCGATTTGACCCAAAGTCGACTTTCAAAGAACCTCGCTCTGTCCAACTCCCGTGTGCGTCCAGCTGCAAGACACGTTTGTTCATTTCATTGCGCGGATGCACCCTTCTCCACCCCTTACCCTTTACCCCCTCCCTTCACACTTTCTCCACTTGCTCCAATTTCCGTGTCTTCCTCCTCCTCCCGTAATGGGGTGTCTCTCCACAACAGAGTATTACAACCTGACACCGGTGTCCGTTTCGCCCGCCCTTTGCAATCAGGTTAGCGGTGAAAAACGCTGTGAAATTGCTCACAGCTTTGTGAAGCAAATCTCTGCCCTCGCGCTAAGGCTGTGGAGCGGAAACCGGTCAGGGAAGCTTGACCCTCATGACAAATGACACGCGCACATACGCGATCCCCACACCCCTTGAAACAGCCACACACACACACACACACACACACACACACACACACACACACACACACACACACACACACACACACACACACACACACACATGTTTAAATCGTTGGTTGGTAACGCTGGTGAGATGAAAATGTGTGTTCCCGATGTAAACAGAAGCCGTTGAATTGCTGCATCACTGACTTTAAGTGAAGTAGTAAAGGCAATTATCATTCTTCTTCTCCTCCTCCTTCTCTCCCCCCGCTCACCATTAAATGTCCGACTACCCTTTTTTCTCCCGCTCGCATTATTCTGTACATTATATAATTAAAGGTTTGATTATGCATTAATTATGTCGCTGATGGAGCGCTTGTTAACCTAATGGATTTGCTGCCGTTATAAACCACAAATGAGATTTCACTTCCCCCCGAATTGACTGCTGCACACACATACACAAATATAGACTGATACACACACTAGGGGTGGGAATCCCCAGGGACCTCACGATTCGATAATATAGCGACACCAAGTATTGCGATGCGATACCACGATAGATTACGATAAACTATTAATTTATTTCTCACCTGACTGCAGTAAAATGTTTAGAAAGCATTGTGGTGTAGGGATGGGGTGGTTTGAGCAGCCACACTTGTGCTGGGTCCAGGTGGTTGGGGCCCAGGATCAGAGTGGCTGCATACCTGTTGCAAACTCAGGAGAGGTAGCCCTTGTCGTAACAGGTGTCCAGGTGTCAATCTGCTCCTGGGTTTATTCCATCCGGCCCACTCTCTACAAAAAACTGTGTGTCTGAAACCTCGTCGTCCGTGTCTCTGTGCCAGAGGTCCCTGAAAAACGCCACTTGGGTGGCATGTGGCTGGCGAAACTGCCGCAAGCATTTTTTAGCGTAATCGTTTTTTGGCCGTTTTGGTCTTCCTGAAAACGCTGATGTCTTGAGGTAAACTTGCGCATGTGTCAGTTGTGGTCAGCACACAGACGTCAGATCCCATACGTGTTATGTTTACATTGTTAAAACGCTTGCTTCGTACGAGACGAGCCCCACAGCGCTTTCCCTTTTTCCACCAACTTTCACCAGGCGTGTTGTGAATATTGACATAAAACCAACCCCCCCCCCTCCCAGCGGTAGAACATGTTCATTGATACGTCAAACAAACAGCCGATATCTGGTAATGAAAATGATACTCACTACGTAGCTGTAACGGCTGCTTACATACATACATGCAACAGGAAGCAAGAAAGAAAGCAGCAAGAGAAAAAAAATCTGAGAAACTCAAACAAATCTTAATTCTCCATCGGGAAAGAGCGCGTTGACGAGAACTCGGATTTGCACATCTACGAAAATGATGTCTGCCGCATACGCACGACGTAGACGAATGCAGTCACTGATGCATCGTGTCATTTGTTGTCACTAGTTGTCCTTTTGGACTTGATGACACCAGCTCCACCGAACCAACGACAACCGGTTTTATTGACTGAGTTTAATAAATAAATAAATTCTAGTATCAGAACCTGCAATTGGTATTTGCAATTTACGTATATTATACTATGTATATATATATCACGTATATATGTATATAATTTAATAACGATAATTGGCGTGTATCGATACAATATCGCCACGCAAAATATTGCGTTACTATTTTGCACACAAACACGCACACGCACACACACACACAGCACAAAAATCCTTCACAAAAATACCTTTCTAAACCACATCAACACACTCACTAACAAACACACACACACACACACATCACAAAAATCCAAAATACACAAAACAACCTTTCTAAACCACACGTGCACACAGCACAAAAATCCTCCACAAAATACACAAAAAAATCTTTCTAAACCACATACTGTAAACACACACTCACGCACCCACACACACACAACTTATATTATATAATCACTACTGCACTGATTAACGTCCTGTATTAAATAATGATCAAAGCTACTCAGCATTCACCCTGTGATTAATTATGTTTTCAATCTAACCTTTATTTAACCATTGAGATTTAGCCTCTTTTTGATCAGGATCCTGACCAAGACAAGCAGCGCAGAAAATCATAAAAAATAAAAACACAGACATCAAAACATTTAAAGCCAAACCAAACCATCCACGGCGTAAAAAAAAACAACAAATAGAAAGATGAGTATTCATATCGACGCGACAACAACCTTTATTCCTCCCCAGTCCATCGTTTGGAATCCCAAAGCGTGGCCAGCGACCGAACCTAATTCTCCATCAGTCTGCGAAGCCATAAAACGCTTCCCTTCGCGTCGGGCTGCGCTCAGATTACAAAACTCTGCAGCGGTGTTATTAAAAAAAAAAAGTTGACAGTTGAAGGTGCACTTTCCAACACTCGGGAAGCGGAGGTAATTACCTAAACTGTCCAAAATGTGTTGAGGTGATACACGGTGCTTAATAATAAAGCTCGCCTCACTCCTACATGTGACACGGAATTAAATTTGTCTGCAGAGCCGTGTCACACGTCCCATGTAATCTTTAATAACAGCGCGTCCCTCACGCATCACATCAGCTGGTATGTTTAGAAAAATGCTGGGATTAGCTGTCACACGCTCCAAGCAGGAGAAAGGAAAATTGGGCGGAATCTTGTTTTTATAGACAGTACAGTGTAATAATAACCACATCACAGGCCGTCAAGCATGTTCCGGTTGGAAAAAAATAAAAAATGGTGGCGATCAATAAGTCAAAGTATTTAGAGGAGCAATCGGAACGGCGCCCTCTAGGCTCCACCGTCTGCCCCAGGACTTCCACCTGGGGGCGGGAGGGGGAGCTTGGGTGGAGACAGTCCAATCTCCACCGGTATCCATCTCCACCATTATCAGGTCCCACCTCTTCCAGTATCAGGCTCCATCTCCACCAGTTTCTCATCTCCACAAGTAGCAGGTCCCGTCACCGCCATTATCCATCCACACGAGTATCTCGTCCGATCTTCACCAAATGTCAGTTCCTATCTCCACCATTATCTATCTCCACCCGGGTCACACCTTCACCAGAATCATGTCCAATCTCCACCCGCATCATGTTCCTATTCCACTAGAATTAGGTCCCATGTTCACCATAATCAGGTCCCAACTCCTCTCTACTCAGGTCCCATCTCCACCGGTATAAGGTCCCATCTCCATCAGACTCAAGTACCACTTTCTCCAGTACCAGCTTCCACCCAGTTCTCCAAACATCTCGGAGCACCAGGTCATCGCCGCTGCCAGCATCAGGTCTATCCTAAAGATTTACATTCCACACAATTCTACTTGAGTCCTAGCGCTAAACTCGTGTTTATCGAAAGTTACTTTCCTCCCATGGAGCCTCTACTGAATCAAACACTGGTGTCGAACTCACGTCCGTCAGCCGTCGTATCAATATCAGAGGAACGTTTGAAAAGCGTGTGGCAGGCATCGGAGGAATTCAAGATCTATGCAGAGCTGGCAAAGTCGCTGTTGTACTGGTTAGTAACATTGATTGATATTATAAGAAACGGGAGGGCGCGGGCCCCAAAATAACTGACTGGCGTAACGGGGAACAGAGGCAATTCCAGATCGGGGCCTTCAAGGATCAATTCAATCCAGTGCTGACTTCAAATGTTCTTGTCTTGTCTTGTCTGGGGGTTGAATGTGTTGAACGAGCCGTTTGAACTGCCGAGATCGCTCGTTTTGAAACTCAGCACAGCAGTCGGTGACTTCACAACTCCACCATGAGGCCGCTCGTTCATTTTGTATGGCACACACTGATCCCAGTGGGGGATCTTCTGATTTTAACGCGTACATCCTAGGGGTCTTCGAACGATCTAGGAGCAGATACTCCAGACCTTGCTCGATGCCTTGCTTAGGGGCATCGGCAGGAGAGTCTACACCTAGCACGCATGACTTAAGGGTGGGGTAACATTGGGGGCGGGTGGTTCATGCAGACCCCACGCAGAAAGGCCCCCGTCGGCTTCCTTGTTGCTGTGAGGCAACGACGCTCACGGCCGAGCCAGCGCGTCATATTCCAGCACTTCCTTCTCAGCGTTCCACCCTTAATTCACCCCCGAGGGAAACAGACTGGGTGGATGAGAGTGGTGGAAAGGTGCAAACCTTAGACCCCCGACCCCCCCCCCCCTCTCTTTCGCTCTCTCTCTTTCTCTCGCCCTCGCTCTCTCAGCCACGTCTCTATTTCCCCTCGTTTTGCCCGACACCGCACGCTCGGCTTGTGATACGAGACTCCGGAGTGGCTTGTCAGAGAAAGCCTTTGATTCCGAGCAGCCTCCCCCCTCTAGGGGATGGGCCGCTCGGCAAAGTCATGACATAGCACAATGGCCTCCTTGTTGTCAGATGATTTGGCAGTGCGCGTGTGCGTATGTGTGTGTGTGTGTGTGTGTGTGTGAGTGTGCATGCGTGTGAGCGTGTGTGTGTGTGTGTGTGTGTGTGTGTGTGTGTGCGTGCGTGTGAGCGTGTGTGTGTGTGTGTGTGTGTGTGTGTGTGTGCGGGCGTGTGCGTCCGTATGGTTTTGTCTGATGAATGACGGCGGCTCCAAATAACAATATATGTCAAGCCCATGAATAAGCCGACGGAATGTAAGATCCCTCTTTCTTCCAGACCTTTTCAGTGCAGTGTGAGAATGTCAGGGTGTTGATTGGGGATTTGCCAGATGGGGGAGGCCGCTGGTGGGGTGGTCGGTCCGTTCAAAAAAAAAAGAAAACCCCAAAAAAAACACAGAAAAAAAATAAATGATCACCATCTCTGTCATCTCATCTGAAAGGGAGCTGCGGTCTTTACACATAAGCTCATTTTCGTGTGTGTGTCTGTGTGCGTGTGTGTGTGGATTGAACAGAGACATTGAATATACTGTATAGAAACAGAGACAAAACAATACACCTTATAAAAAAAAAAAATATATATATATATATTTATATATATATACATATATTTCACCTTGCTTTTGACAGATTGTTTATCGTTGTCATGACTCACGCTGATCGCTTGCAAATCAATGCTTTCCCTCCTCGGCTTCACATTTTACTTTTCCCCTCTCTCTGAAGACGTTTCCTTAAGGTAAGAACAAAAGAAGGCTCCAAATGTAAACCCAGCATGAACTCGCCATGTCTCGATAACAATCCCTCTATTGTTGTGTTTTGGTGCAGTGGCACTGCTGTTATTATTATCATTATTGTTATTATTGTTACTGTCATTGTTATTGTTACGGCGTTATTACAGCTCAAATTACTACAGCGGCAAATTATGCTGTTGATGGGTGGGAATAAAAGGCTGTGCTGTTTTTTTTTAAAGACCGAGCTGAGGGAGAGAGAGAGAGAGAGAGAGAGAGCGGAAAAAAGAAAAGGTGAGCGTGACTAATTTAACGAGATGTGGCTCCAGGGGGTGGGCGGGGGCAGGGCGGAGGAGGGGCGAGGGGAGGGGATGGTTGAGGGGATTCAACCCGCATGAGCACGGTCCCCCGGGGGACGTCCAGCACGTCCCCGCCGATGAGGTGCGAGTACGGAGACGAGCCCCGACCCCCCGACCTCCCACCTACAACGCGCTTCGCCCGGAAGTCAAAGGGTTAAAATGCCCCCCGGTGCTGTGTTCCTGAAAGGACGACCATTCAGTTCCAGGTGAACACACATCACGGTGTGTTGTTTTATTGTTTGTAGCTTCCATACCTAGACCTCCACCCATTATTAACTCCTTGATAACCTTTGAAAAAACTGTCCCCCCCCCCCGCTGTTACGCCTGCTTTTCCCTCTGGGGATTATTAAAGTGTCATTTTAACTAAGAAAACGCTTTATTTGTCCCCGGAGGGAAATTCAGGGATTGTAGCACCAAAACAAAGCAAAACACAGTGCCGTCGAGAAAGTTACAAATTAAAATGAGATAAGAAATCACAGTTATGTCCACATGTATGTCCACAAGTTAACATGAAGCAGTACTGTGATAACTAGTAGTACGATGTTAACTAGGACATTATTGGCAGGTGTCAGTAAGTCAACAGTAGAGGGGTGATGGGGTGGAACATTTAATTCTAAATTAGCCACCACACAAAAAAAATATACTCCAAGTTACTTGAATTCATTAGCTAATTATTGGCGATATATATTTATATTTATAAATGGAGAATAATAATCATAAACAATAATATATATAATTT
>NC_137191.1:9647564-9652564 GCF_960531495.2 Zeus faber
CCAAAGTATGTGAGTAAGCAAAAATGTTGCCTTTGAATTTGTGAACTCAATCAATTAAATTGTTCAGAATGAGACAATGGGGAATGTTCTAAATGCCCCTTGGAATACCCTGATAGTAGATGAGAACACAGAAATAACAGTGCACAAATTGCTGGTGCTGTATATAAAATGCAAGGAGGAATGTCAGTTAGAAAACTGTGTTCAGCGGCATCATTTAGTTAACAGCATGCACTGCTCACGATATTGCAGAGGCCATCAATCAGTTGTACTCCAACCACTGAAGAGACTTGCAGAAAATGGTGACGCTGACCTCCAATGGTGCCTCAGTAATGGTAGGAAAGCACAATGGAGTTGCAGCTTTATTAAGACGGCAAATACCACATCTTATGCAACAACAATGCGTGGCCCAAAGGGATGATTTGGACATGGATGATGCTTGATGAAAGATGTGCCTTTGATGCGAGAAGTGAAAACTTCTTAGAACCCCGTTATTACATTTTCTCCTGGTTATCAGTAAAAAGGTCAAATTCGAGGAACTAACAACGGTTCTAAATGAGGATACATTGTCCTTCCGGCCATTGAGCAAAGTGTAATGGCTGTCGCGCCACGAAGCTGTGAGTGCTGTTCTGAGAGACCACACTGTTCTCGAAGATAACTGCTGGAAAAAAAATCCAGTGATAACGGAGATCAGATGGCAAAATGCTGCTGCAAAAGCTGAGCGATCCAAAGTGCAAGGTTACTCTCACTGCTCTAGGAGATGTGTTGGGCGAGCTGGCACAACTCTGTCTTTTCTTCAAAGATGCAACCTGACTGTGATGGAAGGGCACTGCTTTGCAGGAGCAAAGATCAGGAAGCTGCTTTCCCAATACTTGAAGAATGAGGAGGATGCTCAGTGGAGTGACCGTGTCAATGAGGTGATGAGGGCTTCAACAGGCGATGGGGCAAAAACCATCGATATCACTCTATTTATTCGTAAGCTTTGTGATCCCTTGGATGCTTGTTTTCCCGAGGATGAATTAAATGAGTGGTCAGCATCTGACATTGATGCATTGAGTTAGGAGATCACTTTAGAGTATGGATCAACAGACATTGCTATGCTGGCAAAGAAGTATGAGGCTGTTCTCCCGCCTACAACATTAAGATGTGAGGAGCTTGTGGACATGTGTGGTACATTTCAAGCATCCAGTGCAGATTGTAGAGAGGCTTTGGTTTGATGAATCGAAACAAAACAACATCCAGAAATCGTCTTGAAGTGGCACATTTGGACCAGTGGATGTGAATCAAATCAAAGCTAGAAGCAGATGGGGCCAATGGGGCCACCAACGTGCACAAAGTGTACAACCACTGGGGAAGTGAGAAAGACAGGCAGGAGATATAAGGTGAAATTATAGCCCATGATAAGATATTTTGTTGTTTTATTTTCTGCTGTCAGTCACTGACAATGATCCTCTATTAATATTCATCATTAAAAGCTTGTTTTATCAGGAGTAGAACTGCAAATGCAAACATCTACAACTACATTCATATGTTTTCCAGACCAAGACAGTTACAAGACTTGGGTGGCATTAACCGGCTATTGTTCCCACCCATGACGTTGCCTCTGAAGTGTGAAAAAGTTCAGGATCTTTGAGGGGCGTTTTCTCTGCTGAAGGAGTGTAGGTGCACCAACATTCAAATCAGCATATCATCCTCAAATGTTTTCAGGTTTCAATGGCACATCATTTGAAAGCCTACAATCGGCACTTTTCAAATCTGTAAAAACTGAAAAATAACCTTGCTCTACTTTGGGTCCCAAAACACCAGGCTCGCTTATGTGTTTATCTACTTCCTCATGCTGATCTCCCTCTCAATAGTTCTCATAAGTTATCAGTAAATACTATCAGCGCAGTGGAGTTGCGGCAGAGTAGACTCTTTGTGATGCACTTTTAAAGTAGTCAAAGTTTAAAGTGGATGTGCCTATGAGTGAATATGATTGTCACATCTGAATCAAATTAACGTTTGCATTAAAGCATGTTAGTGGATTATCCCCCACTTAATTATTAGATTTAGGGAACGTTAACAAATGACAGATTAGGCTAGGATTCTGGATAAAGTTAGCAACACATAACGTTAACCACAAACCGCCTATTAATTGTAAATTACATTTTCTTAATGCCTTTTCATACAATGTTGGGCAATTAGAGAATGCATGAAGATGTAATTTTCAAAATACATCACTTCAAAATAAGAAATATTCCTCTAATTATTAAGAGTTCATACTTATTATACCTGTGTCACCTTTAACACTATAGCTGTGATCAGCAGTTATGGGCTCTACATCTATAGTGCAGGGGTGCATGGTGGTGCAGGGGCCTTCCACTTTTTGACCACAGGGCGATGCACAAAGATGCTGAGAATAGCATCTGCTCTCAGCCTAGTCTTGCCACAGGGCGATGCACAAAGATGCTGAGAATAGCATCTGCTCTCAGCCTAGTCTTGCCCTTTTTAGTCTTATTAAACTGGTCCTCCTCAAAATGCAGAAAGACTTGAGTTTACTTCCCAAACACATCCACTCAGTTTTGTCTACACACATACAGTACATACCGTATATCATAGGGGTTGAATGTACAGTATTAGGGAACACTTTATACCTAGTAGACATGAGTTCACAACTAATGAATCCCCTCCAAGCCTATCTACTGCAGATGTGTCTAACCCTTTCTCCTGTCTTTTTCTCACTCTCTCACTCTCTCTTTCAGCAAAGAACCACAGGGGGATTCAATGGAGCCTGAAGACTCCCTGCAAGGAGACAACGCCCTCGCCCTGCACCCCGAGTCTCAACTCGCCTGGTCCTGCAAGCCTTTCCCTGTTCCTTATTTTTAAGAAACCAAACATCAAGCTCCCCAATGGGGCGGTAATTGTGGGTGAAAAAAGTGCAAATGCAGTGTTTGAATATGATTACCTCACGTTTTTTGTTGTTGTTGTAATCTTTATTAATAGCAAGACTGCTCCTGCTGACTTGAGCCAGCCATTTTTTTTCTCCTCCTTGTCAGGAGGGGAAAGCGTACGTTCCTTCTCCTTTCCCCGAGCGATCGGAGCATCCCCACGCAGCGCAGCCAACCATGGTGGAGACGATATGCAAGGACGGCACGCGGGAAAGGGCACAGACAAACTGCTTGACAGGCTATTCATGTCTCTGAGTTTAATAGAGATTAATTTAATGAATTCATCAAGGTAAATAAGTAAACAGTATGCAGAGTAAAAAGACAAAGGACACATAAATATACATAAAATATACATGTTTATATGTCTATAAACATACACATATAGACGTAGAAACTTCATCTAATATGGATTAGAATTTTCCCTTTCCCTCCCTCTATATGAATAAACATTAGGATGTGATTGCTCTTGACTACCATACAAGTTTAAAAACATAATAAAAATATAATTATTGCAATAAGCAACAGCAACACGCTCTTTCATCAAGGTGACGTTCAATGTCAACAAGGCGGGTAACGCTACTGTAGCTGGTCACACTACTCAATTAACACATTTTTCTTAAAAAAAGACAAAAAACACATTGATGTAACTACATACACATTCCCGTGTGCTGTATAGTAGTATTATAAATATTGCAAATCAATGCATTTATTAACAACGTATTACAAAAAAAAATCACCGTTCTTTCTCTCTGTATTTACGAATTCAAATTGCCCGAATGCACGCCAAGAACTCCCTGGAACTATGAAGTCTACGTGAATCACGGGACGATCAAGCATTTTGAACTTCCGTTGATGCAACTCTCTCTTCATGGTTCTGGCTTAGGGTTAGGTTTCGCCAATCAAAGGCAGAGTAGGGGCGGGTCTTACCCGAATGCAGGTGGGGACCCGCCTTGATGAGAGGACTTACAGATTGCGTTTCATTTGAATTTTGACTCCAAAAGAGGGTGTTGACAAGTAGATATAAAAGCAATAGACCGTGGGCCCTGTTTCTCTGGCACATTGAATTGCCAATGCCAAAATGAATTCCCATTTGATCAAAGAGGCCAAAAACACCACAGCAATATAAAAGGCAATCGACTGAGCTTGCATTTAAATTTTTAATCAAACTAATTAAGACAGAATTTAGGATTGCATTTCCATTTTGCATAGTGAATTGCAAAATGCATATTCCAATTGCATCTCCAAATTGCACATTGAATTCCAAATTGCAAAATACATTTCCATTTGAAAAAAGAGGCCAAAAAATTTCTGTACTCTCAGTCAGTTCACTTTGTCCAAATCGCAAGGGAATTTATACTTTTGGTCTGTTTTCTATTTTGCCTGATTGGCTTTCCACCTGCACCAAGAGACCAGGATCAGACAACAACTTGCATTTCCTGAGGGAAAATATAACTAAAATATTCCACAATTTCATGAAACTTGTTATTCATCAGTGGAAAATGTAAAAAAAAAAATAGATATGTTTTTAAAGTTATGCAATTTCACTTTTTGCCACTTTTTGCCTGCAATTTTACTGTAAAAAAGAAGACCGCATAAAATGAGAGAACTTTCACTAAAAAAACATGTGAATTCATAGATGGATGGATGGATGGATGGATGAAGGGATGTATAGATATATGGATATACTTTATCCTAACCCTAACCCTTTTCAAATCTCTCTTCAGATCAACCTCTCTCTCTTTCTCTCTCTCTCCTTCTCTCTCTCTCTCTATCCCCCTCGCAGCCAACCCATCTGCCCCCCCTGGGAGTCACCATCCCTTCTTCTTTCATATTACCCCCACCCCTCCATCCCTCCGCGTCTCCCTGTCATCAAGTCGCTCTGATCATTCCTACCGTCTATTGTACCCTCCCCCCACCGTCTACCCCTGCAGCCCCCTCCACCCCCCCCCCCCCCCACCTCTCTCTCATTCTCTCCCTGGCTGGTTCTTGACCTCCATCCTCTCTCCCTGTGATCATCCCTCCAGAGTTGAGGCCATCTGTTCCTGCAGGAGAAGCAGGCTGCACAGCCGCAGCATC
>NC_137191.1:9657564-9660064 GCF_960531495.2 Zeus faber
GTCGACGGAGGAGGTTGAGGAAAGATGTTGATGGAGAACGTCGACGGAGGAGGCCGAGGAAGGATGTTGATGGAGCACGTCGACGGAGGAGGCCGAGGAAGGATGTTGATGGAGCACGTCGACGGAGGAGGTTGAGGAAGGATGTTGATGGAGCACGTCGACGGAAGAGGCCGAGGAAGGATGTTGATGGAGCACGTCGACGGAGGAGGTTGAGGAAGGATGTTGATGGAGCACGTCGACGGAGGAGGTTGAGGAAGGATGTTGATGGAGCACGTCGACGGAGGAGGTTGAGGAAGGATGTTGATGGAGCACGTCGACGGAGGAGGTTGAGGAAGGATGTTGATGGAGCACGTCGACGGAGGAGGTTGAGGAAGGATGTTGATGGAGCACGTCGACGGAAGAGGCCGAGGAAGGATGTTGATGGAGCACGTCGACGGATGAGGTTGAGGAAGGATGTTGATGGAGCACGTCGACGGAGGAGGTTGAGGAAGGATGTTGATGGAGCACGTCGACGGAGGAGGCTGAGGAAGGATGTTGATGGAGCACGTCGACGGAGGAGGCTGAGGAAGGATGTTGATGGAGCACGTCGACGGAGGAGGTTGAGGAAGGATGTTGATGGAGCACGTCGACGGAGGAGGTTGAGGAAGGATGTTGATCTCCGATTCGACTTATCGTGATATGGGGTACAGATTTTTTTTGTAATTTCCCACTATTCCTCCATTGGCCGTCTCAACGATACTCTCTCTCTCTCTTACCCCGTCCTTTCTTTTTCTCTCCGGTCGTTCCTTCCCTCCTCAACGATACTCTCCCTCCCTCTCTCCCTCCCTCTCTCCCTCTCTCCCTCCCTCTCTCCCTCCCTCCCTCCCTCTGCAAATCTGATCTCAGAGCAGCGGAGGAACCGTCTTAATTAAGGTGAGTGTTTGCACAACGGCTACAAGTTCTGAAAACACGTTTTCTAACCCTCCAAAATGAACAGCGGCGCGTTTGAAAGAGGGGATGACGTCACCGAGAGAGAGAGGATAAAGAAGTGAAGGAACAACACGAGACGGAACCTGCGTGCTCCACATTTCTCCTCGCGCTGGGGGAGACGGGTGGAGAGAGATGGGCGGAGATCAATAGCTTCTTCAGCAATCTCCACAACCTTTGATATCAAAGCGTTGGTGTTTCCGAGCGATCGATCGATCGATGGATGAGTCGTCTCACAAATACCAACACAACTCCAGAGATCTCGAAACGTCTCTCAAGATCTTGAAAGACCGGGCAGGCTAACTGGGCGATGAATAGAACTGAAACAAAGCGCTACGGCACCCAGATAAGAACCCACGGAATCAACCGTGGAATCAAACCGTTTCACTAAACAGCAGCTGAAAGCTGAGCGGTAGCAACTTTGAGACTGTGATTTATGGTAATGTCAAATAACCTGTGGTTACATGAGTCATTCTGCTATTACTATTATTATTATTATTTGTTGTAGTTATTATGTACATTAAATTAAATATTTCCATAATAAATATATTTCTTATTTTCATAATTTTATATATATATATATATATATAAATATTATTATTTTTGTAATATTATTTTTGTAATGATTGTTATTCATTTTTTGTCAACAAAATTGTGTAGTTATTATTATGTTTGAAGCTGTTATTATTATTCATATTATCATAATTGGTATTATGTTACTTTTTCATATTTACTATTATTTTTGGGTTAATTTATTTTGTATTTTTTATTTTTTGTATTATTTTTGTATTATTCATATTTATGTAATTGTTATTGTAATTTTTGTTATTATAACTGCTATTATTATTGTTGTTTTTACAAAATGGTCAAATATTTATTGGATTTATTGGATTAATTTAGACAAACAGCCATTACACCCTCCCAGATGGAACAGGCTCATTTTGTATTGAGCGTATATTCGACTCCTCTTCCTCATTTTCTCCCTTCATCCAGGAGAACAAAAGAAAAATATAACAATAATGAAAGTAATTGTGTATTTCACTCAACTATCAGAGCAACGACAGGCTAAACACCCACCTGTCGCACACGCTTTGACTGTGAACGTTAAGTCCATGTTCAGACCTACACATTAATTAAACAGGAAAAGGACCTTTTTTTTCTGTTTGTTTTGACGTGCGAGCGTTTCACGGTGGCTGCTCAGCGGGGGGACGGAGCTTTGAACCGCCCGCTGCATTCCTAACGGGGGAAAAAAAACAAATACAAAATCCATGTTCTTCCACGGAGGCGTCATGGACTAACACACCGTCGATATTACCGTACATACAGACTCCCTGACCGCCAACTGAAAAGGAGGAGGTTTGGGTGTGCTGCGAAAAGGGTGTCAAATTCAACTTAAAATGCGCAAACGATGGAAAGCAGCCATGGTGTTGCAAGATCAAAATTGCAAGTCAGAAGTATTTCGTCGAATTCATCACTTTCAGTCGGAATGGCGGCTCTGCGCTCATCCGAACAAGATCAAGTTTAGCTCTGAAAG
>NC_137191.1:9662564-9680064 GCF_960531495.2 Zeus faber
ACACAAAACACACTGTGGATTCCGGGGCCAAGAGTCCTCCGTCCATCAGATCCTCTCCCTCTGCAGGTGCCTCCTGCAGGATTTGTTGTTTGGGTTTTCAACTCCGACAATAAAGATTTATTTGAGCCGCACCCTAAAGCTGCTGGGATTTAGGAACATTGGAGCCTCCATGGGGCGAGCTGCAGCCAGACACCCCCCTAAACACCCCAAAATACGAACTGCAGGTGATCCGTGATGACCCCCTTTCTTATCTTCATTTTCCTATTTGAGTTGCTGTGGATGTTTTTGGCCTTGCAATGCGGTGCTGGAAACCGTCCCTGGTGCAGATATCGACATTTCATGGCAATGTGTATTAGCGAGAACTGAAGACTAAATACAGATAAACGCAGCAATCTCTCATCAGTTATCCTAATTAAATGCATTTTGCTTGTTTGCTTTCGAACTGTTACTGTGTCATTGCATTCTTTTGGTGTAAAGCACTTTGAGTTGTATGTTGTGGATGAAAGGTGCCGATCAGTTAAGTTTTATAATTGTTTTATTTATTTTTTTGTGAGTTTTTTGTGATTGCCGCGACCGGAAAAAGCTTGATTTTGCAACAGCTCTTCCCAAAACCTGCAACGCCGTTTGCGAAGTTGACGGTGTTTTGCTTTCAGTGCGTTTGGAATTGAGAGACATTTCAAGTCAAAAGACAAAAACATAAAAAGAAATGCTTTTGTCTTCTTTATTTTGAAAATATTTACTGACATGTTTTTAAATACCGCCAACGAGCGTAGGATGTGAGTGACGTGTGATGTGGGGATGCAAGACTCGCGAACGATTCATTCGTAGCGAGCAAATCTTTTAAAATGACCCCGGATTCGAGAGTCACTCAGACAAAACAGTCGTCCGTTGGCGACTCTGTAGCAGCAGCCGGACACGCAGGCTGAACTGACACTGGAATCTCAAACGGAAAGACGCGAGTGTTTCTGAGTCGCGCAGCGAATCGTCTATTCGTCAACAGAAAATAATTACTGAGGGTTCAATACAGTCGGAAAATGTGGAGAAAAAAAAAAAGGCGAAGGCATTTGGACTGACTTCCAGTTTGCGTTCCGACAAAATGAATAATTTTGACAAAATGAAATGGCTCTTGGGAGAATTCCACTCACAGCTCGGAGCTGAACCGACTCTTCTGACTCTCATTGCAGCGAAGAGCCCAATCGCCAAAACGAGACTTTTCATCGCAGTGGGAGGCGAGTTACGAAGAGTCGGCCTCAATCCCTGAGTCAAAACTAGGTCCTCACATGCACGCAGGCACGCACGACACCTACCCCTTTCTTCCATCCTCAGCCTTTTCCCAAGTCCCCCCCAGAATTCCCTCTTTCATGGTTTTCGTTGAGGGCGGAGAGGCCGCATTCCTGTTTCAGATCACCCCAACCCCACCTCACCTCCACCTCCACCTCCACCCAAGTACCTGTAGCGCTGAATGTCGCCAGATCCAACACGGAGGACGTCGCTCTGCGTCTTAATAACCGCGACCTTTTCATTTGCCATTTGGCCGTGACGCAGGGATCAATTTACCACAGCTAATTAGGAGCTGTCTTATGGATCATGTTGAGGGGGGTTAGGGGCGAGGAGGAGGAGGAGGAGGCGGAGGAGGTGAAGGAGGAGGCGGTGGAGGAGTTTGTCTTTCTGTCCGTCTGATCGTTTGCTTCATGTCTTGTGCTGCTGCAGCATTATTAGTGATGAAAGGGCGCCCTTTGCATTGACCCCCAATATGAAACTGAAACAACAGACACACACACACACACACACACACACACACACACACACACAAACTCACACGCACACACCCACGCACACACATGCACACACACACACACACACACACACACACACACACACACACACACATACTTAAAACTAGAAAACCTTCGTGCGAGCATCCGCTTGCCATTCTGATGTTGCTATCTGAGCATGAGCTGAATTGAAATGCCGGCATTACCAGGAGCCGCCGCTCCATTAATGAGTGTTGAACTGTGATCCGGGTAAACGCTGATTTGGCTTGTTTCGGTTAAAAACAACAAAAGAATCACAAAAAATCACACGTATGGAGACAAACCAGCTGATGGGATTCTCTCTGGCGGAAGGCGGCGGTAGGGGAGTCGTAGCCGAGCACGACGGTGTCTTCAGTGCGGTTACACCCTTCACTGTTTGGCGGAATGGAGGGAAACTACAAACTCAAGCCTTACCCTGCGCTGATTACACATAAGGAGAAGTAGTATGTTTATATTAAGTCCGCCGAGCGCTTGAAATAATGAATCGCGGGATGAATCGCATTTTAAAATGGACTCAAATTTGACCGGATACAAAGAAGTCACTTCCTTCCCTTCTTGCGCACGGGCGTGGCCGTCTGTGTGTCACTGTCGTCATATAAACACCGGAGGTTTCCATTCGGTAAAAGCAGCTTCACATCAATATTGTTATACACTAAACACAAAGGTGTAACAAACTGTCCTCTTCCTTCCACAGCCAAATCAAGGGGCTTAAATTGCCGAACTCACACAAGAAAAGATTTGTCTGGATCAAATACGTGCGAGTTATGCGTTAACGCTGATCCGAGCGTTAAAAAAAAAACAAAAAAAACTTTTTTTTTTTCCTCTCGTTTCTATTCTGGTTGCTCTTTCTGAGGATGTTGATCCCGACGGCTTCCTTTACCTCCGCTCCTGCGCTCAGACTTTTTTTTTTACCGTCTAATGTGTATTGACACGCGGGTCAGTATAAAAAGATTGTTCTTTTATAAATTCCCTGAAGAAACAAAGAAAGAGAAAAGTAGATGATTTAGCTTCCGCTTATTTGGGCGCAGCATCTTAAAAAAGCCGTGGTGACTGTAGTGGAAAAGTGGGACAGGTATAATTTAAGCTCTCCATAAATTATATCACTTTCTTGCCACGTTTGTACTGCTATTGTATACACACACAACCCATTTTCTTCACATACTAACCTTTAAAGTGGAAATAATCTCGTGTAATGTTACTCAACGTGGGGTCCGGGGACCGTCAGAGATCCATCAAGAGGTTCCAGGGGGTCCCCAGCAACATAACGCATGGTTTGAACTTCACCATGATTTGTTTAACAAGATGTTGTAAATTAAATACCAGTAGAGAATGTACAATAATGACTGGTGACATGGGAGTCAGATGTACCATGTAGTGGGGGGACATGCTGGGGGTGTCCCCCCACCACGTGCAGTGTGCTTGCTTTGTTCCATGAGGAAACAGAGTAAAATAAAATAAGCGCTGGCATGCCGTTGGCCCACTCTGATCGTCAGAGGGAGCGATCAGGGCGCAGAGCCGGCACTGTGGGACTATTTTAGATCGGGCGCTATTCATAAAGCATTCAGGGCTGAAGCCCCGGATACCCATCCCTAACAACGCTACCGGCGGATATATTGGATAGAATAGTCAAGCTTAACAGGTGGATGCAGGGGAGGTGTAAGGAATGGAGCAAGCAAGCACCAAGCAAAGCAGGTAGGGCAGGAGGAATTGGCTGTTTAAATAGGCCAGCACCAAATACGGGCATGGAGGCATGTGGTGCGGTCAAGTTGTCTGACAGAATTAGGTCTGCAAGCTATCACCATAAGCAATAGCTGTTAATTAACAGCCAATTTTCAACACTAATATACTGTATTTATGTAATATGGTTTTGTACTGTAGTTAGCAATGCCCAATGTGGGCTGGTCCATTTGAAGCAACAGCACAGAGGCCCTAAACAGTATGCTAATGTTGTAAATTACAGTACTGTACACTTATTTTTTGGAAATTGGGTGTTGCATGGAGAAAAGTGGCGCTTATGAAGTTTGATAATAAATTGGCAGTCTTTTAATTCAAAAATTACTGTTTTGTCAAAGTCCGTTAGCTAAGTTTATTCCCGCATTTAAACAAACCATCAGAAATAATTTGCCTTCAGGAGCTCTTGAGGGGATTTTCTCAGAAACGTTCAATTGGAAAGTGTTTTTTTTCCAGGGGAGGACACACTTTGGATGACATGTGCAACACATCAACAGCAATAATTGCTTCACCTGCATCTACAAATTATACGATATTAAAAAAAAATAAAACATTTTCCTCATCAGTATCTTAGTCATAAAGGCAGCATTAGCAAAAATAAGTGTGTGATTTTAATATGTCACTTATCAGTGAGGCTGAGATTTGAATAGCTCAAACATTTATATTTCCGTGCATTCTAGAGACACCATGTTTTAACCCTTTTTTTAAACTGTTTTCTGACCTTTTTTGATCGATCGAAGATTGATAGCTGATAGTCTTGTGCTCCTTGTTAAAAGCTGCAAATGCCACGTAAACAACACTAAACCAACCGACCATTGCCACAGCTGATGTTGAGACAAACCTCACTCGACCTGCAAGTCCTCACCTGATGCTGCTTTATGCATTTCATTGATAGACATAATATAATATATCAGATTATCTATTGTTCTTCGAGTTTACAGATGTTTACGCAAGGTGAGGTGCATTCTGATGTTGCTTTCTCTTCAGGTGGAACAGGACAAGTCACTATTGGACGCTGATGATGATGGAGGGCCATGTCTGAGGGCATCACACCAAACTTCCTGACGGGACTAGCTGCTGTGTTTGCGATCTCCTAAATATTAAACCTTCAATATCAAGAAGAGACGGCCTGTACTGTAGAATTCACCAAGATGTAAGACTCTTTTAATGTCCTTGTTATCATATCGTTTTTTTAAGACAATTTCATTTCTTGAAATCTGAATTACCACGAGTCACTACTTTGCAAACTTAAAGGGATAGTTTGGATTTTTTTACCATAAGATGGTTTAAGTTACTTACCGGTATTTGATACGGACATTAAATCAGGACAGGCAGTCCTGTGATCAGAAATCTCCCTACCAGCTCCTTACTTGTGAGAACATTACAACACAAACAATTCACAGGAGAATTCAACAGACGTCCACAGACATAAACAAATTGTTTGTGCCCTTACAGCTCATTGAAACAATGCTTAATTCCTCCCGTAAAGTGATTAAATTAAAAACAATTCTCTCATGTACCACCTGCCTGTCTTTGGTATTTCAGAGTAAAGCAAAGAAACTGTAAAAAGAAACAAGTTATTGCTAAAGAGATCAATTATATTGTAAAATAGCCTGGACAGATTTGTTGGCACCCCTTAGAAAAGATTATAAATAATTGGATTATAGTGATATTTCAAACTAACTGTTTTCTTTAATTGGTATGGCACGTCTTCAATCTTATAATCAGTCATTCAGCCTATTTCAATGGAGAAAAGTAGTCACTCCGCTGTTTGGTATCATTGTGTGCACCACACTAAACATGGACCAGAGAAAGCAAAGTAGAGAGTTAGTAATAGTATGTTAAAAAAAAGTATTTTAAAAGTAAAGGCTATAAGACCATCTCCAAGCAGCTTGATGTTCCTGTGACTACAGGAATGGCTGCAAGAGCAAAATCGACCCCAGATTGAACAGAAGGATAGTGCGAATGGTGGCAAAAGAGCCAAGGACAACTTCCAAAGAGGGACAAGCTGAACGCCAAGGTCAAAGTACATCAATGTCTGATCGCACCATCCGTTGATTTTTGAGTGACAGTGGGCTCCATGGAAGAAGAACCAGGAGGACTCCACTTTTGAAAGAAAAACATTAAAAAGCCAGACTGGAATTGGCTAAAATGCATATTGACGAGCCACAATGCTTCTGGGAGAATGTCCTCTGGACAGATGAGTCAAAATTATTTAGACTCATCGCTTTTTGGCAAGTCACATCAGCTCTATGTTCACAGACGAAAATATGAAGCTTTCAAAGAAAAGAACACCATACCTACTGTGAAACATGGAGGAGGCTGGGTTATGTTTTGGGTCTGCTTGGCTGCGTCTTTCACGGGGTGCCTTGACTCTGTGCAGGGCACAATGAAATCTCAAGACTATCAAGGCATTCTGGAGTGAAACGTACTGCTCAGAGTCAGAAAGCTCTGTCTCAGTTGCAGCTCATGAGTCCTCCAACAGGATAATGACCCAAAACACACAGCTAAAAGCAGCCAAGAATGGGTTAGAACAAAACATTGGACTATTCTGAAGTGGCTTCTATGAGTCGAGGTTGTGCAACAAAATATTAGGTTAAGGGTCCGATGATTTTTGTCCATGGCATTTTAATTTGTTTTATTATGTCAAATATTCTGTTGAATTAAAAATCAAAAGCAAAGTCTGAATTCAATTTAATATGGAATAAACAATGATGGATGCCAATTACCTTTGTGAGTTTCAAGTTATTTCAGAGAAAATTGATTTGTCCACGTCTGTATATTGAGCCATTCTGCTGCGTCATGCTCCTGTCTAATCTCTGTATAACTTGAAAATATTTTCTTTGTTGAATTATGCGAGTGTAGTGCTATGTAGTGGAGCCGAATTCTCATATCACACCACCTGTACGCTTGTATAGAGGCGTAATATGTGAACTGGCTCCAGTGCCTAGTAATACACTATCAATTTTGAACAAATAATTTGGTTTGAAGATAAAAAAAGCTCTGATAGGAAAATCAAGCAACGGAATTACACAAAATATCAGTGCCGGTCAGTAACCCTTACCACCTCATGTTGGAAAACCCAAACTACCCTTCTAAGATGACAAAGTGTTCCTAATAGCTTTCCATTCAGTCTCTGATCTTCGACTATTTTGATTTCAGCTGCTTCATTGGCACAGTATCAATCTAGAGAGGAACTATGGCGATCCGGGGCAAGGTTGTCTCGGGTGTGACCGTCCAGAAGAAGACGTCTGCCACAGTCAATACGCACGTCTCCATTATACTGAAGAACCTCATTGACTTTGAATGGGACTTCATATACTGTAGGTCAGTGAGCTCGGTCGTCACGCTCTCTCTCTCAATCCATGTGCTGTTTTGAAGCACTGACGTTGCCACATTAAGTCAGAGGAGACTTACTATGCATTGATGAGGCATTGTTATTACACAATTCCGATTCTAGGGTTATTTTGATGAACTCATTTGTTTGTTGCAACACTGGAATAAATCTCAGAGAGGAACAATGACCATCTAGGTGATGGTCATCTCTACTTGATCCAGGGGATTCTTCTTTGAATCAGGACTGTCCACACCCAGCCGGACCCTTCCTCAAGTTAAGCATGCACCTATCCGACAGGAATCTTTTACGAGGTAAAACACCCGCCTACCAACATTTCTTCCCCCCAAATGACGCTTTTGATGTATATTTTCAAAATGTTCTTACCGATGTATATTTTTAGTTCATTGCCATTTTTTCGAGCCAGGCAGCATTTTTTATTTTTATTCCTTTCTACGCTGTTTATTGCTTATTTTGCATCATTTTCGTGATAATACATATTTTTAAGAAGGTGTCTGTAGCCCACAAAACAATAAAGTTCTGATGTTAATTGCATTGAAGATTGATATTGCAGATTGCTATAAACTGCTGAATTGAGCTATTTTCTTATCAAATTTGCTTGTCTACAGTAAACAGTGAGAATTTAAAGTAACCCCCCCAAACATAATGCCACTGTCAATTCAAATAATCAAAGAAATATACTGAATTTTATTTTTACAGTCAACGGCTTTCAAGTAATTTCACAGTATGAATACTACAGTATTCATTACTGCGATTCATACTGTAGAACAGTGGTTCCCAAACTTTTTACAGTTGGTAACCCTTCACACATTTAACCTCCAGCTGCGTACCCCCCATAGCACCAGGGTCAGCCTCCCCCCCTCCACACACACACACACACACACACACACACACACACACACACACACACACACACACACACACTAAAATACATATATTATACAGCCTACTGTATATGAGACCGTGTGAGTTGTCGATAACTTTGATCTTTTTGTAACCATCTCCCATATAAAACCCTAGTTGCGGACCAGCTCACGCATATAGTGAAATTATGAATTGTGAAGTTTCAGCCTTAATTATTTTTCCATTCAGTTCAGATTCAGTTCATTCAACGGAGTAAAACACCACCCATCGGCCAGTTTGAAAGTTGAACTGCTGGAGTTGAAGTTGGCCCGGAAAAGGCTGGTTCAGAATAGCTACAGAAAAATGATTTTCCCCACCCTCCCGAAAAACAGTTTTAACCATCCCAAAGATAGCATGGATTGTCCCAAATTTAAATTGTTGTTTCTTCACATTGTGATGACTTCATAAGTGCATTATAATTAGTTTAAAGTCTTCCCTCGTGATCCTTGGCCCAAATGCAAGACAATTCAAAGGATTAGGAAATAAACAATCGTATTCTTATAAATATTTGCTTTCTTGCATGCATGTCGACTGAAAGTATATCTATTTTTTTCAACCAATATAGATTAAGAGGCTAGACCGATTCGATGACAAAAAAAATCCACTGGCATTCAAATTCATTCATTTTGCTCGCAATTATAATGACACTACTTTAGAGTTAAGTTTGTTTGCAGATCGTGTCAAGACGTGTGGACATCTGTGTTGTACACTATGTAAGGCAGTTGTCTCCATGTTAACAGTGTCTGTGTGAAGACTGGCAAGCCACCTGCAGCCGCACGGGACTCAGTGATGCAGGTCCGGCGAATTATTGTTCTTAGTGAGTGAATCATCAGGAACTGAGTCTCAAAAAAGTGTCCAACCTTTCATCACCAGTGCAACCTGTGCACTCTCTCTACAAACAGCCAGCTGGTGTAGTCACAGTGATGGATGCGTTCCCGCACAATTTGTCATTTGCCAGTAAATGGAAAACTGTTTTATTACATTTTTTTCTATAAGTTAGTCTCGAGCACTGGACTGTTTAAAATTGTAAATCCCAATTTTTTTTGGCGCACCCCCAATATCACTACACATACCGCTGGGCATACGCGTAACCCCGGGGTACGCGTACCCCAGTTTGGGAATAGCTGCTGGAGAATTACAGTATATTGCTGACAGAGGTCTCGTCTGCCAGCACTGCACTGTAACTTTACAGAAAATGTTGTTTGTATGCAAACAAAAATAAAAAAATTACATATTCGTCTACATATTATATATACTTGAGAAAATTGAGAAATGTACTTTTGCATATGATGGACCTTGCAGATAGACTCGGTCTGGCCGGCTAACAAGACATGCGTTTAGGCCACCCACACACACAAACACACACACACACACACACACACACACACACACACACACACACACACACACACACACACACACACACACACACACACACACACACACACACATACTAGAACAGCGACTTAAAGGCACGGAACAACAAAGTGGACACATGTCGTGAGGCTAAAGGAAATGCCCACAACTTCCCAGAAATACCCGGCAGAGAGCACTTACTCCTCCTCCTCCTCTGATGGAGCAGACCTTGCTAGAAAACGTCCACTAATTTGCATATGATGGACCTCGCAGAGAGACCCGGTCTGGTCGGCTAACAAGCCATGTGTTTAAGCCACCCACACACACGCACGCCAGACGCACAAACACACACACACACACACACACACACACAGACGCAATCACAAACCGCAGCAGTGACTTAAAGACAAAGAGCAAGAAAGTGGACACAGGCAGTGATGCTAAAGGAAATGCCCACATCCGCTGGGTGCACTGAAGACACACACACACATACGAACACATACACACACCTACACACACATACACACACCTACACGTACACACACATACATACACATACACATGCACACACATACACATACACATACACACCTCTAGCCATTGTTACATTGTTGTTGCTTCTGTTCTCTACTACAGTGGAAGTATGATATTTCTTTGAGGTATTTATGGACACTCTCTGTTTTTTCAAGTATCTGTACTTACAAGTTTTCTTAATTGCTTAAACACAAAAACTGTTACATCCACAAAACCCTGTACCCTTACGTTATTCCCAAAAACACACACACATTTTCACACTTTTCACCTGTTTCCATAATGAACTCAAGTCACCAGAACCTAAACTCAAAGACCACACCTCCCCAGGTGCAAACACAAAGCCCCAAAATTGTCAACACACCAATCAGAATTGCAGGGTCAATAAACAGGGCCTCGAGGCATGTCCATGTGCTTTGGAACAATGGATCCTAACAATGCCCAAGTTGCCTTTGCTGCATTTGGAAATAAAGTTTTTGGAAATTGTTTTTTTTACTGTGCATGGACTCTTCCGTGCCTGTATTGTCAGTGTGTTATTTCAACAGGTCAAGTTTTTCACCAAAACAGCACAGTAGTATTCCCTTATCCACTAATATAAGAGGTATTTTACTGTAGTGTTTTGAAAGCCCCTCGCCGGGGTGTTCCTGAAAGGGTTAACAGCCTGTGCTGTGATTTTACAAAGTTCTAAATACTTTCTCTGAAAAACTATTCCAAACATTTTCGGAGCAGTGTTTTGAATGAGTCCATCCAGTGTGTAATGAGCAGTCATGTAGTGTGCGTTTTTTGACAGCTTGTGTGTGTTGTCCGACGGAAAAGTCCACATTAGGACCCAGACGTTGGATGTTTATACTGTTGGGTGTGAGTTTTTAAAATGGTGTGTGAAGATTTGAGAAAATGATGAGTTGTTCAAGGAATCGTGTCTCAGCAGTTGAGAAAATCTGTATATTCAATTCAAAGAATATTCAATGGCGACTTTCACATTATACTCCACTACATTGCAAAGCAAATATCTATACTTTTTACACTGATACATTTCCAACCCTCTCATGTTATTGACTTAATTATTTTAAATGATAATTTATATTTATATTGTTTCATCCTTGTAGATGATGATGACTCCACCTATAGTATTTTAAAATTTGTAATCAGGATCTGCATGAGCTTCATCCGCAGAATAAAGGCTACAGTAGCACTTAATGAAGTATTATAGGCTTTGTTATATCAGGACACATGATATGACAATTACTTGGCAGTTTTGGGTGCCGTCCCAGAACCTGCACCCCTCCCCACACACACACACACACACACACACACACACACACCAAAAAATTATGCTATTAAATGACGTCTCATTTTGCAGTTTCGGGTGCCGTACACCCCAAAAAAACAGCCAGAGTTACTGTTGCATTGTGTGATGAGGGCTTTTATCTGAGGGAAACGTCAACAAAGATGCTGCAGCCGCTCTGTTCTGGCGTCTCCAGGCACCACGCCATCGCCCTGCTAATGGTGCGCTATAAAATGTAGGTTTATGAGGGATTAGTTGGCTGTGCACACACACACACACACACACACACACACACACACACACACACACACACACACACACACACACACACACACACACACACACACACACACACACAAGCATGCACGCACACACTAACGCCACCCCCCCCAAGTTTATGGATGCATTAGTGGTGTTTACAACAGCTTTGAGTGGAGCTTACTCCAGCTATGGTCCTTACCCCTTCTTATCCTCGTCATACTGGCTGGCACATGCACAAACACACACACACACACACACACACACACACACACAAACACACACACACGCACGCACGCACACACACACACACACACATACAAACACGCTGGGGGTGTATGAGTGCAACAGTGGTTTGTTTTATTTAAACACCGGTTGCAGATGGTCTCTTATCACTTGAGCGATGCAAGCAGAGGAGGTGGAGCAGGCAGAACACGGTTATAACACTGTAGACTGTGGTAATCATTTAATAATTGATGCCTTTATGTACCTATACTGTACCAATAATAAGCCATGCACATTGAATCACACTTTGTATATTCTTCAAATCTCAATATATTTGGCTTTTTTTAAATAATTGTATTTTTAATTATCATATGTATTTATTCACAATTGTCTTTATTATATATATATATATATATATATATATATATATATATATATATATATATATATATATATATATATATATATATATATTTATTTATATATATATATATATATATATATATATACACTATAATAAATACATGCATACATTTATTATTATATGTTTTTACTTATTATTTTATATATATCTATTAATGTATTTTAATTTAATTTGTCAAAGTATTAAGCTTTTTTTCTACACCCATTTTCCAACGCACTGATCCTCACCACGAATAAAGCTTCAAACCAAACAAACCAAGATTCTACATGGTGCGGGATGGGGGCTTGGAGGGTTGGGAAAGGTGGTTGAGGGCTGGAAATATTCAGGGGACAGAGAGAGCGAGGGAGAGAGAGAGAGAGAGAGAGAGAGAGAGAGAGACAGGGAGAGAGAGAGAGAGAGAGAGAGAGAGAAAGCAGATGGACGGAATGTGGGAAGAGGGTAAAAGCTGGGGATTGTGGGATTTGTTGCATTAATGGGACAGTCGGAGAAACTTCCACGGGGTCCGCGAGAGAACCACGTAAAAAAAGTAGAGGGCGAGACGGAGAGGAGGACGAGAATAGGAGGAGGAGGCAAAGGAGTGGTTATGTAAATTAGTGTTTAATTGGCCTTTCCAGTGTGTACCCCCAGTCAATCTTTACCGTATGCATTATTGATCCATACTTTTAAACAAACAGCGATGGGTTAGTTCGGCCACGGAGCGACGCTACCAAAACCCGCAGAGCTTCATTTAACACTTGCAGCTTTTTGAATATTTAATTGAAATTTTCTAATTTTATTTTAATAAGCGTGTCAACCAAGTATTCATTTTTTTCGCCCAGCTGTGGTGGCAAGTGGTGGAGTCCGACTTTAGGGACAGAACGGACAGATGGAAGAGTTCCAGCCCGCAGGAAAACTGTTTTTCAAACCATGAATTATTATTATTTTCACACACATGAACACACACACCCACGTCGTTCCGCTTGCTTTCTCTCAACACAACAGATAACACACCATGTCTTCGAAATGTCTAGGTATTCATCTATAGCACACACAGTCCGTATACAGGATGCATTTGCACACACACACACACACATACACACCCAACACACACACACACACGCACACTTAGCTAAACTGCAGAGCTTAACAACGGTGGAATCTTCTTAAATCTATACTAATCCATTATCCTCTGGGTGTGCTGTTTCTGTCTCCTTTCAGCGGGAGTGGACAGGAGGGGTGGGGGTGGGGGTGGATATGGCGGGGGGGGGGGGGGGGGGGGTTGATCTGTTTTCGGTTTCCTATTGATGTTGCTTTCTGTGAGTGCCAAGCACCTCCAAAAGTTCTTGGTAGCACAATGCATGGCTTTCACTTTCTATATACAGTATATATGCGTGTGTGTGTGTGTGTGTGTGTGTGTGTGTGTGTGTGTGTGTGTGTGTGTGTGTGTGTGTGTGTGTGTGTTGTGTGTGTGTGTGTGAGACTGTGTCTAATGGGATGGCATCTGTTCTGTTTCCCACCACCGTGAAACCCCAATCAAAGGTGATTATGATGTTGACAGAATTACCCGGCAGAGAGCACTTACTCCTCCTCCTCCGATGGAGCCAACCAACCAGAAAACCAAGGAGCAACAAGACTGAAATGCGTTGTGAAGTGTTTCTTCTCAATGGACTCTCTTCTTTTTGTAGTGGCGCACTAAGGCATCACCAGGATGCAGGAGATTGATTGTCCGGCCTTGCCTCATTTAGGTGTTTAGGTTCATTGTTCTTTTCAGACAGTGTATTCTTCTTTCCAATGCAATTTAATTTACTTCCATTTAAACAGAATAGTCGAGAATCAAGAGGAGGATGTTGTAGTGAAGGTACTTTTCCTTTGCGCTAAATGTAATAGAAATTAGAGTGACGTGGAGCTTATTAACATTGACCACAAGCAGGGATGGGTGTCCAGAATCGGCCTGTCGGGTCCACGTCGAGGAGCCCAAGGGTCTAGGGCTCCCAGGAGTTCAAGCGTCTAAGAGGATGAGGGGCCCAAAGGATGAAGGGATCCTCTTGCAAGAAAGTTGAGCCTCAAAGAAATTGCCCCAAACCCTTTGCAAAAAGTGTCTGATTATATAGACAAAGAAAGCAGGCAACTACCACCTGGACACTATGGGGCCCCAAAGGGCCAATTAAGTTAGACCGGATCGCAGTGGATATTTGTCCCTCATTTCCTTCCAGGGGTCCCAACATTTTCAAGAGTCCTTTCATGCTCATGGAACATTTATTTGGCTGGCCCGAATGGTTGACTACAGTCCTTAGGTAACCGGGGGCCCAGGGACCCATGGAGTCAGTATCCGTCTATGACCATCATGGATAATATAATTTCATAGATTTATCGATCAGCGTGATGCCATCAAGAATGCCAGTTTTAAGATTCTGCTTCAACAAAACTTGCTTGACAATTGTTTGAAAGTCAGTTGGGTACATTACATCCTTTAGTGCAGCCCTGCCACATTAGAAAAGGTGACCATGTATCAAAGAGGCTTTGCCACAAATTGATCCGATGTGGTTTTTGACCTGGATCACGATCAATAACAAGCAACAAACCACAGTCGTACGTCTCCCTCTTTGGACGCCTGTTTGTAAATCTCGGTCATTCAGTGCAGTTTTCAATGACTCTGCCTTAGCAGAGCCTTTTAGGGAAGACCATGAAACCCAAACTGACAGGTGGAGTTAGGGTGGGGTTGGGGTTTAGAGTGGTGGTTGTGGTGTGTTCATAAGACCACAAGAAAGAAAAACAAACAGGACACGTGTTTGTTGTTGCATGTTCCAGGCTTAGCGGATGCAACGTCGATCCGAGGATTTGATCCGAGGAAAATAAATTGAGGGACTTGAGTTCCTAATTCCATGTGCGACAGGGCAGAATTACACTGGGTCTAATTCTAGGGAACACATGTTGTAGAAGGATCGCTGCTGGTTTACACATCTTTGGACGGGCGGAGAGGTTAGATTTGTGGGTGACAGAGGAATAACGTACTGTAAGCCCCCACGGATTTAGAAAGAGAGTGTTAGCACTGAGAACTGTTATTAATGTGACCATCAGCTTGACCTTTAGGTATTTGATAGCACAGCCCGCTAAGTCCTAGTATTGGATGTTTTTGTGTTTAACGCTCTCCAGGATTCCCTATGAAATGGATCGTCCGTTGTCCAGAGCTCCCTTCCTAAACTTTCCTTGGGTGATGGGGTAAAATGACTAAGCTGTTTTTTTGGCTTAATTAGGCCCCCGACATCCCGGCAATAGTCAACAATGGATTGTATTGTCATCAAAGAACTGTAATTAGTTTGTGCCTGACGAAGAGCCTGCTGGGAGGTTGAAGGACGGGCGGGTTTGAAAAAGCCACCACGGCAGCCCAGAAACACTGAATCCTACGAACGTTGTATCACTGACAGTTTTCATGGATTCCTATTGCCGTTTTTTTGAGAAGAAAATGGGCCGATTCCTATACCGAATTTTTGGCAAATGACTGTCTATAAAAATGTTGTGCAGTTTTTCAGCAGAAATATTCATTCTTTTTTATAAAAATGTGCGCATACATGCACATACAGTACATCCGATTTGTGCGCACAAGTGAATGAGCTTTGTCTGCGCACCGCTCCGTGCGCTCTGCTGCTCAGTCAGTCGCTCTCCGGCGTCTGTGTCTCGGCACCGCCCCCCCGCCCCTCCCTGCCAATATGTGAGTAAGAGGAGTACCGGCCAGTGGCGTCACTAGGGGGGTTTGGGGGGTGTGGACCGGGTGACTTGTGCTGGACTGTCCCTTGCCCCATCTATTCCGGCATTATCATGGCATGTGTGAAAAGGTGTAAGACGGAAATGTTCCTGAATGCAGCTGGATGTGTGAAAAGTGGAACTCACTAGGGGTGCATGAAAGTTTATCCCAGTATTTTACTGTGTGTGAAAGGGGCCTTAGCTACTAAATACGTGGGTATATTTTTTTCCAAACAACTGAAGTATAACACCTACTCTGGAATGATTCACAGCCACATAACAGGGGAAAATTATGTTGAGTTAGACTTGGAGTGTTTTCTTCCACAGAGTTCTTAGTCAGTGACGTATTTTGGGCCGAGGATGTTGTTTGTTTGCTCTGAAATAGGACTTCTCAATTTAGGAACAGATGTTATGCACTTTACAGAATTGTGTATATATATATATATATATATATATATATATATATATAATTTTATTTTATTTTATTTTATTTATTTTTCACTCTAAAGCTCTGTGACTGCTTTGCATTTTCACTTCCTGTGGACACACATGCGGTGGATTTGCTTATTATCTTCCATAACCAATTTCAGATTTTTCTTTTTATTTAATCAGCTTTTCTTTCCCAGAACTCGGAAATAATGTTGAGGTGCATTGTATTTTTCCCTGATTAGTCACACATCCTGGAATGTCTGAGATTATCCCCAATATATCCGCCGACAACGTTTGAACTGAAAATAGGGAAAGAAAGAAAGAAAGAAATAAACTTACAGACTTACCTTTATTTTAGTCAAACAAACAGGAAGTGCTAAAATAATTGGGAGAGAGAGTCGGCAAAGGCGAGTGAGGGAAAAAGAGGGAGAGAAAGAGAGAGCGACAGCGGGTGTAATATAAAGGTCATCTCCACAACGAGCGCCACTAAGCAGCGTGTATCACACACCGTCCAACCCCAAAATAAAAAAAACAAGTCAATTAGTCCGGAGCCACGGAGCGCATCCAACAAGGCCCCCTTTCCGCCGAGTAAACAAAGAGCTAAGTGGAGAGAGCCCGAGGTGACGGGCAGAGACTGAGGGAGGCAGTGGAGGAGTGGATGGAGAGGCGATATGCAAATGGGCGCCCCGGTGAGAGAGAGATAGAGAGAGAGAGAGAGAGAGATAGAGAGAGAGAGAGAGAGAGAGAGAGAGAGGAGAAAGTGTTGGCTCAATAAAGCCAATACTATCTTTCACATAACTCAGGGATGCACAGCGTCGCTCGCCGTCAACCTTTATTGATTGTGTTACAGAACACACACATATAACCCCACGCATATACACACAATGCACACACTCACACACACACACACACACACACACATATAGATATATGCTGTATGTACGCACAAACACACGGACATATTTGTTCCTCCAGCCTCTGTCTTCCATTGCAGGCTCAGAATTGTCTCATAATTATACATGGTCAATAAAGAGCAGTGAGAGTTTTGGAAAATTAGTTGAATGAGGGTAAATTTGAATTGGTGCAAAATATGCAAAACAGAAGAAAAAAGGACGAGGGAGGGGAGAGAGAGAGAGAGAGAGAGAGAGAGAGGGAGAGAGAGGATGGCGTTCCTGGGAGCAGCAAGTTAAATACTTTGAGGAGCTTGCTGGAGTTCAGGCTCCACAGTGGGCGACGCCGCCATCTTTCTATTCTATCTCAGGGCCTTGGCACCATTCTGCCTGATGCAAGCTGCGTTTTCTATCTGGGTTGTATAATGATAAAAATAATGATGGTAATGATAATACCAATGCTATTGCTAATGATGATAAAAACAACAATAATGAATAAATAATATTCATTATTGTTATAATTGAATGTTATTATTGAATATTTATAATATTGAATATTAATTATAATAATAATCATTC
>NC_137191.1:9685064-9690064 GCF_960531495.2 Zeus faber
CCGAAGAGTATGAGTCATGAAATGCATGTTTTTAATGCCATTTTTGTTGAAAAAAAACAAGCATTTGTTAAGTCATTATTCTATTCGAAATGTACTTTCTGATAACTTATAGTATAGCCCCTTTCATACACAACATGCAACTCAAAGTGCTTTGCTTTAATAGAAGGCCATCAAATAAAAACAATAACAATGCAAACAAGCATTTGTTAAAAAAAAAAAATTAGAAATGTCAATATTAAACTCAATTTAAGATTTGGGGTCATCATTTTAGACCTTTTAGGATCTGGATCATTTTGAATCATTATTACCCCTCACATAATTCATAACCGGGAATATAGATATTTATAGATAGTAAAGAAATGAATTCTAGCAGTCATCGCAGGGCTTCTGGTCTGTGTTGGCAACCTGTATTTTTTTGAGGCACTTTGAAAAGGAACGTGGATGGATAAATTAACCCCTTTGGTCCCAAAACTATGGTTAGGCACCCGTCAAAGCATCCTTCTATATTTAGCTCCCTCGTCAGACTTGACATTAAAACACTCACTGGCTTTCCCACCGAAAGTGCGTGTGTTGACCGGCTGTTGCCATGGCGCAGTTACAATATCCAGACTTTCCTTAACCACATTATGTTGAAGGAACTGACTGATAGGTCAAGCTCAGGCTTTTTCGAGATTTCTGGGACAAGGAGCAGATGAATCTGACTTTTCAAGACGCACGCAGTACTTGAAGAAGAGTTGAAACTAAAGAGGATGAGCCATGGAAACTGCGGGATAAAACCCACATCTAACGCAAAGATTTTTCCATTACTCCCCTCCGTGTTTGTTCCTAATCATTATGATTATTAGGCTGAATCTAATCAGGCAGTTGAAATGAACATCCTGAGGTGAGAGAGACAACTTTGATAAAATATCAAATCAAATAATAATTAAAATAGACGCCAGAGTTGAGTTAAACATTAGAAAATCAAACCAACAGGGAAACCAGTTTAAACAAGCAAGAATGGAACTATCAGTGAATTTGAATCGTACAGAAGAGGGGGATCAGTGTTTTTAATTTCTAGTTTATTTGCATTTCATCTCTGGCGGTGAGATGGAAAAACATTCGCTAATTCAATGTTCTCTGAGCAAAGCAGAGATTCAATTAAAATCAAAGGTCCTGGATATGGAGCCCTTCTTATGGATGAACAGATAAGGAGATGTACATTACGTGTGACATGTGTGACTGTTTTGTGATTGCAGACATAACATAACAGAGGTTTGCTGAGATTGCTTCCAGCCCCCAACCCCACCCCTGGCTCCATGTGGGAGGAAAGTGAGTCCAATTGTACCATGCATTACTTGATTGCCCCCCCCCCCCCCCCTCTCTGTCGCTCTCTCTCTCTTTCTCTCTGTCCGTGCCCACTATTAAAAATCTCTGGGTATTTTGGTTCCCATTAATGAATTATAGCCATTACCCATTACTCTCTGTGACAACTCAGCAATGAGTGTGCACGCCCCGATTTAACATTGTTCTAATACCTCTCAGTATTATTGCAATAAAACATTCATCATCATAATTAAGCATTTTGACATCTAATTTAAGCCAATTAATGTGTGTGGTTAAAAAAAATGCTTATGTTACATGAAGCCCCACAAATTGCCATGAAATCTCCGCTAATCATGGACCGAGCACTTAGCCTTGATGAGTCGAAACATGAATGAAAAATGTACAGAAACATGCATATACAGTACATGCACACACACACACACACACACACACACACGCACGCACGCACGCACGCAGGCACGCACGCACACACACATTTCCTCTCGCTTGCATGGGTCACCTGTCCATTAAAAGCCAATGACAGCGATCCATCTTGATAATGGTTGTAATGGCTGCTGCCAATGGGGAACGCCAAGGGCGGCCATTGTTCTGTGAGCCACTTGAGTGTAATGCTCCTTTATTAGATTGTTGCACTGTAACACGCAGGAAGATCCAGATCCTCAGTTACATGGTGCAGCTTTTTGTGTTTTTGCGTTTACAACCAACCCCCGCCCCCCCCCAGGCTGTTTTCATGTTTATCAGGTGTGGAAATTGACGTGCGGTTGTTCCGACGCTTAACTTTATTGTTTGTTGTGCTCTGGAGATCTTTTAAAGCAGCTCAGAAACACCATTGGGAGAGATTATTACAATATACTTTGATGTGAGTTTTTTTGAGGATCTTTATATTTGATTCAAATCTCTCCTGAATTCCCAGTCATAAAACACATATACCCTCTGGAATTCCCAGAGGGGGGGATGAATAAAGTGTCTATCTATCTGTGTGTCTGTCTATCTGTCTGTCTGTCTGTCTGTCTGTCTGTCTGTCTATCTATCTGTCTGTCTGTCTGTCTATCCATCTGTCTACCTGTCTATCTATCTATCTATCTATCTATTTATCTATCTGTCTATCTATCTGTCTATCTATCTGTATATCTATCTGTCTGTCTGTCTGTCTGTCTGCCTGGCTGCCTGTCTATCTATCTATCTATCTATCTATCTATCAATCTGTCTATCTATATTTCTGTCTATCTATCTATCTGTCTGTCTGTCTGTCTATCTATCTGTCTGTCTGTCTGCCTGTCTATCTATCTGTCTGCCTGTCTGCCTGTCTGCCCGTCTGTCTGTCTGTCTATCTATCTATCTATCTGTCTGTCTGTCTATCCGTCTATCCGTCTGTCCGTCTGTCCGTCTGTCCGTCTGTCCGTCTGTCCGTCTATCTGTCTGCCTGTCTGCCTGTCTGCCCGTCTGTCTGTCTGTCTATCTATCTATCTATCTGTCTGTCTATCCGTCTATCCGTCTATCCGTCTGTCCGTCTGTCCGTCTGTCCGTCTGTCTATCTATCTATCTCTTTGTCCGTCCATCCGTCTGTCAAGAATAATGTATTGTTGAAGACCTTTTAAAGGCCTAAATAAAACCATTAACATGCTCACATAATCCAGTGTAAAGGTGTGTACTGGATAATACTCTGGCCACCGCAGGAAGTGATAACCCGATACCAGGAAGGGAGTGAGCACCATAGTCGACACAGCAAGGTCGGTTTCTCTTGCTGCAGCTCCAAAGATAACGAGTAGATAAATAAGTGTTTGTCTGTCAGCCTCGCCTTGTCCTATCTTTTGAAAAAAAAAAAAAAAAAAAAAAAAAAAAAAAAGAGTAATGCGGGCGGGGTTCTGAGAAGTGGGCGTGGTAGGTGGGTCGCAGGACCCCAACCGAACTGACGTTTGCTCTAAAAAATGCTCGCTCCCTTGACACTCTGTGCTGTTACACGACCCACTAACCCCACGCCGCAGAGTCGCTCCCAATTAAAGAGTTGAGTGGACGTGGCTCGGAGCTGCAGGGTGCGGAGCCTCGCAAATCCAACCAATCAGGATGCATTATGGATTTGAAGGATCAAGGCTACGTCAGATTGCTCCGTTTAAGGATTCTGGTAATTGGTGGAGTATTCTACTATGAACCTTGATATTTCTGATGTTAGATGGAGTTTTTGTTTGGAAATATGGCTAAAATAACCATATTTTTATTTTTATTTATTTTTTTGGTTTTAGCAAAACATGATTCATGGCCTTCTTCAAGCGCAAACCTCACCAGGCAGGAGAAGGAACACTTCCCCATAGATGTCGAGACTCAAACACACACAATTTCCACTCTCCACTACGTTGGTATTTAAACGGAAAGCATCTCGATTGCTACGGCTGAAGGAAGAAATTACATTTGCATCATTAGGCCCGTTGCTTTTTGTCAGACAAATGAGCCATAATGCTGCCCAGAAATGCTGTGTTAATAAATGAATGTTTCTGATGCGGGTAGCGTGAGGTGAAGCTCCATCAGAGGCGGCAAGACGGAATCCAATGGATCTTCCTATTCATCACACATGCTAATAGACTGTGGAAACACTCGTTTGTCTCACCTACTACACGCTATTCATTAGAGCGGCTTCCCAGCTAATTTGTTTAGCATGCACAGCGGAGGAGCCCGCCGTTGATAAATACTTATGTCTGCGGCAGAAACCGATGGCCTCCGAGCGCCTAATAAATCCCAATTAAAAGTCTGCGAGGGTGAAGAGGTTGGCCAAGTTTCGTCATATGAGACGGGCATATCAATTTCACGGCATTAAAATAATGTTAAAATAAAACCAAAACACATGCTTCCTTTATGAAGGTGAATTTTACATTTTTATGCCGGAGCAGAGCAGAGATCGTCTGGTGTGAGTGGGGGGTTTGCGCATAT
Source organism: Zeus faber (assembly GCF_960531495.2). Taxonomy (NCBI): domain Eukaryota; kingdom Metazoa; phylum Chordata; class Actinopteri; order Zeiformes; family Zeidae; genus Zeus; species Zeus faber. The sequence goes on from NC_137191.1 coordinate 9,689,313, forward strand.
AAATATAAATTATAATTTTTTTGGGGGGCGGGGGTCAGGGTTGGCAACCTTAAATGTTATTCCATTTTTTTTTTTTGTTTCTTTTTTAAACTCACGTTAACTTCCAATCTTCTCAACTCTCCGCCGAACTAAGACGTACATTTAAATTTACAGACAGTTTAAACAAATTAATGGAGCGTGACAAAATTTTCGATTAAATGTTGCCCGGCCGGTTTACTTACGCATGGCTGTACAACTTGTCGGGCCGGAGTGATGTATGACTCGCAAACGATTCGGTCGCATAGCGTGCAAAATCTTCTAAACGACGTGGGGGTCTGGAGTCACTCCGGCAAAAGAGTATTTTGTTGGCGTCTCTGTAGATGCAGCGCGTCACACAGGATCCTCTGAGGCTCCGCTCTCGTTTGCGAAGGAAGAGGGCAGAGTCGTGAGTTGCGAGTCAAGGCATTTGCCCCGAACCCTGCAGAAAACCTCCGCTCGCGAACAGAAAATGACTCTGCCGTGTGGGGGTGGTGTGGTTGAAGCAGCCACACCTGCTTTGTGTCCAGGGAGTCGGGCTCCGGGGTCAGTGTGGCTTTACGGCTGTAGCTCGTTAGAACAATCAACAAGCAACAGGTAAAACTATTCAAAAAAACAACATGTTTTCCATCTGCCCCAGGCTTGTTCTTGACTCTTGTTCTTGAATAAAACCAATACTTTTCAACCCCATCACCTGTGTCTCCGTGCCGGAGGGCCCTGAAAATACCTCTCAGGCG
>NC_137191.1:9705064-9720064 GCF_960531495.2 Zeus faber
TAGGTGAGTGTTCAGTGAGTGTATGTAGTGTGTGTGTGTGTGTGTGTGTGTGTGTATGTGTGTGTGTGTGTGTGTGTGTGCGTGTGTGTTTGTGTGTGTGTGTGTTTGTGTGATGTGTTCCGTTTGTGTATTCATGGGTGTATTCTAATTCTTTATGTATGTAGTGTGTGTGTATGTGTGTGTGTGTGTGTGTGTGTGTGTGTGTGTGTGTGTGTGTGTGCCTGAGTGGATGTATATCAATTTGTGTAGACATGTAGATGCATTTCTTTCTGTATGTGTTTGTCTATGTATTTATATATGTGTGTGTGTGTGTCTGTGCTTGCCAGTGTGTCTTCAATGCACATGTTGACTTCATCTTGTGGGCAAAGGATCGCTCTCTAAGTGTTTGTGTTAACGTGTGTGTGCGTGTGTGTGTGTGTGCGTGTGTGAGTGTGTGTGTGTGTGTGTGTGTGTGTGCAGAAGTTGGCTCTGGTGGAAGGTGATAGCACAGCAGTGTAAACGCCGGCTGATGGGATCTGTTGAGAGTCTATTTAGCCGGAGTAATGAAGTGTGTCTGCTGGAGGAAGATGAGGGACGGGCGACGAGGCTCGGACCGACAGGCGGGTCGCCTCACCCGACCTGGGTAAGGGGGGCCGGGGAGGGCGGGAGCCGAGACGAAACAAGATGGACGCCACGGTTTAGTTGTCGTGTAACAATTTCCCTTTCCGCCGTGGACATACAGCACCGTACCATGATGAGGACACAGAGCAGGTCAGCACTCTGCCATTGACAGGAGGTTTGGGCACCTTGGACCTTGACCTATAAATGACCTTGGTCACTACCGTCAATGGTGGATGTGACGTATCGGAAATCTTGACGTGGAGCACCCCCACCCCACACAATGTGAGATTTCGATGCTCCGTCGTCAATGAAGTCGGAGTGTTTAAAGAATCCTTTGCACGCGTTGAACACCAGGGGGCGTTGGGTTGACGCTCCATGACGGAGCTCCTCCATCCTCTTGACTGACCATCGGAACAAACGTCACTTGTGTCTGAGGCATTCAGGTCCAGCGAGCCCTGTGAAGGTGTTTCCATCTCAAAAATGTGGTCTGTCCTTCCTTCCTTCCTTCCTTAGCTTCATTTCTTCCAAATGATTGTTGCTCTATATTTGTCACATGTGAGAATCTCTGCAAAAACACACTCACGCATTCATGTCTTATATCTTGGGATCCTCTGAAGCCCCTATGGCCGTCCTCGTGTTGTAAAAGCACGCCGTCTCTGGGTGGTAAAAAAAAAAAAATGTATAAAAAATAAAAAATAAAAATAATAAAAACTCCCTGCCGTGCGTCCCTTGGCCCCGTCTTGTGATCTCTGGGGCCACAAAGCCTCCCTCTGTTCTGAGGCATTTTGAGAGCGATCCATTGTGAGTCCCCTCATGACCCCTGAGCCTTATGAGAGATGAGATATCCAGACCCCCGGCGTCAACACCCCCGTCATGTGCTCCTCCCAAGCGCCGCCGGTGGGAGTAGGGGGGTGGGGGGGGCGCTCCACCACTGATGGGGTGGGGTAAAGGGCTGGAGAGCTCAGCATGAACATATGGCGGAGAGCGACTGGTATTAGGACGGTTTTCGTGCGCTATCGAGGTCACGCGGAGGGAGGACTGGAGGAAAAAGTGGAGCAGCGGCTGACTCTGGCATCTTGAGATTCCCACGTTTGATGTGAATTCCGTCCAGGGATTGTTGAGCGTTTCAGATCAATCATTAATATGGTTCACATCGGGCAGCGGAGGCCTCCGGTACGAACGGGGACCGGAGAGGATTCCCCCCGGTGGCCACGACTGGTTCCTTAAAGGAAAAACCACAGTGTTGGCTTACGGTAACCCTGTTGGTCGCTCATTCAGGGTCAACCTCAGCGACTGGCATCCACATCTTTTAAATGGATCCAGTGCTGAGAGAGCCGTAGCAAAATGGGCGAGTTGCGATCGCAGTTGCCCCGTTGTGCTGCGTGTTGCAGCTCGGTGCGCAGGTGTTCTCGCCTCATCGGATCAATTTCATCGATTTTAATGCCAATCACTCCGGTTGAAAAAAATCTGGCTTGAAACATTTCCAGAGCTTTCACTTTCACCAAACGAGCCTTTCCAGTGCTACGTACGTGCGTCTGTGGTTTCGTTTCAGGTTCTAATATCCCCGGCAACTATAACCAAAGAACCTCAAAGGAGTCATTTTTATTCCCAACTTCACAGTGAATTTTTCATTTTTCAGTTACAGTTTCCAGACGCACGGTGGGAAAAAACACACTTTACTTTAGAAACCGATGACACCGTTTATTTATCACCACTTGACTTGACCTGTTTATGTGTGTGTGTGTGTGTGTGTGTGTGTGTGTGTGTGCACGTGTTTGTGCGTGTGTGTGTGTGTGTGTGTGTGTGTGTGTGTGGGTGTGTGTGTGTGGGTGGGTGTGTGTGTGTGTGTGTGTGTGTGTGTGTGCGTGTGTGCAAATGGTGCATATGTATGTGTGCACGGACCCATTTTTGGATTTTTCACGTACGTATTTGCCAGTTTTCCAAGTAAACATCGATATATTTTCTCAGCGCGTGTAGGTCATGTATAAGTAGCATCATTGTTATCCGTCCCGCGTCTGTACAGTACATGTACATACAGTATATTATGGTCTATCTAATATACACAACTGAGTCTGGTGTCTCCTCTGCACACCACAAGGTCCGGCATCCGTAAACAGTGGAAAATAACAATCAAATAAGAACATCAAACTCCATCTTTGTCTTGTCTGACGGGAGCACTGAGATCTGTGCCCCCGAACCGCAAAAATGATGCTCCATCGTTGGCTTTAAGTCCTCACCATGTCTTGGTATTATAATAATAATAATGATAATTTAAAAAAAAAAATATTATTAATAATAATAATAATAATAATAACAAAAAAATAATAATAGTAATAATAATAATAATAATAATAATTACTATTATTATTATTAATATAATTATAATTATAATTATAATAATAATAATAATTATTATTATTGTTGTTGTTGTTGTTGTTGTTGTTGTTGTTGTTATTATTATTTTTATTAATTATTATTATTATTATTATTATTATTATTATTATTATTATTATCGGATCGGATTCAATGACACTCATGGAGGAATATAAACTGACCAATGATTACAGAGTCTTGAGAGAGAACAAAAAAGGATATCGTATATAGATTTATATAGATATTTATATTCATATAAGCTTCTTAAAAGAGCACAGTAAACACTTTGCACACATGATAGAAACCACTAAATGTCTCTTGAGTTGATTGTTTACGTAGAGGCCAATCGCCTAAAGGGACATTTCACATTTCCCTCCAGGAAGCTCAGGAGGCGGATGGTACCGGGACCCGTTTCGTCCCCGAAATATTAGCCTCTGCCGGTGACGCCGCGTCGTGGCGCGGGCGATGTGGTGGGTTTCGTGAGGGAATAAGCCGTCGCATTATTGGGCTTGGAGCTCTGCTGAAGTGCCTGAAGTGAAAGGGAGCTGAACCCCGCCCTGGAGCCACTCTTTTTCCGGTAAAGTTGTTGGAATTAGTTTACAATCTGAAACACTTTGACCACACGGAAAGTACAACAGAAAGCGAAATCATATTAATAAAAAATAAAAAATAAAAAGTTATATGAAGACAGTCAAGTTGAAAAGCCGGAGTTACTGAATTTATAGTAATGCACATCATCATCTCTGCTTAGTTGTCCACCGTCTTGGGTTTTTTTTGAGTGTTTTTTTTTTTTACTGTCCTCTATTACCTGTACAGAATTGACGCTCGTGTCGCTCTCTCGCTCGCACACACACACACACACACACACACACACACACACACACACACACACACACACACTCATAGTTTTTTCATTTTCTCATAACCCTCACACCCGCTTTTTACTTTGCCGTTGTCCTTCCTGCTTCTTTAATCTTCCTCTTCTTCCTCCTTCCTCAGTTCCTGTACATCGTTGGCTTCATGGTGACTGTAGAAATAGCTAAAGGGTTCCAAGTGACATTGGTTTTTTTTTAGTTTTTTTTTTAAGTTTGTACAGAATCATTACTTTCAGTATTTTTGTCTCCTCGTGTAAACAGGCACACCAGATCACCGTCGCCTCTCGTTGTGGGTGGGGTGGGGGGGGGGTGGGGGGGGGACCCCAACCCGCCCCACCCACCCGAACCACTCACCCCCACCCCCACCACCACCCTCGCCCCCACCTCCTCCCGTGACAAAAATCCTCCCTTTGCGAGTTCGTTAGTCCCCACTCGTCTCCCTTCGGGCTCCTCCTCGCTCCTTTCTCCGGCGCTGACGGTGTGAGCTCCGCAACGCCGGGGCGGTGGCGGCGGCGGCCCCCCGCAGTCTCAGTCCCGCTGAGAGGAAGTAAGGCCTTAGAACAAATCCTCCGACGGGGGTTGTTTTTTTTTGTTGTTTTTTTTCTTTTTCTCTCGTTTTTTTTTAGTTGTTTTTTTCGAGGGTCCTTCAGACGGATCTAACCCTCAGTGAGAGGTCTACAGCTACTCGGTGTTTAAGTCGGCGGGGGTTGTCTCCCCCGGTTTATAGTTGGCCGCCCAAGATAATGAAGTCCTGAATAAACAGGCTGCGGTTGCCCTGTCCTGGACGCTGGTTATCTGTTTGTTTCGTCGTTGATTTTCTATTTATTTGGCCGTCCCTAGCGTCAGCGTCGGTGGTCTAGAACGAGAATTTTCACGCCGTCTCCGACAGGTCCACGCGGAACGAGCTAGCAAATCCTTTTGCGGGCTGAAAAGGAGGAGAATAGACTCGTTAAATGGAATGACGTCCCCCCCACCCCCACCCCCCTCCCCCTTTCGGGGACCTTTCAGAGACACACGTCAAGTTGAAACCCTCTCGTGTGACGGCGGGATGCCACCAGAGGAGGAAACAGGCGCGAGTTATTCATATATATATCCAGCGCCGGCTTTCAAACGCCGCATAATGAAAGTGGAAGGAGGAACGGGGGGGGGGCAAAAACATGTCAATCAGCAAAGAGAGATGTTCAAAATTTTACAGCCACATAATAAGTCATTCATAGGAAATATAAAGAGCGGTAATTGCTTCATAAATTATCCATAAATGAATCATCAAACATTTATGGAGGCTTTATCGGGGTGCCGCCGGTGCACAGGGTGCAACTCGTGGCAGCAGAGCTCCTCGCGTTTGCCGCTCACACCTATCGCCACGCGCTCCACGGGGCCCGACGCAGCGGGAGCGCGATCAGAACAATCGCGGCGGACCGCGTGAGTGAGGGCGTTTCCAACCGGGGGACGGTCGTCGCCCATGCGGATTCGACGGCGACTTGTGGCGCTGTCGAAGCCAGGGGCCCCGGTGAGGGGGCGGGAAAGGGGCGGGTGCACGGGCGGCCGAGCACGGGCTCCCACAGGCGCGTGCAATGGACGAGGTGCGGCGCACGGGTTATCGGACGAACAAAAGAGCACAGTCATGAATCCTGCTGGAGCGGAGAGAGAAACCCAAAACGTGAACATGCAGCGTCATGGATCATGGGGGGTCAGTATGGCGGCGGCAACGAGGAAATGACGGTGTTTGTGAATGTGTGAATATGCTGAATCCACTTTTTAACTCTTGGAGAAAAGAATGTAATGTGGAAATGTCAATCAGTGATTATCAATTATTTTTGCGATTTTTTTTGTTTTAATGATTGTTTTTTTTAATTATTTTTTTCCAACGCCCTTTTTCCTAATATAAGATCATTAGAAAAATCCTATAGTAATTTCCGACTGCTAGGTGTGTGTGTGTGTGTGTGTGTGTGTGTGTGTGTGTAGGGGCTTTCGACCATTTAAATCTACCTGTATCACTATCTTATAAGTTTTCCACTCGATAGCCTTTCCTGACCTAAAACCTCAGGAGGCAGGGATCCAGCGTGTGTACTGCCGAAGGTATTCAGGCGGGAATTAATTATCCTGGTAGGAGACACAGAACATAACTGGCTGTCGAGCGAACGCAGTGCGAAGAACACGTCCTCTACAATCATCCTTTGGCTTTTGTTATGTCATACGGTCCACGCTGCTGAAGACCCTGGCTCCGAAATAAACGCCTTGATCGATTGGTGGTTGACCTTCTCTAACATGAGCGTGAGATCAGAAAGGGCAGACTAATGGAGGAATTTAGAGAAAGGAAACAAAACCAAAAAAAGAACAAATAAACGGTGTCCACAGCAGTTGTCTTTTTCATCCAACGGGGATTTATTATTGTTTATATTTATTTTTTATGAAGAAACAAGAATTATAGACATTGTATTGTATTGTGTTGTATTGTAATGTATTGTAATGTATTGTATTGTATTGTATTGTATTGTATTGTATACTGTACGGGGGCGGGAATCGGATTAGACCGAATTCTGGATGCAGGAAAGGGAGGGGGGACTTAACTTAACAAAAGAAAATATTTTAATTTTGACACTGATCAAAAATCAAAACATTTCAACTCATAATTTACAAAAAAAGAAAATAAAAAACATGAGAATATTTGAAAAACAAAACAAAAAAACAAACACAGTTGATGAGCAACATAAATGATAATAAGCCCAGATTGGAATCAGGAGGCAGAACGGTGACCCCCCCACCCCGCCCCGCCAACCCCCGCCCTCCCCCTCCTCCCCCATCCTCCATTTTGTTTTTCTCTAGTATTGGTACTGGGCCAGACTGAAGTCATAGGGTCCCAGCGAGCTCTCGTACTGATACTCACAGAGGAAGGTGGGCTTGTAGGGCAGCGTCCCCCTATCATACTCTTTCCTCCCTAGCGTGCTGGAACTGTACGGCTGCAGGTGGTGGTGCGGCGGTGGCGGCGGCGGCGGCGGCTGATGGAGGTGATGGTGGTGAAGGCTGTGGTGCGACTGTGACCTCTGACCGTCCTTGCCAAAGGTGGAGAATGACCTATCGCTGGCCGAGGCGGCGGCGTTGGAGGAGGAGGCGGAGGACGAGGAGGTGGAGGTCAGGGCGGCGGTGAGCTGCTCGGACAGGTCGGGGTGGAGGGCGGAGGACGGTACCTCAGTGTCCGGTAGCGTGGCGTCCATGCCCGGCACGTGCAGGTTGCTGCGGTAGTCCGGGCCCTGGCGCGAGTCCGACGCCACGAAGGATGGCATCCAGCAGCGGTCGGAGTGGCCCAGGGCCTTGCACTCCTCCGTGCAGTTGGAGAACAGGTCGGCACCTGGAGAGGGAGAGATAGAGACTTTGTTCAACTTTGTTTGACTATATTTCATGCAAATAGGCAACAATGATAAAGCCATGGAATGAAAATATGACAAAAAATGCACTTTTCTTTTGCAATGGAAAAAAAAACGGTTTCAGATATCATAAAAAAAACATGGCAATATAAACTGAACCCAACGATAATCATCAAATAGAACCTAAAAATAAGACAAAAGAAAATGATGGAGGGATGGATGGAAAAGAGGATGGAGGGATGAAGAGGATGATGGCAGAGTTGTAATATGTGGATACGGTGGAAAATGAATGGAGGGCAAGGCTGGGATTTGAGAAGTAGAGGAAACCAATGACAGGAGGGGTGAGAGGATGATATTTAGAGGTAAGGACGGAAGATGGAGTGATGAGAGGAAGAGAAGGAAGAAGGGGAGAACCAAAGACGGGAGGGATGAGAGGTATTAAGGTTAGAAGATATTTAGGGTTAAGGAGTGATGGAGGGATGGAGAAGAGTTGGAATAGGTACAGTAGATAGATACAGTGGTGGGGGGTCGGGGATAGAGGGAGTGAATGACGGGAGGGATGAGAGGAAGATATTTAGAGGTAAGGAGGGAAGGTAGGGGGGTGGAGATAGAGACATGAGAGGAAGAGGGGAGTAGGAATAGGTAAATACACTAGAAATGTGGAGGGAACGGATGGATGGGAAGGATGACAGGGATATTATTTAGAGGTAAAAGAGGGAAGACGGCAGGATGGAGAGATGGGGAGATGAAGGGATGGAGAGGATGAGGGGAGGAGGAATAGGTAGATACAGTGGGAAAGCAGAGGGAATATCTGACAGGAGGGATGACAGGGATATTATTTAGAGGCGAAGGAGGGAAGACAGAGGGATGGAGAGGTAAAGACGGATGGCTGGAGAGATGAAGAGGAAGACGGGTGGGAATAGGTGGATGCAGTGGAAGAGTAGATGGAACGGATGACAGGCGTGATGAGAGGGAGATATTTAGAGGTAAAGGAGTGAAGATGGACGGAGGAAGAGGGGAGTGCGAAGGGGTGGGGAACGGGATGCGGAGAAGGAGGGATGAGAGGAGATACCGAGTAGAGCGAAGATGGAGAGATTGATGAAGAGGAAAATGGGGAATGCTTATAGGAATAGGTGGATGAGAGGGAAAGAGGGAGATGAGGATGTGGCACGGGAGGTAATGGGGGGAAGGTGGAGTGATGAAGGGATGGAGAGGAAGAGGGGAGTAGAAATGGGGAGATATGGCGGAAAAATAGAGGGAGCGGATGGCAGGAGGGAGGAGAGGAAAGGTATTTAGAGGTGAGGGCGGAATGTGGAGGGATGGAGAGATGAAGGGATGAGGGGGAGGAGGAGGGAGGTGGGCACAGGTAGATACAGAGGGAATGAGAGAGAGAGAGGTGGGGGATGAGCTGTGGCACAGGAGGGATGAAAGGAGATACTTGGATTTAAGGGGGGGGTGGAGAGATGGAGATGGAGAGAGAGAGAGAGAGGGAGAGAGAGAGAGAAAGAGTGATGAGGAGGAAGATAGGGGAATAGGTATAGGAATAGATGGTACGGATGACAGGGGGGATGAGAGGGAGATATTTAGAGGTAAAGGAGTGAAGATGGAGAGGGAATTGATGAAAAAAAAACACAAAGCAAGAAGGAAAGAGGGAGGGAGGGAGGAAATAATTTGCCGAAAAAAGCCGCTCATCCATCAAACAGACGAGGCCGACTGTTTGTTTTCCAAATGAAATGTGCAATCACAGCCATGTCGACGCGCTACACACAACCTCTCGCCCTCTTCCCTCCCTCTTCTCATCCCTCGCTCGCTCCCATCCGTTCCCCCACCTCCCAAAACGCTCCCGAAGAAAAAAAAAAAAAAAGAGAAGAAATCTAGAAAGAAATCAGAACAAATCCGACGTCGCCCGCGCAACAAAAACAGCAATTACCGAGAGAGAGAGAGAGAGAGAGAGAGAGCAGAGGCATCGCGACGGCTGCTTATTCACGCCGTCTCGTCACTCAACCCCATGGAAACGGACGAGATGTACAATAGACACTGAGCCGCAGCCAAAAGCGAGAAGAAAAAGGGACAAAAAGCGACGGAGGAGAAAAGAAAAGATGAAATTACCATCTGAGGCGATATAATAGAATAACACACACGCCGACGCCCGGACGCGTGTAGGACCAGCATGGAAGAGCCGCCAGCTACGTTAATTACACTCTTTTAGAGAGAATAAAGACAAGAGGGTGTGTGTGTGTGTGTCTGTGTGTGTGTCTGTGTGTGTGTGTGTGTGTGTGTGTGTGTGTGTGTGTGTGTGTGTGTGTGTGTATATGTGTGTGTGTTGGGGTGCAGGGGCATTAGAGGGGACGATTGTGGGAAAAAGAGAGTCATCAAAAGAAGGAGACCCTCCAGCCGCTCCGCGTGTCTGCAGATTGGATTTGCAAGTTTTCCCAGTTTTTCGGAACCCGGCGCGGGACAATACGGGTGCGTCAGAATTCAAAGGATCAAAGGCAGAGATGAACAGTGGAGGGCAAGGAGAGCGACAGAGAGAGAGAGCGGGAGAGGGAGATTATTCGGGAGACAGAGTGAGAGAGAGAGGGAGAGAGCGAGGGAGGGAGGGAGAGAGAGAGAGAGAGAGAGAGAGAGACCCAATCTGTAATCTGTCATTCCCTCAGGCTGGGATGGCTCCAGATCAAAGGGTCTACTTACGCAAATCTATCTACTGATAATACCACTGTTTCCCTATGACTAAAAGTACACACAGGCACACACACACACACACACACACACACACACACACACACACACACACACACACACACGCTGTCACAGATATATAGGACATGGGATGTAAGCACATCAAAGCGCATCAGTGGGTGTGTGGGCATCGGAGCCCGCAGAGGAACGTAGACCTCTCCAAGCCGGCCGCCAGTAAACAAACGTCCTCGCACAGCTTCAGATTCTGACAAAACCCAGCCTCACACACCACCCACCAAAGAAAGAGGCAATCGGGTAAACCGTCGCTGGCAAAAATGTTTCCAAAAAATACCCCCATTTTTATTATTATTATTATTATTATTATTATTATTATTATTATTATTATTATTATAACTATTATTAGTGTCTATGAACCACTTCCCCCCTGATGGGGCCATATTAGCCCCAAATCGCGCCTTCCTGCCTGTTTCCCAAACCAGCAGCATCAACACAGACTCACCTCCACCCTCCCCTCCGCCGCACATTCACCCAAACAAATGCCACCGACGGCTGTTGATTCCCCATGAAGCACCTTTTCATCCCCGAGGCAGGAAGCAAACAACAACCCAAACAGTGACTGGTAATGACAGGCTCAGCCAGCAGCCCTGTTTCTCGCTGTGACCTCATCAGACACACACACACACACACACACACACGCACGCACGCAAGCACGCACGCACGCCGCACACGCACACACACACACACGCGCGCGCACACACACACACACACACACACACACACACACACACACAAAACACAAAAAGCATCTACTTGCTCATAATCAATCAGCTCGTCTCCTCCTCATAACATCGTGATTTGGCCAATCGCGTCGTCTGATGCCGTTGATCCGACCCATCATCGGCGCCCAAAACCCGGGGAGAGCGTGAAGGCAAACAAATCGGCGATCAGAAGGACACGCGTGCATGACGAGGCGCGCGTCGTCTGCGTGGAGGTGTATTACCGACCGCTCCGTCAACCCCCTTCTGTTTTTTTTTTTGTTTTGTTTTGTTTTTTTTCCCGTCTCGGCCTCTTCATCCGTCTCTCCCCTTCTCTCACTCGTCTGCTCTGCCTTTTATTCCACCGTCTCAGTCTGACTCGCCGGCTTCCCCGTCGCTCTCCGCTGTTTCCTCTTTCTCTCTCGCTCCGTCTGACACACTCACCTCGCTCCTCTGAGGAGTACCGCTTCCATCCATACCTCTGTTATTCATCTTGTCATCTGCTTCTCCGGAGAGATTACAGACGGAGGGAAATGTCAATATTTGGACAGCTACGCAGACTGGGGGTGGTGGGGGGGCTGGGCTGGTGGAGAGTTTCTTACATAAGTTGTCAATGGAGCCTTGATGGGTAAACCTGAGAAGTAAAGAGAACCCCGCCTCCCCGGACCCCCTCGGGCCGAAGTGCAAGGAAGGAAGATGGCCGCCGTCTGCAGCAGCAGGCTGAGGGGCCACTGCTCTGCTGCCGGGGTTTGAACTTGGTTTGAAGTCCCACCTCCTACTGGGAAAAAAACACCCAAAGGGACGGCCATTTCCGTCGGACTTCCAAGTCTGGATTTCGGGCCAGAGTTGGGTTTGAGTTTGTAATGCAGCCATCACATAACTCCTAGTAAAACAGACCCCCTCGGGCCTAGATGCATAAAGGAAAATGGCCGACGACATCCAAAAGAACGGCCATTAAAGTTGGAATTCTGACGTTTTCAGCAGGGGTTTGTGCTTGAAAACACGTCTGTCTTCGATCGAAACGACTCCGTCGGTTCTTTGTCACGTTAACAGACGATTTGCAGCTTATACAAGTCACCAGCTTTTTTTCTCCCGAAACAGAGGCAATGGAATTTATCTCGGAAGTGACACGGAATAACCAACTCCCGAACCTGAGCAGGAACAGGCCCTGGTGAACAGGGCTGCGGCCGGTGAGGAGCTTTCACTGCTTCAGCTCCTCTTCATTGCTCGTTCTACACCGTTATTTTGTCCGCTTACCTTCAGCCTAACTGGTAGTAGCTGTTCCATTTGGGAGACTTACTGTGTTATTAACATGTTTGTACGGCAGGTGCATTGTGGGTATGTGCCGGAACTCAGGGGCGTCATGCAAGCCACCATTATACATGGCTTTTCTGGCATGTCACGGCAACATGGCGGCGTGTACCATTCGCGGTGAGCGACGTTCCCTTTGCACAGATTATATATTTCAACACGTATAACATGGTTTTGAACGACAGAGAAGCTGGAAAAACAATCCGGTGCGGTTGATTTGGCGACCAGGAGCGCTGGGCAGCGGAGTGTGTGCATGCATTGATGCACGTTTTCCTTAATTTCTCAATCCCTAACTTCTCTTATTTCACTTGTTTCCAAGTGAAGACGAGAGGAACTTTCCCTCTCTGTCATCGACGCACCGTGGCGTCCGGGGGGGACGGGCGGTCGGCGACGCGTCCCGTTAACGCTGAACGACGTCCACTTTATATAGATGATTATTTATTTTAACACCTGTGATGTGGTTTTGAACTAATTTAAAGCTCAAAGTTGCGTATTTTAAGTGGACCTGGCAACTCTGTCGCGTCAACTGAGTTCCTCCTGCAACTTTTGGATGAAACCAATAACATAGGGAAAGGGGGTGTGGGACTTTTTGAGGTATACTGTAATCTATGGCATAATTATAATAATACGTTTGACCCATAACATAAAATGATCATAACAATAGATTATAAAAAATAATATGAATAAAATGAAATAAAATAATAAAAAATACATCAAATTTGATATCCAGATATCAAAAAAAAACCTCCCCCCGCCTGAATTGATGCTTATTTTCCTGCACTAAAGGCCTTCCCTGCATTATTCTCCAAGAGAAAGAGCAGGATAAAAGGTGTAATCTGGCTCTATCTCTGTCTTATTTTATAGTCTTGTTTACAGCAGTAATGCGACTATTTCCGGACAGAACCTCCCCATAGGTTAATATAACATACTGTATGTTGTATTACAACACAACACAGCATGTTAATGTAATAGTTTTCGTCAGAGTAGCCGGCGATACAGATAGCGACTGCCTGGAAGAGTTGCAGCGTTTAGCCCGGTCCCTGCGGACATTGTGATCTCTATCTCCATCGCTGGTGACCAAGGCCGCTGTCCGCCTCAGAGGGTATTTGCAGCAGCAGCGGCATCCTTCTTTCTGGCCTTTGTCCGGCACAAGTAATACCTTCCAGAGGCAACGGCTGTGGGAAGGAGAATAATGCACTATTTTGTTTTTGCATTTACCGACTTTAATGCTTCTACTAATCTGTTGCCTCATCACCGCTTGCACTGACGCAGCAAATGTTATTCATCCGTTTCAAGGTTTGAGCCACTTCAACCTCGGCAACACTAAGGGGGCTGTTGGCATCAAGGTTTTCTTAACAGTTCTTTAGCATTTCATTTGAATGACAAGCCATCGGGATGCTACCACCTGCTGGATTGCCTTCTAATTATTTTCACAACCGCCCTCGACTCTAAGCGGTGTTTTCTTACCCATTACCTCCTCTTGGAAGCTTGGCTTTGCCTATACAGATTGTTTTACTGTAAGTGCAAAACTGGGGGCCGGTCCTCATACTATTCTACAGAAGAGGAAGAATGAGACGATCTCTGTAAAAATGAAAAAATACATTGTAAAACAGTCGGCACCGACAGGTCTCAGATTTTGGGTCGTCAGGTCGACCTAATCATGGGCTATTACGCAAAAACACCAGGAGCTTGACCTGGTAAAACCAGACCTAGACCTAGCCAACACACAGGAAGCTGTAGTCAGTACGTAGTATTGTCATAACAGCTGATTAATAATTATACCAATAATAAAACCCAGCTGCTCAAATATGGCAGATTATTTTATTTTGGGATGCAATTCATGGTCGAAATTTCTCTCCAAAGTTGAAACATCAGCAAGTTGTGGATTTTGGGGAATAATTAGTCCAAATGAGGCTCAAACATGCAAGATTGCATTTCACTCATGTTGTTTGTTGCCATTGTGAATAGAGTGCACAGTTATTTGGCTGCCTGACCAATTATGTGTGTGTGTATGTGTGTGTGTGTGTGTGTGTGTGCGTGCGTGCGAGCACGCGTCTGTGTGTGTGTGGTCGGGAGGGTCTAATTTGCGTGTTCATGAAACCGTGCATTTTCTGGGGGTAGAGGTGTAGGGATGCCGTTCCAAGACACTTACTGCGGTTTACTGAATACATTTGGTGGGAAACGCTTGATAAAAAGCATTAATATTCAAAATAGAACATTTTTGATTTAAATGGTCTTCAAAGAAAGTACGGCCATCCATCACTCTTCAACATACAGCGATAAGAGCAGCAATGAAGACATATTAATGAAGCCCAAATAAAAAAAAAGTCCAAACTCAGGTCAACAGGGTTGTTTAAGGAGCATTACAGGTGATAAATAATGTTATGCTGCTGTATTTTTTTTTAAAAATCAAGATTTTTGAGCACGGGTCACTCCTCAGCCTCTGAAAAGGCAGCCACCAGAGCCTGGTGGGGGTGGGTGAGGGTGGGGTGGGGCGGGGGTGGGGATGGGGGTGCACAAGGCCGCGTGTTGAATTCTTCTGACAGCTCAGTGATGTGGCAAACTGCAACACGGGCCTCACCACTAATTCATAATCAGCCGTCTAATACGCCGTTGCCACGGTGATTTAATTGTCGCATTTGTCACGGCCGTTGTTCTCTGCAAAACAAACAACACGGCGACCGTTTGAGATTTAGGAGCGGATCTGGACGCCCGTCGGCCGCCGCGTCTCGGCGACGCCCGATCGGAATTCCTCACTTTTCACTCTTGTTTGTCCCAACGACTCTCTCTTCAATGCCTTACACCGCTGTTTCCCAAGCCTTTTTCTTTTTTTTTTTTTGGGGGGCTTTTTTACAATAAAATAATCCCACGGCACAGCGCTTCCATGGTAACCACTATAAAACATCTCAAACACATAGAATTGTGAGTGTTCTTACGGTGGGTGGAAACGCAAACGATTCGTTCGTAGAAACACATCTTTCAAATGACGTTTTTTAAAAGCCGGGAGTCACTCCGGCAAAA
>NC_137191.1:9725064-9740064 GCF_960531495.2 Zeus faber
CTTCAGCAAGACACGTTCTTGCTGCGATCCTTTCCATGTCGTCCATTTAGCTCCATTCAATTTCCATCTTCATTCCTCATCATCATCATCATCATCATCATCATCATCATCATATAGCTAAGTGAACATATTGATTTCTCCCACTAAATCCTTATCCCGGCCTCTCGCTGCCTCCATGGAGTCCGCTGTCCATTCAGCACCATGAGTGTGAGACGGTGAGAGCCAGGGCCAGAGACAGAAGAAGTGACAGAGAGAGAGGGGGGGGAAGAGATATTACCGCCTCCTCCCCCTCTTCCTCCTCCTCCTCCTCCTCCCCCTTCACTCTGGTGTGAAATACAATCAACACCTCGGGGCCGGTGGTTATACACATGCTGGCCAGCGACCCGAGCCCACATACACTCAAATTAGGGAAATTAAAAGTCACCGGTCCGCACCAACAATCGAGCATTATTCCATTCCATTCCGTTCCATTCCATTCCCAAACGCGCCGGCAGAGTAGAAGACGGGAACGACTGAATGTAATTATACGTTGGCAGGGGGTGGGGGTGGGGGTGGGGGGGGGGGGGTGGTCGGGTGGGGTGGGGTGGGACTCACCGGCGGAGTGTCCCCGGTTGGTGGCGTCGTGGTCGCTGTCGCCCTGCTCGCTGTCGCCGTGACCGCTGTCTTTGGAGCTGACGATGTCGGCCTCCTGGAACGCCGAACTAAAGGAGGTGAAAAAGAGAGACCGAGGCGTTAAATCAAGTGGATGGGCTGAGAAGGGGAGCAGACAGCGAGAGAAAGCCACAGAGAGAGGAGCCGATACGTCGCAGGAAGAGGCTTAGATAAAATATTGAGCGGGGAGAACGATGGGGAAGGATGGCTGGAGGTAATGATGGTGGAGGAGGCGGAGTATCGGCATCGGGGGATATATTGGTGGATGGAATGACATTAGGTGGAAGGCATTGGAAATGGGGGGGGGGGGGGGGGGTAAGTCTAAAATCCGACACTACATTATAGTGGCCACGGTGGCCGCCAAGTGTCTAAATTGGATGTTACACATGACGTGTAATGAAATCCAGCATCAGGGATTTAATAGGCCTTGCGATGTCAGTTATGGGGAAGGGGCCAAATTGAAGATGAATGTTACGGATATATATCGGGAATGATGGAGCTCTCTCAGAGACGCCATGAGCGGTGCGAAACATTTGGGATTAATATTGCTGGAGGGGAGAATATTGAATTTTATGGATATCTGATTATACTACGGGACTGCGTGGAGGATTGGGTGTTATGGCCATGATGGGGAAAGTGATAGGGCTGATAGGACGGTGCACCTCAGAGGCTGTTGCTAAGTGATGTGTGTGTATCCTCACCTGTTTACACGTCTGGGTCTGTCCACTAGGTAGCCCAATTCCGCTCGCTGGTGTTTCGTCTGGAAACCAGGACAGGGCGTTATTAGTTTTGATAAAACGTGATATAATCGAGACAGATTTACAGAATGCACGATAAAGTCTTTTGGTGATGGCTCAGGAAGCCGACATTTTAGGGTTGGGCGATATTGACTGAAATCAAATATCTCGATATTGATATTTTGGAGGTATTACTGACACTTTCATAAGATATTTACAATCAAGAAATATTTGCATAACAATCATGAGTAATGTGACCAAGCAGGTATAGACATCGACATATCCCCCAGTCCTACTACTCACTAAGCAGCTAGACAGACCATTGAACGTCAATCAAACTGATCAATTCGGAGTTTAAATTCCACAGAGGAGCCAACATACATTAACCCCCATTTGTTGATCAGAAAAAAAGCATTAGTCAATGCATGGCAGTGGAAATTTCATTTGGTTAAGAAGAGAGACGGGCGTTTGGACTGTGTGTGCATCCACTCAGGGAGTGAGTAGCAGTGAGCACAGAGCAGAGAGCAGAGTGGGTTAAGGAGGAGATTGAATGCGTAAATGATTGAGCCGCCTGTCGCTGAAACTGAACAACCTTTGTTCACGGTGCGACCATCCAGCACCGTGCGCGGCATACTTAACGCACAGGCGGGACACTAATTGACTGGCTCCGCGGCTTCTCAGCCACAACCCCAAGTCCACAGTTCACACTCTGTGGGCTTTTCACATAAATAACAGCCCTTGGAATAGTTAGGATTTATTTTTTTTCTGATGCTTTGCTCAATTAAACTGTACCCTCAGTTTTAAACAATGTAAAAAAAAACAAAAAACGTAATGAAGATGTGATTACAGTAGTATAAACAAAATTAAAAAAAATATAGACACAAAAAAACCCACATACGCCAATCGAACGCACCCACACTCTATCGGATACGTGCACAGGTCTACATGGCACATGCGTCGTTGGTATTGTATTGGCGATATTAATCATCTCCGTCGGGCTCTCTTTGGTGATATAACAATGGAATGGAACATATAGGTATCTCTCTTTTATTCTGAATGGAGAATGTATATTCACGACATATTCACGTATAAATGTGTATTGAATGCCGTTAAATGGGCATGGTGCCAGACTATTACGCACGGTGGTGACCTCTCCAAACAGCAGTCTATTGCAAACATAAAGGCCTTTCAAGTTCACATGAGACTTAGAGATGATCCCCAATACCCCCCCCCCCCCCCCCCCAAAAAAAAAAATGTGAGAAGAATACGGCATTATGGTCTCTACATTATGCTCGATTAAATGTTCCTTTATGCACTTCCCGTTAAACGGCGAGTGATTTTTTTTCCCCCTACCTCATTGGACAGTATACTTCCGTTGGATATGATGTCGGGTTGCTGGTCTCCGTAACTCGTGACCAGGGCTCCGCAGGGGTTGGTGTGCTCCGTGTCGGTGCTGCGCGACGGACTGCAGGGCTTGAGGAACATCAGGTCCGTCTTGGCGGACTCTGGCGTCAGGCAGACCTGGTAGCAGTAGGAGTTCTGGTTCTGGTGGTGGTGGTGGTGAGAGCCGAAGCCCACGCCCCCCACGCCACCGCTCACCCCAGACTCCTCCACGGGAACCTGGCCCACTGGTCCGACCCCCGACGTCACGTTGGTGCTCTGGACCAACATGATGTCGGACTTGCTCAGTTTCTTCTGTTTCCGGCCGCGCGTCTGGCGGCTGCAGCAGAGGCAGCAGTCCCCGGCCAGAAGACACGTGTACAGGTTAAGCTTCTTGTCCTTCTGGCAGCGCACGGCCAGCACGATCATGGCCAGGAGGAAGATGAAGGAGACTGATCCGAGAGCGATGATCAGGATGAGGGTGAGGTCCAGGGTGGTCTCCTTGGACTTGGGCGCCGTGCCCCGGTCCCCGCTGCGGCCCTCCACCACGCTGTCCACCAGAACCACGCTAACGCTGGCCGAGGAGGAGAGCGGGGGCTGGCCGTGGTCCCTGACCTCGATCAGCAGGTCGTAGTAGCCTTGGGGGTCCCGCTTGGGGGACACCCGGCGGGCGGTCCTCAGCTCCCCGGTCCTCCAGTCCATGCGGAACATCCCCATCTCGTTGCCCCGCAGGATGCTGTAGGAGAGCCGCGCGTTTTCGCCGTCGTCGGCGTCCGTGGCCATGACGCGGGTCACCAGGTATCCGGGCTCCGCAGAGCGCGGCAGGTGCTCCCGGGCGGTGCCGTTTTTGCCCACGGGCGCGATCACTGAAGGCGGGTTGTCATTTTGGTCCACGATGATCACGTTCACCGTTGTGTTGGAGAACAGCTCGGCGGTGCCGGAGTCATTCGCCTGGACCATGAAGCTGAACTCCTTCAGCTGTTCGTAGTCGAAGGAGCGCAGCGCGTAAAGGTAGCCGGTGTCCTGGTTTATGGAGACGTACGTGTCCACGGACATGCCCTGGATGTCACAATCCAATATGGAGTAGGTGATGACCGCGTTCTGACCTATGTCCGGGTCGAGGGCACTCACGGCGTGGATGAACGCCCCAGGCACGTTGTTCTCGGTCACGTACACGTCGTAGACCGCCTGCGTGAAGCGCGGCGCGTTGTCGTTCTCGTCGGACACGTGCACTTTGATGGACTTGCTGGTGGCCAGCGACGGCTGCCCCTTGTCCTTCGCCACCACCGTGATCGTGTACGCGTCCACGCTCTCGCGGTCCAGGGCTCCGTCCGTCACGATGGTGTAGTAGTTCTTGAAGGAGGACTTGAGCTTGAACGGGACGTCTCCCAGAATCTCGCAGCTCATCTGCCCATTGTCCGCCGAGTCTCGGTCGGAGACGCTGAACAGGGCGATCACGGTGCCCGGCGCGTCCTGCTCGCTCACCGACTCGGTCACGGTGCTGAACCCGATCTCCGGCGTGTTGTCATTGACGTCCACGAGCTTGACCAGCACTTTGCAGTGCGCGGGCACCGCGTTCGCCCCCAAATCCTTCGCCTGGACGTAGATCTGGTGCGTATTGCTCTCCTCGTAGTCCACCTCGCCCGCCACCTCGATCCTCCCGGTCCGTGCGTCGATGTTGAATAGATCTTTTATCCTGGGGGTGTTGTGACTACTGAAGGAATACACGATCTCCCCGTTTTGTCCCTCGTCAACGTCGGTGGCGTTGAGCTGGATCACCAGGGTGCCCACGGGGGAGTTTTCCAGCAGGTTCACCGTGTACACCGACTGGTCGAAGGTGGGCGCGTTGTCGTTGGAGTCCAAAACTTTGACGACCAGGAGCGCGGTGCCGGTGCGCTGGGGGACCCCGCCGTCCACCGCCGTCAGCACGTACCGGTGCATCGCCTGCTGCTCCCGGTCCAAGGGCTTCTCCAGCACCAGCTCCGCGAACTTGTTCCCGTCGCTCTGCGTCTGCACGTCCAGGTAGAAGTAGTTGTTGCTGGTGATGGCGTAGGTGCTGAGCGCGTTGGTGCCCACGTCCGGGTCGAAGGCGTTCTCCACCGGGAAGCGTGTCCCGGGGATGGCGCTCTCAGAGATCTCCACGGAGATGTCCGTCTCCGGGAAGCCCGGCGGGTTGTCATTGATGTCCATCACCTCGATCTCGACGCGAAAGAGCTCCAGCGGGGTCTCCAGGAACACCTCCAGGTGCAAGAGGCACGGGATGGTCTGCTTGCAGATCTCCTCCCGGTCGATCTTCTCCTTCACCAGGAGCGCCCCGTTCTCTAGGTTCACCTCCAGATACGGCGTCCGCGAGCTGGGCACCGTCTGGAAGCGACGGGCGGAAAGTTTGGTGATGTCCAGCCCCAAATCCTCCGCGATATTCCCAACCAGGGAGCCGGGCTCCTGCTCCTCCGGAACGGAGTAGTGGAGCTGGGACGCGGCTCCATCCAGGATGGAGAGCAGCAGCACCAAACAAATCATCTCCAGAAAAGTGCACTTGAAAACGGCAGAAAGAAAGAAAAAAAAAAAAAAGTTAAAAACAAAAAAAAAAAAAAATGAAAAAAAATGAAAAAAAGGTGGATTTATATTATTCCTCTTTCTGAACAGAAACAAACATCGCCCCGTTCATCCGCGCGTAGAAACGCAGCATAAAAAGCCGCTTCGAGGCCAAACCCTCTCCTCCGCCGGGAGTCGGTGGGACACAGCGCCGTTTCAGTCCCGAGACGCGCAGCCATTTGATCCGAGCTGCGCCGGGTTTAATCAATCCGCGCTCCCGTCCGCGAGTTTTGGCGTCGGCACAGACGTCGCATGGCGCAGCGCGGCGCCAAGAAAAGAAGCGCGTCCAAACTCTCTCCGTTCCTCTCAGTCAGAAAGTCACCAACAAAACAACAACCAAAAACAGGGAAATTCCGCGTGAGAAGGGGACCAGCGGAGAACTTTCCTCCCACGCCCACAAAAAAAAAGAATGCGTCCCCCCCCCCCACTCCCCTTAATAAAGCACTTTCCCCGCAGCGCCTTATCTCCCCGCACGCACCGCGTAATCGCCGCGTCCGAGGCGCTCCGAGTGGGCGATGCGCGCTGCTCGGCTCCTGGAAGCAGAGTGCGCGGAGCGGGGCTGGTTTTGCGCACAGCTTCGCTCCCACCAGCCAATGGCAGGTCCCGGACTCCCGGTGTGGAGCCTCCTGATTGGGGCTCCGCTCCGCCAGCAAGGGGACACACGCAGGGCCCGGAATACAACAGCCAGTCAAGTGCTTCCCCTCTTCTCCCTCGCTCCCCGTCTTTCCCCTTCTCCTCTCATCTCTCCCCTCGAGCAGATCAGCTGGAGAAGAAGGAGAAGGAAAAATAAGTGAAATTAAATGTTCAACCCATCCAGTGAATTAGAAAATGAATTATAATAAAGGAGTACACGATGTCGCAGTGCATATTGGGTGCGTCATAAATAATGCAAGTGTTAATATTTGTGGAAATTGTGACGGGGTTGCGTGGTGTCTTGTGATGAATTTCGGTGTAATGAGTGGAATTTAAGTAGCAAAGGGCTCCTCATTCTCCTTATTCCAATAATCCCTCCGGTGGTGAAGTTGCTCGGTCGTGTCAGTCGTGTCATCATCCAGATGGAAAAAGCCCAAAGGAGTGATCTGAAAATGAGCACGAATGAATGGGTCGCACAAATAATTGGGGCACAGGATTAAACATGGATGGACCAAAGAGCACATGGAAGGCATGGACTGGTGATGCAAGACGATGGTCATCCGCCCATCCATCCACCCATCCATCCATCCACCCATCCATCCATCTATCATCTGACATCCATCCATCATTTTACATGCATCCATCCATCCAATATCCACATCATCTCTCAATCGCTCATCCATCCAAATCATAATCGAGTGGCAATCTCGAACATTACCGCTTCATTGTATTTGGCGGCATCTATGCCGAAAATCAGTGATTGCCGGTGTGTTTTTTGACCTCTCTTTGTTGTTTGTTGTGTTAATTGTCGATTGCGTTAGCTCCGCCTACCCTCTCCGGTGGACTCAACCACTGCTGGGCGATGGGAAAGGCATCACTAACTGCGCCGCTTGTGATTTGAACGCCTGGCGGGTCAGTCGCCACCGACACCCGGTTCTTAATACTCTGCGAATGCGAGGGCGTTCATCGGCGGGCCACGGGCTCAATCACCTTTGTGTGACCTCACTCGGCGATGGATGGAGACTTAAAATACATTTATTTAAATGAACAACTTCAGATTGGCACTTAGAATTGAAAAAATACTGAAAATGTAATAAACAAAATGAACACAAGCGTCTGAATTATCCATTCAAATCTTGCTGAGGCGTGGGCATGGAACCGATACAAGGCCGCTGAAATATTAAAGTCCCGCGTGAAATACGTGGATATGAATTTAACATCAGACCCGGGCCTGCGCCGTGTTGCTGAACAACCTCGAGCGTCTACACTCCCTCACATTCACTTTTTCACTTAGTGTGTGTTTTTCTTTCACCGTTAACCCCCTCACATCTTGGCCTTAACTGTAACAGTTGCATCAAGCAGCCACTTAATTCCAAACGCACACATCGATGTGCGATATGCAGATGTGACGCCTGGCCGTGGTGGGGGGGCGGGGGGCGGGGTGGGCTAAGCGAACAATTTGCAGAGATGGTGACAAACAGATGAAAAGAAGGCCTGATTGAAGCCAATTATCACACAACTCCCAATTCCAGGCAATATTGTCCGTAACACAAACAGACGGGCCCCATTGTGCGGCGGATTAAACACTTCTGTGCGATTCCGCATCTTGTCACGCGAGTCAGAGTAAACAAAGCGGAGACGTTAGATCAATTCCCATCCATATCTGAGCAGGAGGTGTGTGACCAAACGGATATGACAGTGGAAGGCACGGCAGCCCTCACGGAGCAGGTCTCTCCCTCCGCCTGTATTCCAGTGGCCAACGGCGCCCCCTGGCGAGCGGTGGTGGTAGTGTTTTTGGGTTTTTTTTTTTTTGTTTGTTTTTTTTCGTTTTGAAAGGATATCAGGCTGTGGTCGGAGGTAGGGCCAGGGGTCTCGAAATCAAATGACACTAACCAGGGTGTCTTCTGCACCAGGGACAAAAACTGTACTTTTTTTTTTTCACCTGACAATATGCGTATGCCTAAAAAATACACACACGCACATACAAACCCACGCGCGCACGCACACGCACAGACACACACACACACAGACACACACACACACACACACACACACACACACACACACACAGACACACAGACACACACACACACACACACACACACAGACACACACACACACACACACACACACACAATAAAAAACAAAGTGATATTCTATATATTCTGAAAAACATGAAGGACAATTGTTGTGGATAAATTAAGCAATGCGGTTTTGTAATCAATTCGCGGACCAAATTTAACAATTCAACATTTAAAAATATATCATAAACGTTAGAGCACTAGAGGCCGAATGTCAACCGGGCCTGTAGTTTGAGACCCCTGGGACTGTAGCTGTCAAAGTTGAATGATTCATAAGGTCCATATCCTTGTGCATTATTACTATGACACCACCTCCACCATGTTTCGCTAATTGTCATCAAGACAGGCATGGACACTACGGTAGCACCTCATCTTCATTTCTGTCTTGAATTTTCCCTTTTCCTGATCGTGAATGTGAGGAGAAACAACATCGTTATTTTGTTGTCAGACAGTTCTGTCCCCAAGCCACCAGATATTGTCTTTTCATTGTGGGAGCATGTATAATTCAGTGGCTCCAAAAAGACAAATGGGAACATAATTGTTGAGTGATGGGGTGATAACTGGTATTGATGCTGGGGCCAGACTGACTGAGGACAGTGTGTATTTAGGGCGATGGCAGGGGCTCAGCGGATCATTAATATCTTAAAAAGACGAACCAAAAATCAATTAGGATAACATCATAATGATATTACACAAACATGCTCCGATACATCGGGGCCACTGATTGAAAGTGAACTTCAGTGTTCAATGTGCTGAATCCCCGCCATTCATTTTACCACATTCTAATTTGCTCCAGAAAAAGTGAATCTTCAATGAATTCAAACGTCGTCGTGGTGTGAATGGAACAGAGCACAAATTACAACTTTATTAATTTTAACAACAGCCCCCGGGGCCGCGAATGTCGCGGAGAGAACTCTTCAAAAGAGCCGAAAATGAAGAAAATGAAGGGCACTGAAACACAAGTTTCCTTTGTTATCCACTTAGAAATGAAAATATGTGCCGCAGACGTCTCCCCCCCCCTATTATTGGAGGACCAGAGGGGGAAGAATAACTGAGTAAATACCAGCGTGCAGGCGTTCGGCTGAGAGAGCTCCGCCGCCGCCGCCGCCGCCGAATAAAAATAAGATGTTCAGCGACAGAAAAAGTGACTTATTCCCTCTCCGCTGTTTGGAGACAGATTGAGAAGCATGACGTGTTAAATCCCTGACGCCAGGGAACGTGAAAATCGCCGTCTCGTGCACGTTTCTGTGTGTGTGTGCACGTGGACAGTAACCGCAGAAGAATGCATGGTGTGTGTGTGTGTGTGTGTGTGTGTGTGTGTGTGTGTGTGTGTGTTGACTGCGCGCGCGTGTGTGTGTGTGTGTGTGTGTGTGATCAGTGTCAGCTCCAGACAGCTGCAGGGCGACTCTCTGACCCCGCTGGCATTACTCAGCCTGATGGATGGAGGGCGGAGGAGGGAGGGAGGGAGAGAGGTAGGGACGGAGGGAGGGAAGGTGTAAGTGGAGGGCGTCGAAGTGTGCGGGCCTTGGGTGGATGCTATGGCAGCGGGGACATGCCAGGGTCACGAGAAAGGTGGCGACAGGAGGCGGGGGATTCAGATGAAGGGGGACGGAGGGAGAGGGGAAGAAAGAAAAGAGGGAGGAGGAAGAGCGGTTGGAGGTTCAGAGGGTGAGAGGTGGAGGGCAGGGATGAATAATGTGCATGGACTCGACGAGAAGAAGAAGGAGAAGAAGAAGAAGAAGAAGAAGAAGAAGGTGAAGAAGAAGAAGAAGAAGGAGAAGAAAGAGCGAGATGATGACGATGGTCATGTAAAGGACGCAAACGAGTCGGTCGTCGTGAAACAAATCTTTTAAATGAGTCAGGCGTCTGGAGTCACTCCAGCAGGGGAGTCGTACGTTCGTAAATACTTTTGACAGGATTCAATGATTTTTGGGAAATTTCTGCTCATGACTCGTACTGAAGTCACCCGTGAGGAGCCTAAAAAGATCCAAACTCTTCCTCCTTAGGATCCTTATGATCATGATGACAGTGATCGTAATGTCTCTTTAACTCGCTGTAATGTAATGTCTCTTTAACGCTGCTGTACTCTAAAATATTGGTTTGGGGTTTTTATTTTTTATTTTTTGATTTTTCCTTTTTTTTTTTCGTTCAACCCAGTGCATTAACATTTTATAAATACTGGGCAGAGAGCCAGTTCCTCCCCACGCTCCCGCTTCACGCGTCCGGCCGCTATTACGGCGGGCGTGAAAAAGACGCGCGCGGCGGGGGTTGATAGCGCGCCAGGCAGCACCAACCGGGACGTTGGTGGGAGCCCGAAGACGATGACGGAGCGTTATTAAACGCATTCTCGCCGAAGAGGCCCCGGGACCTGTTTTTTTTAAGGATGACGACTCGCTGAAGCTCCTCTCGCCGCCGCCGCTCCTTCGGCCCCTTTCCCGCGCGCGTCCGGGGGGGAGGCCCATCAAACACCCCCTCAAACACATCGTCGCCGTTGTTGTTGAGGATAATGATGATGGTGATGATTATGATGATGGCGATGATGATGATTAAAACCATTAGTTTACGGTAAAATGCGGAGGAATCTGTCACGGTAACAACGCACGGCCCCCGGGACGTCTTGGCACCTCACATTACACATATCAGCGAGCGCATTCGGGTTCCTTCGGGCTTAGGACGACAGACAAATGACTGTAACGTATAATACATGTAAGTGGGAAGATGGAGGTGAAGGTGAAGAATGGGAGGAGGAGGAGGATGTGGAAGAGGAAGAACAAGCCGCTCAGCCCTTCTCCCAAAGCACAGAGCATCGTGGCCGTTACGTTACCGGAAAAAAGGGGGGGGGGGGGGGGGACGCTTTTCCCATCTCCCAATGGCTTCACCCGCCGTGTTTCCCAGGGAGCGCAGGCAGAGCTGGTGCTGCTCCGCCTGAAAGAGGACAAACCCTCCCTCCGTACACGTCGTGTTTATATACCTACGTCCCTCTGAAAACAGCTCAATAAGCAATCTGTATCTGTCTGGGCTCGGCCCTGGGCTCTGGCGCGGCCTGTTTGCGTACGCGACCGCGTCGCCTTCCTCCTCCCCCTTCTCTGTGCCCAACCCCCACCCCCACCCTCACCCGTCTCGTCCTCGACGCACACAACACTGTACTGTAATTCCCGCCGCTCCCCAGACAGTAGAGCAATATGTGCGCTCAAATTCGTCTCAGCGGGCGCTGGTCTGCTCTCCGTCTAATGCACCGGCCGCTCTCTCCCCGCCCCGAGGCTAGGTGAGACCCCCTCCCCCCGCCTCCCCCGTCGCATTCCTCCCGCCCTCTCCTTTTACTCTCCAACCAGCTAAGGCAGTGATGGATTCCAGCCGGTTCCTGGTCGGACATCGGAGCACAAACCGCTCACACATGCACATATTCATGCTCGTGCCCCGTGCATATGAATGGACCCTGCACTCTGCAGATTGATTGACAGCCAGATAAGAAAAGGGGAGGGGAGGGGGGGGGGCTACTCGGAGGATGCACACAGGAGGATTGGTTTCCATCAAATTCCTTTTTAAAAATGGATGAATCATCCAAATGACTCCAGAGGCCGACTGCCCCCCGTCCCACTCCAGCGTATCAGAAAATAGATGTTTATGTTCAATATCCACGGGTTTTCTCCAAAGCTCAACCTTCCCTCTCTCTCTCTCTCTCTCGCTCTCTCTCTCTCTCTCTCTCTTTCTCTCTCTCTCTCTCTCTCTCTCTCTCACTCTCTCTCTCCCTCTCTCTCGCTCTCTCCCTCTCTCATCCTCCCAGCGTCCCAGTCCTATTCAATGCCGAAATTGTTTTATGTGGATGGCATAATAACTCATGATCGATCCCGTAAGTTTGTGTGTGTGTGTGTGTGTGTGTGTGTGTGTGTGTGTGTGTGTGTGTGTGGAGATGGAATTGGTGTCGTGGGGTCCATAATCCCTGCTAGGGGTTTTATCTGAGCCGGCAGAATGAGATGTCCGGTAAATTAAAATAAAAAGGGAACTTGATACCCCCACCCTGTGATGATAATTGAATGACTCGCGGGGTAATGAATGTCGTGTTCAACTACAATGGAAATCGGACGGAGTGATGCTTTTCTGGACAGTGTTCAAAAGCATCAACCGTAATTGAGGATCCCTTTTTGTTTTATTTTGTGAACGGATTTCTCTATTTGCTTCTGGGTTTTATTTTTTTTTCTTATTTGGAAATGCCCCTGAAATGCAAACCTGTTGATTTACGCCCGTGTTTGCATGCAGAGGTTTGTGGCATTGGATCGGTTCTGCAAGAGTGTGTTGACGAACGTAACACAGCGTATCGCCTAAACCTCATAATCGCCCAGGTACAGCTTGCTGCTTTGCAATATTAAAGCCTGAAAAACTCCTGGCAGTCAATTAGGGATCGTTGTGCGCGTGGGTGTGTGTGTGTGTGTGTGTGTGTGCGCGTGTGCTTGTGTGTGTGTGTGTGTGTGTGTGTGTGTGTGTGTGTGTGTGTGTGTGTGTGTGTGTGTGTGTGTGTGTGCGTGCGTGCATGTGCGTGTGTCCGTGCGTGTGTGTCAACCAAGCGAGGAGAGTTACAGTAGCTTGCTGATATTATGGCTAATTAGCTCGACTGGGCTCCCCCAAGACGGAGCGGGAGACACTGAGGCGTTGTTGTGGTTGAAGTGATGTGGCAAAGTGAACGTGGGCAGTTTGCTTCCCCGTCGCGAGTTTAGCGGAAGAATGTCGAAGGGACACCGGATCAGAATGCGTTTATTTTCTTTATACGTGTGCATTATGTGCATTCTCACGTGAGGAATTTGGCGTAGGGAGGTTTGAGCATTTCTGAACAGACAATTGCCATAATAATCTTAAATCAAAACAAGAACAGCCAAATGTATAAAATGATTCAATTTTATTTTTTATTTTATTTTTTTTTAACTTGTGCTGTCAGCATGCTGGGCATACAACACAGAGTATTTGTATACCATTTCATCTAGGACAGAGTCTACAAGTGGAGTTCAACTTCTCAACCTACAATGCAACTCTTTAATAATTCTTAAATCATCAACAACCGCTGCAATAACTCTGTCCTGTGGATGACCTGTAGGATGACAAGGGCACAGCTTTTTGTTGCACAGAACCACCACCAACCCCCTCTTTGGAGAACTATTTTACCATGTTTGGGTCTAAAAACAACTAATCAATACTACAAGAGGGGGAGAATCACCACGGGTGGGTCAAATAAACAAGAAACAAACAACAACATGTACACGGAGAAACATAAATATAGAATCAAACATGTATCGACAAAACTGAGTAAATAAAGGGCACGTGGTCTCTTCTTGTCATAGTTATGGCAGTAAATGAGGAGGAAAAGGACAGGGTTGCAACCAGAAGGGTGCTGGGGTGCGTTCAAAGCAGGTGCCGGTCGTGTGTGTGTGTGTGTGTGTGTGTGTGTGTGTGTGTGTGTGTGTGTACATACAAAAAATATACATAAACTCAAAATAAACGTAAAAAATAAAAGGCCAATTCAAAAGAAACAATCAAACAAATAAAAACATTTACGTACAGAAATAAAAACAGAATATACAGAATATTCAAAAACGCAAAGGTCCATGCAAAGGTTATAGCTGGGTGTCAGTACGGTGGCTAGTACGGCTCCTGGTACAAAATATAATCAAATATAAATATTGGTCAATATACTGTAGGTGGTGCTTACATTTTTCAAACTTCACTTTAAATAATTAAAAAGAAAATGGAAATGAGCAGTTGCGTTGCGAGATCAAAATTGCAAGGCGGCACTAATTCAACAGTCCCAGACAGAATAGCAGCTCCAGACGTAACCCGTTTCAAACTGCAAGGGACGACTGTACGTGGTGTTGGAAGGTTGAAATGGTTTGAAAGGACTCGGCTCTCAAGAGTCACTCGTTAAAACCAGCCCATCGATTTTCAGACTCAGTTTGATTCAGTCGGTTTCACGCGCGGCGAGCGAGAAAGGGCTCCCAGTGAACGACGGACGAGGGTTCATTATTTTCAGTTTGCAATTTCCAGATTGACCCGCTCGCCCACTCTTTTATTAGAGTGGCTCCTGACTCCCAAAAGAGTTCGCTATGAACGAATCACTCACGAGCCGTGCAGCGTTGTTAGTCGGCCATAATCATAAGCGCCGTTCTGCTTGTTTATGTGCGGCGCGACTATCTCATAGTAAAATGTATGCCGTGGCAGAACAAACGTTTGGGAGGAGTTGCTGTACGGGATCAATAATATGAATAAAATAACACGGGCGTCCTGGATAACGTAGTTAGTGCTTGGACATCATTTGTGAAAGTGGCAGGCCCAGATTTTCCAAATTCTTAGTCTGTCCGGAAATGTGCCTCCGCTGACATCTGTGAAATGAAACAATTTGAATTTTTGGACTGCAGAGTTTGTTGTCTGCTGTGGGAGGACTGTGACTCCGTCCATTTGCATTATGTGATTGGAGCTGCAGCTGCAGTTTTCATCTCTTGTTATTTCTCGGGCCCATTTGCATTTACTTCCTCATCCCTTTGTGTTGTTTCAAACCAAAAGAACAGTACACATTAATTGACGAAAAACTGCAAAATGTAAAGTGTCCCAGGTTGAATTTGTCTGACTGAAAAAAAGGCTATTGTGTTAATAATTACCCTAATTTTTCGATATAAGTGAGTGGACTTTATCTCTCAATCTCTATGTTTGGTAGTTTGGACCAGAGGTGAGGTGGAAGGGTTTGTTGGGGGAGGGTCTGCTCAAAAGTGTGAGCCAAGGCTTTGCTTATTAAAACACTTTAGACAAACAAGTCGGCCTGACGCCAATTATTTCACTGCGCCAGTCAACAATACGGTTCAATGCTCTGCCTGTTTTGACATTTAGCATTTTAAACCAATATATATCTGGAAAAGCACATTGAAGGCTCAGTGCACGAGATG
>NC_137191.1:9742564-9765064 GCF_960531495.2 Zeus faber
TGGACCAAAGATTGGCTACCAGCGCATGATGCCACACTTTGTCAAATGGCCCCTGGATATCCAGGGCTCTGAATCAGACTCCCCCTCCTAGCTCCAGGGAGATTTTCCAGCACAGGATGTTTAGAAGGTCTGCAGTGCTGTGCCCTGGTCTGTATCCAAACTGTCTTCAGGATATGAGGTCGTTGTTTAGGATACGGGCCGGTTTTTGGCGGGGTCTGCTTTGGAGTCCTTGGTGTGTATTGGTGTAACAGACGCCGTCTTCCACTGGCTCCCACTGCCTCAATCTATTTCATAAGAGCTTTCTGTGGCTGCCTGAACCCGACTGATGGAAATACAGTTCATTTCGCATTCTATCTACTGTAAGATTTCTTACATCGGTTTGAAATGTGAACATTTTTTTTTCGAAAAGACAAAAACTACAACATATTATGGAGCGTAGCGCAGTTCCCCACAAAATTCTGATGGACACTTGACGGTTTTATAAAGTGAGCCGTAAGGCCATTATGCAATTACTGCATAATAAGACAGCTGTTTGTGTATACATTCACCATACTTT
Source organism: Zeus faber (assembly GCF_960531495.2). Lineage (NCBI taxonomy): Eukaryota > Metazoa > Chordata > Actinopteri > Zeiformes > Zeidae > Zeus > Zeus faber. The sequence continues at coordinate 9,743,121 of NC_137191.1, forward strand.
CTATAAATGGTGGTGAGGAGAAGAAACAGACCATGACTCAAACAGTGGTAAAGTGCTCTCCATCATTCTAGTGGCCCCACCACGGTGTGGTGAGGAGGTCTTCCTCCTCATCATCATCATCGTCAAGCAGGGGAGGACTGTTGAAGCAAAAAAAAAAAGAAAAAGAAAACAAAGTGAATGAAGTAGCTGCTCCCGTGGAAATATCGAGACCTTAGCTTTATTATGAAGAGCAAAGGTACGAAAACACTTGACACACTCGAGTCACCGTGAATCTGCTGCGCCGCAAACACACTGTGGGCGAGAGAGGGAGCGGGAGAGAGAGAGAGAGAGCTGATGCATTATTCATGGTGCTAACGCACACGGACCAATTGATTTAATGGGAGTACGATTCTTATCCTCACATCTCTCCAGACAATGGCCGCACTCCCGGCAATAAGTCACTGTCCTTGTAGATCATTCTCCCACTGACAGACACGTACGGTATACAGTATAAACAGGTACTCCCCACTGAAGGACCTACCTGTTTGACGACCGTTAGGACGGACGACCAGCTCTCCGACCGGCCGGTGTGAGACCGGCAGCGCGGCGTCTCAGCCTCCAGCATCTCATCGCGCGTCGCCCGTTCTCAGTCTCGTTCCCGCGGTCGGTAAGTTTTCACTGCACTGACCGGTCCTCGCCTATCGACCGATTTGCTTAACAACCTGGTCGTAGGAACGGAACTCAGTCATTAAGTGAGGAGTACCTGTAATGTTTATATATATATATATATAACCCAGGTGTGTGTGTGTGTGTGTGTGTGTGTGTGTGTGTGTGTGTGTGTGGACGGGAGGGGGATCGGCCGAGGTGATGAGAGGACGGGTTCTGGGTTGTTCTGCGCAGGGAGAGAGGGAGGGATGGGGAGTTGTTCACCCGTAGCCGGTTGTAGTGCGAAGAAACAGCAAAATGGAGAGAAAAGTTCCGTAAAAGGGTCAGGGCCAACCCCCGGTTGTCGTTTCCATCTGGACACCTCAGCCCCTGGGCTGTTCGGGAGCCACTCGGCGGGGAATGGAACCGGGCTTCGGCTTACAAAAGAATTATCGTCTGGGTCGCCCTCACGGAGTCCTGCCCGGTTAATACCGGCGAACCCCAAAATATTTTGCGCCGTATCGACCCCATTGTCAAGTTGCACACCGGGAAAAACGCCCGCCGCTGCCACGGCAACCCCCGCCCCTGAGATCAGAGCAGAGCGGCCGCGCGACAGCTGAGCAAACCAAAAACCCATGGCGGGGGATTTGGGGCGGCCAATAACTGTATTTTTCCTAAAACATAAGAAAATAACATCTGGCGGCGTTTTGTATTGTATCATTTTTTTTTTCGAAGCGCACACAGTACCGATGCAGCCTTGGCAACGCACTCAGCTTGGATCACACTCTGGACCGCTCTGTGGTTTTTTTTTTTCACAATCCTCTGCAGTTCTAAATAAAAGTCAATTTATTCAAAGCGGTGGAGGTAGTAATGAGCGCAAGGCTTTATTCATCATTGACCTCTGCATCTCACGGTGTATTTTGACACATCCTGAGTCTTAGTCCCGTCTTCCCATTCAGTCTCCCGACTCCATTTACGTGCCACCTACACCGCGTGCGGTATCCCTTTCCTTTGTCTCCACTTTCTGAAGCACTCCTCTGAAGCGAGCCGACGCCGTTCGTATCATCGCCGCGGGGCACTTTGTGTGAGGGACGGAAAATAGTACAATAGAAAATTGGCAGTGGCGATAACTGTCTTTTGGTCATAGTAGATGGTAATAATGACGCAAGACTCGCAAACGATTCGTTCGTAGCGAACAAAAACTTTCGAAAGAGTCTTGGAGTCTTGGAGTCACTCGGCCGAAAGAGTCGTTCATTTCATTTGCAACTCGGAAGCTGCGGCTAAGTGGACTGAGTGTCCGCTCTTAATTTGCGAGGGAAAAAGAGCCGTGAGGTGTGAATGGGGGGGGGGTCATGCATTCGCCTCAAGCCGGCCGGGAGGAGGGTGACGGGATGAAAAGGGATTTTCGGTACAGCACTTCTTCTACTATAGGTCCGTGGAGGTTAAATTCACTCCACTGAGGCGGAGATGCAGGTTTGATTTGCCTCAGTGAGCGTGTGTGTGTATATGTGTGTGTGCGTGCGTGCACGCGTGTGTTTGTGTGTGTGTGTGTGTGTGTGTGTGTGTGTGTGTGTGCGCGCACGCGCGATAAACAGACACTCGAGCACCCCCCCCCTCCCCCCCCGCCCTCCCACCTCCCCCGTCCCTCCCCCCAGGCGCTCTTCGCTTTAGTGCGTCTCAGACTTAGCTAAGCCCCCCGGAGCCAAACATCTAACTGGATCTGTCAATATTGACAGAGACGAACCCCCCCCCCCCCCCCCCAAAAAAAAAAAACACTCCCTCCGCTCTCTCTCAGAATATAATCCTCTGTGTTAAAAAAAAAAAGTCATATTGGAATAAAACCTCCTCAACCTCCTCCTTCTATTTCAACTTATCTCATTACAGACCGAGCCTTGACCTTAAATTTACATTTCTTTGTTCGCTTCCTATTCCATCCTAACGCTATACACTCCACTACAGCTTTCGCTTATTTGTCAAGGTTGAACCTTGGAATCGACATTGAAAAGAACCACCCACACAAAAGAAATGCAACATCGAAAAGCTTTTCTGAAACTCACACGAGGAGTCCAGGTGGTTGCCTTTCACGATCGCAATGATGCAAGTGACAGACGATGCAGTGTTTCGATAAAATCCTTCCCACACCGACGGTTTTGGGCAACTTCAAAAATGACGTCCGGAAAGTGACACTCATAACTCTTCACGGTACATTGTTTAAACCAAAAACTCGAATTGACCGACCGCCGCGTTCGGCGAACGACGGTAGCAGAAGACTTCTAAACTTTGTCGATTATACGTAATTGTGGCTGGGTTCCTGCTCAATTTTCGATGTATTGAAACCTGAAAGTTAAAATTGATCATTTTCTTGGGGTGTGAAGTGTGGGGGAGATTGGCTCTCTCACATTCAGGAAGGGGAGGTTGCTGAGTGCCATTGTAAGGGCGGCCCTGAAGTGCAAAACACCGAACAACAACGTACAACAACAAATCAAAAAACACATTAACTCTGTCTCCTACCGGAAAAGCTGGGTGCCTATCGAAAAGAACGACTCATCGCTGATGGTATTATTTCGGGGATATTGTCAGCTCCGGCCACCCCCTAACTTCCTGTCAGAGCTGGCCGCATGTCGCTGAAGGCATCCCCACAGATACAGCTTTGGCGATTTGACGTGCGTCTGCGTGGGCGACGTTATTGTGGCAGTCAAGATCCGCTAATAAACAAATACAACGTATATGGAGAGATGCAGACTTCTCCACAACATCGACTGTAACTCGCTTAATTCTGAAATGATATTTCATGAAATTTGGTTTGTTATAAAACGTGAGAAATCGAACATGATAGTGATTACTCCTCGGGATTCAATTCAGTTACTGGGAGCGGATCTAATCAGCTCTCTGCCACAACTTACTCTGGGGACTTGCAGGCTCCCGTCTACGAATAGGCAACATCAAGCGTAAATTATTTCGAATTTCAGCTTTTATGAGTTTCTCCAAAAATGTAGATTTCTATATATATTATATTGTGATAAGGCTGCCTGGTTGCTTGTTATTGTATTAATATTTAGATCAATTTATTCATAAAATAAACAAGAATATATTTTGTTCCCCAGAACATTGCTCTCAAATACTTGATACACTACTCTAGAATTGTATTTTATCACTGATTAGTGATATATTAGTGATTATATGTTGTTTAAAGATTACATATATACATTTTTACTCAAGTTCATTTTCTTAACTTGCGAGGTCAGCAGGACATACAACAAAGGGTATTTGTATGCCATTGCGTCTGGAAGTGCAGTTCAAATTCTCAGCCTGCAAAGCCAATCTTTAACTATCATCAAGAACTGTTTTCAATGACTGTGCTTTGGATGGCCTGTGGAATGACAAGAGCACAGCAACATAATTAAGTCATCGATAAATGGAACAACAACTAAGGGCTAAAGGAGTAGACGTAAGAGGAAGACGTAATCGGAGCGTGTTCAAGGGAGTATGTCATGCTGGAAGTGTATTTGTGTGTGATACATGTCCATCTGTGTGTGCATGAGATTGTTCCCCAATTAGTCCTGGTGTATGAGGTGATGAATGTATCATAGTGCCTCTGATCAGAAGAAAGGCTCCGCAGCGGCAAGAACACTCCGAGCCCAAAGCACCGCAGTGCAGAAGAACCCCAACTGTTGGTACTTCAATCGGAAGTGCTGGTATAATTTTATGCTTTTGAATTGAACATTCGATTGACAGGAACATTTTAATGAATCCTCAATGAATGCATGTTGAATTTGAGTGATGAATGTGGAATTTAAGACTTTTACCTTATGTGTCTGTGCAAAAAAAAAAAAAAAAAAAGCTTAACAAATAAATTGGGCTCTACTAGTTTTTTTTGGTTGTCTTCCATTCCTTTAACACTTAAAATATACATATATATATATCTAGTAATAAATTCCCCACAACTTTTTGACAGGCTGCCTATCACAGCTAGCGGTTCATGGCTGGCAGCGTGGTGGAGTCTCACGTGGAGGGAGCGAGGCAGGCTCTATCAGATGAGTGATCAACCAGAGGAGAATGATTAGCAGCGCCACCTGTTTTCTCTTCATCGCCGAGAAATGAGTTGGCACGAGCAGTTTGTCTCGCTCTCGGGGAATTTTCGGCGCTGAAGTAGCGCTCAGCTACGCTGTTTAGGATTAGAGCGGTTTTAACCGTGGCGAGTCGCAGAGAACAGATTATGGTGGATATGAACATTTGGTGCTTTAGTTCCAAGATGGAAACAAAACCCAAATCTGTCCAACTAAGATGTTTATACTATACAGGGAAAAGTTGTCTGTGTTTTACAAGTGATAGTAATGACTGGAAGCATTTATTGTAAAAAATAAAATAAAATTTAAATATAAGAAAAAACAACCTTTTTTTCATAAATGGGTTAATTTTACAGTTGCAAGATAGATAGATATATAGATAGATAGATAGGTAGATAGATAGATAGATAGATAGATAGATAGATAGATAGATAGATAGATAGATAGATAGACAGATAGATAGATAAATAGACAGATAGATAGATAGATAGATAGATAGATAGATAGATAGATAGATAGATAGATAGATAGATAGATAGATAGATAGATACAGGTAGATACTTTATTTATCTTTATACTATATTTATATGTTTTCTCCTTGCGATGTCACTGACCCGAATATCCAATATTTTGGTTATTATATTAATTAATAAATAGTAATTCAGCATTTGTTGTGAAAATTCCTTTCATTTTTTTTCCCCTGTCTTTTAATGGTTTCCAACAAGATGGCGAATCAGAGTTTGGGTTTTTAAAGTTTCCGCTCCAGAAACCACCATCCTGCTTGAAGGCGGTTAGCTCTGGCTCCTTGAACAACCATCTTGAACGCTCAAGTTGTGGATGTTCTCATTTTACTCAATTTGCACCGGGCCTGTAGTTTTGACAAGTTGGAGACCTTCTGCTCATTCAAGTCCAGAGCAAGGTAAACAAAAAAGAACCCCAAAATACCTGCTGAACTCATTAACTCAACCTGCCGGCACTCTCTTTCCTTTCAAACACACATAGAGTCACTCAGTGTTTTGGGGCTAGAGAGGCTGGGCACTTTATTTAAATGACACTTAAATTACACAAAATGCACTTATTAATTACTATTTATGTAACGGTTTTGTTTGTTTTCAGGATGTGATGGTCACCAATTTAGTTCAAAATATGTGGGAAACGGAGGTGGAGGGGGATATCTGGACATTTTTGGCCGATGTTATTACTTAATTTACGTTCATACGTGTTCGTACGTACCAAACACATATTTTAAACTAAAGTAAGGATTAACATTTCCTAAAATGGGCCCTCCCCTTTTTTACTCTTGCTCTTCTTGTGGTCCACTCATTCATCTGTCATATGCACTGGCGCCCCCAGAAATTTTTCATAGGGTTGTCCAGATGGTGCCAGTGAAAATCTTGGGGTGGCATACCAAAACTGAATTCCAGGAATTATATTATGCTGTTCAGATGTGGGGGTCTTTGGGTTTCTTCTTTTTTTCTCTCTTAGATCTCTCTGTTTTGATCCTTTTTTTTTTCTTGACCTTTATATTTAAAAAAACTAATAAAAAAACCCAACTTCAATTCACTGTGCACACAATGCAGTCATTGTGCATTTTATCAACATCTTCTGATACGTTCTGCAGTATGAAAAGTGACCAATCAAAGGAGCAGAGACATCACCCACTGTCTATTCCGTCCCCGCCCCCAAAGTTCCCAAACGTCAGCTTGACGAGCGACAGAGTGTTGAACAGTTGCCAGAGCGTAGGAAGGATCAAGCTTGCGCTCTTGCTGCTCTCGCTGGACGGTATTTGTGCGCGTGCCCCTGCTCGCATGCCCTCTGCGCTGCCTCGCCCGCCTATTTTTGTGCTATTTTTGACGAGTGACTTCGATTTTTGACCCAAAATGACTTGGTGGTAATTTGAACACTGCTTAAGACATCAACCCAGGACATGACTGGTTATATCTATGATCTGAGTGACATAGAACTTCTGCCAGGAGAATAACCCAGAGTCTTTCATACGTTTTGCATAATTCCTCTCCCTGAACTGTGAATTACAAAGCCATTGATGGCTTCCGACCCTTCTTTGTCCTCTTCTTTTCCCGACGCTCGATGACCTAATTCCACCTGATAACTCCACCACACCATACCAACGATATAAAGGCAAAGGGGGAACATGCAAAGCAATATGTAATAGCAAGTTCATTTAATTCTCCCTGCGGGTACGTTCTCTTTGTACTCGCTCCGCCGCGGAGACATCAGAGCAGGGGGAGAAGCTACAGTGGAGCCCGGAGCCCCAGAGCGATTCAGGGGTCAATATCATGCCGGAGACTCCATCCGACGAAGGCTTTGTTTGAGGAGAGAAGGGTCCGGACCTGAGCCGCCGTGTTGGAAGGATGAGGCCAAGTCAGCGCTGGTACATCAGAGGGACCATGAACCACTAGTACCGCGTTCTTCAACCACTAAGGGTCCTTCAGAGCTCACCAGATCTGTTTCAAATTCCATTAAAAATACATGGACAAAGGAAATGAGCTCTTGTGTTGCAAGATCAAAATTGCAGCGCCGCATTAATTAATCAAATGCATTAGTAACAGAGTGAGAAGCAGCTCGGTGTTGATCAAAACAAACTCAAGTTTCAGTGTTCACCACGAGGAAAGATGTGAGGTTTGACCCTCTCTTTGAGATTTGGTTCCTGGCGATTTTAAATTAAGTTCTTGATCCAGTTGGTGCAGTCACAAGAGTCTTTTCGGCTCTTGAGTTCTGAATGGAATTCTCAAAATAATCATTTAGTTCTGTGAGAATTATTCACTTTGGTGCAGTGCAAAATGTAGATCAGTCATATTCAATATGATTTGTGTCAGATGGCCTCAGGAATTATTTTTAGTTTGTGATTTGAACATTCCTTCTTGTGATTTAAGTAACTCCAGACTCCTGAGTCATTTAAGAGATTTGTTCACTACAAACAAATCATTCACGGGTCTTGCATCATTAGTCGGCCATAATCATAATCAGCACAGTTCTGTTTGTGACATTTTTAGTGATTAACAGGATATTGTTGTGCCGTGGCTTAATTTCATTCAGTAATAAGTTTGCTGTGCCAGGAATAAGGCTGGGAAACACTGCACTGCAGTGCTTTTCCCCCAACCACAACAACCGCCAGTCAAAACACTGGTACAAGTATCGCCTCTCATTCCACGCAAAGTGCAGAAAAACTGTTGTTTGAAATGTTCTGAAAAACTGTCCGACTCAAGGACACCGACCCCTTTGCCAGGGGGATGGAGCTCTGAGGTTCCCTCCTGATACACTGTCTGTCTTCATTGCCTTAAGCGCACAATAAAAAAACATAAAATGTTAAGAGTTCCCTTATTCCAACATATGATTACCGTAATAACAATGCTTCGGTTCAGTGTGTCGGTCGATGGTCCATGCAGTTTGAAAGCATTGTGCTTCAAGCCTGCCATCGACCTTCAGTAGCGATGTGGGAGTTCTCCATAATGTCAAGTTGTTAACACCAAGAATTGGGAGATCCCGAAAGACTCAAGGGCCAACCGTGCATTGGGACATTCGACCTTGTACCGTGTTAAAGGTACAATAAATAATATTTTGTTTGAGTCGTTGCCAGAGTTGACCCTGATATAGCCGCGGGGCTTCCCAAATGTTGTTGATCAATGCCAGTCTGTTACCTCAATGGCTGCTGAGTGTCCGGTCTGGATTCTCTGTTTAGGACGAAACGCCCTGCCCTGTCATTCTCCACTCAAGCCCCGCTCCCTGAACTACCCTGCTTATATCCCAAAACTGGTTTCCGTTTGGCTCACGCGACCATGGAACAACATTTGGCGACCAAACGTCTGGCGTTCCGAGACCCCTCCCAAGACCCCAAAACCCAACGACCCCATGAGGAGTAGCCACGTTTGGCGATGGTTGGTGTGGTTGCTATGGTTTCCTTTAGGGGTCACTATTTGTCAGTCATTGTCCAATGTCACTGACTGGGCCTTTGACTATTCAAGGAATAATAGTAGTACCTACAAAAAAAGAGATGAATGAATAAATAAATACAAGTAAATTAAAAAACCGTAACCCTATTTACGAAGAAAAGGGGATCAGAAAAACATCACTATCATTTTAAATAAACAAAGAATGCCGCTGGGAACATCCTCTCCCTCCTCCTCCTCCTCCACTAACTGTAAATCTGTTTCTCATCAGCCGTTGTCATCGGGTCCTTAATTGGCGAGTAGGAAAATGACAGGGAACGCAGGAGGGAGTATAAGACACTTTTCGGGAGATGAAAAATGTAATTAGAATATTCATCAAATAACAACAACTACCCCCCCGTCATCCACACACAAAAAAAGGATACAAATTTATTTTGTATTAATACCTTCACTTTGTACATTTATTTTAATAGCAGCTGTGCATTGGGTAATTGCGTTGGCAAAAATACAGCAGACTAATTGTGTGACCTTGTCTGAGTTAATTTTAGTCACTTTCATTTAGATTTTATTCTTAGACCACAATCCCCATCGGGGAGGCCCGCCAAAACAACGCTTGTCATTGTCACGTCGTCGGGAGGAAATTCTCCGTCACATCTTGTTGAATTACGATCATCGCCACTTCGCACCCGACGTTCTCCCCGCTTCCTGTCCATCTCATCCCGTGTCGCGTTGCCGACGTCGGTTCCTCACCGCCGGCGGCGGCAGATGTCGGGATGCAGTAGACAGACACACAACGTCGTCTCTCGCTCACTCTGAATGTTCATTATGGCGCTTTATCACCAGCGTCGCCCGGCGTCTTTCCCAGGCGGCGCTGAAGGTGACGCTTCCCGGGCTCGGTTAGGGATCAGCGCGTTTCCCTTCAAATTCAAATCATAGGGATTGTTGTTCAGCATAGAGTACTTTAGTGGGGACAATGGGAACGATGAGGTTCGAGCCTTAAACGGTGAGAGTCATCCTTAAAAAACAACTAACAGCAGCTCATGATCTTTTCAGGTTTTCTGGTCGGAACTGAGGCTGCTGAAAAGCTGCCGGAAAACAAATACATTTGGGCCCCCCTGGTGAGTTTCCTTTTTCTTTGAGACTCCACGAGTATTTCATTTTCAAAGATCATTCCTTGAATTGAGTTCAAGTTGATCCTTTCTTGCCGTTGTTTTGTCTTTTGTCGTTCCAATATTCTTTAGTTCTCTTCTCCACTCTCTTCTGTTTCTGTGATGCTGCTTGCCAAGCGTGAACTCAATCCTAAATAGTAAGGCTTTAATGCTGAAGTGGGAAATAATTGGGAATATTAGAGCATTAAGTCGGCAAATGAAAACATTTTTTTTATTTGAATCTAACTGAGGCTAGACATCATATCTAATTGAAAACTCCAGGATAACAAGAATCAGTGTTTTTTTTTGTATTTTTTTTGCGCAAACATGAACCCATAACAATTGTTTTTTTTAACCGTATGGGATTCACAGCGATTTATCGTCATTTGTCAACAGCAGACTTCACGACAAATGCGTCTTTTTGTTGTTGTTGTTGTTGTTGTTGATGTTGTTTTTTTCCCCTGTGGCCCTAATGAATCCAGCATTTGTTTCCAGTGAAGTTTCTCTGCGTGCTGGTGCCCTGTAGGCCATTAAAAACACACAGAGGTTAGCCAGCACACAGCTCAGCTCCCTGGTCACAGATTCGTTGCCCTTTGAGTTTGTCTCAATTGCTACCGCACGCACACACACGCACGTGCGCACGCGTTCGGCACTGGCTCAGCGTGCGCCGCAGATCCGTGGAAAAACAACCACCAAAATACTTTCCCCATCCGGAACACGCGGTAGCACCTGTGGTTCATTGGCGGCTTGGATTTCCTGACCGAGACAAATGGTCATTTCCTCCGTCAAATCTTTCTTCTTTCTCCCTTCGCTTTGCTTTGTCTTTTTCGTCCTTTTCTGTCCCCGGGAAGTGTCCGAAAACATACACAACGACAGACTCCTCCAGCGTGATTCCTTTTATTTCCTTTTGCAGCCGGCAGCTTTTTTACCTTTTCCTTTCTTTCCTTTATTGATGTGTAAGTTTGTTTTGCAGCATCGAAATCACACTATCACACAGCCTCTCTTTTTGTGTTGTGGGGTTGTCGCACTGTTCCTTCATGCTGAGGGGTAAACAGTGTGTGTGTGTGTGTGTGTGTGTGTGTGTGTGTGTGTGTGTGTGTGTGTGTGTGTGTGTGTGTGTGTGTGTGTGTGTGTGTGTGTGTGTGTGTGTGGGGGTGTGTGTGGGAATGTGTTTACTATTGGACCGCTTATTAATATGTAAACATTGTGTTTTTAGTGTACAGCCACCTTATCTTATCTTATAAATACCGAAACCATAAATGGGCATACAGGAGCAATGATTAATACCATGAAATGAATAAATCAAAATAAAATTTAAATCTGGAAATGATGAATGAAGTAAAACAAAATGACCACCTCAGATCAAACGGAAGCCTCAATTTCCTGGGTTAACAGGGTTCTGGCTTCCATCCTGTTGGGCCTCGAACCCTTTGCTTTGGAGTCAATCATCTCATTTGCAGCTGATAGGAGACAGTGTTTGCTCGCGATTAATTACTGCAGGCAATCTGTGTTGCTTGTTCAAACATCCCAATGTTTACGAGGATGGCAGAGTAATTTCTGAGTAATTTCCACCTCTCCCTCTTCACAGTGTGCTATACCACCGGCTAAGGACGTGGATATATTGCAAAATACTCGCCAGGCACTTTATTATGAACACCTGTACATCTACTTATTCATGTAATTATCTAATCAGCCAATTATGTGGCAGCGGTGCAATGCATGAAACCATGCAGATGCAGGTCAGCAGCTTCAGTTAACGTTCACCTCATCCATCGAAATGAGGAAAAAATGATCTCAGTTTTTTGGACCGTAGGAAGATTGTTGGTGCCAGACAAGCCGGTTTGAGTATTTCTGTAACTGCCGATCTCCTGGGATTCTCACGCACAACAGTCTCTGGAGTTTACTCAGAATGGTGTGAAAAATAAAAAAACCATCCGGTGAGCGGCAGTTCTGGAAACTAAAATGCCTTGTTGATGGGAGAGGTCAACAGGGAATAGCCAGACTGGTTGGAGCTGACTGAAAGGCTACGGCGACTCAGATGACCACTCTGTACAATGGTGGTGAACAGATAAACATCCCAGAATGCACAACACGTGTAACCTTGTGGCGGACGGGCTACAACAGCAGGAGACCACGTCGGGTTCCACTTCTGTCAGCCAAGAGCAGAAAGCTGAGGCTGCAGTGGGCACAGGCTCACCAAAACTGGACAGTCAGAGACTGGAAAAACGTAGCATGGTCTGATAAATCTCCATTTCTGCTGAGGCACACAGATGGTAGGGTCAGAGTTTGGCGGCAACAGCATGAATCCATGGACCCATCCTGCCTTGTGTAAACAGTCCAGGCTGGTGCGGGTGGTGTAATGGTGTGGGGGAAATGGTGTTTGGAATGTTTCCTTGGCACACTTGGGTCCGTTAATACCAATAAATCATGTCTTGAATGCAGCAGGCTATTTGAGTATTGCTGCTGACCATGTGCACCCCTTCAGAGCAACAGCTGACCATCTTCTAATGGTTACTTCCAGCAGGATAATGCACCGTGTCACTCAACAAAAGTCGTCTCAAGCTGGTTTCATCAACATGACAATGAGCTCAATGTTCTTCAGTGGCCTTCCCAGTCACCGCATCTGAATCCAGTACAAGGCCTTTGGGATGTGATAGAACGGGAGATTGGCAACATGAATGTGCGGCTGACAAAACTGCGTGATGCAATCATGTCAACATGGAGCAGAATCTCAAAGGAATGTTTCCAACATCTGGTGGAATCCATGCCAAGAAGAATGGAGGCTGCTTTGAGAGCAAAGGGAGGCCCCGCCCAGTATTAGTATAGTGTTCCTGATTAAGTTCTCAGTGAGGTATATGTATAGGTAGAGAGATAGATACTGCATCCACCGGGGAGTGAAAGTGTCGGCCACAGCTTTCATAAAAAATTGTTGTCTGGTTGCGGGACGCCTTACTCTCCGCTGCCGCCTGCTGGCCTGCGGAAGAGCCAGCAGGGCTCCACGGCAACAGGAGGGTTCTTTTGTGTCGCGGGTGATCGTGTCATGAGTTCATGGTCTTCCTGAAGACACCATTGACCATTCACCATTGTGGCAGTTCTGCCACAATTTGACCAGCCAACTAGCAACAGGCATGCAGCCACTCTGATCCCAATCACCTAGATCCAGGTCAGGTGTGGCTGCTCAACCAACAATTAAATGATTGAAAGGAGGCCAACCAGCAAAGGTGTTGAGGTGAATATGGAGGGAAAACTCAATCTGATTGGTTCGGTGGAGAAGTAATTTAAATATTTCTGAGAAATATAACTCATGATTAGTTTTAAAACTCAACACTACTGTATTATAAATGTAGTAGAGCAAAACCTATAGAAATTTGCTCTGACATGGAGGTAAAGGTCAAAAGTGTCAAAATACTCGAAATTCTTTGAAAATGTACTTAGGTGCAGTAATGAAGTATTTGTACTTCACTTCTACATTTCTAGCACTGTCAGCATCTACAAGGTCAACGTTCAGAATGAAACCAAAGCCCCTGATTAGAGATCATCATCAAAATTGTCACCATCACTCGATGCAATCAGCGCTCACCTTGTGTGTGTGTGTGTGTGTTTCATTTACTTACCCTCTTTGTTCTCTCAACAGTCTCCTTTGTTTTCTCTCTTTTCCCCTCCATCACCTTGTGCATTATGGGCTAATAACCTGGAATTTGTTTGCTTGTCGCCACGGCGATGAGGCCTCTTATTACCTCTGATCAAAAAGCCAATTGAATCTCAGCCAAATATTGTTTTTTTTTTTTGTATTTAGCTGCTGATGCTGTCACTCCGGTTCGAAGCAGAGTGGACCCGGGCACAGCTCAGTGCTCTGCAATCTACTTCCACATTTACTGCGATACGCCTCGTAATGACGGGGCGGGGTCCTCTGGTCCCCGGGTCCCTGAGCGCTGCCTTGCATGGCGACCAAGCCAAGGTTGTTCAGGAGTTACATACCTATGCAGGGATGGGTTGAGACCGAGTGTATTTATAACACAGCGATCAGCCACAACATTAAAACCACTGACAGATGAAGTGAATAACATTTAGCATTTTGTTCCAATGGAACCTGTCAAGGGGTGAACGGTCAGTTCTTTAAGTTGATGTGTTGGAAGCAGGAAAAATGGGCAAGCGTAAGGATCTGAGCGATTTGGACAAGGGTCAAATAGTGATGGCTAGATGACTGGGTCAGAGCATCTCCAAAACGACAGGTCTTGTGGGGTGTTCCTGGTATGCAGTGGTTAGTACCTACCAAAAGTGCCCAAGGGCTCATTGATGTGTGTGGGTAGTGAAGTCCAGCCCGTCTGGGCTGATCCCACAGAAGAGCTACTGTAGCACAAACTGCTGAAAAAGTTAATGCTGCTGTGATAGAAATGTGTCAGAACACAGTGCATCACAGCTTGATGCATGTGGGGCTGTGTAGCCACAGACTGGTCAGAGTGTCCATGTTGACCCCTGTCCACCACCGAAAATGCCTACAATGGCCATGTGCGCATCAGAACTGGTCCCTGGAGCAATGGAAGAAGATGGCCTGGTCTGATGAATCTCATTTTCTTCTACATCATCGGGATGACCAGGGTTAGGGTCCGATCTGATGGAACATCCACATCACAACTTCCAGGACTGGGAGGATCTGCTGCTGACGTCTTGATACCACAGGACACCTTCAGAGGTCTTGTGGAGTCCATGCCTCCACGGGTCAGAGCTGTTTTTGTGGCACCAGGGGGAGCTTTTACAACCTCACAATATTAACGGTTATTCTTGGTGTTTTTAATGTTGTGGCTGATTGGTCTATATATTGGCAGTGTTAGGAATAATATGAAACCTGAGTTTGAGTTTAAAAGATGTGTTTACGTCACAGCAATGATACTGCTAGGACTCACCTCCACCCCTACTCCCACCCTCACCCACCGCCACCCGCACTCCCGCCCCCACACCCAACCCACCCTCATTCTCACCCCCACACCCTCTTGTGTCTGTTTATATATTTTTCTCCTTTAAAGAGCGAGCGCGGCAACGGAATCCCAACGCTATTTCTCAAACCGAATGAGTCTGAATGCAATGGGCCTCATCTGTTTCTTTTTACGAGGGTGGAGGAGGTGGAGGGGTGGGCCATTCCTCCTTCCTACCGCCATCCATTACGGACGAGGAGCTTCCTTATGGCTGCTAAAGCAACACCGCTTGCTGCTGCTGGCCTGATTCAAGGGGCGGCTTGGAGAGTCAGTAGCACGAGGAGCACGATGCCTCAGGGAGCACGGGGTTGTTTCCACACCCTAAAACCCACTGAAATAAACATCCACCGACACAAATACACACTCGTACCTTTACGGATGTACCAGAGGCGTGCACATTGAGGCACCTGGAGGATTTAGGACCTTGCCGGGACCTTTTCTATCTCCTCAGTGCAATCTGTTTCCACCATCTATTCCCCCGCCGGTTCATTCGGCTGCTCGATGTTGCCCTGGTTGTAGAACTTTCCTGTCTTTTAATTTCCTTTTATGTCTCAGCTTTGATTTTTTTTTTCTTTTTCCCTGTTGTTTCTGTTGCTGATGGAGTGTTCCATCTTTCTTATTTCTTGCCTTCCTTCCTATCTTTTCTTTCTTTCTTTTCTCCTTTTTTATTTTGACTTTTAGTGCTGCAGTGTTTGTTCACAATGTAGTCAAAGAACTGTCTTCATGGCTCCTACACCTATTTGCATTTCATTATTTAGACACTTTTTTTTGGTAAATTTAACACAAAAGCTGGAAAAAAAATTGAATCTTTTGGAGGGCATATTTATTAATTGCTATTTATTTATTTATTTATTTATTTATTTATTTATTTATTTCATTTATTTATTTATTACTTTTGTTAATTTAACATAAAAAAGTAAAGTTAATACTGCAGATTGAATGTCTGACTCAGCGGAAGTCAATGGAAAAAGGAATAAACTTTTCACGAAAAATTCAAAGTAAATATCTTGTTTCTCGACTTCGGGGATTCATCGTCCAAACTTAACCTCTCCTTCTAAAGGGTGCGGGGCTAAAGGGACTCTCCGTCTATTTATTCTAGTTCAGTTTAGTTTTTGGCCTTTTCGGAACACAACGATTTCTTTCTGCTTCCGCTCAGTGAAGTTTCTCAAGGAATGGACGGTGTTATTTAGGATTTTTATCCTCTTAGGGCTTTAGTTGACAATGATTAAAGACTAAAATCTTTCCTCCATTATAACCACTCATCCGCCTAGTGGTTCCAGGGTGGGTCTATCCACACGCCAGCCTCTCCAAGGGGGTCCGCAGACGTAACCGCCCCTGACATCTTCACCCACCCCCCCAGTCGCATCCTTACAGCACTAATTTGAACTCGGGGCGATGAAGAATCTCCGAGCGTAGCCTCCCAGCGGAGCTCCCTCCGTCTGACGGTCCTTCCTCTTCCTCTCCTCCCGCGCCCTCCCTTTCTTCATCTTCTATTTTTACACCTTCACATTATGCCGCCGTGCCGCCGTAAATACGCAGCAAAGTTAATCATCAGCCGTATGGGGGCGCACGGGGTCAGTGCAATTACACTATTAGCATGTCACCCCCCCACATCGCCCCGCCCCGCCCGCCTGTGCGGAGCTCTTGCCCCTGCCAACGGAGGGCGAGCACCTGGACGCTAATGAGCCCCTAATTACGCTACACACACACACACACACACACACACACACACACACACACACACACACACACACACACACACACACACACACAGATTCAGATCTTTTTTGGCCGTAACCCATAAGTCAAAGCTGTATGGCAGCGTCAGTGTTGGTGTCCAAATTAATTGAATGAACCCGACGGCGGTAAACAGGAAGAGGAATTAGATGAAGCGTGCTGCTCGCACGCTCAGTAAATAGTAATTCATGCTACGGGGTTTTTTTTGGATGGTGGTGGTGGTGGGGAGCTGGGGTGGATACCTCACGATGACACTGATTGATGGAGCTCTGAATATTAATGTTCTGTCTTGTATTTTACTCAATGGTGGAAAGTAACTAAGTACTTTGTTACTTTATGAAAATACATTTTTCCTTGTTATAATACCTGTATTTGCATATGTGTATCCTGTTTTGGAGACTTTTGACTTTTAATTTGACCTTTTAGCAAAAATCTATACTTTTCAGTCTACTTCATTCCATTTGAATCAGGATTATTATTATTATTATTATTATTAATAATAATAACAATAATAATAATAATAAATGGGCTGGACTTCTTTAATGTAAACTGCACAGAAGTGTGCAATGGTATTACCCACAGAAGCGTTGGTCGTATTTGATGGAAACGTAACTTAGTGATCCAAGGAAAAAACTCAACAAATAAATGACGTGCCCGACACAGCACCAAATTGCCACCTGTCACTGAGAGTGCAGCTCTATTTTCGCAGACAATTCGGTGAGTTCTAGCAATGAGAAGTTCTGGTTTACAGGCAAACATGCTTGTTTTAAAGACAGGAGGGTTGCGCTGTGTCGACTGGATAGTGGTTGCTCCGCAAGACAAGCAACCAGAAGACAAAAAAACAGGGGGAGCGCATAATGCGTTCAAATCAACTCGGAAAATCGTGCTGCATTTCAGAGAACCCTATTATTATTATTATTACTATTATTATTATTATTATTATTATTATTTATAATAATAATAATAATAATAATAATAATAATAATAATTATAAGTATTATAATAACAATAATGGTAACAATAATAATAATAATAATAATAATAATAATAATAATAATAATAATAATAATAATATTACTATTTTTATTACTATTATTATTTTTTATTATTATTATTAGTAGTAGTAGTAGTAGTAGTAGTAGTAGTATTAGTAGTAGTAGTAGTAGCAGTAATTGTAGTAGTTGTAGTAGTAGTAGAGGTAGTAGAACTAGTAGTAGTAGTAGTAGTAGTAGTAGTAGTAGTAATTTACAATTGGAATATATTCGGGGCTTCTCTTACGAATACTATTATTATTATTATTATTTCTGGTAGGTGAATAAAAAGGGACCCCCTCTTATTCATTTATCATGTGTTTTGGTGACAGTAAAATGAACTACCCTGAACCACCGTAGCCTTAACAAATCCTTCAAAGGGGTTCCCATATGAATTGATTGATTGAATGGTTTATTGATTGATTGATTGATTTTATTTATTTTATATGATGTATTTATTAATTAAATATAATTATTATGTATTCATTGTTTAAGAAAAAGAAGAAGAATCTTTAATTGTCACGTGACACACCGCACTACAACACAAGCATACACACGCTTTGGATGGTGGACGGTGAAATGTGTCCTCTGCATTTTACCCATCCTGGCTTGTCCTTCCTCTGGGGGGGAAGCCAGGAGTAGTGGACAGCATTCGACGATGCGCCTGGGGGCCTGGTTCCATTTTTCCATCGCAGATCAGACGATGATGTGTGCATGTTCTTGGTGGGGATCCTGACTGACGTTAGGTGGAGGAAACCCCATGTGAGCACGGAGAGAACATGCAAACTCCACACAGGAAGGCTCCTGATTGGGAAATAATCCACCGGAGGACGGTGCCAACAGCGCCCCTGGTGAGAATCGAACCCAGGACTTTCTTGCTGTGAGGCAGCAGTGCAATGCACTGTGCCACCGTGACAGGTGGTAAATTATAATAAATAAACAAATAAATAAATAAAAAAACACCCCATATTCATATAGTGGGTGTTTTGTGACAGTCAAATGAATAAACCACCCCAATTTTTTTTTGTTCTCACGTCCCCTGATGTGTCAGTCGGAATGGAGGGAAAGACCTGTGAAGCCTCTAAACAGACCACGTTTGCTGTCACATTCTTCATACTTGTCACATTATTTTTGTATCAGTGTTCTTTCTTTATATGACTGCATAATAAATATGTAATGATACCGTGTAAAATTCAATGTAATGCCTGTCAGCCAGCCAGTGGGGGAATCCCGGAGGTGGAAAATATGGACATGCCCACATAGCATTAAATAAATAAATACATCAAATATGAAAAGCAAAAGCCCCACCGGGCGCTGTGATATTGGATACGATGGAGATCACAGAGCTGGAATCCTCAGTGGGAACCCATCTCTCCCTAACAAACCATGTGAAATCAAAGTGACGAGATGTACAGAAAATACAATTAAATTAGAATTTGAATTGGTTGTTAATATTGGCCCAGTTGTGAAGAAAACTGAGCAGTTGTAGTTTTCTACTTAAGAACAACATGGGTATGTGCCAAAGAGTATTATTAGTCTGAAGTTAATGTTGTAGTGTTTACAATTTACAGAATGGACATGGGAAAAATGGAATTTAGATTCAAGATTCAAGATTCAAGAGGCTTATTTGTCACATACATATACATACGTTCATACATATATGCAGTGATATGTCATTGCAACGCGCCCAGAGTTTATGCACAATAAGTTCGAAACTGAACACAATAGCTACCAAATTTCCACCTAGCTAACTAACTGAATTGAACTGATTCCTAAAACGTAATGCAGTTAGTGAGTATAATAATTTAAAATAAAATAAAATAAGACTCAAAAAGGTTATACAGAGTGGGGGTACAAAATAGAAGTAAAGGAAATAGACTTATGTATATGAGACTGATATTTTTGTACAGATATGTGCAGTAAAGTGGGATGTGAATAAAGTGTGTGTGGAGATGTACAGTCCAGTATGTAACAGTACGACACAGCAATACAGTAACACCGAACAAAACAGCAATACAGCGCAGCATGCAGTAACCCAGAACAGTGATACAGTATGCAGTACAGTATGCTACAGACAGTAAAGTAAGGCAGTAGGGCCTATGTGAGTCTCTCAGGGAGGACCCCTGGTGAGGTCAGCATTGACAGTCCTTATGGCTTGCAGGAAGAAACTCCGTATCAGTCTCTCTGTTCTCACTGTGTGACTGTGGATGTGCTTGCACGACCGCAGCAGCTGCAACAGTATGTTGTTGGGGTGGTGAGGATCCTTCATGATCCTGCAGGCTCTGCTACTACACCTCCTGGTATATAAGTCCTGCAGGGATGGGAGGACAGTTCCAGTGGGACGTTGGGCTGAACGCACCAACCTCTGCAGGACCCGTCTGTCCTGAGCTGTACAGTTCCCAAACCAGGCAGTGATGGAGGAGGCTGTTGTCCTGGAACCAGAGTGACAGGTCAGCCACCTCCTAGCTATAGACCTTCTTATCATCATCGTTGATCAGGCCCACCACAACAGTGTCCTCCGCAAACTTGATGATGCTGTTGGAGCTGGACCTGGACACAGTCATGTGTGTACAGGGAGTCCAGTGAGCTGGACATGTGGGACCCCACCCTAACCCCTGGGACTGGGCTGTGAGGAAGTCCAGGATCCGGTGGAGTGCTCAGTCCTCAATCGTGCAGCTTGACAGCCAGTCAATGATATTGAAAGCTGAACTATAGTCGATGAACAGCAATCTCACATAGCCCCCCTTCCGGCCATCCAGGTGTGTGAGCATGGTGTGCAGTACCTGGGAGATTGCGTCTTCTTAGATCTGTTCTGATGGTACATGAACTGCAGCAGGTCCAAGGTGGGAGGCGTAGATGTAATCCTTAATCAGCATCTCAAAGCACTTCAGGACCACGAAGGTGAGGGCCACAGTAGTCAGGCAGGCAGGAGAGAAGATTTTCAGGGTGGGGATGATGGTGGACCCCTTGAAGCAGGACGGGACCACCGACTGGGTCAGGGAGGCGTTGAATATCCTAGTGAACCACGAGACTAGACGGTTCGCACAGGTCTTCAGTACTCGCCCAGATATGCCATCTGGGCACGCAGCTTTCCTTATGTTCACACACATCAGAGCCCTACTGACGTCAAGCTCAGACACTGACACATCACGCTTATCACCAGCAGTGTAACTTTCATTAGCAGGCGAGCTAGCGGTGTTGTTGCCAGACTCTCACCATGCATAAAAGGAGTTCAGTTTGTTGGCTCGGGAGGCATCCACACTTGTGACCGGCTGGGAGCAGCTTTTGTAGTTCATAATAGTCCGCAGCCCCTGCCACAAGCGTCTGGTGTCCCATTGCTCCATCTGTCGCTCCACTGTGTCCCAGTATTTCAGATTAGTGTCCTTCACCTCCCTCCGCAGATTGTTCGACGCTGCTTTGTAATTGTCAATATTTACGGATACAAGACCGTCATTGTAAGCGGCCGTGCGAGCATTTAAATAGCCTTGGATGGATTTATCGACCCACGGTTTCTGGTTAGGAAATATCCGAACTTTCACCGTAAGAATGATGCTGTCTGCTACCGTAGCTATGAAGCTCATAGCTACTTCCGTAGGCTGACGTCAATGGAACTTGATTGGAACATGTCCCAGTCTACATCAGTCAGAGCATCCTGAAGTGCGGTCTCTGTTGGTCCGACCACCGCTTTACGTCCCTCATCACTACCATTGACGAACGGCTTGTAAACAGGAAGTAAAGCAATGGCCATGTGGACCGATTTCCCGAAAGCAGCGAGCGAGACAGTCTTGTATCCGTTCTTGTACGGTGTGTAACAGTGGTCCAAAGTTCTCCCCTGGCGGCACATGTGATGTGTTGGTGAAAGTTACTTTTTCAAGCTTCGCACTGTTAAACTCCCCAGCCACCACCACAGCCATGTTGGGATCTTCATTCTGAAGTCCGCAAAACACATCATATAGGTCCGATAGTGCTGTGTCGGTGTTTGCTTGCAGTGGAATATAAAAAGCTGTGATGATAACTGTGATGAATTCCCGGGGGAGGTAAACTGGACCGCATGCGATCGTCAGCCAGGTTCGGCGAGCAGGAGTGGAAAAGAGTCTTGGTGTTGTTGGGGTTACACCAGCAGCTGTATCTTTTTTATGATGCAGACGCCTCCACCCTTGGATTCCCGACTCTTCTGACCTGTCGGCGCGGAACACTGAGAAGGACTCAGCTGGACTATTGGCTTCAGCCATGTTTCTGTTAGGCAGAGGATGCAACAATTTTTCATATACCGTTGGAATGTAATCCTCGCTCGAAGGTCATCCATCTTTGTCATCCACCATGGTGCTTCCTCAGTGGGCCTGAGCAGGCGCGTAAAATCTCCGGCAGCCACTCTGGATCCGTGGATAAGTAGTTCCAAAGTTGTTCTTTCAGGCAAAGGAGATCACCGCCAATGAGTTTTTGGCGGACATAGTGA
>NC_137191.1:9772564-9815064 GCF_960531495.2 Zeus faber
TCTCTCCCCTCACAACAACTGCTAAATCCAACTTCCTCTCCTCATCCCCATCTCTTATCATCATCATCCCATTTCCCCTTCGCTCTTCTCTTCCTTCTCATCCCTCGCTCTGATGTCCTCTCTCCTCCTCTCCCTCGCCCTCTCCTCATCACCTCTCCCTCGCTTCTTGTGCCTCTCTCTTCTATCGCTCCCTCCTCCATCTTTTGACTGTTCTCCCTCCCTTCTCCATTCCTCTACCTCTCATTCTTCTTGTACCCCACTCCTCGTTTGTCTCTCCCACCCACTTCTCTCTCCTCTCTTTCCCTCCCCTTTCTTCTCTCTCCTCTTCTCTCTCTCCTCCTAAATCCAACTTCCTCTCCTCATCCTCCTCTCTTATCATCATCATCCCATTTCCCCTTCGCTCTTATCTTCCTTCTCATCCCTCACTCTGATGTCCTCTCTCCTCCTCTCCCTCCCCCTCTCCCCTCTTCACCTCCCCCCTCCTCTTAGCTCTTCTCTCCTCTCTTCTTTCTCTCCTCTCGCCTCTCTTTTATCACTCCTCTAACTCTCTCCCCCCCTTTCTCTCTCTCCCCCCTCCCCTGCTCTCCTCCTCTCTCTCTCTCTCTCTCTCTCTCTCTCTCTCTCTCTCTCTCTCTCTCTCTCTCTCTCTCTCTCTCTCTCTCTCTCTCTCTCTAATCTCCACTGATGCTGTAACAACCAGTGTAGCACCATGTTAAAATCCTCCCTCCATGACTCACCGGCCCAGTGCTGCTGTTGTTGTTTTGTTTCCGTTTATTTCTATTTCTATTTGTTTATTGTTCTCCACAAACAAGGGACCGGGGGAGCTGTTTTAGCACTTTAACACACTGTCAGAAAACAGAATAATCAAAAAATGCAAACCATGCATGCACATGAAAAATATAATAAATATAAGATGTATAAAATCTGCCAAATAAATGAAATATATATGAAAAGTAAAATTGACAAAGACAATCCATGCACACACACACACAAACACATGCTAGTTATGTGTTAATAAAGTCCCTGTAGACTGTTTTTATTCTGCTTGATGCATCATCCATCCCTTCATTTATCCCTGGAGTGTACTGTGTGTGTGTGTGTGTGTGTGTGTGTGTGTGTGTGTGTGTGTGTGTGTGTGTGTTGTGTTTGTGTGTGTGTGTGTGTTTGTGTGTGTGTGTGTGTGTGTGTGTGTGTTTGTGTGTGTGTGTGCGTGTGTGTGTGTGTGTGTGTTGGCATGTGTGTGTGTGCACCTGTGTGTGCGTGTGTGTGTGTGGGCAGGTGTGTGTGTGCACCTGTGTGTGTGTGTGTGTGTGTATGTGTTTGTGTGTGTGCGTCTGTGTATGTGTGTGCATGTGCGTGTGTCTGTGTGTGTGTGTGGGCATTTGTGTGTGTGCACCTGTGTGTGTGTGTGTGTGTGTGTGTGTGTGTGTTCGGTGTGTGTGTGTGTGTGTGTGTGTGTGTGTGTGTGTGTGTGTGTGTGTGTGTGTGTGTGTGTGTGTGTGTGTGTGGAAGTGGGTGCATCCTCATTAGTCTGTGGAGCAGCCTTTTGAAGTCCTGATGTTTGGCAGTGGTTCAGGGCTCCATAAATGATCCTGTAAGGTGCTGGATTCCAAAATAACTTTCAAGATGCAAAGACGTAACTTATTCTCAATAAATTTCTGAGGAAAGTGTTCAGACTATTGATTTCCGTTTGTGTTTTATATGTTAATGCACGTGAATTATCGATTGTATTGCCCAGAAGTACCCCATATGGAAAAAAAATCGGATAGCTCAGAATATCATGGGAACAGAATAATGTTGCCAAATATTTTCTCAAACTGGGATGAAAGGTCAGGAAGAAGGAAGGAGCTGAATTTCTTTAATTTTATCTGATAAAATTTTCACTTGTAGTTATTATAATAATAATCCATACAATTAATTAATTAGAATTAGAGATGTTCCGATACACTTTTTTCCTTCCTGATACCGATTTCGATACCTGGATTTGCGTGTTGGCCGATACAGAGTACCGATCCGACACCAAATAAATATAAATAATATAAAATATAAAATATAAAATTTATAATAATATAAATTGAATACATGTAAAGTATTCTTATTTTTTAACAGCTGTATACTAATAACCCTGTATGGGTGTGCTATGATTGCAATCATTGTTGTATGGCCTGGCTCAGGTTATCCCTATGTAAAACATGAAAAATACATCCAGAGAATGAATGCCATAGAACATTATTTCATTATCTAGTTTGACAGTCTGTAATAACTAAAAATAACATGAACATACTGTATTAATAAAAAATAAAAATAAAAATCCTTAAAATTAATGTTAAAGTGCAGCCAGCATTTAGTAAAATTAAAGACATGTAATAATTGCTATAGTACATAACAGTTAAAAACAGAAGAGGAACAGGAACGTAAAAATGAATTTTATCTAGATATACATCTGGCACTGTTGTAATAGCTACTTTATGTTAATGTTTGCGACAGTGTAGTGTCTGTTTTACATTAATGTTTGCGACATTGTCGTGTCTTCTTTAAGTCGATGTTTGCGAAAGTGTAATGTTTGATTTACATTAATGTTTGCGACAGTTTAGTGTCTGTTTTACATTATTGTTTACGACAGTGTGGTGTCTTCTTTACGTCAATGTTTGAGACAGTGTAGTGTCTACTTTACGTGATTGTTTACAATTGTATAGTGTCTGCTTTACATTAATGTTTGCAACAGTGTAATGTCTGCTTCATGTTAATGTTTGTGACACTGTGGTGTCTTCTTACGTCAATGTTTGCGACAATGTAGTGTCTGCTTTTTGTTAATGTTTGTGACAGTGTAGTGTCTGCTTTAGGTCAATATCTGCGACAGTGTAGTGTCTTCTTTACACTATTTACGACTGTATAGTGTCTGCTTGACTTAAATGTTTGCGACAGCGTGGTGTCTGCTTTGTTACAATCGTCGACAGTGTAGTGTCTACTTTACATTAATGTTTGCGACAGTGTAGTGTCTGCTTTACGTTATTGTTTACGACTATATAGTGGCTACTTTTCGTTAACAACATAAAACACAAACACAAACACAAACACAAAACGTTTAATAACATAAAACAAACACTACATTGTTTGCAACAATGTAGTGTCTGCATTATGTTATTATCTGCGACAGTGTAGTGTCTGCTTTTCGTTAATGTTTGGGACTGTGGAGTGTATGCATTATGTTATTATCTGCGACAGTGTAGTGTCTGCTTTTCGTTAATGTTTGTGACAGTGTAGTGTCTTCTTTACATTCAAGTTTGCGACAGTGTAGTGTCTACTTTACGTTATTGTTTACGATTGTATAGTGTCTTCTTTATGTCAATGTTTGCGACAGTGTAGTGTTTGCTTTCTGTTAATGTTGGCGACAGTGTAGTGTCCACTTTACGTGATTGTTTACGATTGTATAGTGTCTGCTTTATGTTAATGGTTGTGACAGTGTTGTGTCTGCTTTACGTTAATGTTTGTGTCAATGTAATGTCTGCTTTATGTTATAATCCACGACAGCGTAGAGTCTGTTTTACGTTCACGTTTGCGACAGTGTGGTGTCTTCTATAAATTAAAGTTTGAGACAGTGTAGTGTGTACTTTACGTGATTTTTTTATGATTGGATAGTGTCTGTTTTACGTTAATGTTTGCGACAGTGTAGTGTCTGCTTTACGTCAAAATCTGCAACAGTGTGGTGTCTTCTTCTTATTGTTTATGACTGTATAGTGTCTGCTTGACGTAATGTTTGCGACAATGTGGAGTCTGCTTTGTTACAATCTGCGACAGTGTAGTGTTTGCTTTTGGTTAATGTTTGCGACAGCGTACTGTTTACTTTACGTTAATGATTGCGATAGTGCAGTGTCTGCTTTACGTTATTGTTTACAACTATATAGTGGCTGATTTACGTTAATGTTCGCGACAATGTAGAGTCTGTTTTATGTTATTATCTGCGACACTGTAGTGTCTGCTTTTCGTTAATGTTTGTGACAGTGTAGTGTCTGCTTTACGTTAATTTTTCAGACAGTGTAGTGCCCGCTTTGCGTTAATGTTTGCTACAGTGTGGCGTCTTCTTTACGTGAATGTTTGCGACAGTGAAGTGTTGCTTTGCATGAATGTTTGCGACAGTGAAGTGTCTGCTTTACATTAATGTTTGGACAGTGCAGTGTTCTGCTGTACATTAATGTTTGTGACAGGTTAGTGTCTGCCTTACGATAATGTTTAAGACAGTATTGTGTCTGCTTTACAATAATGTTTGCGACAGTGTGGTGCCTGCTTTACATTTATGTTTTTGTTTGTATTTGTGACCCACCGCTGACTCTTGGTACATTTGGTGGCTTTTAACTTTTTTTTTAATCCCAAGGGTGTGGCATAGTGTGTTTCTGAGATAATCACCTTCAAAGTTTTCCCCCACACTTTCACCCCACGCTTGATTTTGCCAGCTCCCAAAAATGCAAATGGTTTGGAGGACCAACAGAGCTGCATAGCTACTTGTCACATGACCACTTGGCACCCTGTTGAATGGGGGCTTGACACCCTGCTGAATGGGGCAATATCTGCATTGTTCTTGTGTTTTGAGGGAACGTTGAACAGGGTTATTGACACAACATCTTTTTTTTTTTAAAAAGCTGTTAAAAACTGTTTTTTATTCAACAGTCAGAATAGACATGTTTTATAAAGGTGGAATTATTTAGCAGTTTAAAGGCCCAGACAACACAACAAAATGTAGAGTCTATCAATAATATGACTCTCTGTATATCTGCCTCGGTGTGTCATTCAATATATAAATGGGCGTATGCCAAATATCTTCAAAGTTCTTTGAGTTATTATGTGGGCTAACCTCAACCCTACCCAAGCTACACTCTGAGAGCCTGTTTGGGGCCTCTTTTCATTTTCTTTTCGCCCCTGGCTGCATTTGCAGGTAAACTTGAGAAATCGTGTCCATTGCTACTTGTTTATAATCTGCATCACCAACGTCAACGGACTTCACCACGTCATCAACTTCTTCTGTTGTAACAACAATGGACGTATCGTCAGTCTCCTCCAGCGGTTCTTGAAAATATTCCATTTAATCGCCACATTCAGGTTGAAATCCGCTATTTAAAATGTTCTCCAAGTCCAAAATAACTCTGCATCACTGTCAGAGAACTGACTATCATCACAGTAAATTAAGTCCAGTACGCACTGCTTACACTGACTTGGATCTATCGTGCTGGTCAGATTAAGGTCAGTGATATGATTTATGATTGATGATTTTTTTCTTGTAAGTCATAGTTTTCACAGACAAGTGAAACCAGATCCTTGTCTTGTTCACGGAAGTGACATCAGCTTTACTTCTTTGTCAGTATACGTTTGTATATGCCCTCTACACAATATTGTCTCCCTGTGTGTGTAAAAGTCGTGTGATTAAAGGTTGAACTCTATCAAAACCGTTTCACATTGTGACTTCACATCACATGGAATATGGAGGAATGATCTTCACCTGGACAGTCACTATAAAGGACAAGAACGATCGGCTTTGTTCAGTGCTATTCAACGTCTCGGTAAGTGAACTGGGTTTCACCATGAATCTAATGGGAACTCCACGGTTTAACATTTTTCTACTATTTTTAAATCAAACTCCGTTTTGAAAATACATTTAGAGATATAAAAAAACCCCACAAAGGAACACAGATCTGGAAAAATATAATTTTCCTTCTAGAAAAGGTTTTTTCAACTTATTTGGCTGCTTGTGGCAATTTTAGAAAAGCATGACCCTGTGGGTTTGGCTGTGGTGGGTCACAGTGTCGCACTTTGTTATTATCTTGATATAATTCTCATCCAAACTGCCATGTTTGTTCATTCTGAGTTGGGTTATATGTAGTCTGAGAGCCTTCTTTTATCATTTGGCCCAACATTTTAATAGTAATGTGTTGACTACTATTCTTGATGTGGAATTCCTTCGTCAGATGAGTAGAATTTTAGTGCAAACCACAGTTCTGGATGGGCTTCGCTTTCATTCTTTAAATACTGTAGAGTACAGCGAATATGATTGCTTGGTGGTACTGCTTGAGGGAGATTTGTTTGTATAAACCTGTCCCATTTGTGTATTTCTTCAGAAAATTGTTGATGTAAGTTTCCACACCAATACACAATGTCCTCTTTATCTTTTCTAATAGCCGTTATGCCTCCCATAGGATGCTGCATATTGACGAGAAGACTTTGCTTGACTGTCCTTGTCCTTGCTGTTGTTTGCACTGATATTGTCCAGGTGCATCTTTTTGTCCTGGATTAATCCTGCAATTCCTCCTGGTCTGTCCTGTCCGTCCACACCCCTAACATCTTGGTTGTTTTGCTGCTCCCTGGTAGGTCGAGGGTCTACCTCGGCCTCTTGGGGGTCCTCTAATTCCCCTCATATGCTATTGTTGTTGGGGATATCTTTTGCCCCCCCCCCTGGTTGTTGTACTATCACTACCGGTGGATTAGGTAGTTGTGGAGCAGTGAACTGAGGATCTTGCTGAGGATTGAGGTTCTGATTTTGGCCTTGCATCACCACACCTTGAACTTTCTGTTTTTCGGCTCTAAGTTGCTGTTGAGTGAGCTTCGGCGTTGTCTCTTCATCTTCCGCTTCAGCTTCTGTTGGTGATTCTTATGTTTGGACTTCGGCAGACAGGCAGACCCTGGAAGCCCACATTGCTACCTAAACTGGAAGCCTGTAGAATTTCTTAGATTTCTAGCTTTCCAAGAGTTTTTCCAATAGCGCTTTGATATCTCCAACGACCAGTAGTACACCCACTGTCTCATCTTCAAACCATGCTATCCACTGGTTGGCTCCTGCTAGAATGCTTGGTAGGCATTGGGCCAATTTTTCCAAATCCATGGATCCCCATGGAATATAATTGAGAATTTGTCCTTTCGCCAGAAGAGAGAGCTGGTGTCTTGGGGCAGGTAAGCCTGAAACTCTGGGTGGGCTCGTTGGGACCAATGTTGGATGAACCACTCTTTTTTCTAATTCTGCTTCCTCTGCTGCCATATTTAATGTTGGCAGAGATCGTGTAAGCTGCCTCACCTCCTACCCCCTCCTCTGTTTTTTGTCTTTCCTTTTTTGCTGTGCCTTTAATCTGCCTCTTGAGGTCACAAATCTGAGGTTTCGTTTAATTCCATCTTCGCCTTTCTGCGTTGTATTGCCAACTGTTTTTTCGTCCCTTTTTTTCCTTCCTCTTTTTCTTCTCCTTCTCTATTGCATTGTTCCCACAACTCTTCTTCGCTAGGGTACAGACTTCCTGTTGGTTTTTCTGAGTATAATTCATAGTCTCCTAACAAGTTTTTTGTGGGGAGGGGGTGGGGCTTTTTTTTGTTCTTTATCTATCATGTCCCTGATATGTTTTTTCGAGGCACTTCTAAGTTGGCCCCCTGTCTTTTGAATAATGTCATCACATGTAATTCTCTTTTTCTTTTTTCCTCTCTCTCTTTTTTTTTTTTTTCCCTTGGACTTCTGATTCTTTATCAGGATGTCCATCTCCGCACACACATCAATGTCAAATATTCCTTCCACTGGGCATGGGGTAGGGTTATTCTTTGTTCTTTTATTCCATTTTTTGGAGCATTCGCAGATCTCTTTTGGTAATAGGGGTTGTTGTTTTATTAATATCCTGACAGCGGTTGACACTTTTCCGTTTCCATTATATATTTTGCACTTAATAATTCTCTATTCAATAGTCTCTGAACAATGTTTCTCCTTCTCACCAATAATTCGGGGTGAATTGTTATCTCCTTACTGGTACAGTTCCCAGAGTTTGCTTTTTCAACAATCTCCCTGCAGCGGAATTCTCATAGAATCAAAAGCCCCTACCTATTTTTCTCCGTTTGTACTTTATCTCTCTGAGTGAAACATTTTTTTCCAAAAAACCTTAATAGAAGTCACTTCAAAGCTTTTTTAATTATTATTTTTTCTTAACCCTTCTCTTCTCACTAGTTGCTTTTTATTGCTTCTCACCAAGTCTTCTTTTATTTATTATTTGAATTTATTTGAGCTTCGGTTGGTTCAAACTGATCTGAGGCTCACCCTAACAAATCCACCTTATTATGTTCTTTTTTTTCAGTTTTCCCAGGGCTCAGATAGCTTAAACGCTATTTATCCTTGGTACGGCTTCAAAGACTCATATAGTGGTTCATTTGTTCCCCAGTTGATAAGGTCTCCTGTAGAACAGACTAATTTGTCTAAGTTGCCAAAATGCAGGATGAGAACCATCCACTCCTACTGGCCATGTTTGCCACACGGCTGTATCAAACGTGAAGCAGAGAGGCACGGTGGTGCAGTGCATTACACTGCTGCCTCACAGCAAGAATGTCCTGGGTTTGATTCCCGCCTGTGGCGCCGCTGGCACCATGCTCCGGCGGGTTATCTCCCAAATAGGAGCCTTTCTGTGTGGAGTTTGCATGTGCTCACATGGGGTTTCCTCCACCTCACGTCAGTTAGGACCCCCCTCAAAAACATGCACTCATCATCTGATCACTGATCACCTGGTCCCCGGGCACGTCTACGCAAGCATGTGTTGTGAGACGAATAAAGACTGTTTCTCTTCCATTCTAGACCTACTCTTTCTTCTATCATTCTCCAAATTATACCAGCAAACAAACCCAGACACGTGCAAATGGCAACCACTTTCCTTATTTGTTTCTTAATAATATCTTGTTCTATGGAATATCCCAGTTTCTGAGGCATAAATCCTTTCTTTGTATTCCTATCTCTCCTTTTTTTTGGCAGCTGCCCAATTTTTATAAATTCCTCCTGTACTCTCCTTCTAGGCCAGTATTGTCTATTTTATTATCAGTCTACTTTTCAGAGCGGGAACTTGTTTTATTATTCAAGTTTCTCAACTCTGCTCATAATTGTAGTTATGCTTTTATAGCCCTTGGGCTTTTCATTCAATTGCAATTCACCAAAGATGTCAAAGCTCTCTAGCTACAGTAGGAGCAACTTGGAGAGGGCAGCTGGAACCTGACAAAGCCCAGGCAGATCCGTGACTGGGGTGTGGCTGACCCATGGAAGCACCGTGACGGGTTCGTGCTCGGACCCTGCCTATAATTATATCCCCCTTGATGACGTAATTTTGCGCTGGTGCCGAGGAACACCCCTAGGCTGCATTTGTGGAAAAGCAGCTGCAATGCTTTATCTGTCCACCAGGGGGAGCAGTGGTTCAAAACATATACGTATACATATGTTCTGTACGTCAAATAGAATCAAGATATACTTCTCTGATTTAAAGAACGAATGGCTTGAAAGAATGAATGAATCTGTGTTTTTTTTTTTGTAGATTAAGAGTATTTAATTGAATAAAACTACATATATACACATACATATGATGTATATGTGTGTGTGTGTGTGTGTGTGTGTGTGTGTGTGTGTATATATATATATACTCTGTATATATTTATATAAAATAATAGTGTGCCATTCTCATCTGGTTCCATACTGTGCTTGAATAAAATAAACACAAAACTTAAAAAAACAAACATTCCTCTGTGTTCTCTGTGAGGCTTGAATGAGCTTGAGACAATGAATGACATAAAAACAACAAACAGCAGGGCTAGCATTAAGGTGATAATGTACATGATTGCAGCTGTTTAGAAGATAAGGTAATTCATATATTTGAGTTACTCAAAAAAAACACCGGGCCTCTAATAAATGCCAGGGGTGTGGTCAACACAAACTAATTAAGGCCTAAGCCATACCTCAAAGACCAGGGTTAGGGGAAAATCCAATGATGAACTACCGGTGCCTGTTATGCAGCAGGTGTACAGTATGCCGGTTAAGCATAGTGTTCATTTTCGCTAAATTACTGTAAATTGATAAATTAATAAATACAATCATGCTATCTCAAACACTTTGTTGTCTTCAACTCATTGTGTGAGAGGTGAACCTAACCCAGAGAATTGGAGCGGGTATTTTTTTATCCTACAGTGTGCCGCACCTTATAAGTTATTATTACTTATTACTACTACTCTATGGAAATACTTATATATTATTAGTATGCATCGATCCCTGTTGCTGTTCAGAATGACAACAAATGCATGCACACACACAATTGTAATTGACTATCTGTGCATTATGAGTATAGATTGTATGAGATTTGTTTTTATCTGTATTGCTGCATCACCCTTTTTTTGTTTATCACGTTTTTGCTGTTTTACCTATTGCTTACTTATTTCTGTTTTTTTTGTTCAGTGTAGTGTCTGATCTACGTTAATGTTTGCGACAGTGTGGTGTCTGCTTTAAGTGTTTTGTGTTGTGAACTGTGTTGATTAAATGAAGTAAGCTCTGACTACAGCTCCGTCTTCAGTCTCCGTTATTCAACATTATCAATGACATGATATTGGATCAGTACATAGACTCCCGTACTCGCCGATACCCGATCCAGCATTTTTGGCTGCATCTGAGGTATTTCCGATACTGGTATCGGTATCGTCACAACCCTACAAAGAACTGTGCCTGTGTTATTATTTTACTCTATAAACCACAGGTCCATGGTTTGCACCACATATCGACCACACAGGATGTTTAATATATATTATTTAAAACATATACTGTATGTAATATTAAGGTTTAATAGAATGTGAAGTAATGTGAAATCCAGTTCAACATAAATGAAGTTATGTACATGCCACACCAAAAACCTGTCTGGGGTCGAAAAACGCTGTTAATTGGCTTTATTACGACACATAACACGGAGAAAATGATCTGCCGCCGTCAAAACATGCCCGCCCTCAGCATCACTGTGTCCTGTCAATTAAGGCTGTGACACCAGCCTGACGAGGGGACATGAACGGGATCAAAGGTTAAATAACAAGTTAAGAAGCAGTGGCAGAAACCGCCCAAGCGCAGAGACGTCTGGGGTTTAAATGAAAAACTTCATCGGTTTGATAGCAAGTATAAAAAGAGAACTTTCCCGTAAATAAGTTGAAGAATAAAGCATGGAAGCTGAATGTCATTCACATCTCTGGGAATGTTAAAATGAATGTATTACACATGTTTAATGTATGTGACGAATAAACCTCTTGAATCTTGAATCTTGAAATGGTATAAATTATACCAATGATACAAATGACGCAGATTCAGATGGTTTTCTGGATAAAAAGTATGAAAATATGGAAAAAGGAGCTCTCAAAGGAGCACAGTATAAACATAGGTATGTGTTATGTGTTAATGTAAACTGCTAATTTTCTGGATGCAATGCCATTAATATAATCCTCATATTTACTAAGATGCAGAATAGTGCTGATATACATGATATGGTGTAAATATATATATAAATATATATATAAATAAATATATATACATATATATATATATATATATATATATATATATATATATATATATATATATATATATATATATATATATATATATATATTGTTTATAACATTAATGGGGTTTGTGACCAACACATTAGTTGATTAATTTCACCACCAAACACCTTCTTAAAATAAGGACATTTTCAGGTTGGAATTTTCCAGTGAACAACATTTCATCCCTTTCAGATGCAATAATTACATATGCACCGTTTCACTTTTGATGTTAATTAACAAAAAAGAAAAATCTTTCCAAAGCAGCACCATAGCTTCATCTCATCTCAGTTTTAAGTATTTGTGTCCCATTAACCGGAAAAACTAAACAACTATACCTGCTTTGGTAAAAAAAAACAAAAAACAAAAAAAAACAAGTGAGAGAGATGGAGAGAGGGGGGGCAAAGAGGAAAAGATACAGAAAACAAGTCCCCGCCAGCCCCCGTGGGAGCGCTGCCGCGGTGTTCCCCGACGCCACGGGGGACGTCTTCCATCCTCTCCCTCTCTTTCTCTCCCCTCTCTCTCCCTCTTCCCCTCCCCCTGTCTCTCTCCACCTCTTCGGGGAGCCTCGTTCGTCCCCAAAGATTCGGCGGCGTCCCTGCTCGCCCACTGCAAAGTCAGAATAACTAGGACACCAGGGAGAAAGTTTGCCATGTAATTAAAGGAGCGTTTGTGGCATCTGCCCCGCTTTTCTCGGTGTGTGTGTGTGTGTGTGTGTGTGTGTGTGTGTGTGTGTGTGTGTGTGTCTGTCTGTCTGTCTGTCAGTCTGCCTGTCTGTGTGTTTATGGTGTATGGCACACAACTACAGATGATTTGTTTTGGAGGCAAAGTAAAGTGATTCGTTTCGGGGACTCTGACCTCGCACCTTTTTAGTAGCTGACTCCTTTGCATATGTACATGTTTGACCTCAACTTTAACATTTTCTTTTTTTATTTGAGGTCCACTCCACTCATCTGTTTATTGTACATACGGTTGAGTTCTCCTCTGATAACAGGAGCCAAGCTTCAAGATAAAAATGCAACGTGAGATACAAAATAGAAGAACAGGAACGGAAGAAACATGGACAGCATCAAAGAAAGAAAGAAAACAAACCAAAAACCCTGAAGGTGAAATACCACGAATAAGAGACTGTGGCATTGTAAAATGATGAATGTTGTACAAAGTCATTTAGTGAGAGAGAGACAGAGAGAGAGAGAGGGAGAGAGAGAGAGAGCGAGAGAGAGAGAGAAAAGGGGGGAGAGAAAGAGAGAGAGAGGTTGCACTTCGCGATAAACATGAAAGAACACTTTGCACGGAGGACGGACTCCCCTCGGATTCCTCCGCTTGCCGTCCAAACATTGACACGGACAGAAAAGGAGAAAAGCTGCATTTGTCCTGGTCACTTATCGATGGTACTGGAAAGGTGCTGGAAGGTTCCTGAACCGGACACACAGCCATTGTTCTTGGTCTTTTTTGTCTTTTTCACATTTCACATTTTTCTTAGCGCCACTAATCTCCACTAGAATGGACATGAAGCAGGAGAAGCTTCTAAGGTGTGGACAGGACAACAACAGGGGTTTACGCAATCATTTACAAGTAAAGACAGTAAAAAGTAAAAATAATAATTTAAACTATAAAACTAAAAACTCTCATGAATTCCCACTATGTACCTTTATTTATAATGTATAATTTATGCTGTGCATAGAATCACAGTTTGCATATTTTGTAAATTTGACAAATATTTGGCAATTAATTATTATTATTATTTTTTTGGGATAATTCTGTACGTTGGCTATTTTTATTTTTTTGATTTAAGCTTTTTTTATGCCAATGTCTGCAGAGAAACACATCAATCCTTATCACGGCAAATTCCTCATCATATAAAAATGAACCACTGATTCTGATTGTAAAGCTTGAACCCACTGCAGCTCAAGGGCACTGTCCCTTGAGCTGCAGTGGGCTTTCATTTAAAAAACGTCAAGAATGGAATTGAGTGAAGAAATTCATAAAGGGACCTGAGGGTCTGAATAAAAGGGCTTTTGGAAATTGTCGTAGTAATAGGACTGTTCAGAACTGACAAAACCACTGAAAACGTTAAAAATCTCCACTGTATCAATCTTTCTCATGAACATTTGGTTTTCATCACAGCTCGTTTTAAACCAATTTGCATGTGAAAAAGGAAAAGAAGGAAGACAAATGGGGGCTCAGTTAATCAAGTTAATGTGGCTCTTAAAGAGGACCTATTATGCTCCTTTTTACACAAGTTAATATAGGTCTCTGAGGTCCCCTAAACATGTTTTTGAAGTTTTTTGCTGAAAATACCACTCAGATTATGCATTGGAGCCATTGGGAAATGTCTCTAAACCCTGACTGTTCCAAAACGGAATATTTCAGTGTGTGTAGCTTTAATCGTGAATGAGCAGCCAAGCCCCCAGTTCTGAGCCAATGGGGTTTGAGCACAAGTTCAGAGTTCTGTGAGATAGACATTTTATTTACTCTGTAAACTTTCACTGATTTCACCTTGAAACTAAAATCTGTTACTGAAGAAATTTGAGTTGAGAAACAATCGCTCCAGTTGCTGGTTCTTCACTTGCATGTGGGGATGTTTTGTTTAATGTAAACGTCTACATCTACAATAAAAACACACAATTTTTATTGGTTTGGTTTGGAGAAACGCACAGCAGATGGGATGGAGCGGGTGACCATATAAAGATGAGCTGATGTCAGCTGGTGCAGAGAGTAGAAAGAACCTTTGAAAACCGAGCGTTCAAAGCATTTTATTCACAGTGAATAGTTTATAATTAGTTTACCTCATTATTTGACACCTTGGCGACTGCGGTGCTTTGGGCTCGGAGTGTTCTTGCGGCCAGGGGTGCCTGTGCAGCTGCATCTTTTTCCTTTATTGCTATAGTTGCTAGAGGAACGGGCGATGTGCCGTAATTGTTGTTCCAAAATTTCCTCACTTTAACTGGGTTTTGTGAAATACTTTCTTTCTTTTCTGTGTTTTCTATGTCCTTGTGGGGATTATAACCCACAAGAACATGGACAAGCAATGATGATTTGTTGTTTAGTTGATGAAATTATGGTAAGGCTTTCTTATGTAGACCTCTGTGGACTTGAAAAAAAGTATACGGTGTATCTATACCCATATAAATATATATATACACTTGAGATGGACTGCGACTTTTGGAACCTGGCTGTATCTTCTTTGATGTTATCGTCTATGGGGTTCACCGGGGCTAGACCTGACATTAAGCGAACACAAAGACTCAGAGGTGAGTCGATCGCAGGACGCTGTCGTCTCCTATCAGATGAGTCACTGACATTTGTGTTTTTTCTTTTTTTTCATCATCATCTCACACACAATCATTGAGTCACAGTATCAAAAAGTCAACTCTTCACGCTCAGGCCTCTCTGCCTACTGCTGTATTTCCAATGAGCAGCCCAATAACCAGCGGCTGCGGAGGGAAAGCAGGCAGTCTCAAATGGAAAAAAATAAACTTTTAGGTGTCCCTGAAGTTTCTATATTTACCTCAGCTAGACGATAGGTCGATGTAATATTGATATTGTGATATAGGACATAATGTATTCCATGAGATTTTGGTTATTGTATTATGATGATATATTTAAATGTTGCCTAAATTGTAATTGTGGGATTCTCTACCCACAGGTACGGGTTTAGGGAGGGAGAGGACACGGCGAGAGTTTTTATTACAGGCAGGAACAGAAAGGCTTTGTGTAGGATA
This sequence comes from Zeus faber, assembly GCF_960531495.2. Classification (NCBI taxonomy): domain Eukaryota; kingdom Metazoa; phylum Chordata; class Actinopteri; order Zeiformes; family Zeidae; genus Zeus; species Zeus faber. The sequence continues at coordinate 9,787,627 of NC_137191.1, forward strand.
AATAATAAACAACAATAATAATAATCAGTCTGGGCGCAGGAAGAATGACGCTCCGCACTGGCTCCTGGTCGGCTGACGAGCCTATGCGCCCATCCCCCTCTGCAAGACAGACAAACATTAGGAAAATGTTCCTCGCCCCGGATCGGACTAATCAGCAACGGCTGATTCGAGGCAGCTGCGCGCCCGTGGGAAAGAAGCCACGCTATTGTTTGCAGCCGTGGCTTAACCACACCCCTTGTTCTGCCACAATAATCAATGGTCATAATATCCAGACTAGTAATGATGGTTTCTCCAATACCTCTTGTGTGTGAATAACTATTGAACAGACCATTAGTCATCCCGGCAAAATAGCAACAAATTATCAACATCAAGGTAAAAAAATTAAAAATCTAAAAATATATATGAATTATGAAAACTAAGAATAATATATATATATATATATATAATATAAAGATATATGAAAAATCTAATAATATTATTTGATTTAAAAATATTAGATTTTTTCAAAATCACCCCAAAACAAGGTAAACTGATGTTTTTGAAAATGTAATCATGCAGAATAATAATGTTTTGAGTGAAAAAAAAAAAGTGAAGAAAATACTTTTTTCCTATTTTTCTACATCGCAGTCTTAAGCTCTCACACAACAGATCAATCATACGATCAATGTACAGGGTTGTAGGGGATATCTCAGGGATGTGATTCCACCTCCGTAACTCGCAGCATGTAGCAGTGTTCATAATGGGAATCATTTATCGTAGGAACAGCCGCATTAACATTGGAGCGCCATGCCCTGATAGATAATTTATATATATCGCAACATCCAGGAATAAGTGCATCATCCCTCTCTGTCCCATTACTCCCCTCCTTCTTCCTCCCTTCCTCCCTTCTTCCTTTCTTCCCCGCGGGCGAGAGCCCAAAACACAGCGGCTTTGTTCCGCCGAGCGACGGGAGGATAATCTGCGTGGGCCACCTGGGGCAAGTTCATAAAAGCCCCGATCTGAGGCATTAATTCAGATGATTCCATTAAAAAACCTGTGATCCTATTATGCCTCAGTGAGAGTGTGTGTGTGTGTGTGTGTTTGCACGTGTGTGTGTGTGTGTGTGTGCATGTGTGTGTTGCCCACTTGTAGTTTCGAGTTGAGGCACGGGGTTGATTTCGTCAGCTAATTAGCCGGAGGAATTCTATTGATATTTCTGTCTTTCTTTCTCTCTCTTGCTTTCTCTTTCTCTTCTTTGTTTTTTTTCTTTTTCAATTCCACACACTCTTTGGACACATTAAATTTTTCGACCCAACGACAATAATTACAAGATCATATTATCTTCTAACCAGGGCTGCCCCCGACTAAAGATTCTCCCAGTCGACTATTAGTCGTCTGTTCAAGCGATTAGTTGACTAATCATAGTACGTTTATGATATTCATTTAATAATCGAAATATATGTTTTTGTGGCATCAGAAAATTGTCTGAGTTCCAGGGCTGGGAAAGAATTTTATAACTAATATTGTTAACACTGTGCTACAGTATAGATGAATACAAAACCTAATAAGCAGCCTTTAAAATATAAATTTTTAAGGCGCGCACGCATGAAGCATGCCGCTTGTTAATTACCGGAGGGAAGCTTTAATTATTCTTCTGAATGTTGTCGGAACAACCAGCAAGGACACTGAAAATTTATTTTTGTTGAAATTAAGATAACTTTTGAACTTGTAACTACAACAATACAATAACTTCAGGCTATGAAAGAAAATGTTAAATTAAAACTGCCTTGTTTTCTTAAAAAGGAAAAATTGAAAAAATATTGTTGTTTCTTTTAAAAATGTAAATCCATGTAAACCGAATGAATAAAATACACAGCGTACTGAAACACCTAAAGATCAGTGCAAAGTCTCCATTGGACACTTGATGACCCACGCACCCCGTGCATGGGGAAACCCCCGGTTACATGGAGATCCCGGTGTCTGTCTCTTGGTAACCAGATGGGGACCCTGGGTTTTACTTTGTATCTTTGGTTTATGTGCAGTGACTATAAAACATTTAAATATATAAAATATATATGTAGATAGATATATAGATATATGTATATATAGTATACTGTATAGCTCCATTGCCTCTGTGGCCTTCGGAGCTGTCCATGGTCCTGCAGGTCCGAGGCCATCTGTGGTTCAATGCCAGTTTTGACCACTTTATACATACAGGTACTCCTCACTTGACGACAGAGTTCTGTTCCTAGGAACAGGTTGTAAAGTGAATTGGTCGATAAGCGAGGACCCATTTTATTTCACGGTAATGGGGTGTGGCTGGTATATGTATATAGTATATGTAGTGTATATAGTGTTATTTCACGGTAAGGGGGCAGGCGATTGCGAGCACGAGTGTAGAGAATACTGACAGACTGCGGGAACGACATTGAGACTGAGAACGGTCATGAGATGTATGTAGTGTATATAGTGTATATAGTAAACATAGTGTTTACAGTGTATATAGTATAAATAGTGTATACAGTGTATATGGAGTGTATATAAAGGGTGATGCCCGATGAGATGCTTGACGCTGGGACGCTGCACAGGCAGCGCGCACACAACATATAATACAGACTGGTCAGAGAGCTGGTCGTAAGTCTGAAAGGTTGTTAAACAGGTAGGTCGTTAAGTGAGGAATACCTGTATTCCCTATACCTTTCAGTTTTTTTGTTTTTTCAGTTCATTAGGAATTATGGAACCGTTTTTGTCAACGTTTGTATCACCTTATTTGAATTAAAGATTATTCACAGTTCCAACACGTTGCTTTTGGAGTGTGTTTTGAAAACCACCACTGCTGCCCATTCTGCTGCCTTCAGATGCCATGAGAGTAATAATAATGATAACAATAATAATAATAATAATAATAACAATAAATATATAGCTGCAGGCAGCAATGCACAGGATGCAGATTAGTCGCGTAAGATACATATTACAGTTTTCTGGATTTTGTGCAATGTAGCAGTTACAATATTTCCATTTTTACGACCTCTCAGAGGCGCACCGTGGATTTAAATTATATTGGTTCATAATGTCACAAAGTGACTGTGTTCTCAATGTAACGCCAATGTTCTTTTTTCAATTTTCAATGAGTTTGTAAAGTTGTATGGTGGTGTTTAATATGTCTTGATAGAAATGTAGATCGGTGTGATTCAAACATGGACGACAACACGTATGAAATGTTCCGATTGTTGTTTTAGGGAGAAAGTGGGAAACATTTTGCTTCATTGGTTTCATCCCCAGCAACGGTGCAGGGTTGTTCCCTTCTGCTGCTTGTTATGTATTCTCAAATACGCCAACGCCGACTTTCAGCTATTTTTCAACTTCTGGAACAAAAACAAACTTTGTAACTACTTTACATAACAATAATTATAAATAGATTTTATTTTATAAACACAATAAGTAAATGTTGGTTTTAATTAGTACCCCATTGTATTTTGTTCTATTAATAATCAACAATACAATACAATTGTAAAATTCAGTTTAATAGATTACTTGTCTATATTGTCATGCAGACAACATTTATGGAACTTTAACATTCATTTGTCATCAGAATTATTATGGAAGAACTTGTCAATACTTCAATACTTATAACTCCTTCAGTATTATATAATTTCAATCTGCTACGTTTAGCGGTAGGAAACAGTTTATACAAGAAGTTCCTTTAAAACAACCGTTTATTCTTTTACTTGAACGCAAAATTTGTCATTGATACAACTTACCTAGCTGTGTGTTATTGTGATTATATGCTCTGTGAGTAAACGTTTGGAGCGGACCAAGAGACTCTTTCTGACCATGTCAGACCAGACGTCATCAGCTCCAGGGCCTCATCCCAGTTGCATAGAAAGGGGCCAGTTTTGCAGCAAATTCATGCATAACACCTATTTTAAAAACAACCAAATAGCACTGGCGCACCGAGACGATATGTGAGTAGCAGCGCAGTTGGCGTTGCATTTCATTGTTAGCTGTGTTTTGCAAATGACACGATTGCTTTTTTTGTTATTTGTGCCGGTTTAGTGACAGCAAAAGCCACGCAATCGCTTTGTAAATTTGTCCCTTAGTTTTAAATATCAGTGCAAAAAATGAACAGGCCAACGGCGAAGAAGTTGCCTCAACATGGGAAACTAAACTTTCTTTTTTTCTGAGGTCACAATGCAAATGAACCTTAACAAACACAATTTTTTTTTACACAACATGCCAAAAAAAATATTATCATATTCTCATATTCTCACATTCTCATATCATGAGAAAGGAACACAAGTTTGTCCACGTTGTTGGGGAGAGTTGAGATCCGTGCTCACAATGAAGCCAGCCTTGATGTGCTAGATGCGCTCTGATGGCGTGGACATGCAAGCGATGGAATGTCCGCACTTAGCTACTCTGGCAAGCTTAGAATAGTACTCTAAATTATTTTGCCACCATGTCAGTGGCCCCGAATCAACCTTTGTTCGGTCCTCCAAGTACCTCTTTATTTCATTGTTCTCTCCATCTGCCCATCTTGTGTCGATTACGCACATTTTGGTATGTTTTAGTATTTTTAGAGCTTATAGAGCTTATTGTGCGTAATCACCAGGTGTCATGACATTTCACTGCATATATGTATGACCGTATGTATATGTATGTGACAAATAATCTCTTGAACTTGAACTTGAACTTGAACTTGCTTTTCATCAGCAGCCATCAGCTTGGCTATCTGCTGCTGCTTTTCTCCTTTCTTCTGGTGCGGGCTCACTTTCCTCTGTGTTGCTGTCACAATCCACTCCCTGAATAGCAGCTTGAGCTTCACCTTCCGCTCTTCCTCGCTCATCCCGATCCAACACCATCTAGTATGTCTCGCCCCATTTCTCTGCATCTGGCCATGACAAGCTCTTAAAATGTGGGTCTAGAACAGCAGTTTGGATGTTTATGTTGGCCTGTGAGCTTCCATCTCTTGTCATTTTCTTCAGTCAGTTTTTTCTTCAGCGCCTTCGCGGTCGTGCTGTCATCATCATGCAGCAACAAGTGGCGTCTCTTGATGTTTATTAGTATGGGCAGCGTGGCAGTAAGAGATGCATTTACATCCTGCAAGAGCAGCTCGTGGAGAGTAGTGAAATCTAGATCTCGGTCAGACCGTTGGGTGGTACCGGGGTCTGAAAACGCAGCTGTAACCAGACACTTCTGTTCAAGGAGCAACTCTAGCCTTGTTTGTCTATGAGAGCTGCTGTCACATGGAAATTTCTTGAAATGCCCAGCAAGGCGCCTGGCAGCAGCAATGACTCAATTGATTGGCTCTTGTTTCGGAGCTGCATTTATGCACTGCTGCTAAGTGGGCCCTGCACAACAAAGACAATAGTTCAGCGCACCATCAACACCGTATTAGTGGCATTGTTGTGCACGACTGCAACCCTCTTTTCTCCAGCAATCTCAAATTCCCCCATCACTTTACTGAGTCGTTCTGCCATGTTAGCAGCTGTGTGCCTCACCTCCAACACTTTTTTCCAACACAAATTAATGTTGTTGCCAATCTTCAGAAATAAAGTGTGCAGTGACATGCAACCCTCCATCTGGTTAGAGGGCCATATGTCTGTTGTGGAGTTGACTGCTGTACAACTTTTAATTTTCTCCAAAACAAATTCTTTAGACATGTCGCACTTGCTTGTTATGGTGCTCGTGTCATGTTTGGGAACACTGTTGTGGTGTGGGGATGGTGTGGTTTGAGCAGCCACACCTGACCTGGATCTAAATACGTGGGGACCGAGGATCGGAGTGGCTACATACCTGTTGCTTGTTGGTTGTTCTAAAGCAGGTAAAAAAAACCCATCCCCACACACACTCAGGCGAGGAGTGTCTTGACATGTCTCCATCTGCTCCTGGGCTGCTGGATAGTACCGGCGGTGGCTGCTGGGCAGAGGAGCGAGCTGCAGGCTGTTACCCGTGGTGGCTGCTGCCGCTGCTTCTGCCCCGGTCCTCCGCCAGACAGCCTGGGTGCTGCTGCGGCCAGTCGGGAGAGGGTTGGTGCTGGGGCCCGCGAGGTTGGCTCTCTGGTGGCTCCAGGGCGTCTTCGGATGGCCCCTCTATGTCCCTTCCCTGATCCGGAGAGTCCCTGTTCAGGTGTCAATGTGGCAGCTTGGCCTACCACGCAACACCCAAGTGGCATGTTCAGGGACCTCCGGCACAGAGACACAGAATACAGGGGTTGTAGACACCTGTTTATTGTAGAGAGAGGGCTAGTTGGAATTAGCTGAAGAGCAGATAGACATGTGTCGTGACAAGGGCTCCTCTCCTGAGTGTGTGCGGGGATGGGGGTTTTTCGTGTTGTTCGTTAGACCAACCAACGAGCAACATGTATGAAGCCACTGTGATCCTGGGCCCCCAGTTCCCTTGATCCAGGTCAGATGTGGCTGCTTTTTAGACAATTTTGACCCGTCTTTCTTTCTTATTTGGGAAGGGGGGTGTCATGACCATGTTTTCTGAGTCAATGTCGGCTGCGAGGACGAAGTTTAGGCTGCTGCTAGTGCTGAGTCTTCTCTGCAGTATAGTAGATGGGCCTAGAGAGAAATGCACATTAAGTTAAACACACAGTAAGCAAGGTAATTTAGCTTCCCCAGTCCCCGGGAACAGGACCAGTGAGACTTAGCGACATCTTGTGAAATGGATTTGGCAGAAATGGATTATAAACTTTCCGTTACCTTAGAATGAGCAGTTTATATCTTCGTAGGTAGAGGAGAGCCTGTCATGTTGCACCGCCATGATTCTACAGGACAAACCAAGCACTGGCTCTAGAGGGGGCCTCTCGCATTTTTTGTCAGTTTTGTGGACACCTTAGGTTCTCCTACACACTTGGAAGGGAAGGATGAGTAGAGGGATATTCATTTGGTTGAAGTCTGCAACCTTAGTGCTAGATAACACTTCTCTTTCACAATACACACTGGACAGTTAAGCATAACAAAATAATAAAATAAATAATAAGCCTAATAGCGCATAAGTGTCCCACTACAGCAAAGGCCACAATCTTGCGCATTCCTAAACTTGACAGGAGCAGCCAAATAAGTTGAAAAAACTTTCTTAAAAGGAAAGTTAGATTTTTCCAGAATCGTGTTCCTTTGTGTTTTTTTTTTTATCTCAACGTATTTTCAAAACCAAGTTTGATTTATAAATAGTAGAAAAATGTTAAACCGTGGAGTTTAATATTCCAGTTTGATTACATGGGGAAACACAGTTCACCAGCCGGGACTCTGAACAGCATTGAACAACGCCAATTGATCGTTTCCTTTAAAGCGACAGTCCAGGTGAAGATCATTTCTCCATAATCCATGTGATGTGAAGTCACAATGTCAAAACGTTTTGAAAGAGTTCAACCTTTAAATGGTATGTGTTTTATACACACACATGGATACGTTGTGTAGGCTGCGTAACATGCAAAGAAGAAAACCTGAAGTCACTTCCGTAAACAAGACGACGATCCATCGGTTTCAAAAAAAATGAAAAGAGGCCCCAAAAAGGCTCTCAGAGTGTAGCTGGGGTAGGGTTGGGGTTAGCCCACATAAAAATTCCAAGAACATTGAAGATATTTGACATATGCACATTTATATATGAAATGACACACCGAGGTTGATATACAAAGACTAATATTAGTGATGGACTGTACAATTTGTTGTGTTGTCCGCACTTTTACACTCCTAAATTATTGCATTTTTATAAAACATGTATATTCTTACTGTTGAATAAAAGGTTTTTTTTAAAACAAAGATGTCGTGTGTTGATGCCGCTTTCAACATTGCCTCAAAACACAAGAACAATGCAGAGATTGCCCCATTAAGGAGGGTGTAAAGTCTCCATTCAGCAGGGTGTCAAGTGGCCATGTGGCAAGTAGCCATGTGGCACTGTTGGTCCTCCAACACAATTGCATTCTGGGAGCTGGATGAATGGGTCAAAATGTTAGGAAAACTTTGAGGGTGAATATCTCAGAAACACAGTTTGCCACACCCTCTTCATTCACAAGCCATAGCTTTGAAATTATTTGCTTTATTTGCACAAGTGACACATTGTTTTGAAGCTCTGATTCTCCACTTTCAAATTACGTGAAATAAAAGTGAAACGGCAACAAAAGTACTTGAAATCTGCAGTGGGTCAGAAATTAGGAGCAGAATAAATTGCTTTATTTTCACCACGTTACGCATGGTGAGGGAGTGATCGGGGCATAATCTGCACCATCGTCTCCTCGTGCATGTGTGTGATAGGCAGTGATAGATTCTTAGAGGAACATCTTAATCTTATTGAAAGTAAGAGACAGGTTATATAGCCTAAATAAATAGATAATCGGTTTCTTTTCTTTCTTTCTTAGTTTCTTCAATACAGCCTTTTGATACTCTGGTCTTTAATAATTTAGCCCCAGGTTCGGTCGGTACCCAACCCTAGTTCTTCCTACCCCCCGAAAAATAGTTGAATATTCGCATTGAACAGCTGAATCCAATTAGACTGAGTCAGGTAGAGAACTACTAACACGTCTACCATATTCCGACGTCACCCGTGCATGTCCCTTAAATAATTCTTGTGACAATTCCATTCCCAACTCAAAGACGACCCAACTCTTCTGACTCTCATTCATCGTTCAGGAAGTCCCTAGCTCCCTCGCTCAGCGTGTGAGGGAGGGACTGATTCAAAAGAACGAAGGGTCGGAAAATCAAACGACTATTTTGACTGAGTGACTCGTCAAGAACCAATTCTCGAAATAGAGTCGAACCTTTGATAACGAGTACTAGTCCTCACTCGATGTTGTTCGGGTGTTCACAGAGCTGCTATTCTGCTGGAACCGATGAATTTGTGCGACCTTGCAATTTTGATTTTGCAACGCAGGAGCTAATTTCTGTTATTTATTTGTTTAGTTTTTAGCGAAAGCATTTTCACGGCAGACTGCCTGAAGGAACACCACCACCCAGCCACCGTGAAAATGAGTTTTGTGTGTTTCAATGCCCACACAAGAAATGGGAAACAGGTACATTTACATAATGTTCCCAGTGATATGATACATGAGATGATATCAACACATTGAAATTCAAATTCAGACTCTGATCTAGCTTCTCTGCCGTCCCTCGTCCTAATTACAGCCAATTAGTGGTGGAAACAGAAGGTGGAGGTATCAGCCGCTTTCATCCACGATCACTTCCAGCTGATAGCGTGGCTACACTCGCTCTCCCCGCTGCAGCAACCGGCTCTGAGATGCAGCTTCCAGCCTTGTTTATTCTCGCCATGATTACACCTGGGATAAAGACCTTCAATTAAAAACACAGACTTAATGATCTGGTCTGTAAATGCCAGTAATCCCCTGTTCCTCCACCCTCCACCCTCCACCACAGAAGGACCCTGGCAAAGGTCACAACGCTGCATATTGTTTTTCTTTTTATGCAAAACGCTCTATCAGAGAGACTCCAAAAACATTATAAACACTCAATCACAGACTCTTTTGGGAGGAAGACAACAGAGTAATTCATCCAAAGGTACTAAGATGAGTTATTTAATTACAGAAGAAGAACACTATTATTATTCTTGCATATCTGTTTATATCGCACAGCACCCCAAGGCTGCAACTAGAACCAGATCCTTATAAACATTAAGACACTGACACCAAAACAACGACACAAGCTAAAGAGCTGTTTGTGTGCATGTGTGCGTGTGCATGTGTGCATATGTGTGTTTGTGCATGTCTGTATGAATGTGGGTGTGTGTGCGTGTGCCTGTGTGTGTATATGGGTGTGTGTGCGTGCCTGTTTGGCTCTGTTTGTGTGTGTGTGTGTGCGCGTGTGCGCGCGTGCGTGCATGTTTGCGTGTATGTGTGTGCGTGTGCTTGTATTTGTGCATGTGCATGTGTGTCTGTATGTGGGTGTGTGTATGTGGGTGTGTGTGCGTGTGTGTTTGGCTCTCTGTGTGTGAGTGCGTGTGCATGTGTGTGTATGCAGGTGTGTGCGTGTGTGTGTGTGTGTGTCATGTGCGTGTGTATGTGTGTGTGTGCATGAGTGCGTGTGCATGTGTGTGTATGTGGGTGTGTGAGTGGTTGTGTGTGCATGTGTGTGTATGTGGGTGTGTATGCGTGTGCGTGTGTGAGTATGTGAGTGTATGTGCGTGTGTGTGTATGTGTTTGGCTGTGTGTGTGTGTGTGTGTGGGTGCGTGTATGTGTGCAATCAGTCATTCCTGGGTTGTTTCCTTGTTTACCTGTAGGGCATCGCACTCTACTTGTTATTGAGGAATCATCTCAGTTGATTTCGACATCACCACTGCTTTTTAATATCAACGCTCACTTTCAAATAAATTATTAATTTTAATAATGAGAAATATAATATTTTATAATACTACTGAGGATAATATAACTTAAAATTGTACATAATAATATCTAATACAAATAATAATAGTGACAATGATAATATTAATATCCAATATCCATAAAATCCAATAATAATACTATTCAACAAATGATAGAGATTATTATACATTTAAATATCAAATCTTTGGCCTCCTAACTATTTAGATGTGCTTTTTTTTACCATGTCAGTCTGCCAATATACAACAATAATAAAAAGTAATAATAATAGAATAAACATAATAATAATAATAATAATAGAATAATAATAATAATAATAATAATAACAACAACAACAACAACAATAATAATAATAATAATAATAATAATAATAATTTCATAATTCAATATCTTGGGGGTTTTTTGTTAGATGTTTTTATTATTATTATTATTATATATATACAGTATATTTAGGGAAACTTTGTCAGACAGAAACAGGAACCTGAATAAGCCGAGCAGGAAGTTTTCTTTTTTTAATGTTTGGTTGTTTCAACGGGTTACATCATGCCTTGGATGTCATTGACCCATCCTCCTTCCTAGTTTGAAAACAAACATGAACCTAAATCAACGTTTCCCACCTGTCACATCACATGGTTTTCTTTTTTGTGGGAGCGGCATCATCCCCGTCCAAGAACGCGCGATTTGTCATAATTTGCATCACCAATCAGTTATCGTAGAAAAAGATCACAGAGAAATTCTGAGCTGGAAATACAACAAACCTGGCAACCAGCCCCTTGATCTTCAGGATGTCACCAAATGTGTGATGCTTTTTTTGAGGAAAACACAGAAATAACACAGGTCTGATTCTATTGCAGAGTTCCAACTTCCTCACGGGCAATATCAACTATATTTGCAATTAATTTGTAATGTTAAGGATGATTCCGGCACTTTTTAACCATAATACTATAAATGGTAGAATGAGGTGGTGACCAGGTCTTGCAGTCGGCTGAAGCTATTCTCTCAATATTAGATCAATTTAAAAGATTCTGATGCCAATCACTCGGATTGACTACCAGCAACTGAAAATGACGGTTTAATGAATGGTTTAGGTTGAAAAAAATAAGTACCGGAATTGCCCATTAAATATAAAAAATAAAGTTTAAACCCTGCAATATAACACGTTTTAGATCAATTTAGAATATTCTGAGGCAAACATCAAAAAATGTAGGTTTTCTTAAACATCCACACAAATCGGAATATCAACATGTATCTTGATTGCCAGAAACTTCCCACTAAAAGTTTAACCATCGCTACGTTGAGAATGGTGGCACTATTAGATAATGTATATATTGTATCCCCAATGCATTGTGGGACTGGCTCGCCAGCGTAGAGGGCAGTGTTTTGCATACTATGATATGTAGCATTATGGGTGCAGCATCCTTGTACTTTTCACATGTTACTATCTGATGCATGCGTTGGCTTCAGACATGCTTAATGCAAATTTACGTGTTGATTGATGAGGGATTCGAAAGGAACAAAAATCCCAAAAAATATAGACGTGCTCAAGCTTTCCCCGCGTCCTCTGTGTGGTCTGTCATATGTTGACCATCCTCTAAAGTGGTCCTACCCACCCACCCCCCTTGGTGCCACAGCTACATTGGCCTCACTGTTGCCATGGCGACCATCACTATGTCATGGAGACGGCAGTAGGACGACTTAGGGATGAGAGGGATGAGAGTAGCGAGAGTTCTCATTTGAGGTTATCTTTACTCATTTGTACATACAAATGAGCGAAGATAACCTAAAATGACAACTGATTGGCATCAGAATATTTTAAGTTGATCTAGTGTTGAGAGAATAGCTCCAGCCGACTGCAAGACACGGTCCCCATTGCACCATTCCACTATGGATAGCAGTATGGGTTGGGTTAAAATGTACCGGAATCATCCTTTAAATTACAAATGAATTGCAAATACAGTTTACACTGCCCCCATATTTCTGCTTTATTTTCTACATGATATTTTATTTTTTCATTATTTTCCATTTGCTTTGACAATGTTAACATATGTTTTCCGAGAGAGAGAGTGAGAGAGAAAGAGAGCGAGAGAGAGAGCGAGAAAGAGACAGAGAGAGACAGAGAGAAAAAATGGTATTCATAATTATTATAATAATAATGCCAAATTAATGTTAAATGTACGAATTAAAACTAACATGTATTTATTATGATTGTTATGTAAAATAATGACAAAGTCTGTATTTGTTATTGTTCCAGATGGGGAAAGGTAGCCAGAAGCGTTAAGACAATAAAGAAGCCTTTGTCCAAAAATCCAGCCCTCGGGGTCAGTCACAATTTTCAAATAGAAAATATGATGTAAAAATACTATGGAAAAAAACACTAATGAGAGAACCTAATGGATGAGTAAAAATGGTAAAAACAGAACATTAAGGTGTATAATTTCTTTATTTACCTTTGTTAAGATGGCTTACCTTCAGCAATACATGTATTAGAAATGTCAAGCTGTCGTCATTAAAAGGAGATTCCTAAACATTGTCTCTTTTGGTTAGATAACTGCATCAAACACAATGATGATAAACAGTGTAATAAACAACTTTTGACAATTTTATACAAGTTGTGTATAGTTTATTTTTTGAGGGAATTGCTCAAAATTGCCATTTTTAATAATATACAATTATTACATTTCATCTGATCTTTGTAAACACTGTAATATTTAGTTTGATTTTTTTGTCCAGATGTTTTGGACAACTGTGTAATAAAACACTGACCTGCCTTAGCATTTCTTCTCCGAATTACTCAATGCACTCTGTTTTTCAAAAAAAAAATTGTTTGACTTAAATATGTTCAACTGGTCCAAAACTTACAATTGAAAATTTTGAAATTTTGAAACTAGTGGAAATATAATTAAATATGTTTCACCAAACTTCAAAAACCTCCAACAGCCACAATGTAGAGCTAATTTACAATTTCATCCACCGAGCCAAATTCAGGCAAGGATCGAGCTGAATCTCTGTAGTTTCATGTATCAATAAGTAAAATCTTTAAACACCTCCAAAATGTTATTTGTTAGTAGTAATGCTGATGTATAGAGGCGTAGTAGCACAAACTGATGCTATATTCAATGGGAACCCCCCCAAAGAATATTTGTGTCGATTCTTAACCCCATATATTGGTGACAAGTTCTTTTAGAAGAATTTGTCAATCCTTAACACCTTCTGCCTTTTACTGTAAGTTTGCTACGTTTAGCTGTAGGAAACTGTACTTACATGAAGTTTCTTGAAAACAACCGTTTCACGTATTAACCACAGGTTCATGTATTTCAAAAGGTTTACGAAGGTAGTCGAACTTATGTCATTTGACCATATCACAACTTCTATTTTCCGACGCCTCACTGGATCTTCAATGCATCACTCACTCGTACAGTCGAGTGCATTCAACTCGACTTGGTCATGAGTTTGTGTGGACTAATCTTTTTCATATTTTTACATGAATCTGGCAAAGTAATGGGAATCAAATACATCTACCAGGTAAGAAGGTACATAAAAATACACACAGTTTGTAATCTCTAACCACAACAGAGCGACAGAGATTACACCGCACACCGGACACGGTCCGTATGAACACTCTGAATCCGAACCTGCACATTTATAGTTAATAGTATGAGGACGTCATAAAGGGTCTTACTGTTAATCTAATCTAGTTCATTTTGTTTACGAAGATTGCCGTGTCAGGCAAGCACGACCAGCCGAATATTTGGGGTCTGATATGTGACCCACTGCAGCAAAACCTGCTGTCTCGCGCATTTCTTAAATGGCCAGGAGCAGCCAAATAAGCTGAAAAAAATCTTTCTTGAAGGAAAATTATATTTTTCCAGATTCGTGTGCCTTTGTTTTTTTTTTTTTCTTGCAAAGTTTTTTCAAAACCGAGTTTGATTTATAAATAGTAGAAAAAATGTAACCGTGGAGTTAAATATTCACAGTTCACTTACCGAGACGCTGAAGAGCGCTGAACAACGCCGATCGATTGTTTCATTAAAGCGACCGTACAGGTGAAGATCATTCCTCCATATTCCATGTGATGTGAAGTCACAATGTGAAACTCTTTTGATAGAATTCAATCTTTAAATCGTACAACTTTGACACAAATGGCGACATCATTGTGAAGGGGGCATGGAGCAATGTCTACCATGGAAGAAGAAATCCTGACGTCACTGACATCACTTGCGTATACAAGACGAGGATGTCTGTGAAAACTTTCGTCTCCTTGTTGCTATGGATTACGAAAAGCGGGTGGAGGAAGATCTAAATCATATCGCAGACCTTCATCTGACCAGTGCTATAGATCCAAGTCAGTGTAAGCAGCGCGTACTGGACTTCATTTTCCCGCGATGATAGTCAGCCCTCCGACAGCAACGCTGAGAACGACAGCGATGCTGAATCTGATATTATCCCGGGCATGGAGAACATTTCAAACAGCCGATTTCAACCTGAATGTGATGATGAAAGAGAATATTTTCAAGAACCACCGGAGGAGACGCCCGATACGCCCGTCGTTGTTAGAATATAAGAAGTTGATGCCGTGATGAAGTCCATTGAGGTTGGTGATTTTCAGATTTCAGATTTCAGATTCCGAGACTCATAATATTGATAGACTCTACATTTTGTTCTGTTGTCTGTACTTTTAAACTCCAAAATAATTCCACTTTTGTAAAACATGTATATTCTTACTGTTAAATAAAAGATTTTTCAAAAACAAAAAAAGTTGTGTGTTTATGACGCTGCTCAAAATTCCCTCAAATCACATGACCAAAGCAGTGATTGCCCCATTCAACAGGATGTTAAATAGCCATGTGGCTTTGTTAGTCCGCCAACCCGTTTGCAGTCTGGGAGCTGGCTGAATAAACCAAGTGTGGGTAAAACTTTGAGGGTGATTATCTCAGAAACACAGACCCAAACACACCCTTGTCATTAACAAGTCATAGCTTTAAAAATATTTGCTTGATTTGCACAAGTGGCACCTTGGTATGAAGCTCTGATTCTACACTTTCAAATGATGAAGCCGCAAAATGACCCTAAAGTATGCGGTGGGTCACATATGGTTGGTTTTTTCACTAATCACTTAGCAAATTTCTGCTCCAGATGTGGATCCATTTGGATGAAACATAAACCACGAGATGTTTGTGACATACCGGTTTGAACGACACGTCAACTGTGTTCGTACCTTCTGTCATTATTGTGTTACAGATACTTTTATCTGGGTTGTATATAGTTTGGCATTCGATGACTTAGACCATGTCAAAGTCAGAGAATAATTCAGATAATTTTTCAAGCTACGGGCTGCAGGCTGGATCCTCTAAATAATAATGAATTAAATTCTGTATTTCAAGTGTGCAGTACTTCTTTCTTTGAACTCACCTTGAAAATGAGCAGAGGAAAAGTCGTTATTCAGAGAGAGAGGGAGAGAGGGAGAGAGAAGAGTTCAATTCCACACAACATGCTGGAGTAAGACAAACGGCAAGGAGGCACAGCTTTATTTACTGAGTGTGTGTGTGTGTGTGTGTGTGTGTGTGTGTGTGTGTGTGTGTGTGTGTGTGTGTGTGTGTGTGTGTGTGTGTGTGTGTGTGTGTGTGTGTGTGCATATGTGTGTTGTCTGTGTAGTAGCTGCAATCTGGGGCAGGAGAAGAAGAAGAGAATAAGAACAAGAGAAGAAACAGCGAAAGAGAGAGAAAGCAGTGTCTAAATGACTGTGTTTAGAGACTAAAGGCAAATTATAGCAACTGCTTCTGTTTATTGTCTTTGTGTGTGTGTGCGTGTGCGTGTGTGTGTTATCATTAGCATGTGTACTGTTGTGTTTATGTGTATACCTGTATATATTGTATATCAAAGATTTTGCCCGTCTGCCGCTTGTTTCTACGAGTAAATGATAGTGTGTATATGTGTCTGTGTCTGTGTGTGTGTTTGTTTGTGTTCGTGTATGTCTGTGTCTATGTGTGTGTGTGTGTGTGTGTGTGTGTGTGTGTGTGTGTGTGTGTGTGTGTGTGTGTGTGTGTGTGTGCGTGTGTTGAGGGGGGATGTCCCTGTGTTTTTTCAGCTGCTGAATTGATCTTGTCAATTATCTCTACCTGCCACGTTTAAATTTAAAAAGCCTTGGAGAACGCCATTTAAAGACAGAGAAAAAGTGGTGGATTCATTTGTGAAATTAACCTTTTTATCGTGACAGTGTTCCGTGTGTATAGCAGACAAAAATAGTGTGTTTTGGTGGGGTTTCAAAATGTTTTTTGCCTGAGCATGGGCTGTACAGGCGGTTGCCTAGGGCACCAATCATACATGGGAGTGGCAAGCCAAGAAGAGGAATATATATATATATATATATATATATATATATATATATATATGGCCGTTTCGCCACCACATGCCACCTGGGTGGCGTTTTAGGGCCCTCCAGCACAGACACAGAAAACTGGGGCTGTAAACATCAGTTTATTGTCAAGAGTGGGCTAGCTGGAATAAGCCCAGGAGCAGATAGAACATGTCATGACACGGGCTCCTATCCTGAGTCTGTGTGGGAATGGGAGTTTTAACCTGTTACTCGTTAGACCAACCAATGAGCAATAGCTATGCAGCCACCCTGATCCCAATCACCTAGATCCAGGTCAGGTATGGCTGCTCATCACACCATCCCTGCACCACAATATAGCTTTATTTATATAACACCCTTAAAAACAGTGTTTACAAAGTGCTTTGACAGAGAAATAAAAGCAGAGTGTTCAGATCTTGAAATGAAAAGACAAAGGAACACTAATAAACATTAAGAAAATGCATTAATTAAATTGTAAAAGCAGATGAAGAGACAAAAAACAGTAGATACAATATGATAATAAGAAATAGAAATTAAAGGAAAAAAATAAAATAAAAAAATAAATATGTAAAAAATAAAATAAAATAAAATAAAGAAGAAGATAAAGAGAGGGGCGGCATCACATGAAAGCAGATCTATAAAAATGCGTTTTGGGAAGTGACTTAAAAGAAGTCACTGACTCTGCCGGCCGTATCGCCTCAGGCAGGTCATTCCAGAGCCGAGGGGCCCTGACAGAAAAGGCGCGGTCACCTTTAGTTTTCAGTCAAGACTTTGGAATAGCCAGGAGGGCCCCTCCCGCCTGAGGATCTGAGACTGCACTGGCTCATATGGGGTCAACATATCTGAGAAATAGCTTGGAGTCTGACCCAGACGGGTTTTAAAAGTGATCAGCAAAATCTTTAAATCGAACAGGGAGCGAGCAGGGAGACGCCAGGATTCGGGTGATGTGTTGTCATCTTTTGGAACTGGTAAGAAGCTGGTAAGATCATATGTTTCCCACCACAGCAAAACCCCACTTTCATATCTATTTCTAAAATTGCCAGGAGCAGCCAAATAAGTTGAAAAAATCTCTGAAAAAATCAAAAAGAGAATTTTCCAGATTCATGTTCCTTTGTTTTCTTTTTTTTATCTCTCAACGTATTTTCAAAACTGAGTTTGATTTATAAATAGTATAAAAGTATTAAACCGTGGAGGTAAATATTCCCGTTAGATGACATGGTGAATCACAGTTCACTTACCGATACACTGAATAGAGCTGAACAACGGCGATCTATCCTTTCCTTTAAAGCGGCCGTCCAGGTGAAGATCATTCCTCCGTAGTCCATGTGATGTGAAGTCACAATGTGAAAGCATTTTGACAGAGTTCAACCTTGAAATCGAACTACATTTATACACACACGGAGACATTATTGTGTGGGGGCCGTATACCAACGAAGAAGTAATGCTGATGTCACTTATGTAAACAAGACGAGGATCCTTCGGTTTCACTTGTCTGTGAAAAATTATATCTCTGTGTTGTTAGGGATTACGAGAAGCGGGTGGCGGAAGATCTTAATCATATCGCTGACCTTAATCTGACCAGTGCGATAGATCCAAGTCAGTGAAAGCAGCGCCTACTTTACTTTCCATGATGATAGTCAGTTCTCCGACAGCGATGCTGAATCTGATACTAGCGTTATCCCGGACTTGGAGAACGTTTCAAACAGCAGATTTCAAGCTCAATGTCACCATGAAACGGAATCTTTTCAAGAACCACCGAAGGAGACCGACGATACGCCCATTGTTGTTACAGAGGAAGAAGTTGATGATGTGATGAAGTCCGTTGAGGTTGGTGATGCATATGAACAAGTAGCAATGGACAAGATTCTCAAGTTTACCTGCAAATGCAGCCAGGGGCGAAAGAAAATGAAAAAAGGCCCCAAACAGTCTCTCAGAGTGTAGCTGGGGTAGGGTTGGTGTTAGCCGTTGTAATGACTCCAAGAACTTTGAAGATATTTGGCATACGCACATTTATATACCAAATGACACAACGAGGCTGACTCATATTATTGATAGACTCCACATTGTGTTGTGTTGTCTGCACTCCTAAATGTTTCCACTTTTATAAAACATGTATATTCTTACTGTTAAATAAAAGCCTTTTAAAAAACAAAAGATGTTGTGTGTCAATGACGCTGTTCAACATTTCCTCAAAACACAAGAACAAAGTAGAGATTGCCCCATTCAGCAGGGTGTCAAGTCTCCATTCAGCAGGGTGTCAAGTGGTTATGTGACAAGTAGCCATGAGGCTTTGTTGTTCCTCCAACGCATTTGCATTCTTTGAGCTGGCTGAATGAAGCCAAGTGTGCGGGAAAACTTTGAGGGTGATTATCTCAGAAACACAGACCAAAACACACCCTTGTCATTAACAAGTCATAGCTTTAAAAATATTTGCTTCATTTGCACAAGTGACACCTTGTTTGGAAGCTCTGATTATACACTTCCAAATGTACTTAAAGTTTGAGGTGGGTCACATATACTGTATATATGTTTCAAAATATAAAGATGTTGGGCGCCCCCAAATGTTGCATTTTATGTTTGAAGAAAAATACATTTATGGCCGCCCCAAATTGGACAACTAATAAGGTAAAGAGGGAAACGTGGTGCTGAAAAGCTGAGGTAAAAGAGGCAGACCCATGATTTGTTTGGCTGCACCAGCACCAGTGGAGACAGCATCTGATCGATGGTGTGGGAGTGAGTGAGTGGGTGGAAATTTATTCAGTGATTTATTAAAATAAAATCACAGATGATTTAGAATAAAATTATGAATCCATGGTGTGTAAAGCCAAGGGGATTGTGTGTTACATACTCACTAAAATATTGTTGTTTAACTCAAGGGCTCAGGTGAGAGGATTACTTTACATGAGGAAAGCTTGAATCGTTTTTAAAATATATGGAGATGGCTCTTTATTTAGTGATTTACTATTTTGTGAAGACCCCCCTACTAATGTTTTGTCAATGCGTTTGAGTGGGGTTGAGGTGAGGTGGCAGGGCAGGTTGGGTGGAGTTTGACAGTGAGGTATGCAGTGTGCATGGGAGGGTGGAGTCACCCGTATGGAATTGTGTGGTGTGTGCACACTGCGGGGCCTTAGGGGGGGCACCTTCTACAGATCTCTCCTAGGGTTCCAAAAAGGCTAGAGCCGGCCCTGGTTTCTTCCATTCTTCTTTCTTTCCCCTCCGTTGGTTTCCTTCGACCTCGTGCAGGTTCGAAGAGTCTCATATTAAGAGACTCGGGGCGAGTGAGCGGTAATGGAAGGATAAATCTTTACTGGGCGAGTCACATAACGCCGCTCCTGGCAGAGGGAGAGAGGAAGAGAGAGAGCGGGAGAGAGAGGGAGAAGGAGAGAGAGAGAGAGGGTGAGTCCTCACAATGAAAAATACTTTATTTTCTCGGAGCAATTTGCCTTGGCTGTTTCCTTCGCACACTTTGCTGACAAAAAAAAAAAAAAGAACAAATATGTGTTTTATTGTTTCAGGGGAAAGGAGGTTAGGAGGGAGGGAGGAAGAATGAATGAATGTTCCAATTTTCGTCACCCTAAATTAATCATGTTTTGTCAAATACATGTTGTCGTCTGATGTTTCCGTGTTTATGTTTTGTCGAGTACATATTGTTGTTTGTGTCTGTTTAGCTGTCTCACCCGCGGTGATTCTCTCTCCCCCTCTTGGAGAAATAATGATGATTGGTTGTTTATAGATCAAAAAGCAACCAGTCACTGCCACCACCGCGGACTTGTACAACAAATAATCAGTGCTCTTGTCATCCCACAGGTCGTCCACAGGACAGAGCTGTTGCAGCAGTTGTTGATGATGAATAAAAAGTTGCATTTTCAGGTTGGGAAGTTGAACTCCACTTATGAAGGAAGGGAGGGAGAATAAATGGTAGGGGGGAGGAAGGAGGGAAGGAAGGAGGGAGGGAGGAATGGAGGGATGGAGGGGAGGAGGTAGGAATGCGGAAGAGGGAACAAAAGGAGGGAGGGAAGGAGGGAGGGAGTAGCTTTTGCGAGCAGCGTAGAATTAGAATGTGGCTTTCCAAAAGTGTCATCAGAACTCAACGAAATAACAAAACCAAAAGGAAAAGAAGAGAATTTCTCTTCAAATGTTTGGGCCTGAAAGCAAATTTTGTGCAACTCGATTTGTGGATCTCGATCAAAATAATCTGTTAAACGCAAGACGGGAGTCGGGATTCGGGAGACGTTCCGGCGGAATTCAATGATTCTTGTTAAAATTCCGTCCAAGACCCAACGAAGCTGCTCTGCTTCTGACCCTCGTTTCATCGACTTAATCAAACGAACGGAATGCAACGTTGGAAAAATGTAACTCATCAAATACACAAAAAGAGTGAATGATTTATACCTCGCCCCAAAACCTGTCAACAACTTCTAAATTCTCCCTTGCTCTAGTTGTCCCATAAACAAGGATCACATGTAAACAAGGATCACATGTAAACAAGGATCACATGTAAACAAGGATCACGTATAAACAAGGATCATGTATAAACAAGGATCACATGTAAACAAGGATCACATGTAAACAAGGATCATGTATAAACAGGGATGACATTTAAACAAGGATCAGATATAAACAAGGATCACACATAAACAAGGATCATACATAAACAAGGATCATACATAAGCAAGGATCATACATAAGCAAGGATCACATGTCAACAAGGATCGTGTATAAACAAGGAAAACATAATTATATACAAAGATCACATGTCGGGGAAACGGGAAACAGATGACAACAACCCCTCTCCCCCTGCTTACTAACAGATTCACATCCGACTCCACGCTCCTCCCACTCCTCCCTTCACACTTCCCCGCCCGACAGGCTTCAGAGCTTTGGAGTTGAGAGGCTTAAACCGTCGGGAAACAGGGGGTGGTTTTGGAAATACCTGTGGATTCCAGCACAAAGAGATGGAACTTATGTGAAATTGGCTTAGACGCAGAAATCGCAGCACCATGTATGATCAGCAGCCCCCCCGCGGCCAAGAACTCTGCACTATGTCAATCCCAGAGAAAAATAAGAATGAGCCCCGAGTTAAGTGACTTTTAAGGAGAAAATGAAGGAGAGCCCCTTGATGTCTGGGCTTTGTTTACACCAGTTATTAAGCTTTTCCCTTATTTAATTTCTACTACAATCATAATAGATCAGGGCGCTGTTTGAAGACATGCTCAATAGCACTCTGGATAAGAACTGGACTGTTTACTTTTTTAATAACGCTACACTTCTGTAAGTGATGCTCGATCGACATGACAGCGACAATGCTACCGAACTGGCAACTTTCCAATCATGACACAACCCGCTCTACTTCTTTAGCCACTGGCCCCTAACTGAGTTGTGCCATCCCTTAATTACTGTATGACCCCCCCCCCCAATTAACCAATTAGCTATTAACAGGTGAACCAATTAGCTAACTAACAGAGGCTTGGGATAACATGTGTTCACACTTTTTAAAAACCTCTTAATACCAAAAAAAACATTTTTTAAGCAGTTTGTTGTTTGATAATCATTGATCCGTGGATCACTCCGTCCAACATCAGCAATGTATGTTGCATAATGGTGAACGGAGAGAGAGCGATGACCGGAGGACGGAAGAGAAGATGAGCGATGGAAATGGGAGGAATGGGAAAAATGGTAGAGCACTGTCCAGAGGAAGCGAGAGGGAGGGAGAGTCCAGTGGGGATACGCGTCAGCGTGGAGGGAAGAGGAGATGGATTGACACGCAAGAGGAGTGTGGTGGAGCAGGCAGAGGGAATATGAAGAGACTGAGAGATACACAGGGTGGCACATGAACACAGGGACAAACAAACGTATAACAAACAACCTTATAGAAAACAATCATGAACAAATAACCTTATAGAAAATAACCTCATAGTAAATAACCTTATGGAAAATAACCTTGTAGAAAATAACCTTATGGAAAACAACCTCATAGAAAATAATGTCATAGTAAATAACCTTTTAGAAAATAACCTTATAGAAAATTACCTTATGGAAAACAACCCCGTAGAAAATAATGTCATAGTAAATAACCTTATAGAAAATCACCTGATAGAAAATAACTTCATAGAAAATAACCACACAGAAAAAAACTCATAGTAAATAACCTTATAGAAAATAACCTCATAGTAAATAACCTTATAGAAAATAACCTCATAGTAAATAACCTTATAGAAAATAACCTCATAGTAAATAACCTCATCGTAAACCTTAGAGAAAAAAACCTGATGGAAAATAACATCATAGGGAATAACCTCATAGGAAGTAACCTTATAGAAAATAACCTCATAGTAAATAACCTTATAGAAAATAACCTCATAGTAAATAACCTCATCGTAAACCTTAGAGAAAAAAACCTGATGGAAAATAACATCATAGGGAATAACCTCATAGGAAGTAACCTTATAGAAAACAACATCTTACAAAATAACTTTATAATAAGTAAACTCATAGGAAATAAGCTTATAGGAAATAACCTTATAGAAGAGAACCTCATAGAAAATAACCTTATATAAAATAGCCTCAAAGAAAATGACCCCGGAGAAAATAACTTAATAGAAAATAACCCCATAAACAACCTTATAGAAGTAACCTTACAGAAAATAACCCAATAGAAAATAACAAAATAAAAAATAACGTAATTGAAAATAACCTGAGAGAAAACAACGTCATAGAACATAGCGTCATAGAAAAAAACCTAAAAGAAAATAGACATGTATACAGGTATAGGAACAGTAGTAATCACCATTGTAGGTAGAGACTATAAATTCAACCTGACAAGCCTGCGTGGTGGTAGGCTGCTTTTACTGTGCCACAATAACACAAATGCTTAATATTCAATTAACCTACTTGACAAATATGAACGCGTTCATTTTGTAATTCATTTGAAATATTTAACACGTTACAAAGATTAATGCAATTTTCATAGCTGTGTGTTGTTTACCCCAGAGCCACACCGGAGGTGACACATGATGTCAGCGACGCATCAGCAACACCAAAGCGCCGCGTCATTTGTCGAAACGTCAATTCCTTCTGGTTCTGGGTCCATCCTCCTTTCTGTCCGACGCGCTAGTAAAATATGGAAAGCCATTGGGGATAAAAAAAACGTCCGGCAATATACGCCTAAGCAAGGCAAGATGGACCACGTACAATATACCCACGTTAACGCGGAAGAAATGGCCGCCGTTAGACCGCCACATTGTCCACGTACAAAATACACCTGTTAACAACGGAAAATTGAGCGTCTTCAGGCGGCCGAAATGCACACGTCAAAATTGTACGTGTTGACAAAACATATCGCTTGTATAGACTACTCCCCTGGGTGGCAGCAGAGTCCTAGCCATAACACTTTCAGGGAGCCTACCCTATGTTATAGAATAACGTATACTGTAGAGCAGAGGTAGCCGACGCGGTGCCAGTCGCCCACAGGGCATGTTCTAAAAATATTACATTACATTACATTACATTACATTACATTACATTGCATTTAGCAGACGCTTTTATCCAAAGCGACTTACAATTATTCAAACACCGACGGACGCAGCCGTCAGGAGCAATTAGGGGTTAAGTGTCTTGCTCAAGGACACTACAGCGTGCTAGCAGGAGGAGCCTGGGATCGAACCAGCAACCTTTAGATTAGTAGATGACCAGCTCTACCTCCTGAGCACTAGTCACAATGTTATTTAATTATTTTTGAATCAATTATACTTGCATTGATGTAGATTCGAAAATTACAAAATTCTATATAAAATTTAAAAAACAAAAATGTTTGATGTATATATGACCTTTTCTGGGGTCAAAGTTCTATTTCGCGCGCAAAACAAACCTCCATCTCACTGTTGCGGAGACAAGCAAGCGGGCGCAGCTACGACGGGGAGCTCGATGCGGTGTTTACGGCCAAAAACGAAAGAAAAACATGGCAGAAAAGCGAAAGCAAACTTACCATTTTCACGACGATTGTGAGGAAGAGTTATTTTCTTCCCACTAATAGACATGTACAGACAAGGAAAGAGATAACAGATGTTTTCAGTGAATCACCATGGCAACGTTAAACTCAAATATTGTACAAAAATGTGGGAAAAAAAAGTTCAAAAAGTGTAACAGATGTGATGATTTGTTAAAAAAATGCTACAGATGTGTGATTAGTACAAATTTGATGGCGTTCATGATTTGTTCAAGAATGTTACAAAGGGAGTGGTTTGTAAAAAAGGGACATGAATTGAAGATGTGACAGTTAATGATTTCATAAAAAATGTTACAGAAGTGATCATTTGTACAAAAATATACCAGGTGTGATTTTGAATTAAATGCTACAAACGTGCTCGTTCATACAAAACTGTCAGTAAAGATGTTTACAAAAATGTCAGAGATGTGATCTGACTTTCAAATGTTGAAACAGATTGAGATTAACAGAAATAAATACTGTTGCATGTTAAAACATATCTGTGTTTCCTACCATGGGAAATCATTGTTAATTATTGCGAGGAATCATGAGCATTAACATGTGATCAGACAGTCTCTTCACATATATGAACATTTATGATTTTGATATTTATGATTATTTATTATAATAATATTATAATTAAAGGTGAACAGTGCAACTTTATGTTATTCAGGACGTTTGTCGTAAACATGTAGCCCTTCGTATTACCGTATCCGTACCCTTGAGGTAGCTCTCAGTTTCAAAAACGTTGGTGACCCCTGCTGTAGAGCTACCAAAGCCTACTACAGAATATTTCTTGGTATTAGTTGTAGTTGTGCTAGCCAATTTTGGTTGATCTAGTTTAAATTACAAATGAGCCTCCTCCAGCCTAGTGTTACATCATTTAAACCATTATTGTAAACCAATGTTAGTGTTTTTTCTTATTGTTTGATTGGGCTGTAGCAGCCTAGGCTCCAAACATTTATTTTTTTAATATGAAATAACATTGACTTTGTTGTTCATAACCCACTGCAGTCGAGTGAAATCAAACAGCATATTTATAAATGTTGCTTTTCAAAGGTATATCTTTATGTTCATATTCTCCTATGTCTTATTGGAATTGTGTGATCTGGAATGTTTATTTAAACTGGTACCACCTTAACAGTCCCATTGAGGTCAGCTATGTGGGAGTATTGCCGACTCATAATAAATTATTTATGATTCACAAATAATTGCAGTAAAAACATTACGGCACAGACACACATATGGACCTGCACACATGTGAACACACATGAGAAGCACTTACTCTGGAGGCAAACCTGGCCTGGCAATTATAATATGTAACATGTTCCAACTAATAGGATTCTTTAAACTGATTTCTAACAGAGAAGCTGCCCATGGAGCATCGATAATATTTTTTATTGAAGGTGCTCCGTCCATTAAGAGCACTGCCTCTTGCGGAGCCTTGGGAAACATCCACGAACAAGAGGACCGCATTATTTTCTCCCACATGATGACAGCGGACCTTCGAGGGCACTCCATGTGCGCCAATGGCCTCCAGAAAACTCTCCAGAACAGTATTGTGCGATTGTTGTCGGAGGCCTTGAGAAAGACCTGCCGTATTGTCAATCCCACCCTGTATTACTATACTCCATTGACAGCAGTAAAGGAATAAAGAATGTGTTGGTCTATTATAGTTCTGTATTAGAGTTCTGTGTGCTAGGTATCCAAACACGAAAAAAAAGAAGGATGATGTCACAAGAAGGATCTAAACTGCAATACGTTTTTACTACTGAGCCAAGTCCAAAACTGGAGTAGGCGTATGGGTGCCATTTTTTATATCCATTTCCCCCTGACAAAGTCCATGTTGCCACATACCTGATTAAATTGTGATTGCCATCAATGTGCCACAAAGAGTTTGGCCCTGCTACTTGATCGGTCCGTCTCTGCTCCCTCTGGATTGGTCCTGATCAAGCTCCGTGGAACTCTACGTCGCTGTACTATGATCCCCTCCGCTGACAAGTCGCGCTCTGACAGCCTCTGGACCAAGTTCATCATTTCCAGCGACCGGCTCTCTAAATCTGTCATCCAGAGTCAGGGTCAGACAGAGTCGTGTAACGAGCCCTCAATGACAGATTGAACTCCCTGTTGATACAGAAATAAAAGAAGATGCAGCCACTTCATACGGTATTCATATTAAGGGTAAAAGCGGGTTGAGGTAATGGATGGGTGCCTTTTGTGGCTAGAATTACTGTAGTTTGGAACTTTTAGTCTTGCTTGTACCCAAAATGACATTGAATGCAAACATTTACAAGTGTTGATTTGTGAAAGAGTAGGCCTATGTCATACCAGAGCTCTTGTGCCATTTAGCCATTCTCATGAATTAAGCAATGTCCCTGCCCTCATGCGTTGCTTCACAGATTGCTTTGATACAATCATGGTGTCCGCTATCCGTTGAGTAGTAAAGTTGAATTCAAGACTGAACTGCAATGGGTGTGGACGACCGGTTCGACCAGACGCTCAAAGAGACCAGGAGCCTTGGCCAACTGAAAACACGAAAACAACCATTTAAAATATCACAATCTTTGCAAACATCACTCATAGTTTCAATTCATAAAAGAAACCAATGCCAAAAAACTGTTAGGTGACTAAGCCACATTGCTTTCAGTAGGCGATACCTGTAGATCTGACAAAAAAAAGGAGCCGGGGGCTGTAGCTTCACCTCAAAGGTGAGTGTTCTCAACTCTTGAAGAAACTCAATCCTGCATTTCATCTGCCAAGTCAGGCTCAGTCAATTGCACTTTTGCCCA
>NC_137191.1:9820064-9847564 GCF_960531495.2 Zeus faber
CAAGAGTGTCTCCTAGTTCGCAGCCTTTTGCTCCCGTTAAGGAACTCCTAAATCAAATCTGATTCATGCAATTTACACAAATTCAGAAACTACATTTTATTACATCACATAACATACATTATACATTGGAACATTGGTCGTGGATTTTGGAACAATTCATATTCAATTTACTCTTACAAAAAATGTGGAACTCTTCTATTCCTATCAAACATTGTTCTGCCTATGACTAATATTAAGTGGTTTGATGCTACAGTACCAACCAAATGTATACATTCCCAGGCGCTTTGGACGAAAGCGTCGGCTAAATAACATAATCTTATGTAATATTTGAACACTTGTGGATTTTTTGTATCAATATTTAACTTGGATTAGGCAACATACGCCTCAAACCGTCCCAAGGCCGCACGGCCCTCCCTGCGATCTCTGCCAACCCCATTTGGGGGTCTAGCACCCCATGTTGGGAATCCCAAGCTTACTGTGTATAAATACAATATATACAGAATATACTACTACGGTGAAAGCTGAAAAACAAGCACTTATGTACAGTATGCATTCCCATATGTTGTTTGCTGATATTTTTAATTGCAACGCAATCACAGTAGACGTGCCCACACCTTTCTATCTTTCAGTCTTCCTTCCTACTAATTCTCGATAGACCTGTGTGTGTGTGTGTGTGTGTGTGTGTGTGTGTGTGTGTGTGTGTGTGTGTGTGTGTGCGTGTGGTGTACGGATGGTGCGCGAGCCCCGAGCCCCGTGCGCATGCGCGTCTGTTGATACGCAGCTAATAACCCCCCATTTGTTTGTCCTTCAGTGTAATGGCCTCCATAAATCACATCATATTCTCCTCCGAGATCCCTCACTCCCCCTCTCATCTAGCCTTGTGCTCTCCACCTCCACCCTCTCTACCTCCCCCCATCCCTGCATTTTAACCCCCACCCCGCCAGGCCTCTGATGAGGTCCGCTGATCGAACCTTGTGTTTTCTGAGAGGCCTTTTCATTTGTCTGCTCAAGTACTGCTCCACTCTTCTCTCTCTCTCTCTCTCTCTCTCTCTCTCTCTCTCTCTCTCTCTCTCTCTCTCTCTCTCTCTCTCTATATATATATATATATATATATATATATATATATATATATATATATATATATATATATATATATATATATAAATATACAGTAATATTATATCATGAATGAAGGGCATTTAAGTAGAAGCATGCAATGGTGATTTCCTCATCTCAAACAATTTATTGAAACAAAAGCCAACAACAGTGGTGGGTTTACCACAACAAAAAATGTCAATGTCTCACTCACTCTTCTTGAAGGGGTCCCTCGTCCAGCGTCAATGCTCCCTGGCCCGTGCAAGACGATGACGGCTGTGCCTGGTGGTGTGGTCAGGTACCCTTGCAGGTCGTCTAGCACGCAGACCACGCTGATGTCAACGGTTTTGAATGGTCTGACGTGACACTTGGGTGCCTCTCACCTCCCTTAAATGTGCCTGGAGTTGAGTGGCATTATCATCCGGTTCCGCAGGGCACTGCTCACAATGAAGCGCTCATCAGTGTGGGATGTGGCCAAAGGACGGCCACTTCTATGCCTTTCTGTGACTCTTCCAGTCTCTGTATCTCTGTTGCAACCTGCTGATGACGCTCTGTGACACTCTAAGCTCAGTGGCCACTTCCCTCTGACAACATCCTGTTTGAAGCCCGCAATGGCGAGGTACTGTTGATCAGTTGTTAGGTGTCGTCTTGGTCTCATGATGTCAAAATGTGAACAGCTTGATGAAGAGGACTTTAAATACCAATTCTAATTGAACCATGAAATTTATTGGTCGATTCATGGATCAAACACCTGTTGTGAATTTTGCCGTTCAGCTCCTTGTTGGAGAACAGCAAGTTGTGAAAAAAGTACTGAAACATTGAACAGTTGGACATGTGCAGTCAAAAGTTGAGAGAAGGTCAAATTAAGTTCACCTGTAAAGGTTATAGTGTATTTTAGGTTCATCCTGAAATTTCACCCGAAAGCCGAATATATAACTTTATATAACTTTATAAATACGCGAATATAACTTTTTGTGAGTAGTGTATATATATTTCTCTCTCTTTCTCTCTTTCACTCTCTCTCATTGAGTACAACAGTAGTATAGATTTTATGTATGACGAGTTGCTCTCTTCTTTCTTTCTGGGGGTTATATGGATAGATGGATGGATGGATGGATGGATGGATGGATGGATGGAAGGAAGGAAGGAAGCAAGGAAGGAAGGAAGGAAGGAAGGAAGGAAGGAAGGATGGATGGATGGACAAGTGTTTAAGGGAGTGTTGGTTTTGTTTTTCAGATATAATGACAGTATGTAGCCCAAAACAAAATGGTGAAGCTGATTGAGATGATTTGGGTTCAGCGAGGAAGCCGAGGAAGAGGATGCAGAACGGTTCTCTGCTGTGTACAGTGTTTCCACCAAGGTTCATTTTCTGTTTTATTTTTCTTCAACTGGTTTAGTCTCGTTCTCTCTCTCTCTGATTTATACTCATCTTGTCATTGTTGTCACAGTATAGAGCATCTTTACACAATAGTCTTTACGTATAGAGACACGTGCACACCACACACACACACACACACACACCATCACCATAAGAGAAAAATGCATATGCACACACACACACACACACACACATACACACACAAACCATGTGCACACGTGCACCATATGAGCCTCCTTATATGAGCCACCAAATTATTCACATTATTCACATTATTCACATTATTCACATTATTCACAAGTCCCCAGGCTGGATCCCACTGTTCACTTGCAGCCACCATCAACACTCACTCAATACGCACACACACACACACACACACACACACACACACACACACACACACACACACACACACACACACACACACACACACACCACATACACACAGAAAAATCCATATGCACGCTCAAACCACGTGCTTGACACACATGCACGTTACGAGCAGGCTGTGGCATGGTGGCATGGTGCTTGCACTCAACGCAAGAAGGTCCTGGGTTTGACTCCCGCCTTTGGTGCCGTTGACACCGTGCTCAGGGCTCCCCATCAGGGTCTTTTCTGTGTGGAGTTTGCATGCTCTCCCAGCGCTCACATGGATCGCTTCCAACAGGAAAAAGGACCCCTATTTAAAAAAAAAATGCAGAACACTTTCCTGTCCTGTCCCTGACCACAACATGGGTCCACCACCTGGAATTGGTCCCCGGGCGCTGACATAGTGACATAGTGCCCACTGCCCCTGGAGGAAGGACGGCTGGTGCGGAAGAGATGCGGAGAGAATTTAACCACTCCCTGTGTATGTGTGTTCAGTGAATTTGGGCCTGTGAGACAAATACAATTATTTTTCTTCTGATGGTTTGTGGCCTGCACACATAAAAACCTCCTTGTCAACTTCAAAGCGCCATCTCTCAGGCGTACATCACTGTATGGACACTGCATTAGATCTGAACAGAGAAATGCTTATTTATAGATATACACATATAGATATATACACACACACACACACACACACACACACACACACACACACACACACACACACACACACACACACACATATAAGAAAGGGGTCCATGGGCTAAAAAAATTATTTGAGGACAATTTATCTCTTGTTTATTGCTTATCTTCGACATTTTTTTATTGTTTATTGTTCAATGTTTGGCGTATTGTATATTGCCATTCATCCATCCATCTATCTATCTATCTATCTATCTATCCATCTATCTATCTATCTATCTATCTATCTATCTATCTATCTATCTATCTATCTATCTATTTATCTATCTATCTATCTATCTATCTATCTATCTATCTATCTATCTATCTATCTATCTATCTATCTATCTATCTATCTATCTATCTATCTATCTATCTATCTATCTATCTATCTATCTATCTATCTATCTATCTATCTATCTATCCATCTATCTATCTATCTGTCTATCTATCCATCCAATCGCAGATGGTTATTCCTAGTGGTGATCCAGTTTATTCTGTTGATATATTGTACAAGGTACAGCACTAATAGCCTTCTCAAAGTAGTCTATTTGTTGACATGTGTATTAGTGAAAATGGGAACAAAACCAACGAGCTTCTTTGTTTTACTGCAGACTAATGCAAAGAGTGAAGGCTGCCACCAATTGCTCTCAATGCAGCTGGGAGTAAAAGTCAAGCCCACGGTGTCAGTTTAAGCGTTAGTTCAATGTTTATGATGTGATGTATTTGTGATATTGCCGCTTCCCTTGTTCTCGCGCCGTCCTCTGAAATGAGACTAAAAGGCCGTTTTGGTTTGTTTTTATGTTTTGTTTCCCAAGCTGATTAACCTTTTGAAAGGCAACTGTTAAATTCCAACTACACTGCCAGTGTTTTTAATCCCATTTTCTACTAATGCAGTCCCAAAATAACAGATGGACTCTGGACTCCAAACTATCAAACCTGATCCAAATATATATACTGTATATGTATATATATATATATATATATATATATATATATATATATATATATATATATACCTATTTTATTTCATATTTTCATTTTATCTGTGTTATTCCATTTCCCTTGATAGGAATTTGGCACATGAAACCAACAATTAATTTGTTAAAAAGCCAAATACTTCAGCAGGGAAATTAAAATGTTAGGCCTCCTACTTTTTAATGATTTTGACATTGCTTCTATTAAATCTTCAAACAGTGATAAGTTGCGAATCCAACAATAAAATGTATATCACAGTAAGATCAAATTCCACAGTAGAAAGCTAATTTCGCACTCAAATGAGTTTTCACTCCGCATTTTTTATACAAATTTTAAAGGTGAATATTATAGCGATTATATATATTTATATATACAGTATACACAGTATATATATATATATATATTTTTATATATATATATATATATATATATATATATATATATATATATATATATATATATATATATATATATATATATATATATATACTGTATATATATATATACTGTGTATACTGTATATATAAATATATATATATATATATATATATATATATATACTGTATATATATATATATATATATATATATATATATATATATATATATATATATATATATATACTATGTGTGTGTGTGTGTGTGTGTGTGTGTGGGTGTGTGGGTGAACTAGCGCTGTCAATTGATTGAAATATTTAATTGCATTGAATCACATGAGTGTCCATTGTAAATCATGATTAATCATAAATTAATCGTACATTTTTCATCTGTTCAAAGCGTACCTTAAAGGGATATTTCTGGAGTGTGTAATACTCCTATTAACATTGGAATGGACAATTATGGTTGCTAAAAACCAAATGTGTATAATGTATGTTCATTGGAAATCACTTCACAACCCAAAACAATGACAAATATTGTCCAGAAATCCTCAAAGGTAGTGCATTAATACATTTAGCATAAAAAGGACCAGGGGCATTTGTCCTGAGATCCGAACCAACCATAAAAGCAAATGTATCAATGCCCAGACAAGTTTTTCCCTAGATATTACAGAGCCAACCCGATGCAGGTCCGAGGTGAAGTGTCCGGTGGTTCGGGTGCTCTACATCAGACCACTACTGGTCTTATGGTCAAGTTTGCATTGTTGTGTTTTTTATTGGTGCCGATAGCAGCATTTTCACTCCCACTGTGGATGTAGACTGTGTATTGATGTGGATATATATATATATATATATATATATATATATATATATATATATATATATATATATATATATATATATATATATATAAATATATATACATATAGTTGTTTAGCGAGGTACAACTATATGTTGTAGATACAAGTATATGTACAACTATATGTATATAGTTGTACCTACAACTCTATATATATATATATATATATATATATATATATATACATATAGTTGTAGGTCCAGCAGCAAACGATCCACATCAACACACAGACTACATCCACAGAAATCCACAAAAAATAATATATTTATTTATTTTATTTAGTTATGCAACATCATTTATCAATTTATTTTTTATTTTTTAATATTATTATCATGGGTTTTTTTTTGCTGCCTACCCAGACTGAAAGCTCACAACACATTAATGTTTTTTGTTGCTGACAGGGAGTGGATGTTGTTTGTAACTTGGGATCACCCCTCAAAGAAAATCAGTTCCCGTGCGCATGCATGTTCCCTCAAACACACCCACTGAAGAGATTATCTTCACATAAACAGCGGCTAATTATGTAGCTGTCTTACCATACAGTCTGTGGGCCAGTATTGATTGATTGCTCTTCTGTGGCAAATGTTAATTCCATAATCATCCTTACTCCCTGAAGTTAAGCAGCAGAAGTTAAACGACAGTTTTAAAACACTACCGGCCCATTTTTGGGTGAATTTAATATGCAAGAGCAGTCTCACATGTCACTGTTTATAACACATAGCGTTTATCCTTTGCTGGACGGGGCCGTATATAAGAACAACATAGTTTTGACGAACATTGAGAGTACACCCAGTTCTCCAGTAGAATTTGAAGAGAACAACGACAACAATCCGGGACAGTGTTGAGGATGAGGTCACGTGGTTGTTCTTTCTTTGCCTTCCCGCTGTTTCAAAGACGAAACCATCAAAACGAAAACACACACAACATATACTGTCGGCCATCAAATATTTATATACTACATGACTGTACACAGGCAGCCTGGAGCTAGGCACTTATTCCCTGTTTTGTCACTTTTGCTTTATGTCACAGTTCTGATGTTATAAGGCAAAATTGGCGCTTTATCGCCCATATGTGGTTTGACATCATAAATCCACTCTGGAGAGAATGAAAGTAAGAACATTCAGCGTGTGTGTGTGTTATGGGGATATTAAAGTAAAGGGATAAAAACACAGCCTGAGCAGGCATCAGGTGAGGAACTGCAAGCTTATGAATCCAGCCTTAATGCCACCACATTATTCACATTATTCACAAGTCCCCCAAGCTGGATGTTGCTGTTCACTAGTTACTAGCTATTCCCTCATATTCGCTCACTCCCTTTCGGTTGCTGTCATATTCACCGTGTGTGTGTGTGTGTGTGTGTGTGTGTGTGTGTGTGTGTGTGTGTGTGTGTGTGTGTGTGTGTGTGTGTGTGTGTGTGTGTGTGTGTGTGTGTGTATACAGTATATATATTCAGAGACTACGAATAAAGTGAAGTAAGTGCCTACTTCCTCCATTTTACTGTTACTTCACTTATAACCGCAGCACATTATTTAGTTTAACACTTGTTATATAAGGCCAATAATGTGAGCCTGTCGTAGTCTAGCCATCCTGGAAGAAGTCTTCCATTGTTTTAAATCCCATGTGTTGTTGTTTTTCTTCTGGGAGTATTTCCTCAACCAGGTTAGGGGTAGGAGTAAGGCTAGGGGATGGTATCAATATGTGATCCACCGCAGCAAAACTCGCATTGTTGCACATTTCTAAAATTAGCACGAGCCATCAAAGAAAATCACAAGATTTTTCCAGATTTGTGTTTCTTTGTGTTTTTCATTATCTCACAACACATTTTCAAAGCCGAGTTTGATTTATAAATAGTAGAAAAATGTTAAACCGTGGAGATATATATTCCCATTAAATTACATGGGGAAACACAGTTCACTTACCGAGGGAAGAGGGCTGAACAACGCCGATCGATCGTTTCCTTTAAGGCGACAGTCCAGGTGAAGATCATTCATCCATGTTCCATGTGATGTGAAGTCACAATGTAAAACCGATTTGATAAAGTTCAGCCTTAAATCTTACCTGTTTTATACACACACACCTCGATTCATTTTTGTGTAGGCGGCATAACATGCGAATAAGGAAAGCTGACGTCACTTCCCTAAACAAGATGCGGAGCCTTCGAAAAACTTTGAGGGTGATTGTCTCAGAAACACAGTTTGCTGCACCTTCGTCATTAACAAGCCATAGCTTTAAAAGATAATTGCTTGATTCACACAAGTGACACCTTGATTTGAAGTTTGATTCTCCACTTTAAAATGACACAAAAAAAAAGTGAAAAGGCATCAGAAGTACCCAAAATTTGCAGTGGGTCACGTATGAAGCCCTATGAGACCTTAATCCCAGCTCTATAGAAATAAACTTCACTTGAATACTTGGAGTCAAAGTTTGGCCACAAAACCCCAAAAGGCCCCAAACTAAAGTGGTTTACCTTCAGCAATTACATTTTCCAATGGTGGAAACAACTGTGTCAATTGTGGAAAGAACTGTGTCAGCGTTTGAAACAACATTGTTGACACCCCTGGAAGGGTTTCCAATATAGCAATTTCTCATCTCTATGTGCCGTCTGCCTTACCGTCTCACCGTCTAATGTCACTGGTGTGGGTGCCTTCATCTTCAACTGGTATTGGTCATACAATAGACATTGTGAGAATACATTTTTGTTGCTGTTATTAAAGAAAACTTTCTCTTTCAAGGAAGCATTCCTTACTGTTTTCTGCCATTTTCAAGTTTCAACTACAGGCCATCGTCGGCCTTTTCAGGGTTTCCAATGTTAATCATTTTGCTGCCAAGTAATTGAAAAGTTGCCACTTTGAAAATGATCAAGGTTCAATCAAAGGCTAGAGTGTTTTGGTGCTAATATATTCAATCAAACATTTTTGTCATGCTAGCAAAAGAGTTATGCAATGTCAAGGAAAAAAGGTCAACGTTTATTTTGTTGTTTATAATTAACTGCACCTGTTGGTAGGTTGACATTGTTTACTTGATGATGGTAACCATGTTAACAGCACAGGCTGAGCAGGCTAGGCAGCTGGCTAGTGGTGGACTGATTATGTTCGCACCTTGGCTGGTGTGCGGCAACGTGTGGATGGGATGGTCATAAATCCACTGTGAAGTGTATTCAGTGAGATAGGGCAAAAGGGAGGTGTTGTTTTATTCCTCCATTTCTTATCAAAGAGTTGGGGGGCATGACATTGTTGAGATATTTCTGCAGCAGGGATGGACTAAGCCTAAAAATGGTGCTGGACATTTACCTGGAACGGCGTACGACCCCTGTACTCTATACTCAACCCCCTGACGCTCAATGAAAATTCACATTCTCACGCCGGTTCCTAAATGCCTCCATTTACTTGGAAAACAGTCACAGCTGGAACAGCAAATCAGTTATATTTCCAGGACACACATACTATGTTAAAATCTTACCTATTTTACACAGCGATCAAGAAAGAGATCAAATTGGCTTGCTTACTGTATGCAACCGTTTCATTTGATGATCTGAGTTACAGTTTAACTGGGTCCTATATGTTATTCTTCTGTTCAGTAACATCATTAATCAATATGCAGTTTGTCAATTGACAATATCACCTTTGAAATACAAGTTAAAAGCACTCGCTGTTAAGGCCTTAGTCCTTCCCTCGCAAATGCCTGACTGCTGGTAACTATTGACTGCTAGAAATCTCGACGCTGAGGGGATATCTGAGACACAGACAATAAAATCTTATTCCAGACATAAAACGTGGCTCCAAAACGTTCTCCATTCCATCAAATGGGTCTCTTGAGCATCCGTTTACAGTTGCATCAGTGAGGGAAGAGCCGAATCAGGGCTGCTCCACGGTCCCCATGGTTGTTGGGGGAATTCCTTGTCCTTCAGTCGCTACAGCTACGGCAAACGGCTGCCTACAAAACCGGACACTGCAACATTTTAAGACAATCAAGTGTGTACATTTTGTTGTAAATATGATATACAGGGAAGCATCAGTGAGCAAGTTGTACCATCTCAGTACTGGAGCTCATCCGCCCTTCACGCTTCCTTTTTTTTTTTTAGCTCAAACTGTAAACTTTGAACTGTCCACAGTTTATTTGCTATCAAAACTATGCGAATGGCATTGCTCCCCCGAATGGCCAACCGGGGAACACGGTATGATGTCACTGGAGCACCGGAAATGCAATAATCAATATGCAACAGGGAAGATATTTGGTTCATGGATATTTGGTTCTGGTCCTCAAATTTCCAGGCACTCTTTGCCTCAGTCCAAGCCTGATGTTGTGCCGCCTCTCCAGGCATGTTCTTCTGCCTCCGTACCCCTTTCTTCCGTCTCCTCAAATTTTCTCTCCTGCAATCCCTTCCAGACCTCCCTGTACAGCTACAACCATTCCACTGAAGCAGAGTGGATATACTGTACATCCTCTCTAGTTTTTGTCTGCTGATATTTGGACGACAATGTGACATTATCTTCAGAGAAATTCTTGGGGGTAAGAGAGTGACGCAGTGTGTTCCCGCAAACTGCACTTGTTTGGCTTCATTCTATTGCAACAAATACACCTACAAAAAAACATTCTGTATTTTTTTTCGTTGGAGAGACGGTGAACCTTTATGCCGGATCACGGAGAACAGATGCTTTATGCCACTCCAAATAAGTTGTGCGTGGGCCTTCACGTAACGTAAAGGATCTCCTGGTGACCATGCGATCAATGACGGGAACTTAGCAAACGCAAGTGAGCAAATATATATGCATACAACAAAAAATAAGAGGAATTTAACTTATTTGGGGATTCTCATTGATAAGTGTGAGACTTGGCAGCTCTGTATAGCAATCATTTAAAAACATAATTTTATAATATTATTTTTGTAACGCAACTGCGGGGGGGGGGGGGGGGGGGGCGCGGTCATTTGGAAAATATCTGTGAAAGTATCACATTTGGTGGCAAATATCCCAATAGTCTCTCCTTGCACAGTCGTCTTGATGTTTTCCTCTTTTTTTGAACAGCTGATTCAAGCAGCACCACAATGTATTAAGGTGGTGAATCAATGACCCACTCGCTTCCACAGACTCAGACTGGAGCAGGTGTAGTGTAGCGTCAGCCAAAACCAGACTGAGGACTCTGGGTAGACTCATTGCAAAGAATGAAGCGGGGAAGTCCTGGCAGTTTTTGCCTTGTATATATTGTATATGTGGGAGCTCGATCTGCAGCATTACCGCTGCACATGCTCACTTCCAATTCCGGTCTCCATTTTCCCTGTGACCTCTCTCGGTAACTGAACAAAGTACTCCCCACAAATACAAATGTCCCATTATATTATCGTATTATTTAAATCACCTCTCGCAGACTGTTCACCCCCACGAGCGCAGTTTTCCAGTTTTGCTCAGAGCATTTTGTGCGACGTTTCAAGCCGGTATTAACATTTTTCAGAAAGTACCAATGTTCAACAATGGTGGCTGTGGTTCCCTGGAATAAGAAATATTCAATTTTAGAGCAAGAGACTTGCTCGGGGCAGCACAGCACACCCCGGTTTCTACAAAATGTTCCAATCGTGAGTCCCTCACGTGGTGTGCTGTGCTGGCCCCAAAATACTGCTGATATTGCTTCCGCTGACTGAAACCTCCTGCCCCATTCTCCTTTGAGCTATGATTGTTTTAACAACAAAAAAAAAACAGTGACTTCCTGGTTGAATGTTGAGCAATGTTCAACAAAATCAGAATGTGTTTATTCGGCAAAGTAAATTTTCATACAAGGAATTTGTCAAGGTAAAAAAATGGTGCATTGCTACACAGACCATTAGTATAGAAAAATCTTAACAGTATGAAAGAAGAGAAAGAAAAAAATATACAAATATAAAAGAAATGTTGAATAAAATAACATACATATACCCAAATATACTAAAATGTACAGAATATACCAAATATTATTCTATGCACACGATAAGTTACCTTAAAATGCAATAGCCGTCAGTATGGTTGCTAGTATGGCTGTGAGTAAAAAAATATAAATATTTATACAATATGTGTGATATGTTACAGAATATGATAATTCACCTGTCAGTGAATTTCAAGTTGTGGCTGGTTGTTATGTACACAGTTAGGTAACACCTTTCAGCGCATTGATGCTTTCTCTCTCTACCAGCCCCAGAGAGATTTGTAGCGGTTATGAAAGTGAATGTGATTGATTTACACTTTGCATTCCAACAAAATAAATAATTAGGCAGAATTAGGCGGCTTCCACATAGGACGCGCAGCACAGCGTGCAGCTCGTGGGGGTTACTTGTTATTACTTATCTTATCTTAACTGATCTTATCTTATATTATCTGAAATGAATCATCGATTGGTATGAAAATTTTACTGCTGTCATTACTTCTGCAACAGCAACAGTGTTTAAGGTGTTATTACAATTTTAATTTTGGTTGCCCTGTATGTAATATTATATTAATTTATTATATTTATTTATTTTTAGTATTATATATTTATAAATATATATTTTGCTGCAGCCAATCATCATCACATGAAATTTCTTCACGCAACCATATTTAATTTCGATGACGTAGTGACACAGGGAATGACAGGGAATAGTCATGATCATGTCTATAAATCCCTTAGGAAGGTTGTAGAGCTCAGTAAATTTGGACACCGCTAAAATCCATTTCTCATTGCACGGATACTTCCTGTTTGTTTCAATCCTTGTTTCCATTGGCTGAGTGGAGATCTCATCACAGAGCGCTGCGCTGTTGAGCGTGATTTGAAGTCGCCGCAAGCCTGCAATACACAACAATGGAGTTCAGCTGAACCAACTCTTCTGACTCCCATTGGGAGAGAAATTGACTGCCGAAAGGAAATCTCCGAAAGGAGCCAAACTTTTCACTTGTGCTGCTTGGCGAAAAAAACCCGGTTGAGGTTAATGGGCCAATGGACATTCCTTAGAAACATATTGAAACTCTCATATCAAACCAGTTACAGTCAGCAGTTCAAATCTCCTTCAGGCTTTGGTCGCTGGTCATTCCATTAGTTAGATGTCGAGGAAAGGAGGCGAGAGGAAAACCCCTTTTTCCTTCCTTCAGTGGGCTGACAGGTCCACCAGCATCAGTACACACTCACTCAGACAAATTCAAATAATGAATGAATGAATGAATGAATTATTAAGGCCGAACAAAAGCCCCCGTCAAACACAGACTAATCTGCTCAGACCGCCCTGTCCCGGACAGGGGCGTGGTGTGCACGGCCGAGGGATTTGAACCGAACCACGTCGGCGGAAGGTAAGCGGACAGGTGTCACGAGGTGTTTAATGGCATAATTAGCTGCCAAGAGGCTGAGCAGAGAATCCATCCTTCCATCCACCCAGGCTGCGTTTCCCAAAATCTCTGGATTTATTTTGTTGGAATCCAAGCTCCTGGAAACGTTGGCACCATTGATTTGGTGTCATTTCGATTTTAGATCCATCGACTCGTCGCAGGGATGGAAACCGCAGTGGACGATGGTTCGGACATTTCTAGATGGATAGATAGATATGCAGATGGATAGATGGATGAATAGATAGATGGATCTTTTTAAACATTCTTGCCCATCATACATTCTCATTTTGTCCTTCTGTGAGCCTTGGTCCTGCTCCTATCAGCTGAGCGGATGGTAAAAATTCAAAGCTGGTTTCTTTTATCCTTTTGAAGTTCCCGGACCTGTTCACCATGAAATCAATGGCGTCCACTCTCTCCCCGCCGGGCTCGCCTCACTTCAAAGTGCTGCCGGTAAGATGGCCGCCTGGCCCCGTTTCCCACGGCGACGCCTTTTGCTTCTTCTAACCACAGATCCCCGGCTTTGAATAGGCCTCTACACTTATAGAGGCAATGGGGTAATGGAATGTAAAAATAACTGACCCTAAAAGAAAGCAGTGATTGATGGCAGGAGGGCGGGGGGGTTAGGAGAGAGAGAAAGAGCAACTAAATGAGAGGAAGAATATTTACAAAGGACATTGCAATGATTATATATATATTTATATATATATATATATATATATAAATTAAACAGAACAAAATATATATAATATTATAAAAACTGAATACATTAGAAAATAATTTGGGAAAAAATATTTATATACTGTATACAGTATACAGTATGCCCCTGTCGTGACTTATCTTATCAAAGTAGTAAATATAATAAAACAAAGTACAAAGGAATGTTCCATTATGGCGTGGAGTAGTGTTAGTGATAGTATTTCATCTCTTAAAGGGTCATAAGTTGAATGTCCTGCTGCTTATGTAATTGGTCTCCTGTGTGTAGATCTTTCCTAGAACATTTGGAATGCCTAAGGGCGGTGGGAGCGTGCGTGTGTGCATGTGTGTGTGTGTGTGCGTGCGTGTGTGTGTGCGTGCGTGTGTGTGTGTGTGTGTGTGTGTGTCTGTGTGTGGTTGTGTGTGTGTGTGTGTGTGTGTGTGTGTGTGTGTGTGTGTGTGTGTGTGTGTGTGTGTGTGTGTGTGTGACGCATGCAGGTAGTAAATGAGTATGGTAGAGAAACAATAGGAGTGGCCCATTTCCACTGTCGATGCACTGGCACTCCTGCAAGTCTGCTCCATGAATTATTAAAAACAAAGCTCTCCTTTGTGTTCCCTGAAAACAACAACAATGGAGACAAATGTGCACGTACAAAGGAAAACAGCCAGTGAATGTGAAGAAGTGTGCGTGTGAAGAAGTGTGGGTGTGTGTGTGTGTGTGTGTGTGTGCGCGTGTGTGTGTGTGTGTGTAACAGTAGCTAAAGCCATATCTGTAGAGTCATAGTCTAAATGATGTGTTTAAAACCAAACAAACACGTTGTCCTCATCGTGTGATACATCCCATTAACACCTTCTCACATTTACATTTCACATTTACATTTATTCATTTAGCAGCTGATATTGTCCAAAGCACATGGCAGCCAGATGGAGAAAAATAGAAAATATATATCCAAAACATGCACAGTCACATTAAAATGCAGCATCTTTCTTAGAATTTCTCTCAGAAAAATAAGAATAAAAAATAAAAACAATACTGTATACTGTATACATGAAACATGGAGAAACAGTGCATTTCGATTCTCTCTCTTTCTTTCTATCACTCTCAACTCAATTAAAAATCGTCATTGGCAAACCATTTGAGATTTGTGAGAAAACGAATATTAACAAAGATACAGACAGGTGTGTGTGCACACGGGGCGATAGTGGCGCAGGAGGTAGAGCGGGTCGTGCAGTAATCAGAG
The DNA here is from genome assembly GCF_960531495.2 of Zeus faber. Taxonomy (NCBI): domain Eukaryota; kingdom Metazoa; phylum Chordata; class Actinopteri; order Zeiformes; family Zeidae; genus Zeus; species Zeus faber. Next base: position 9,835,054 of record NC_137191.1, read on the forward strand.
GGTTCCTGGTTTGATCCCCTGTTCTCCTGGCAGCATGTCGAAGTGTCCTTGAGCAAGACACTGAACACTGAAGTGCCCTCGATGAGCTGGTGTGCACCTTGCATGGCTGTCGCTGCCATGAATGAATGGGTGAATGTGAGGCGTGTATTGTAAAGCGCTTTGAGTGGTCGCAAGACTGGAGAAGCGCTATATACATACTATTATTATTTATGATGATGATGAATCAAATAATATTTAAAAAACTGAAATAGGTACAGATGACGTGATGTGGCGCCAAAACAGCTTTGACCGGTGTGGCAGGGCATTATTCTGCTGAAAGAGGCCACTGCCATCAGGGAATACGATTGCCCTGACGGGGTGTACTTGGTCTGCAACAATGTTTAGGTAGGTGCTACGTGTCATATCCCACCCCTTGACAGGTGCCACGTGGAACGAGATGAGCAATGTTATTTACCACACCTGTCAGTGGTTTGAATGTTATTTCTGATCGGTGTGTGTATATACAGTATATCTCTAGCAATATTTATATTGATATATATACTGTATATATATATATATATATATATATATATACAGTATATATACTGTATATATATATATATATGAAACAGTGAAATATAGTCCATTCTTTCCATTCTCGCTCATTCTTTTTGACCATAAACCACACACGCAAAGGGCGATGCCTTTATGTCCCCCACTCAGAGTGGGAGTGTGTCGGCCATGACACAGTGGATTTCAGGTGTCAGTGTCCCCTTTAAGTCTCAGGGTCCTTTGAGCGAGCAGCTCTGCACGACCCCTCTACTCCTCAGCGCGGGTAGACCTTTGGACACACACACACACACACACACACACACACACACACACACACACACACACACACACACACACACACACACACACGCACACACACAAACACACACAAACACACACACACACACACACACACACACATACACATAAACAGAAACCCAAACACACAGAGAAAAACCCACTCATATACAGTACATGCATGCCTATAGGCACAAACACACAGCCATGTAAACACATGCACACTCACACATTCACATTACATGCATATGCATATAGGCACACACACGTTCACACACACACAGACATATAGTACAAACATATTGTACGCACTCATATACATGGATACATATGGATACATATGGAATCAAAGAAAAACACACCCAGACACACACACACACACACACACACACACACACACACACACACACACACACACACACACACACACACACACACAAATGCACACAACCACAGTGAAATATATCACCTTTAAAGAGGCATGCAGCTACAGAAAAAGCACTTGAGGTTAACAATCGGTGGAGCTCGGCGTCTCATTCACATGGTTCAGAATGTTCCAGCGTTTACAGCTGTTTGTCGTGAACAAAGCAGAGCAGCCTTCGGTTCAGGTGGGTTGCTGACCCACACAGCGGGTGAGGGTCAGCAATAAACAAACTTCTGAATAATTGTGGGTGAGTTGCAGGCTGAAGAGATTAAAATAATTGTAATTTAAGGTACCATAAGAGATTACAATAAATGTTTTTTTGTTGGAAATCACATGGTCTGGTGCAATTGTTATAAAAAGAAATATAAATGGGTTTATGCGGATGCGGCTCTACAGTAGGTTCTACGTCTCTACGTCCAGGTGTTGTCCAGGTGTTAGGCACCTGGACAACACCAGGACAACACCTGGACGACAGTTGCAGGTGGATGAGTGGCAAACGCCGGCTGGTTTGGGTGTTGACGCAGACAATAAAAGCTCTATTAATAAATTAATATAGTTATAGTATAGTAAATATTAATAATAAAAATAAAAAATATCTAACAAACCAGATGCGTTTAATACATATATTTTAATGCTTTTAATTTAAATATTAATAAATATAATATAATATAAATATTATACTTAATTTTAATTTTGGGTCATAGATTTTGACCTTAAAGAATAACAATCTATTCTAAATGAATGAGTATTAATTATAACAACAATAATAAGGATAATGGGAGTAATAGCACTAATGGCAATAATAACAATAATAGTAGTATTAAGTATGGTAATAGCCTTTATAGTAATATAATATAATATAATCATGACTTGCAATGGAAGGTACTTAATAATCTAGAGGCCAACCTGGGAGGGGACCCATCTATTGCTTTCATCATGTTCTCCTCATTATCAGCCGTCCAGCTCCTTCTTTTTTTCACAACAAAGACGAGCTGATGGAAACCGTGGAGGAATGGAAGAGGAATTCAGAATCTGACAAGGAGGAATTATGAGCGTCCCCTCCAGATTAGTACGACTCATTTGTAAAACCAGAGCCCCCTACAATAGCTTAGCAGGATTTGCTTACAAATTATGGCCATCGCCATTGATTTTTTTCCCCTAAATCCCTGTTTGAGCCCCGTTGCTCTGGCTCATGCTTCACAATTCGGGCGATTTTTCTTTTTTTTTTTCTTTTTGACTCCCACAGACAGAAATGTCGGCGGCCATCAGGAATGTAGAGCAGCTACACGCTTTCACCCATCAATCATAAATCCAGAGGGAGTGCAGGATCTGAGAGAGCGATAGATTGTGTGAGATTGTGTGAGATTGGGATGGGGCAGCGTCGGCTGTGATTGGCAAAAGTAAGTACTTCTATCCTTCTTCCGTTTCAGCCATCCATTTCTGTCTCTCTGTGCTCTGTCTCTCTCTCTTGGCAAGACTTTTGTATCGATGCCTCACAACTTGTCTCCCACACAAAATCCGATATGAGTTTGCAGGGAGTTCGAGGGAAGTCACTCGTGGATGCGAGATGATGAAGGTCAACAGCGGCCGGTTCAGTGGATGGCAGCGGCACAATTGTGTACAGGTCTGACTGAACAGTCCCCAACAAAGATTGGTTGTGAAAGTTTCCTTTGTGGCAGCGGTCGGGTGCGGTCTGCTACTCTAGTTTGGTCTAGTTATGCCTCGCCTGTCTCTCCCAGTGTTAGAACACAAACCTAGCACACACTCCCATGGTCTAGGCCTAGGATTGTGCTCGGGTCCCACCGGCTTAGGCCCTGCGCTGGGCCGTTTTAGCCTGCCAAGCCAAGGCAGCGCTGTGGAAGAGCTGTCAGGTGTTTTCCAGGGGCCCCTGGCTGGTGGCTCTTTGGTGGCTCGTGTTTGTGCTTCGCAGTTGCTGACTCATTTAGTTTTATTTGGGCATGGGGTTTGTGCTGCGATGCTTTGGGCTTGGAGTGTTCTTGCGGCCATGGAGTGTCTGTGCGCCAGTGGGGACTTTCTGCTGCTTGGAAGCATATGTTTTCGACCTCATACACCAGCTCCAAATGGGGAACAAGCCCGTGCACACACAAGTGCACACACCACACAAACACAGACGCACACTGTTATCATCTGCCCCACACACTCCCTTGAACACCTTCCTGACTATATATTTTGTTTTACTTCTCCTTTGTCGCAAAAGCTTTGACAAGATGAGGCCACAGGCCATGAAATATTTGTTGATTAAATTACTGTTACTGACCCGCAAATAGACAAGCTTTTTTTTTTCTGGGAAATACACATGAAAATGTAGGATTGTCTTATATTCGGGGTCTCGACTTTTGAATATTGGTATACGTCAGAATAATAAAAAAAAAAACTTGTGCATGAGGAGGAGTGTTTCAATTTGTTTCCGAACACACACAGTACCCTACAACTGTGGAATAACGCTGACGCAATGTCCTTGTCCGATCCACTACTCACTCATCTCCATTGCTGTCATAGTTCACTGGGAACCCGAGTTTTTTCCGGGGCAGCTGATTAAAAAGCAGCAGGCAGATTTTCTAGCTCCTGTGTGTCAGTATCATTTGCACTCGACAGGGTAGCTTCCAGATGGAGCTCGCGCTTGTGAAATTTGGTTCCGCATTACGTTCATCAATGTTCACACAAAGGCTACCGCGTATCCTTCGTACGACTGCAGGCTGTGGTGTCATTATTGTTATTTTATCAATATATATATATATATATAGATATATATATATTTATTTTTTTTTCAAACAAGATTTGGTCTTAAAAAGTACATACAACAGGTGTCCTATAATCAGGGTCACTCACTTGTTGGTTTTCTATGTTTTGCTTTCCTTAGTCCTCTGAACGGGGGATTGGTTGCGGTCATGTTTATTTAATTACAATCCCCTGAATCCTTAATGGGTAAAATGTGGCCCATTAATTAATGCAGACTGGCCCTTTGAATAAATTTCACGTTCGCAATGAAGTATAGTAAAATTTTTCAGAAAAATCTACATGTACTGTCATGTATTAATATGCTTTTAATCATTATTAACATTATTATTTGATATTGTTTTAGTAAATCTATAAAATGATTTATTCATTTTCTTTTTTATGGCTTTTTTATGTGGCTACATGAAATGACAAATCAACAATGAAACATTGCTTGTTGAATTTCTTCATGCCGTTAAGCCTGTGGAACATCTCGTATTTTATTCTGTAGCAGTCTTTAAAACTTCTTCCATTTGGTCAAATATATATGTGGAGAAAGCGGAAAACAAGATTAGAAGTCTAAAACATCATAAGTGATACAAACAGTATATATAACTGTATTCCCATGGAGTGGGAACTGTTTTGACATGTGATACAAATAAGAAGAGGTCACATGGTTTTAAAAGTACAACTATTTGCGACACATTGGATTTATTCAGGTCCAACTGGACTTTCTGACACTGAATGCAGAAAACGTCCACACATCACCTTCTTGTGCCAAGTAAAAAATAAAAAAGTTTATTTTTTCTACCATGCTGTTAAGAATACACCTACAACAAGTTGTGAATTGATATTACATGTCCACTACCATGCTGTTAAGAATACACCTACAACAAGTTGTGAATTGATATTACATGTCCACAAGTGTAAGTCCCAACAACACATTCAGGATAATTCAGTCCTGATCTTATGCAGAAACATGGAAAACATAAATATACGTCATGCAAATGAAAAAAACCCAGCACCTTTTTCTGTCACTTTATATCCATGTTGCGTTGTCCGGAGAGTGCAGCGTTCTTCCTCACAGAGTGTACAGTTTCTTGACCTATTTTGATATAATCTACAGTATTCTGGAGACTGGGAGCTACTGTGAGACTTAAGAAACAGGGGAGCTACTTGTACATTAAGAATATCAATTCAAAGTGTGTGTTTTTTTCTTATCATTCTTGAATTACAAATTTTTTTGTTTCATGAATTATAAAAATATCCATTCATATGTGCCAACTGTGGCACATGCATTGTGAACCGATATAATTTTCTAAGTAAATATTTATATATTTGTGAATATTTTCAAGAATGAAGACCTTTCTCTGAAAATAGTTGGTGAAGAGTTGACAAATAAACGGAAGAAGAAGAAAAGAAAAAATAGTAAAAGATAATAAATTTGATAGTTTTTTTTGCAAATTTAAACATAAACAGATTTTTAGTTACTGATTGGCAGGGTCATCAACCTGTGGAAAATGTAGTTAAACGTCAAAAACAAAGATAAGTTAAAAGCCTGTCAGTCTGTGTGTGTGTGTGTGTGTGTGTGTGTGTGTGTGTGTCTGTGTGTGTATGTGTGTGTGTGTGTATGTGCATCTGTGTGCGTGTGTGTGCGTGTGTGTGTGTGTGTGTGTCTGTCCGTGTGCGTGTGTGTGCATTAATCTAGTCCCTCCGTCACGGTCTAATTGCAGTATCTGAGGCGGGGGACAGAGGGATGAGAAGTACTAATTTGGTTTGTGTTTGTGGCTCTCTGAGAAAGGCGTGATGGAACTGATGCAATTAGCTGCAACACAAATGTTTTTTTTATATATTTTAATTTGTGAAAGTGTGTGCGTGTGTGTGTATGTGTGTGTTTGTGGGTGTGTGTTGTGTGTGTGTGTGTGTGTGTGTGTGTGTGTGTGTGTGTGTGTGTGTGTTTGTGTGTGTGTTTGAGAATGTTTGTTTTTCTGAGCATTGAAGCTGACAGTTAGCTGAGTGTTTGTACGTGTATTTGTATGTTTGTGTGAGCGTGTGTGTGTGTGTGTGTGTGTGTGTGAGAGAGAGAGAGAGAGAGAGAGAGAGAGAGAGAGAGTAAAGTTGTTCATTTTTAGCTGTGTGTGCTCATGGATGCCTTTATGTGTATGTGTGTGTGTTTGCATTTCGGCATGTAAGAATGTGTCCTTCCATGTGTATTTCTGCCCATTAGCTTCTGCTCAGTGATTTTAACTTGATGAATACGTGTTTTCTGTGTGTGTGTGTGTGTGAGTGTGTGAGTGTCCGTGTGCATGTGTGTGCGTGTGTGTGCATGTGTGTGTGTGTGTGTGTGTGGGTGTATAAACATGGCTGTGTTCCCACCCTAATTGATTTGTGTTTGTTGATTGAGATGAGAGATGCAGCCGCGCAGCGCAAACTTTCAAATGATGAAACGTAGACTCCCATAATTACATCCCTAAATATTTCCCTATGGAGGAGTGGTGACGAGGCCAAAGGAGAGAGAGAGCGATGGAGAGAGAGAAGGAGGGGAAGAGAAAGAGAGACAGGCAGAGAGATAGAGAGAGAGAGAGAGAGAGAGAGAGAGAGAGCCATAGAGTTTTGAGTTTTTTGAACACTTTTATTTATCACATGTGTTATATACTGATGTGGCACAAGCACAGAAAACCGGAAGACAATTCAATAAACAAAGCGGTAAATCAATAAATACATATTAGCAAAAGTGATACACACCTATATAACCATATTAAAGAGGGAGGGAGATAGAGAGAGGGACAGAGGGAGAGAGAGATTCATATTTTAGTGTAATGATTACACATGTTGCGTACACATGCATTGTAATTTTAGGTTATATTCACTTATTTATATACTGTATATATGTACCTGTTTTTTTAGGTACATACATTTATCCATGCATTGTAATTTTAGGTTATATTTACTAATTTTTGTATACATTTATATATATTGCAATTTCAATGCAGTGTCCTACAAACTGCGGAGGGCGGTGAAGGATGCTAAACGGATATACATCCTGGACTTCCTCTCAGCCCGGCCACAGGTGGGTATGGTGGGGAGGCCCATGTCCAGCTCCCTTACCCTGAACACAGGATCCCCCCAGGGCTGCGTCCTCAGCCCCCTACTGTACTCCCTGTACACACATGACTGTGTGGCCAGGTCCAGCTCCAACACCATCATCAAGTTTGCTGACTTCACCGTTGTCGTGGGCCTGATCACCGTCGGCGATGAGAAGGCCTCCCGCGAGGAGGTGGCTGACCTGTCAGTCTGGTGCCAGGACAACAGCCTCCACCTGAACTTCAGCAAAACCAAGGAGCTGATTGTGGACTTTAGGAGGGGATTACAACTGAGGACGCACGCGCCCTTGGTGATTAATGGGACTTCTGTCGACAGGGTGAGCAGCTTCAAGTACCTGGGAGTCCACATCACAGAGGATTTAACATGGACTCTACAAACAAACACTCTGGTGAGAAAGGCGCGGCAGCGTCTTTACCTCCTCAGGCAGCTGAACAAATTCCGGGTCTCGGTGAGGATCCTCAAGTCCTTCTAATGTGGAGCAGTTGTGAGCATCCTTACAGGCAACATTACTGCCTGGTTTGAGAACTGTACAGCCCCCTACACCACCCTCCCCCCCTGCAGGACTTATACACCAGGAGGTGTAGGAGCAGAGCCCGCAGGATCATGAAGGATCCTCACCGCCCAAAAACGGACTGTTTCAGCTGCTGCGGTCAGGCAAGCACCTCCGCAGTCACACAGCGAGGACGGAGAGACTGAGACTGAGTTTCTTCCTGCAAACCATAAGAACTGTCAATGCTGACCTCACCAGGGGCCCTCACTGAGACACATACATAGGCCCCACTGCCTTACTTTACTGTCTGTCGCATAAAGTACTGCATACTGTATCACTGTTCTGGGTTACTGCATATTGCGCTGTATTGCTGTTCTGTTCAGTGTTACTGTGTTGCTGGGCCATACTGTTGAATACTGTACTGTCTCCACACACACTACCTCACTTTATTCACATGCCACTTTACTGCACATATCTGTATATACATAATACTCTATTCCTTTTATTTCTATTTTGTATTGCCGTTCAGTATATTACCTTTTTACTTGTATTTTATTCTATTACGAACTGCGTTACATTTTAGGAATGAGGTAGTTTAGTTAGTTAGTAATTAGTTAGCTATTAGTACTTATTGTGCATAATCTCTGGGTGCATTGCAATGACATTTCACTGCTTATATGTATGCTGCATATATTTATATGTATGTATGCATATGTATGTATGTATGTATGTATGTATATGTATCTTGAAAATTTTTTAATATATAAATACAGTATATATATATATATATATTTAAACATTTTATATATATATATATATATACTGCAACATTTACATTTTTCTGTTTTCATTTTTAAGTAAAATCTATCTTAGTTTTTTTTTTATTTCCTTTGCCAATGTGAACGTTTGTTTCCCACATGTCAAGAAAGCACTTTGAATTGAATTGAGAAAGATGCAGAAAGAGAGATTGAGAGGGAGGAAACAATCATAAATAAAGAAAATAAAGTTAAATGAGTGAGTGTCTAGTCCCACTCCCAACCCTGAAATCTGCCCTGGGATATTGACTTGGATTTTGGTTTTGATTTGATCGGATCAGATCCCATTCTGACAGCGGATAAAGAGCAGTGTGAAGTTAGATTAACCTCAGGAGCGCGGTTTCAACTCGCTCTACGTGAAACGCTCCACTTCAGTGTATATTTCTATAAAGAAAGAAAAAGAGGAGAATTACAAAGAGAACGGCAGCTTTTTTTTTTATTGTTCGTCCTTTGAAGGTGCAGACGCTTTGCTACAATATCACCCTGGAAATATACTCTGAGAACTATTCCATTCTTTTTTATGTTCCCTCTCTCACTTTCTGTTTGACTAGGGTGTGCGTTAGAGACATTAGTCCTGTTTCAAAAGTAAGAAAGTGCGAGAGCCGCTTTCATACTAACGGTTAGAATCAGCCCAGGAGGTTAATAAATTATTATATAATTTATTGCATAACCAACATGTTAAAAAATAAACATAGAAAGAGGGACTGAAACTTGAAAAAACACTCTGATGTTGTAAAAGTGGGATGGAAATTGAAAATAGATATCATATACAGTATTCAAGATTCAAGAATCAAAAGGTTATTTGTATACATGTATATGTATAATATTCTCACATCTCTTAGAATTTTACCCTTAATGCATTTTGTTCTGTCGCTTCCCTTTGAAAAAAATTCATCAAACTTCTACGTAAGTTGCTATATAGTATAATGTTCATAAATTGTCCCCGTGAAAAAAAAACCCCATATGCACAGTATGTATAAAATAGAAAATGATTTATATTTTTATTTTTTAAAAGCTACCCAAGTTCTTCATAATTCTCTGCCAGATGATTGTTTTATTTCTAGTACTAATGATGTCAACGGATCCACTCATTCACATACAGCCAATCAGATCACCACATTGCCACGCCCACACCAGGTAGCCTCGTCCTGTACAGTGTTGGTGAACAAGATTTGAACTGTCACTCAAATTTCAGATGATGAATAAGATTTAGGACCAGGACCAGACCACATCCCTCCACTCTGCAGACAAAACTTTAATTGTTGTGGATAAAAGCAAGGTTCAACGTTTAAAGACATAAAAAGGTAAGACTGATTTTGGATTACTGATTGATTATTAATTATAATTATTAATAACAATTTTAATAATGTGGGGTCTAATTATATATGTATGTATGTACAGTATATATTATATAGGATTAGTAATAATAATAAGTAAAATAACAATAATATTATTATTTAATATTAACACTAATTATTAAGGAAAAGAGTGAGAGTGAGTCTCCATCATGCACAGTGCTTCTTTCTTGCTATAAGGAAACAGCGTAAAATAAAGTAGCCTACTTCTTAAATAAAAACACCCAATTTTGCACGCCGGTCACGGGTGCCCCATCACTTGCGCGTCGTGGGCACCGTTAGTACCAGCAGAGATGGAGCAATTAGGGCGCAGAGCCCGCCCTACAGGGCTATTTTAGATTGGGGGCTCTTTACAAAACATTCGGGGCTGAAACCCTGGACACCCACCCCTAACGATGCCACTGTTCTGAAGCATTTTAATTAATTCAATATTCCGTCTTCCGTCTGGAAGGATCAACAGCCTGGAACCTGAATGATGAGATGTCATATTTGAGCCTTTTGGGAAATGTCCATTAATTCTCCTTCTGGTGCTCTTAGATGAATTTACAGTATTGTCTGTTTAAATTGGCGTGAGGCCACCCTCTGCATTTGGAAGAGGTTTAGTCAAGGCCTGTGCTATTCTTCATTGATTTTACATGATCATGTACAAGGCTTTCTTTGAGATCATCTCCCTCCTCCATGGAGATTTCCATCTCTGATGACAATGTTATGCCAGTCTCTGGCAGTGGGCGGATGCAAAACACATTTTTTTTGACATGGATTCGTCCAAGGCTGTATTAGAGGCTTCTTTAGTCACACATTGTTCTTTTCTTTGTGAAAAGAGCAGGAGAAGCGAACAGATCCCTTCAAAGGACTGAATGCCGGAGCAGACGTCATCTAAATCCAAGTGTAATAATTAACTCCATAATCCAAGTGTTTTCCATAATGAGCTTTAAATTGGGATCGTTTTTGATTAAGAAACAAAACAAAACAAAACCTTGTGAACTCTTGCTATTCATCCAAGCCTCCCCTACTCCACAACACTGATACCAGCTAAATATTTGACAAACAAATCAATTCTCCATTGGGATTATTCATGAATTTTTCTTAAAAAAAATAAAAATGAAAAACGTTGGGTAGGTCCTCCTAAAATATTTTTAGCATAGATTTAGCCAATCTTAAAAAAATATAATCAAATATTTAACGAATTAACAAATTATAAAATTAGTCATTGTATTGGCATGTGTAATGAGTTCTTACATCAATTATCTATTATCTATGGAAATACAGAATTTACTCACATTATTTGTCTCTGAGACATAAGACGGCAGGGATATAACACATATTGCTGAATTAAATACTGGGCAAAGTTTGAGGGTGGTTCTCAAACTAAGTATTTAATTCAACAATATGTGTCAGCATTTTCTCGCACCTCGGGCAGTCGTGTAAAGAACAATGTGGGACGTGGTCCGCATTTCAAATATTCCATTTTTTTCTCCATTGTATCGCTCAGAAATGAACTTTATTTTGGTGAGGGCTCTCAGCACAACCTGGCGGAGGGTCCCAGCTGCAGGTCAGGCTCTTCTCCGCCATCTTGTCCTCGGGTCGTCAGAAACGCAATCGCGGAAGACGTCGGTGGACCCTCTTGCTGGGAACGGCTCCAAATTTCCAGATGCCTCAGTTTTATTGATTTCAATCCAAAAATTAAAACAAACACATTTTCTCGGCAGACAAACTCCATCCTCCTTCCTCCCTCCCTTCTTGTCCCACTGTGCAAAGTCTTCTTCCATGAACCCAGATGGAGACAATAGATTCATGGTTTGAGGCTCCGTCAGCGGGAAAAGAAACGTCCCAGAGCGAGAGGGAATTTATTGTAGGAAAATACAAAAAAGTGAGAAAATGCCAGACGCCAGACGCCAGAATGCCAGCGGAGGAAAACAATCGATTATGGAGAGCGGCGGCACGGCGCTCCAGATGCTGACTGCACGCCAGGGTTTGGTCCCGAGGTGGCCCAACCTGAGGCCCGCAGACCGGCCTGTGTGTCATGAAGAAATTAAGATTCGTAAGCCCTGTTCCACTGAAGTCGGTACACAGAGAAACCCCACCTCCTACTTGGAAAAGTGCCAAGGAACGGGCATTTAACTCATAATTCCAAGTTGGAACTCAGCGAGTAAAGTTCCCTTTGCAGTGTTTTCTATTTGAAAACTCGTCCAACTGGGATCTGAACTGCTCTGTAGCTTTAGCTCCTGTGCAGACGCTTGGAGAACTATCGAGCTTCGCCAAACAAAGACACATTCACTTGCCAGCGTCCATGAGTTCCCAAATCCACTGGAATGAAGTGGGACTTTAAATTATGTGGAGAACATTTATTTAGCCTAAATTTGCTTTTATTTATGGTTTTCTTTCATGATATTGGTGAAATAAATCAAGCTTTTGTGTCATTTTGATACATTTTGGTACCGTTCTGGCACCGTTTTGGTCCATTTTTAGTTCAGTTTTGATCCATATTGGTTCAATTCTTTTCTTCCTTTGGCTCCCCCCGTTAGGGGTGGCCACAGCCGATCATCTGCCTTCAATACCTTCTGTTCTGCGCATCTTCCTTCCTTACACCAACCGCCTGTATGCCCTCCCTCACCACATCCATAAACCTTCTCTTTGGCTTCCTCTTTTCCTCTTGCCTGGCAGCTCCATCCTCAGCCTCCTTCTCCCAATGTAACTCTCATCTCTCCTCCACACGTGTCCAAACCATCTCAATCTGGCCTCTCTCACTTTTTCACCA
>NC_137191.1:9852564-9867564 GCF_960531495.2 Zeus faber
CAAGTCCTAAAAAATGGCCAAATATACAAAGTAAATTGCCAATAAAAAAAAGCCAAACATCCAAAAAAGATATATATTCAGTATATTTCATTTAAGTAAAGATATTTGCTGTGAAACGTAGTGGAACTATTCGTTTATAAGTCTCCAAAACTGAATATACTGAAGTGAGTACAGACAAGCAAAATGTACTTTAGAACATTTACAAAGTACTTTATTACTTCAGTACGGTTACAGCTACAAAGTACTTAGTTACCCCAGTTCAGTTACAGCTACAAAGTACTTACTTACTTCAATACAGTAACAGGTCAGAGTTGTAAAGTATTTAGTTACTTCAGTACAGTTACAGTTACAACAAACTAAGTTACTTCAATACAGTTACAGTTACAAAGTACTTAGTTCCTTCAGTACATTTATAGGTTGCAATCACAAAGTACTTAGTTTATTCAGTGTGGTTACAGTTAAAAAGTACTTTGTTATTTCAGCAGTCACAGGTTGCAGTTACAAAGTCAGGAAGGCTCTCATGACGTCAGGAAAGCTCTGATGCGGGTGAACACCAGGAAAGCTGCGGGCCCAGACGGCATATCTGGGCGAGTCCTGAAGACCTGTGCTAACCAGCTAGCTCCGGAGTTCACTACAATATTAAACATCTCCCTGGCTGAATCAGTGGTCCCGTCCTGCTTCAAGAGGTCCACCGTCGTTCCTGTCCTGAAGATCGCGTCTCCTGCCTGCCTGAATGACTCCCGTTTGGTGGCCCTCACCTCGGTGGCCATGAAGTGTTTCGAGCACCTTGGACCCGTTGCAGTTTGCGTACCCGCAGTACAGATCCACAGATGACGCTGTCTCCCAGGTACTGCACACCATGCTCACTTTTATGCACATATCTGTATTTACATAATTGCCTATCCCATATACATAAGTCTATCCCATATATGTAAGCCGATTCCCTTTATCTATTTTATTTTTATTTTATTTTATTTTATTCTTTAGATTTTTATTTTATTTTTTATATTTTATTCATACTATTCGACTTACTGCATTACGTTTTAGGAATCAGTTAGTTGGTCGAGTAGAAAGAAATTTTCTTACGTAGCTACTGTGTTCAGTCGAGGACATATTGTGTGTAATCACGGGGGCATTAACATTTCATATGTATGAAAGTATGTATATGCATGTGACGAATAAACCTCTTGAATCTTGAATCTTGAAGTACTTAGTTCCTTCAGCAGAGTTAGAGGTTGCAATTACAAACTACTTCGTAACTTAAGTACAATAAAAGTCAAAAAGTACTTACTTACTTCGGTGCAGTTACAGTTACAAAGTACTTAGTTACTAAATTACCTAGGTCCCGCTCCATGTCCCACTGGACCTCATGCAGTTCTACCAGGATCCACTCCCACTGGGGTCATGGTGAGAGAGAGGGAGAGAGAAAGAGAGAGAGAGGGAGAGAGAGTGAGGGAGTGGGAAAGGAGAGGGAGAGGGAGAGGAAGGAGAGGGAGAGGGAGGAGAGAGAGAGAGGGAGAAGGGGAAGAGAGAGGGAGGGGGAAGAGGAGGAATAATGAGTATGAAGGCTGCTTTATGACGGGTGATAGAGGGCGGAGCAGGAGAGAGAGCTGTATGAGGGCCTCATTGTTTAACAGGATTGCTTGGCAAAGGGCCATTGCGTGTGTGTGTATGTGTGTGTGTGTGTGTGTGTGTGTGTGTGTGTGTGTGTGTGTGTGTGTGTGTGTGTGTGTGTGTGTGTGTGTGTGTGTGTGTGTGTGCTGGTGTGTGTAGGATTTGTTACTGTACTCGTTGGAACAGAATGAGTTCCTCCGTTTTCCCCTGGCACCACTTTGTGTTGTTCACTGGACATCTTAATCTCTCTCGCTCCCTCTCTCTCTCTCTCTCTCTCTCTTATGTTTGTTTATTCTCTCAGCTGCTCTGCTATCCTGCATATTAAATAGCGGTTTACATATACTGTACATCCACACTGTACAGGCACTTGATAGAGCCCAGTAATAGATAACAATGTGCTCACCTTTTAGTAGTTGTTGTAGGAGGCCTCAAATGGAGGCATTCAAGTTTATTTTTGTTTTTATGTTTTGCAAAAGTTTTTTCGGGAAATGCTGCAATATTACAACACCGGCCAGACGCAGTAGCTTAAGATATCTGTTTATTCTTATTATGTTTATACAAAATACAAAACAAGTAAGCGTCAAATTTTTAGTGTTAATAGTTTATTTGTCAATGTAATTGAAAATATAAAAAATAGATATATGTATATAGATATATAGATATATGAATATATGAAAATAGGGTTAGGGTTAGAGGTTCTGAGAACAGAGGGCGGAGCCAAAGTTTTTCCATCATGGAAATACAGGTTTTTATCTCAAATATATTTGACCCACCCATCAAAATCCGCATTATCGCACATTTCTAAAATCGGCAGGAGCAGCCAAATAAGTGAAATAAAAACATTTTAGAAAGAAGATTAGAATTTTCCAGATTTGTGTTCCTTTGGAATTTTTCAAAAGATTTTGATATAAATTTTCACAGAAAAATGTTTAACCGTGGAGGTTGGTGATGCAGATTATGAACAACTAGCTCCAAACACGATTCTCAAGTTTACCTGCAAATGCAGCCAGGGGCAAAAGAAAATGAAAAGAGGTCCCAAACAGGCTCTCAGAGTGTAGCTGGGGTAAGCCCTCATAATAACTCCAACAACTTTAAATATATTTGGCATACGCACATTTTTATATTAAATGACACACGAGGCTGATATACAGAGACTCATAATATTGATAGACTTAACATTTTGTTGTGTTGGCTGCACTTTTAAACTCCTAAATAATTACACTTTTATAAAACATGTATACTCTTACTGTTAAATAAAAGCTTTTTTTAAAACAGAGGTTTTGTTTGTCGATGATGCTGTTCAACATTCCCTCAAAACACAAGAACAATGCAGAGATTGCCCCATTCAGCAGGGTGTCAACTGGCCATGTGACAAGTAGCATTTTTGGAGCTGGCTGAATGAAGCCAAGTGTGGGGGGAAACTCTGAAGGTGATTATCTCAGAAACACAGTTTGCCACACCCTTGTCAATGATGTCAATGATTTGCACAAGTGACACCTTGTTTTGAAGCTCTGTTTTGTGTGTCCATGACGCTGTTCATTATTCCCTCAAAATACAAGAACAATGCAGAAATTGTCTACTACTACTACTACTACTAGTACTACTATTACTACTACTACTACTACTACTACTACTACTACTACTTCTACTACTAATAATAATAATATTAATAATAATAATAATAATAATAATAGTAATTATTATTATTATTATTATTATTATTTGTGTATTATATTTATTATAATTTGCAATTTCTAAATCATTCATATTTTAGATCATTTAGCTACATGAAACAGATCTGGCCTTCAATTGGATTTTTCAAACCCCCAAAGCGTCACAGATTTTTTATTTCAATTGAGTATGCTAATTAAGCCAAATTATTCTCATGATTTTCCACTTTACTAATTAAATTAATTCCCTCATCTTCTCAGCCCTCTTATAACTCACAACTCACTTTTTTTTTGTTAAAGCAAAATGTGCTTTTCCTCACATTTTATTTTGTCACTAAACTTTCAATAAAATTACATTAGATAAAAAGAAGGAGTATGAATATGAAACGGCCGTATCATGGCATGCTATCAAATTAAAATCACATTATTAATAAATCCTTTGAATACTGACTAGTTGCCAACACATGCTGTGAAGAGACGCAAATAATGAATTTCCTTTCATGGCTCGCAGCCTCAACCCTCTGGTCCACACTCCTCTGATATTAGCAGGCTCTATCCCTCCATCATCAACACCTTCCGCATGCAGAGCCAGCCTGCGTTTCTGTCTAATTACCTGGATAACAGTCGAATGTTAACTATTTTGAGATAACTGCCTATTATGGTATACCCATGTTGTCTTAGCAGGTGTTGGGGGGGGGGGTTAAAAAGAGTGAGAACGACAGAGACCGACAGACAGATGGACAGACAGCCAGACAGACAGACAGACAAACAGACAGCCAGACGGACGGACGGCCGGACAGACGGACATGCAGACAGACATTAGCGATGATCCGGTTCTTGACGAGTCACATTCAGTTTTCAAATTCTTCGTCCAAATCCTTGATTCAGTTGGAAAGAGAGTCCGAAGAGTCGTTTGGGCTCTGAGCTGTGGATGAAAATCTCATAAGAATCATTTAATTCTGTCTCCAACTGGCGGGTTCCATGACGTCATTGACCATATATTGGGCACGGACGGGGGCTTTTGTTAGAACGGGGGGGATCCTTGTTTGCGCTTTCTATTCCGCACCTTTTTGGTGGAAACCAAAAACCAAGTTCACATCAGGTTGAGAGGCGGCAG
The DNA here is from genome assembly GCF_960531495.2 of Zeus faber. Classification (NCBI taxonomy): domain Eukaryota; kingdom Metazoa; phylum Chordata; class Actinopteri; order Zeiformes; family Zeidae; genus Zeus; species Zeus faber. The sequence goes on from NC_137191.1 coordinate 9,856,966, forward strand.
GAAGTGATGCTGCGTTCCATGGGAACTCGGAAATCTGCCGTTCGAGTGGGTGGTCCGCCTGTTAACGTAACATAAAAACTACAGCGTAGTTCAAAAATGACAGTAGACGTGTTTTAAAATTTATACAAAGGGAACGCCGTCCACCGTCAGCGGTGTGCACCACCATGTCGCCGTGACGTCAGGTCTGTTTTCTCGGTAAACCAGGGCGATCAGCTCGGAAATTCCAACATAAATGGCCATTACTTTACGCGTTTCCAAGTATGAGGTTGAATTTTTCAAAGTTCTGACTTCAATGGAACGCATTATTAGTTGTTCTACACAAGCGCAAAAGGACAATTACCTTAATATAATTCTTAATTATAAAGTAATAATTATATATATATATATATATATAAATATATATATATATCATTTACCACTTCAAGAACCGAGTCACATTCAACATGAATTGTACAGAACGCTTTGGCCTTTTGTTGCCTCTGACTTAAATTTTTGAGTTGAAGAGTCACTCTTTTGCCGGAGTGACTTGAGACTCCTGAATTTGTTCACTACGAACGAGTCGTTTGTGAATCTTGCATCCCTAACAGACAGAGCTCGACACTCCATTCTCCTGAGGTATCAACAGGAAATAAATGGAAGTCATATCTGCAAAATGATCAAATTATCTGTATTCTCACCTTTTAAAGTCATACCTTGAAATGAGTAAAACAGTTTGAGGCTGAACAGGGAATTTATGTTGTGAATATATATGAATAAAGGGACTTTATCTTGGATATTTCTTTTATAGCTTAATTTTAGTTGAGGTCAATGTTTGGAGCTGAGCAGTACAGATCTGTAATCTTACCTGGGGCTGTGGCTCAAGAGGGACAGTGGGTTGACGAGTGATAGGAACATTGCCAGATCGATACCTGCTCCTCCTGGTAGCGGGCTTTAGTGTCCTTGTTCAAGACAGGGAACCCCCGACTGTAACTGCGCCACGTAAGCCTCATATGGCCGCCTCGATCTGTCTATGGGTAAATTGTAAGTCACTTTGCGCAAAAGTGTGTTATCAATGAAAGAATGAATGTAATCTGTAATTCGTTAAGCAATAAGTAATTTACCTGAATCTAGTGCACATGAACATTGTTATATATGATTTATACATCTTTATTTTTATATATACATGACTATTTCTGTTTTGTATATATTTTAAAATTTTATTTTTATTTTATTTTTTGATTTTTACTTCACTTTATACTTTTGATTTTTTGTATTATTTCTATTCAATGTACTTATAATGTTGATTCAACATACAAACATCAACAATATACAAAACAAGTAAGTGTTAAATTTTATTTTATTCAATTTAATTTCATTGTTATTTTTCCATTATCCATTTTTATTGTATAATAATGAAATAAAATAATATTAATAATAATGATAATAATAATAATAATAATAATAACAATAATAATAATCTACTTTCAGCTGCTCCTGTGGGTCGCCACAGCAGATCGTCTGTTCCATCTCTTCCTGTCCTCTGCATCTTATTCTGTCGCTCCAACCACCTGCATGTCCTCCCTCATCACATCCATAAACCTCCTCTTTGACCTTTTGACCTTTCCTCTTTTCCTCTTTGCCTGGCAGCTCCATCGTCAGCATCCTTCTGCCGATATAGACAGCATCTCCCCTCCGTACATGTCCAAACCATCTCCATCTGGCCTTTCTTGCTTTATCTCCGAACCGTTTAAACCGAGCTGTCCCTCTAATATACTCATTCCTCATCCTGTCCATCCTCATCACTCCCAATGAAAATCATAGCAATAATAATAATAATAATAATCATAATAATAATAATAAATATAGCTGCAGGCAACAATACACAGGGTCAATTATCGACACCAGTTACAAATTTCCGAGTTACCATGAAACATAGCATCAGTTTGTGCTGTCTCCCTTCTTTATACTAGCATTACGTCAAAAACTACTTACATTTTCTGCTGTATAGGGTATTTCACAGAATTAATGTTTTCCTCTTTGTTTTCTGTATATTCAATGAGGAAATATTTTATATTAAGAAAGAAAGACACATGGTAAAGCCTCTGCAGCACAGCACGGGAAGGTGCTTGTCGGGGATTTCAAATTCACAGGAGAGGCAAAATATGCGACATATGGATCAAAATCTGACTTCCTTGCAAAGTTGTAAAGTGATGTAAACTTTAATTTACCTCATCTTATGTTGGCGCTGCGCGGTAACAGACGGGCAAATGTTGTCATAATCCATCCAATGAGTAATTTCCCGAACCCCCGTTCCGCCATGTTTGTTTATACTGGCTCCCATGCACGTGCACTTAATATGAAACACTGTGTCGTAAAATATTGGCGTAAAGTAGTTCTGCACGTAAACAAAGACCCTGGAACGCGGCGCTTGGAGAAGTTAATTATTGATGTATTTTTGTGGATTATATTTTTCATGACCAGGTTTTTCTGATCAATTACGATTCCATGACACCCCAAAAGGATTGACATTTTTCAGTGATTATTCATAATTTTCCAGGTACTAGTTTTCCGATTCGTTCGGAGTACATGAAATGCATTATGGATTCGCATAGAAAGTAAGAACACAAGGCTGCATTTAACGGAGGGTTAGATCCAAATAGAATGTCTTTATTTACAAAAAGACCAATGAGATTAAATGTGAGCCACCACAGCAAAAGCCGTCATCTTGCGCATTCCAAAAATCACCAGGAGCAGCCAAATAAGTTGAAAAAACATTTCTTGAGGGAAAATTAGATTTTTCCAGATTCGTGTTCCTTTGTGTTTTTTGTAATCTTATTTATAAATAGTAGAAAAATGTTAAACCGTGGAGTTAAATATTCCCGTTAGATTACATGGGGAAATGCAGTTCACTTACCGAGACGCTAAAAAACGCTGAACGACGCAGATCGATCGTTTTCGACAGTCCAGGTGAAGATCATTCCTCCAAATTCCATGTGATGTGAAGTCACAATGTCAAAGCGTTTTGACAGAGTTCAGCCCTTAAATATTGCGAGTTTTATACACACACGGAGACAACGTTGTGGAGGGGGCATGTCACTAACGTCACCGTCACTTCCATTAACAAGACGAGGATCAGGTTTCACCTGTTAAACCCCGTTCAAACACTGGTTTATTAGGAGAAGTGGGTGGAGGAAGATCTAAATCATATCATGGACCTTAATCTGACCAGTGCGATAGATCCAAGTCAGTTGAAGCAGCACGTACTGGACTTCGTTTTCCATTTTGATATTACTCCGGACTTGGAGAACATTTCAAGCAGCGGATTTCAACCCGAATGTGACTATGAAATGAAATATTTTCAAATGAAGCAAAGTCTCGGCGAAACTTTCAAGGTGATTACCTCAGAATCACAGTTTGCCACACCCTTGTCATTAACAAGTCATAGCTTTAAAAATATTTGCTTGATTTGCACAAGGGACACTTTGTTTGGAAGCTCTGAGCCTCCACATTCAAGTCGAAGCCGCCAAATGACCCTAAAGTATATACCGTGGGTCACAAATCAACTCCTGCCACATCAACCAAGTACACACACACACACACACACACACACACACACACACACACACACACACACACACACACACACACACACACACCTAGTTTGTAGTCTCTAACCACAACAGAGCGATGGACTCTACACCACCCACTGCACACGACCTGAATGTACGTTCAGAACCAAAACCTGCACATTTATAAGGAATTTTTTTGAAAGGTTGGTGTGTCGGTGTGTGTCGAACGTTTGGCTACTTCAAGTCAAATTTTGTTGGCTTCTCACAAGTTTCAGCAAAATTAAATACAGAACAATAAAATAATTAAAATAATTAAATTAATAAATAAAAACAAGGTAAGAATATTATTTTAATGGAGTCTTTGATTTTACAGTCATGACACCCAAAGTGCGATAAATAAACCCATGTGCTAACTTTTCTTACCTGCATTGTCTTTCTTCCCCATTAGTTTCTTTCTCATCTACTTCCTAGAATCAGAGACACACGTACACATTCACATTCACCGTGGCTTTTTTACACTGTTTCACTGCCAAATATCTCTCCTTTTTGAGAAATACTTACTCCTCTTAGTGTATGCAAAGCTGTAAATGGCTGTAAATACAGCCATTAAGAGCTTTTTACACAGTAAGAGGACATTAAAATCTATCCGAAAGGAGATTGGGATCCAATGCAGTGTAACTAAAATTGGAGTCATTGGAGGTTTTTGTCAAAAGTCTAGCTGCAAAGATCATTTAGGAAGGCCAGCAGCAAGGGCATTGCAGTGGTCTTCTGGGCTCAGGAGGGCTGTACTTTGGTATGTCTCCAAGATGAAAGAATGCTGTTCTGGTCACTTTCTTAATATGCAAGCTTAAAGTTAAATCAGAATCTAGAATAACACCCAGACGTGTTACTTCTGATTTGACCCAGGCATTAAGCTTATCAAGTCTTGCAGAGAGTTCACCCATTTGGGCTTTGGCACCGGCCAAAATAATTTCTGTCTTACCTTCATTTAGTTTAAGGAAATCTTTACTCATCCAATCATTTATAGAAGTTGGACAAGTACTGAGGGCGCTTTCGGCGTCTGCAAGATTTGGCTCCACAGAAATCTACAGTTGTGCGTCGTCAGCAAAGTTATAGAAGTTGACATTATGTTCTCTGATAATATCATCTACTTTAATGGAAGCATGAAAAGTGAGAAAAGTAGGGGCCATAGGCAGATTCTTTGTGCAACACCAGAAGTTATATCATGTTTCTCAGATTATTTTATTAATGCTTATGGTCTGTAGTGAAATGCGCCAAATGCAACATCACCAGAATAAAACTCCTCCTATATGTAAATGTACCTGGTGAATACATCTGATTCTGATTCTGGATAGTATATATATATATATATATATATATATTATAGTAAATATATGTTATTGCATATAATAAACAGTAGTATGCTTGGTGGTGGATTACTGGGTGCTAATGCCTATGTATACAGTATGTATGTGGTGTGCACAGTATATATATATATATATATATATATATATATATATATTTGTATGACTGTGTGCACTTTGATTATCCTTGTTTTTATGCATGTTCACGTGTTCTGAAATAGTAGGGAGAGACAATTCTCTTTCAGTCTAGTCAATTTGTTCCACATATTCATGTTTATGTATGTATGTGTGTGTGTGTGTGTGTGTGTGTGTGTGTGTGTGCGTGCGTGCGCGCGCTCACCTGTTTATAAAGCCCCGTCGACACGTCTTCATCTCCATTCTCTACCTCCCTTGCTCTTCTTCTTCAGCGTCTCCAGCTCGGTGGCTAAGCCGGCGTGCAGCAGCGACACGCCGCGAAGGTCTGATCCCTCGCTTTCGGAGGTGTGAGAGGACAAGTGTGTGGCTGAGAGAGAGAGTGAGAGAGAGAGAGAGAGTGAGAGAGAGTGAGAGAGAGAACACCCAACAAATCTACCTCCTGTTTACCTCTGTACGTGTGTTTGTGTATGAGTGTGAATGCATGGATACCTAAGCGAGAGGGTGTGTGTGTCGATGTGTTTATGGGTTTGTGTTTGTGTGTGTGTGTGTGTGTGTGTGTTTACCTCTAAAGGCTGATCCCTAGCTTATAATTTTGCGAGTGGCAACTGCAACCATTCAGAAGCCGCTCTCCCTCCCTTTCCCCTCTGGGCATAATGCATGGAAAGGAAAATAAATAAAATAAATAAAAATGAAATAAGAAAAAAACGGGCTTAGGAGCACATAAATTCCAAAGGCTTAGCTTTGCCAACGTCACGTGCACGCTCCTCCCTATGTGTGTGTGTGTGTGTGTGTGTGTGTGTGTGTGTGTGTGTGTGTGTGTGTGTGTGTGTGTGTGTGTGTGTGTGTGTAAAAGTGCCCTGTTGGTGTGTAGTGCATGCTTTCTTTTCTGTTTATACCCACAATGCACTTTTACAGACGAGACAGAGGGAAAAAAGGAAAGTGTCGTCTCTTTGTCACACATTAAGTGACCTCATAATGAGGATATGGAGAGAAACAGAAGAGGTTTACAGCTAATAACGTCTTTATTATTATTACAATGATTATGTTGTAATAATTGTAATGTATTGTAATTATTATTATTATTATTTTTATTATTATTATTATTATTATTATTATTTATTATATTATATTAAGTTTGTGACATTTGGTTCATTTGGTCGCTTTTGACTTTTTTTCGCATCATTTGAAAGTGAAGAATATGTGCTTCAAAACAAGGTGTCCCTTGTGCAAATCATTGACACCATCACATCTAATCATCTTCAAAGTTTTCCCCCCACACTTGGCTTCATTCAGCCAGCTCCCAAAATTCTACTTGTCACATGGCCACTTGACACCCTACTGAATGGGTACTTTATACCCTGCTGAATGGGTAAATATCTGCATTGTTCTTGTGTTTTGAGGGGATGTTGAACAGCATCATCGACACACAACATCTCTGTTTTTAAAAAAAAAAGCTTTTATTTAACAGTAAGAATATACATGTTTTGTAAAAGAGAAATTCTTTAGGAGTTTAAAAGTGTGGACAACACAACAAAATGTAGAGTCTATCAATATTATGAGTCTCTGGATATCAGCCTTGGTGTGTCACTAAATATTTAAATGTGCTTATGCCAAATATCTTCAGAGTTCTTGGAGTTCTTATGAGGGCTAACCCCAACCCTACCCCAGCTACACTCTGAGAGCCTGTTTGGGGCGTCTTCATTTTCTTTTCAATCTTGTGCATTGCTACTTGTTCATAATCTGCATCACCAACCTCAAAGGACTTCATCACGTCATCACCTTCTTCCGTTGTAACAACAATGGGCGTGACGTCGGTCTCCTCCAGTGGTTCTTGAAAATAATCAGTTTCATTGTTACACTCAGGTTGAAATCTGCTGTTTGAAATGTTCACCAAGTCAGGGATAACGCCGGTATCAGTTTCAGCATCGCTGTATGAGAACTGACTATTATCGCGGAAAATGAAGTCCAGCACGCGCTGCTTACACTGACTTGGAGCTATGGTTCTGGTCAGATTAAGGTCTGTGATATGATTTAGATCTTCTGCCACCCATTTCGCCTAATCCATAACAACACATAGATGAAATTTTACAGAGACAAGTGAAAAATTTTACTCATCTTGTTTATAGACGCGATGTCAGCATTACTTCGTCGTTGGCATATCTTGGTATACGCCCCCTACACAATAGTGTCCCTGTGTGTGTGTAAAAGTAGTAATATTTAAAGGTTGAACTTTGTCAAAATGGTTTCACATTTTGACTTAACATCACATGGAATACGGATGAATGTTCACCTGGAAGTTCGCTTTAAAGGAAACGATCGATCGGCGTTGTTCAGCGCTGTTCAGCGTCTCTGTAAGTGAACTGTATTTCCTCATGAAATCTAATGGGAATATTTAACTCCACAGTTTAACATTTTTCTACTATTTATAAATCAAACTCGGTTTTGAAAATACGTTGAGAGATTAAAAAAACACAAAGGAACAAACAAACAAAGGAATCTGGAAAAATCTCATTTTCCCTCTAGAAAGGCTTTTTCAACTAATTTGGCTGCTCCTGGCCAATTTAGAAATGTGCGACAATGGGGATTTTGCTGCAGTGGGTCACAATTTATATATATTTATTTACTAGTCATCTAGTTTGCATTGTTCGACTCGGCGTCTGACAGCCCAAAATTCTAAATACAAATGGATTTTTGTTCTTCCCCCAAAGAGATGAGAAAAGAGATATTGCTGCCTCATAAATGACTGAGCGATGGAATTGGATTTCTCAACCTGCATTTTGACCCGCTTTCATCTCATTCTTTTGGAATTGAATGGTGATAAACAGGCAGTTGAGAGGATTTAGGAGAAGTTGTTTGCTTTGTCCTTCAAACATTTTTTATCTTCAGTAGGAAGATTTCGATTATCTAAAATATCATTGTGAACGTGCGTTCTGGCTCAATGCCAGGGAATGAGAAAGAGGAGGCAGCACAGGCGAAACAGCGGCAGTTGGCGTCTTTATTAACAAGTCCTTTTAAATAAATGTGGCTCGTGGGCCGAAAAGGAAATTCAGGGCTCGCAGGCCAATACATACAAATAGTCCAGGTGTGAACCGTGGATCCCCGCTTCCATGATCTCCCGTGTCTGGTTGTTTGCCTGTCAGGCTGACTCGCCTGCACGCCGATCTCTTCTGCGGGATCACACACACACACACACACACACAATTATACCTTCCTGTTTTGGGGATCAGGCGAATCAATGATCAAACTTCAGATTTCACATTTTAGTAACTCTTTTGTGATCTTACTGGTGTAATAACAAAAAAAGACTGTGATATTTTTATTTTTATGGATGATAACATTTTTTATAATCTTTGAAGCCGAGTGAAGCCGATATTCATTTTTAACAAAGACCGAAGTTCTTGAGAGGAGCAGACCTCAGAAAATGGATGACAAACAATGTCCTCCTACTTTTCTCTCTTTTGTCATCCTTTCCTTCTTTCTTTATTTCTTTCTTTCTTTCTTTCTTTCTTTCTTTCTTTCTTTCTTTTGAATAAACATGTTTTCAGCATCTTTGACAATCTGGTTATCTTTTTTCACATTTTTTTAACTTCCCACCGTTCATACAGTTCAATTTTAATCACTCTGCGATCACAGTGAGCAGCGAGTAGTGAGTAGCGCTTGTTTTCAAACACATCGTCATTATTTCATTTTAGCTGCTGACTGAACAACGCAATTTGGTTTGATTAGGAGCCGTGCACTCATGCATTATGAAAGGATGAGTGATTTCATTGCATTTCAACTCAGAGTGAGAGAGAGTGATCAGTATTCATCACTGGGGGTTTGGTGTTTGATGATAATTTCTCATTTCTTCGTATTAAACAGCATATTTTGGATAAAGGGGGTTGGGCATCACAACTGAATAGCAAAGAGAGAGGTTTTTTTATTGTTTTTATTATTGTATTATTGTCTTTTCACTGGTATCATTGTATAATAATAATAATAATAATAATAACAATAATAATAATAATAATAATAATAAATATAGCTGCAAGCAGCGATACAGGGGGGCCAGTATCGACACCAATTACAAATTTTCGATTTTCCATGGAACGTAGTATCCATTCGCGCTGTCGCCCTTTTTATGTCAACATTACGGCTGACGTAATGATGCAGAGTTTTCCGCGTTTTATGACTTTATCCTAAAAATGAGAAGGCAGCTGTCGCCTACCTCTAGTGCACAGAGTCGTGCCTCACGGTTCAATTCCACCGGATAAAACACTACATGTGCCTCAGAGACATTTCATCAAGTTTTTAAACTTTTAGGACTTAAATAAAACTGACATGATTTGGACCCGTTGCTCTGGAGCTGCAGGTGAACTCCATGAGTGAGATCCAAACACAGAATGTTTTAGACTGTTTTGGACTCCTACAGTTTGTCTGTTACAACTGGCTCGAATGCCACAGGAGGTACAGGGCACCAGGTTAGATGGAACAGATCGCATTTATATAAAAAAAAAGGGCAAAAGAATAAAATATCAAACTAAACGCCAAGCAGGTAAGACGATACACACACACACACACACGTACTCGTACACGTACACACACACACACACACACACACACACACACACACACACACACACACACACACACACACACACACACACACACACACACACACACAGTAATCTATTGAACTGAATTTTGCAAAAGTAAATTATAAACAGAAAAAATTGAATGAAGTACTGATAGAAACTAACATTTATTTATTACGTTTATGAAATAACATGTATTTATTATTATTATTGTTATATAAAGTAATTACAAAGTTTGTTTTTGTTGTTGTACCAGATGCTGAAACTGGGCGTTGGCGTATTTGAGAATACATAACAAGTGGTATGAGGATGTAGAATTTAACATTGAACGGAATCCTCTTTTCCAAAATTGAAGAAGATCCAAAATCCACAAACAACATTAATGAATCTATGTGCATTGATAATATTTTAAATCCAGATTTAAGTTCAGAAGACGAAAGTATTGATGAAACATTAAGCGATAAACAACAACATGGAACGTTTGTGGAACGTGTTTCCAACCAGTTGATATTGTACAGGAAGTGTTAGAGCAGCACTTTCATGACATGTTGTCAGTAGCAGCAGCAGAAGGGAACAACCCTGCACCGTTGCTGGGGATGAAACCAATGAAGCAAAATGTTTCCCACTTTCTCCCTAAAACAACAATGGGAACATTTCATACGTGTTGTCGTCCATTTGTATCAGGAAATATTATACACCACCATACAACTTTACAAACTCCCAGAAAACATTGGCGTTTCATTGAGAACAAGGTCACTTTGTGATATCATGAACAAATGTCTTATAAATCCAGGGTTTGTCTCTGAGTGGTCGTAAAAATTAAAAAATTATAACTGGTGCTACATTGCACAGAATCCAGAAAACTGTAAAACGTCTCTAACACGACTAACCTGGACCCCTTGCATTGCTGCCTACAGCAATTTAAATTGGTATTATTAGTCGTAGTAGAGTATTACATTTTTTTTATCCTTTATGTTT
>NC_137191.1:9875064-9885064 GCF_960531495.2 Zeus faber
TCTATTAGTGGAGTTTATTTACTCCATTTCTGCACGAGCAAAATGTATAATGACATACACACATAGGGACAGTGGCGGAGGTTTTGTTTGAACATTGGGGGGGAGAAATTAAAGGTGGAGATCTGGGGGTCCTCCCCCAGGATATTTTGAACATCAAACACTTAATTTACTGCATTCCGGTGAATTTTTATGCAGCGACGTGTGCCTTTTCTGCATCAATTCATGGTGGAAATGTCTTTATTTATGAAAAGGAAAACACGAAATTCAGGAACCAGGTGACAATTCAAAATATAATGGAATATAACGCAGTGAGGCTCTCAGGCATTCTGTATTGCTTTCAAATACTTTTTCTCCTGTAGATTAACTGTTGTCATTAAATATTATCCCTGCTGAGTCCACACACATAGAGGCATGATTGACTCTTCTGTCCTCTTCCGTTTGGGGCAGGAGGCTGCCTGGTCGATGCACAGATGTCTAAGAACTCAAACTCAAAGAAAGGTTTTTCTAAGTGTTAACTGAATAAACTGAGGCTGGACAGGAATGCTGTGTGAGGCTGTTTGCGGTGCAGTATCCCAAAGACGGAATGCAGGCCTAATTCTGAACTCACGGATTCCGGTGTGAGAGGGATGGGTGCCGGAGGGACGAGTCGAACAGCCTTTCTGTGTGTCGGTGTACCTCCGGTTAAAGGGACGCATGCTTCATTAAACCTTTTTTTTAGCATTCATTTTTCACAAAATAATTAAACTCACCCTCACTAATGAAATTTAGTTAATTTCCGTTTGAGATTTGCACTTTTTTTTTTCAGCAAGGTTTAAGATAAATGCTGGAATTGTGTTGCACTCCACACTATGCACACAAACGTTTATAATAGACAATTCAAATTCTTGACCTTTGTCACATCAAGGGCCCTTAATTTGATATGCATTAGGCCGCGGAACCCATTTGAAAAGTTTCTGTCTTTGGGACCACAATCTGAGAAGATTTCTATTGGACAATTATTATTGGATATGATATATTCCAAACTACCATACCTGTTTATACTGTCATTCGTGAGAGAACAGTGAAACTGGTAAAAAATGGGTAGCATTGTACTACTTCTCCAGCGGGGTTAAGTCTTGCAGCATGAAATAATGTTGAAGTTGAACTATTATGGGCTATTATGGACCCCCTGGATCCACTTGATGGACCCCTGGTGGGGCCCCCGAGCCCCAGGTTGAGAACCACCGGGTGCCTACTATGAGGAAAACTTTGACAGAGAGCTCCTTGCGATACTTCGTTGGCCAACTGGGAAGGCATCTGCTGATGCCGCAGGCCCCACCCCACCCGCCTGGGAACAGTGCTGCTCCGCCATGCCCACAACACGGAGGACCCGGGAGCGGCCGTGTGGTGACGCGCTGCGGTGTTCGTATGGAGAGAAAAGTTAGTAAGCGATCAGTAAACAGTTAAAGGATAGACCAGACGTTTTCAACTCCTGATTATACAGTTAAATAGTGCAGATATAGCGGTTATATCGTGGAATTAATTACCGAGATCCTTGGTGACCTCATGGCTGGGTACGGTCACGGCTCCCACTCAATATGGAAATAGCCGCGCTGCCGTCTGTCCAGTAAGCCGGCTTACGTTGCCTTGTTTTTATTTTCTTTCTTTCCTCTTTCCTCTTTCTTCATTGACTATGCGGTGTACTAAATGATTAGCCAAACAGCTTAGACCATTTTAGCATGAGCAAACTTGGTTTCTTGCGGTTTCTTAATGAAGTTCAGTTATATGGATGTCATATTAATCGATGATGTTGATTGATCTATAGGTATTGACTTGCTGTATTTCAACTGGCTCCTTAAAAAACTTGTTATGCGTACGCCCATCATCAGGACGGGCTGATCATTGAGTCATTTCTGGAGAAGGATGTTATTTCCTATCTGGTTGAGGATGTAATTTCCTATTTCCTATCTTCCCTATCCTTAATTGCCAAAAGTTATCGCAGTTTTTAAGGTTTTATAAACTTACAGAATACGGATGAATGGTACGGACATGTGTTCACAAAGTTATTATATAGTTATAATTTAAATGACATATACCTATACATATAGTTTATCCCGTGCATAGTATTGCACTTTGGATATTCAGTATATTTTATTTTTTATTCTTTAAATATTTTTTGGGCAATTGTTTTGTCTTTTTTTTTTGGACTATTTAAACATATTTGGCTATTATTTAGCTTCACATTGCAAGGATCATGATGTCATGTTTGGATGAAGTTGTTTATACCAATCTGGAATAAATTACCAAGTCTGTATTTGAAGATTACCTTATTCACAGTTTTATGACGGAACAGATAGTCCAAATATTTAAGGCTTGCTTGAGTCATGGACATTCTTGGCTTCCGGGTGACAAAGCAATACAGTCAACGAAAGTGTCTCAAAATGCAAAATGCATCCATTTTGGTACATAGTCTGGGTCTATTGGACCCTCAAGACCTCCGCACCCAACACGCATTCCAATATCTGGTCTGAAAAGGATCAATGAGCACTCATTCAGAGTCAAGAAAGCTCTTTTGAAAACCACAGGAGTGTTTATTACCCCAAGACCTTTTAGGATCAAATCAGGCCGACGTGGACTTTCAAACCGAAAGGCTATCCACTGGAGAGAGAGAGTGGGAACATGTGAGAGGATTGAGACCAAATATGAACCATGAAATATCTGTTAAGGCTTCTGAATCACACACATACACATACACACACACACACACAAACACATAAATACATACACACACACATAAACGTAAATACACACATACACACACACACAAACACATAAATACATACACACACACAAACACATAAATACACACACATACACATAATTACATGCATTTACATACACAAACACAACCATAAATACATACACATATGCATACACATAAATACACACGTAAATACACACACATACATACACACAATTACACACACATACTGGAGGTAAGTTGTGGTAAAGTTTCATTTAGGAGGATTTAGATGTATATTTAATACAACACAGACAATTAATTCTATTATATAATTGTAGAACTCAGAATCGCCGGCCCCTTGCGGCCGCCTGCGCGAGCACCGCCTCTCGATTATGCACATTTGAGTATTTTTCGAGCTTATAGAGCTTGTGCGTAATCACCGGGTGTCATGACATTTCACTGCGTACATGTACGACCGTATGTGTATGTATTTGACAAATAATCTCTTGAACTTGAACTTGAACTTGAATGTAACGGTGGTTTCAACATTGCGTCTTGGAAAAACACTGCTTCAGTCACTTCAGGCAGAGTCCTTTCGTCAAAGAGATCCACATCGTAAGTGTATGTTTCCCTGTGGGGGGTCCTCTCATTGATGGACTGGTTACAAATCATTTTATCATTTTGAGGTGACATCGTTTAGTATTTAGTGTCACCCCTTATTATTATTATTTTTATTATTATATTATGAGTGATACATAATTACATTTGGAATTAACGCGTAAAAGCCATTTCATGAACTAATTACACAGCCAAAAACATTGACAAATTATTTTCTTTTAGAGTTCTTTTAATCCTAAAAACCCCAGCTTGACCCCTTACCAAGCCCCATTTACACCTCAACTTGTGGAAAGGCTTCCTACCCTGGATCATTTCGCAAACACGCGTAATTTCAAAGCTTTATTCAAGCTTTATATTTTATTAATTAGCACTCAGTAACCATGAAACATGTCCCCCTTAGGAAATGGCATTATGATTTTGTCTTTAACAGGGAATCAATGGCTTTTAGCGAAACCCCTTGATGGAAAGCTTTGTGCGATAACCAAAACTAAACCCTTCCAGCCCTACCCTTGTGGTTTTTGATACTCTTTGTTCTGAATACTGGATTGTTTTCATATACCAATTTGTTTTTGGATGACTGTAATCAATAACAAAAAAAACAAAACGCTTTCCCACGGCCTGGAAGCTAAGGAACGGGCCTTTGTATAGACAGCTACTGCATAGATCACCCCATGTGCTCTATCTACCCTACAAGCCGCTTTACACCCCGTTCTGACAATTATTTCTGTGAAGCCTGTTTCCAATGCACGGCCAATACCGAGTTTCATGCGATTTTCTTTCACACCCATCAAAACAATCGCATTTGCATCGCACCGCGCATTTGGTAAAACAAAAGTTGCTTCTTTCAAAAAAATCCCCTTGACCCCTCCATTACAAGGCAGTAGGTGTAATGTATTGAAATCGTTTCCCCGTGGGCTGCATGTGGCGGCTAACTGCAGAGGACCATTTGTTCTGGAAATAAACCCCTAATTTGCAACGCTCAGACAAGATAAACACACTTTGGGGGTAACATGGGCAGACGGCAAAAAAAAGAAGCATCATCACTCACCGGCCTTGTACAATTTTTGCCGGGGTTGTTTTGGTTCCGCTGACTTGGAAGGAGGCCTTGTAAGCGTTTTCGGCCACGGACATGCTTTATGTTTCCCATTACGGTGACTAATTGTATATTTGTCTGTTTCTAATGAGATGCTCTGCCCCCTGGATAGTCTTAATGTTTGAGCTGGATGAGGGCCCTCTTGCATCTTTTTTGTCTTTGTGTGTTTGTTTGAGCAGAGAATTCCCCCGGAACACCCCCCTCACTCAGATCAAAGATGACAGTTACACCTGTTCAATGCCGCAAAACAACAACGGAGCCAAAACACACAAGCAAGTACACACTGTACTGAAAACGACAGAGACTTACAGTGCTGTTGTGCATTTCCCCCCAAATGATAAGACACGAGTAGCAATTACTTTACAGGAAGAGGGATCTGAACATACCAGGGAGTGTAATTATCATACATATGGCAAACTAAATAACTGACAACAATTGGCGATATGGAAAATATTCTGAACATGTTTCTGACTTCTACAAAAGTACTCCCTCCTATATCTAGACTAGAGATAGCAAAGTGGTATTACAAGATGGCCTTTGGGTTTAGAAGGCCCAAGCGATCAGCAAGGCAGGCTGAAGGATGACTTTTGTCAACAAACTCATTGATGAACCCTGAGGTTCCTGAATACTCTCCCAGTTCCTCTGTAGAAGACAACAGGATTGTTGGGTTGAAGGATCCATGGAAACCTTCAGGGGGTTATCAGCAGATATGAAAGTAAATTTTTACAATATCTACTACCCTACTGCAGAACTACAAGTTCCAATGTGGAACATGCCATGTGGTCTCTGCTCAGGAGAGAGGAAGCAGCACTTCAAAAGGGTTTAGTGTCGTTCTGCATGGAATTCCTGAGGGGTAAGGTGGAAATAATCATCATTGAGAGCCCCAAACATCTAAAGCGGGATACACACTACAACATAATAAAAGCCGATTTTGTTCCAGATTCTAAAGATTATCGTGCCAGATTATCCTGTGGTGTGAGGGATGCTATGAGTGTTTTTCACTTCACCCATCTGCTTGGAAGTCTGTTCCGGCGGCACCGATCGCAAATCGCAAGGATTAAACATGTTCAATATTTACGATCCGATGTCCCATAGTGCGGGGGGAACCCTCAGGACGGACGCAGACAGTGGATTGTCACGTGGGAAAGACGGCTGCCGACCGGGAGCCAAGCTGACCGAAAGGGAAAGTCAGAAACACAACAGCAGCCATGGCAGCAAATGCCAATGCCGCGAATGTTACCGGACTCAGGTCTAGGGGTCCCCGGGCCAGCAGCAAGATGCTACACAGTCCTGACAGGATGTGGAGCAGTACGGAAACAGGACACAATGTGATCAGTGTGCGCAACTCCAGCAACAGCTTTAATCTGAATTCCATGAAATAAAAGTCATCAAATAAAATATATCTGTCAAAGGCATAAACATACATTTCCTTTAAACACAAACGATACACATTCATATGTTAATATATTTATATATATACATAATCCAGTCCTGCTATTCTGAAACTAATTATATACAAATTAATACAAACTAATTTTCCAAAATAAACTTTAAATCACTGAGTAATTGTTATATAACAGGAATGTTATATAAATTGTTATTGGACTAACTTAATGTAAGTCCATCAAAATACCCATAACTCCATAAACAAGATTATCACTAAATATTATCAACATGTCGTCCCTCTGTTACACTTTAACATGTACATGCGCAGATTGTCCTCATATGAAAACGGCTGCATTAGACTGCCATACATCATCACCAGAGTAATCACAATGCTCTTTATTGGCTAACATCACTCAGAGACAAGGATATACCCAGCATGAACATGTATGTGTTATAGTTCAAGTACTTATATCCCCAAAACACTCACAACATAAACGGAAAGGATTAGTAACAACACTAAACAATCGTGCATAGCACTTGCATATGACATTTAAAACATATAGTTTACAACAAAACTTAATAACATAACTCTCCAATTCTGAACATAGTGCATGCTGGGAAACAGGAAGATAAGATAAGATAAGATAAGATAAACCTTTATTAGTTCCACAACGGGGAAATTTACATTGTTCCAGCAGCAAAAAGGGGACAGCAGAAATAGAGAGCATATCAAGGTACAGACTATTAACAATATAAATATATAGAAAACATAAAAATAAAAAATCACCACAAATAGGAACCAGAGTTCTAAGTGTATTGCACATATCCAGACACATTGCACACGCTTGACACAAGGAACAATGCTGAATGTCCACTGCCGGACTGGGTCCTGCAGCAGTGAGACGGTCGCGCCTGGGGGCCTGCGCTGGGCCTGGGGGCCCAACTGTGTGGCAATTACGTGACAATGCATCTCAGGCAATGTTGCGGAGTAACATAACCCTAACCCTAACCCTAACGCTAACCCTAACCCTAACCCTAACCCAAAAGTAATGTGACGAGTAGTGTAACAAATGAATTTCTACAGGTAATTATTAAAGTGAAACATTACTTTTTTTTTAAGTAATGAGTCCTGTGTAATGCATAACTTGTTTTTCAGTAAGGAGTAAATGTAATGTATTGCTTTTAAAAAAGTAACAAGTAATTATTAAAAACATTACTTTTTTTTGAGTAAAACCCCAACACTGATCATCACACATAAAGCATATCTCAAAATAGCATTTCCAAACGATTACCGATACAGATATTGCATCAAATTACGTGGGAGTTAATTATCTGAAAAATACACCTTACCGTACATCTCAGTCTCTCAGCGTAAATTGAGATTACACCGGCAACACCTTCCATGTGACACAGAGCACAGTTATTTAGAGGTTTGCTAAAGGGTTAACCAAAGAAAACGTTTCCTTTCACTTATTTACATAGCTGCGGAGCAGTAAGGAAACAGGACATGATGCAATTAGCATGCGCAACTCAACACTTGAGCAGGACGTTTCCCTAAGAACCTGAGTATAGAGGCATCTAGTGATCTGTTAGCGTGTGCTGCTGTTTGTGCAAACCGTTGCTCTCCACGTACTCTAGGAAGAAAACTCCTAAAGTTATCATGATATGTCGTTATGCGTGGCGTCTCTCACATTTTAACATCTGTTAAGATTTGGAAAATCTTGTAGTGTGGCCCAGGCTTCAGCTTAGCTCATTATGACAATTATTATTATATTATTATAATTATATATAATATAAATATATTGAATTATTATATTTAGAAAGTTACTTTAAACACAAACATTTATTTGTTAAGCCTTTCAGTGTCTTATCGTTTTCATTTTAGTTTGTAAACACTGGCATTAAAGGTGCATATTACGCCAGAGCTTCAATCTCCTCTTGAAAAGTCAGAAAATATATTGCCAACGACCCTCTGTTCAGTCACGTGGGGGAAGGATAGGTTACATGAAGACCGCTAGTGTTGTTAATCAATGATCTGATCAGAGATGCTAGTCTTGATATGATAGGTCGAAAGTCTAAAGGCTAAAGACTAAATTAAGCATTGGAGCCAAATTATTTTAGCTTCCATGTTGCACGTGCATCCAAGAAAGTTGGTAGCGTTGCTCATATTTCTAAATCTAATATTAATCTCTAGCCTAAATTGACCAACGACTTTAATTACTTGTTATGGAGTCCTCGACACCATTTCCCATTTATTTCATACTATTATGCCTCTCTCATGACCCCTACCAAGCTACATAGACAAATTGTTCAGATTTAGGCTCTGACATGTATATAATAATATATTAATTATGAGAGATTTTTTTGATAATTGTGAAGTTCCCGTCTGAATCGTTGAGCAGGGCTCTCCAGGCAATAGTCTATACATTAAATTCAGTTAATATATGAACTGACACATAATAGTGGTAACCCTATTGACCTGGTGTTAACCCGGGCCATTGATGAGCTACAGCACCGTATTTAGAGATTATTAATTCCTCAACTATACCTGCTCTCGCTGATCAATAAGCGACTGCTATCACATCCTTCCCATAACACCAAAGCACTATTGATGAGTCTCACAAATGCGGTTTTCGATCGTGTTGACCGCAACACATCCGAGAACCTAATCCACATCGGTACTTGCATTGACATAAGAGGTTGGACCATTCCTGGTTTAGGTCATATTCCTTAGAGTTGATCCACCTTGTAATTCACAGCAATGTCAATGATCTCTGAGTATTTAAATGTTAAGTGTGGGGTCCCACACTGTGGGTCTATTAGGTCTGGGTTTATTCTTTACTGTACATGTTACCGCGAGAAGATACATGAATATGACACAAGCTTTCATTGTTATGCTGTAGCCCTCCCCACTGTCATACTCTGGAGCACATATTTCAAGGCCCGCAGGTCAAACACGGCCCTCCACGACTTTTAATCAGGGCCGCCGATAAATTCTGACCCGCTGCAATCTCACGTTCAGAGAATTAATAAAGTCCAAAGAGTAGGGGTGCCCATCTCTCCCTTATATGATGATCCGATACGTATCTAGATGCATGGGCAACCATGAGATTCAGGGACGATACGTTTTAACATGCGACGACTCCCTTGAAAGCAACAAAAGCTGAAATTTGGGGGGGGATCATGAAAAGTGAAAATGTATTAAACATGATCTTACTAATCACAATATATTACAATGGTTTAAAGAATTAAACAATTGCACTGTGTGTTGTTTAGCGATGTCCCTGACAGGTAAACAGGTGTCTGGGTTTAACCAATGACGAGTGAGAACGTCGATCCTGCATCACCGGGTGTTCCGCCCTCTGTGTCGCTGAGCCAATCAAGGCGCACATAGGACAAACACTGTGTTGATGAAAAGCTTTCATGATGTCACCATTCATGGATTATTACAACATTTGGCGACTACTACCGAGATGGCGCGACATACTGCATATATGAGGCATATACATCCGTAGACCGCTCGGAGGACGGCTTTTTGGAAGCATTTTAACATGTTTGCAGATCGATATACAGTATATTGTGAGTATTCTCTGCAGACGCCAGCTTCTGTGTCTATGTGTTTACATGCCTATGTGTGTGTGTGTGTGTGTGTGTGTGTGTGTGTGTGTCTGTGTGTGTGTGTGTGTGTCAACCTTAGAATTTTATAATTGGGCCATCGCCCGATTCATGATGCATTTAGTTTGATCCATGGGTCCAGGTATTAATGAAGTCGCATGTTTGATGAGCATAACCAACGGAGGCATTTCTAAACTTGCTTGAGCGTCATGGAAACAATGTGGGACAGAGGCTGCAAAAAGTCTAAAGAATTCAAACGCAACCTTGAGTGACAGCAAAACCTGTGTAGTCGCAGACAGTCAGTGTGGTGGAGCGGTGTAGGCAAGCTTTATAATAGAGGATCAATTAGCACGAGGAGGCAAGCCGTTCATAGAGGGAGAGTTTATTAAAAATTGCATTGAAAAGGTATGTGATGTTGTATGCCCCGACACGAAGCAGGCCAATTTGCCAATACCAGCCGCTCCGGAAATACCGTGGATGTTCGGGTGGACGGGCCGGCTTCCGACACACAGATCCAGCTGAAAAACAAAGCCAATGAATTTGTTTCTTTTTCACTGGCTGCGGAT
>NC_137191.1:9890064-9940064 GCF_960531495.2 Zeus faber
GTGTGTGTGTGTGTGTGTGTGTGTGTGTGTGTGTGTGTGTGTGTGTGTGTGTGTTGTATTGACAGACCTAATTAGTGTTGTGCATGAGTCAAGCTGTTCTTGTGTATTTTCCAGTGGTAAACCGTAGGTGAAATTACAATCAACAATCACATGCTGAGGTTCATTTCTCCTGGATGCTAATGGGACACGCTGCAGGTAATTTAGATCTAACGATCACGAGTCTGAATCTGAGTGCATGGAATTCAGAATTCATACATCAAAAAAAAAAAAGGTGCATCCCCTTATCCATCTATCCTGAATCTACCTCCTGGGGTAAATGAAGTAGATAGGTTGCAGGATGGAGGGATGGATGGGTAGATGGATAGACTGAAAGATGGATAGTTAGATGGATAGATAGACAGAACGACACAAGACAGATGGGGCATGTGTAGTGTATCTTACTGATGAAAGCTAATGTAAGTATCTATCTTTCCCATATATAATTTTACTTATCGATATTTTAGCATCAATCTTATAGAGGCCAGAGTTTCTCCTGTGTACAGAGCTGAAAAATGGCCGCCTACAGTGACACAACAAAACACATTATCATGTAATAAATGTGCTCCATTTAGAGAACAGTAAGCTGCTGTATACAAATGAGGTGGCGACAGCGAAGCGTCGTGAGCCTGGAGTCCACAGAGTAGGCCACTTTGATTTATGAGCTCCGGGCTCAGTGTGTGTGTGTGTGTGTGTGTGTGTGTGTGTGAGTGGATGTGTGTGTGCGCACCTGTGTGTGTATCATGCATGTGATTGTGTTTAGAATTACAACATTGAACACTCTTGTGCATGCAAATGTGTGTGTGTGTGTGTGTGTGTGTGTGTGTGTGTGTGTGTTTGTGTGTGTGTGTGTGAGTGGATGTGTGTGTGTGCACCTGTGTGTGTATCATGCATGTGATTGTGTTTAGAATTACAACACTGAACACTTTTGTGCATGCAAATGTGTGTGTGTGTGTGTGTGTGAGTGTCTGTGTATGTGTGTGTCTGTGAGTGATAGGAATACAGCAATGAATACTTTTGTGCATGCAAAAAAGTGTGTCTGTGTGTGTTCCGTGTGTATGTGTACAGTGTGTTTGTGTGTGTGTGTGTGTGTGTGTGTGTGTGTGTGTGTGTGTGTGTGTGTGTGTCTGTATGTGAGTGGATGTGTGTATGTGAGTATGCGTGTATGTGAGTATGTGTGTATGTGTCTGTTCTCATCCAAGTTTGTAGGATAAAGATACAGCGATTAATATTTTTTTGTGCATGCAAAAAAGTGTGGATGTTTATGTGTTTCTGTGCATGTGTGTTTGTGTTTGTGTGTGTGTGTGTGTGTGTGTGTCTGTGTGTGTGTGTGTGTATGTCTGTGTGTTGGGCAGGGGGGTGTTTAAGTCAAGCGTCGACTGTGCGTTCTCCTTCATCTCATTTCAATGTCGCACATTTTCTGAAGTTTATCAACGCACAAACAGCAGGAATCCAGTGGCTGCAGCCGCTCTACATGTATCCCCAAATCTGTCTTCAAATGTAAATCTAATTACCATGTAAAGTAGCTTTTCTGTTGTTTCACACGCTGCTCGGCGATTGAAAGTTTGGTGTTTCTTTTCGGGAGAGGTGACAGACTCCTCAGTCTCCCCCCCCCGTTATAGAAAAGCTGCAGATTTTGCAAGATCGTGTGATGAGCTCCAAACCTGCTCAGATTTTTTTTCTGGAACACAGTGTGTTCTGCAAATAGTGACAACACCAGAATCTAGTGTATTTAGAACACTGAAGCGTGTTTTATCTATCTATCTATCTATCTATCTATCTATCTATCTATCTATCTATCTATCTATCTATCTATCTATCTATCTATCTATCTATCTATCTATCTATCTATCAAATCCTGAATATACAAACACATCTATCTATGTGAAACTTGGCTTAACAACGACATTCCAACAAGCGTCGTGGAACTAGAAGGACGCTCTATCTTCAGAGCGGACAGGACTGCAGAGACTACCGGGAAGAGCAGAGGAGGCGGCTTATGCATTTATGTAAACAAAACTTGGTGCACGGACTGCGTCACTCTTGATGCCCATTGCTCTGCTGAACTGGAGTATTTAATCGTGAGATGCAGGGCCCTTCTACAGCTTCTTCAGCTGCATTGTTGCCATTGCTGTGTATGTTCCACCTGATGCCAACAGTAAAGCGGCAATGAAGGAACTTTCTATTGCCATTAATAAGCTTCAGACTAAACATCCAGATGGGGCTTTTATTGTCACTGGAGACTTTAACCATTGCAACCTAAGAACTGTTCTCCCTAAATTTCACCAAGATGTTACTTGCTTCACAAGAGGCAGTAAAACTCTAGACCATTGTTAAACTAATGTTGCTGCTGCTTACAAAGTCCCACCCTTCCCCCACCTTGGTCAGTCCGATCACATTTCTCTGTTTCTCCGCCAAAATACTCCCCTCTCATTAAACATGTCAAACCAACAACAAAGACCGTTAAAGTCTGGATGGAAGATCCAGATACCACTCTTCAAGACCAGCTCCAACACACCAAGGACTCTCATGCCAACATTCACACAGTAGCCAATCTGTCATGGATTACCTCAACGAGTGTGCAGAGGGAGTGACGACACATAAATCAGTGAAATTATTCCCTAACCAGAAATCCTGGATGAACAAAGAAGTTTGGCTTCTCCTCAATGCCAGGGGCCTTCAGGTCGGGAGACCAGGAGGCCTACAGCTCTGCCAGATCCAATCTGAGGAAAGGAATATCCAGGGGCCAAACACAACTACAAGCAAAGGATTGAAGAGCACTTCAACTCCTCCGACCCCCAGCGTATGTGGCAAGGCCTACATACTCTCACCAACAAATCCCATGCAACTCTCCCCCACCCTCCTCCACTTCCCTCAGAGACGAGCTGAACCACTTCTACGCTCGATTTGATCGGGAAAACAAGGAGGCAGCCTTCAAGTCAGCTGTTTCACCAGACGAGGAAACATTCTAATTCTCCACCTAAGAGGTCTGCAACATCCTGAGTAGGATGAATGCTCGGAAAGCTGCTGGTCCTGATGGAGTCCCCGGACGTGTGCTGCGAGCCTGCGCAGAGCAGTTGGCTGGTGTCTTCACTGACATCTTCAACATGTCACTAGCCCAATCAACAGTCCCCCACAGTTTTAAATCTGCCACCATTTTTCCGGTGCCTAAATACTCTACAGCCAAGGAACTGAACGATTTCCGCCCTGTTGCACTGACACCCATCATTGCAAAATGTTTTGAATGGCTGGTCCTCTCACATCTGAATGCCTGCCTCCCCCCTTCACTGGACCCGTCAATTTGCCTACCAACACAACCGATCAACAGAGGATGCTATCTCCACAATGCTCCGTCTAGCACTCACTCACCTGGATAGCCGCAAAACATATGTTAGAATGCTGTTTATTGACTTTAGTTCTGCATTCCAGACTGTGATCCTCTCCAAGCTGATCTCCGAGCTCAGCCAGTTGGCCATCAGCAACTCACTCTGCAACTGGATTATGACTTCCTTACTAACAGACCCCAGGCTGTTAAATTGGGGAGTCTCTCCTCCTCCACCATCACCCTGAACACTGGCGTGCCGCAGGGTTGTGTGTTGAGCCCTCTGCTCTACTCTTTCTTCACTCACGACTGCACCCCTGTTTATGGCTCCAATGCCATAATCAAGTTTGCAGATGACACCACTGTGGTGGGCCTGATCAGAGATGAGGATGAAACAGCATATAGGGATGAGGTTCAACATCTAACTACGTGGTGTAAAAACAATAACATGGAACTCAACACCAAGAAGACCAAGGAGATCATTGTGGACTTCAGGAGAACCAGGAGCAGGGCACACACCCCCCTCCATATCAGCGGTGCTGAGGTGGAGCGTGTGTCTAGCTTTAAGTTCCTTGGGGTCCACATCACAGAAAACCTCTCTTGGTCACTTAACTCCTCCAGTCTGGTGAAGAAGGTGCATCAGCGCCTTCACTTCCTACGGACCCTTAAGAAGGCACAGCTTTGTCCTAGGATTCTATCGGACTTCTACCGCTGTACCACTGATAGCATACTTACAAACTGCATCTCTCTCTGGTACTGTAACTGCAACGTTGCCGACCGCAAGGCACTACAAAGAGTAGTGAACTCTGCCCAGATGATTATTGGCTGTATACTTCCCCCCCATCCTCAACACATACCATAACAGCTGCTTAAACAAACCCAAATCCATTGTCAAGGATGACACCCACCCTAACCATGGACTTTTCACCCTTCTCCCATCTGGCAAGCGATACAGGAGCCTGCGCTCCCACAGCAGCAGGCTCAAGTACAGCTTCTTTCCAGAGGCTCTAACACTGTTGAATAAACCCCCACCCCCCCTCTAGCACTGGACTTTTAAATGGTTACCTGCTTACCTGTTGTTACCTGCTTACCTGTTGTTACCTGCTTACCTGTTACATCTCACTTTCTGCAATGTTCACGTCTTTACATTTACTGCCTTGCACTGTTTAACTTTTTATAATCACCACTGCACTGTTTCATTAATTGCCCTTGCACTGCTATCACCTAAAAAACTGCAGAATACTTCTTTTAACTGAACTTTTTTTTTTTTTTAATATTCCATAACCGGAACAAAATCTGACCCAATATACATAGATACACTACATGTATATATATAGTCATTGACACATGTCAAAAGCCATGTGTTCTGCAGCTTTGTAACTTTCACCAAAAGAGAACAACGAGAGAGGATGCATCCACTGCCAGAATGAAGCAGAAATCCATTCCATCAAATTCAATCGCTCTGATTGGATTAAAGAGGACCTATTGTGTTTCTATTCTACAAGTTAACATACTGTAGGTCTCTGATGTCACCAAAACATGATTATTGAAGATTTTTGTTGAAAATGCCACACAGACCATGCACTCTAGCCATTCTAATGTGCTTCTAAATCCATTGTATACCTGACACTCTGTTTAGGTGGGAGGAGCCATCCTCCTGTGGTCACGTGCTCTGTGAGCCAATGGGGTTTTAGCACAAGTTCCGAGTTCTGTGAGCCGGGTCCGGGTTCATCTACAATAACAAAACACACAATTTTTATTGGTTTTGTTACAGCCTACAATCAATTGCCCACATCCTTTTTTTGTTGAGAAAGAAACACATCAGAATGATTTTTTTAACACTTTCGTTTCCATCATCTGCATTTTATTCATGAACAGTTGGTATAAATTCCTCTTTTTTTTTTTACGATTTGTGCTGGTAAATAGCTCCCAAGTTTACTCAGATGGGGAGTGTTTCTAATTCTACTGAGGCAATGAAAGGATCAAAAATATGCATGTTTCTGACAAATGCTGCCCCCTAAAAAAAACTGACTGTTGTCTTATTTCACAGTTAGTGTGTTAGTAGGCCCATCAGAGACCCAAATGTATGTGCGCAAGCACTGAAAAAGAGAGTTTTGCAAAATATGTCCCCCCTGAAAATACCTCTAAAATGAATCAAAGTCGGCAACTGTTTTATAGTTTTCTCAATTTCACCAAAGTTTCTCTCCACGACCCTTGCACAAGCATACGTAATGATTCCAGTTATTTAAAAAATATAAGCATGCAAAAAATAAAAAAGCCATCGTAAGTCATACATCAAAAGATCTCAACCTTAGTGGCTAATGACTAAATTCAGTCATGGCCAAGAGTTTGTCGGGTTTTGTTTGCCTAATTTTGTGGACATGATACATCAGATGTTATGCTTTTAGTACAACGTCTGGCATTTTCTATCATTGGTTGAATTGGAAAATTTGAAATGGGAAAATGTCGATTGATTTGAGTTTGCTCAAATATCTTCATATCTGCTGAAAAATTCCCTGTGCTTGCACGTGAACATAATATGCAATGACCTATAATGCACATGATGATGCACACAGTAAGAAAACAAAGGTGCTTTGATAAATTAAGTTTACTTCCTGAATTGTCTGATGGATTGATTGGAGAGTCATATGTTCTTCTGGGAGATGGGTGTCGGTTAGTCCACTGTAAGCACAACTTACAGTATTGCTCGAAGTAGTGTATAGTAGTAACAACACAATAAAAACACATTATTATAAGCGTTATCTAATGTAATGTACCAACTGTATCTGCTTCACACACTCCCTCGACGATTGGTGCATCCACATGAGTCTGTGGAGCCCTTTGCATTTTGCGATTCTCCTGTCAGCACATTGTGTCTAGGGCCGGCGAGGACTTTGGGAAATGCCAGCGCAAGCATATCTTATTTGGATTATGTATAAAATACTGATAGAGCCCGTCCGCTAACATCAATCAGGAGGAGGAAGGGAGGAGGGTGAGATGAGATGAAGGAAGGACAGAGAGAGAGAGAGAGAGAGAGAGAGAGAGAGAGATAGAGAGAGAGAGAGAGCGTGATGGAGAGAAAAGATAGAGGATGGGAAAATAACCTGAATCCGGGGTGATGGAGAGAGGGAAGTGGAGAGAGAGCGAAAATGTCTAAGCGTGTAATAACACAGATGCAACATGTTTTGAGAAGCAGGAGAAAGGTTTTTTTACATCCCAGAAAAGAGGAGGATGAAAGGGAAGGGGGCAGTATGGGGATGGAGGGATGGAGGGATGGAGAGATGGTCGGAGAGATGGTCGGAGTGTCTGATTGATGGGACGGAGGCACGCTGCCATTCTCTGGAGCAGAAACATGCCAAAGTGGCCGACACCCGCCAGACACTTCAGCCCTGGAGGGAAGGGAGTGTGTGTGCGTGTGTGTGTGTGTGTGTGTGTGTGTGTGTGTGTGTGTGTGTGTGTGTGTGTGTGTGTGTGTGTGTGTGTGTGTGTGTGTGTGTGTGTGTGTTGGGTGTGTGTGTGTGTGTGTGTGTGTATGTATGTGTGTGTGTGCACACATACATACACACACACACACACACACACACACACACTTTGGCTTTATAGAGCCATCCTGAGTCATATGGGGAGAGTGGGAGGGGAGCCTACAATATTAAAATAGTTCACTAAATTGGAATGTCACGCATATGACTTCCTATTTATTATCATGGTATTAATTGTATTTGTTCATTTGCAATCGCTGCAATTCCATCATGGCCCCTAGGGGGCCACGGACCCCAGTTCCAGACTTCATAGAGAATATTTTGATTTGGTTTTCGTTAATGTATTTTACTAGTAATGATGACCTATTATTTATTGATCTACTAGATTTAAGGATAATAAATCACAGACGTTCATGTTAAGCACCATGGGAAATTTTTATCCATGTTTAATCTCAGAATAAAAATTATAATAATAACAACGACTAAAATAACACAGAAGAGATGAAACCAAAGTGTAGCTTCTCCTGTTCTGATGTACACTCTTCTCTTTTCTTGAAAGTAAAGAAAAGGGGATAACAAAAGCACGTCCTGTTTACATTAAAAAAAGACAAAAAAAAATGAGCCTAGTGGGAATTCGAATTTGAGCGCTTTTGTATTTTGATCAAAAAAAAAATAACGTTTGGTGCAGTGAAGAAATTGAGTTGTGAGGGAGCGCCTGAGATAGGACGACGGGGGAAAAATGACTTAAATTGGGGCGGAAATAATACAAATAAAAATGAAAAGTTTAAAGCGGCTGTTCATTAAGCGGCCGCCTCTAAAAGTAATTATCAAACCTGACCCTTTCACTGCTGACTTCAAGGCTGTGTTCTCCTTCTCGCCCCTTTTTTTGTTCTCTTTATTCTATTTTCAACCATTTTATTCTTCCTTGAATGGGGCGTCCATTAAAAATCTATTTCAGTCAATTTAAATAAACGCACCCATCCATGTGTAAAGGGCCTTTGAATCTAATTTCTAAAATTACTAAACAAATGTAAAAAATAAAAAATAAATAATACCATGAGATTGGGGTTTTAAGTTCAATATTTTGGAGATATTCTGTATATCCCGTATTCTGTAGTCATAGATTAGTTGTATTAATTACTTAGAAATTACATAGTAAAAATGTATAACTACCTATAAACCTATACCAATCATTTATCATCTGCATAGAATCACATATTTTGTGATATATTTTTGCTTATTTATGTATATTTGGCTGGTTTTATTTGAGTTTTCTATCTTTTATTATTATTTAAAATGTGTGAGGTTAAGCTTTTTTTATGCTGTAGGGAAACATGCCAATCCTAACCATGACAAATTGTTATTGTCATGTTATAAACACATTATCAGGGCTTAATTTGTGTAGAATCCTGCCGGAACATGATCCGGGACCTCCCAGATTGGAACCAGCACCTCCTTTGTCACTACAAAATTCTGTAAATACATTTAGTGTAACATGAAATGTTTTCTGGTCTGTCATTCTTTTATTTCCCATCTCAAAAAACCTCCGCTCAGCGATGTCTCTGCTCGGCCATCCCTCTGTGCGGTCACAGTCGGTGTGATTTAATTGTGTGTGCATTTATTGTCCACCGTTTCATGATTGTATGAAACAAAAGCCGGATCAGTAGCCTTTCAGTGTTCCGGCACGTCCTGATTTCCAGATTAAGCACTGCACATTATTGTATATTCATATACATGTTTGCTATACTCTCGCACATTTTTAAGGTTCGTTGCCATTTTTGGAGCCAATGTTTTTTAATTTCATTGAATTCATTAAAATTTTACAAGGCAGGATACACTAGCATAAAAAAGACATCATAGGCGGGAAGCCTATAAAATAAATTGGTCATTTATGGGAAAAAAAAACAAAAAACAAAAAAACATTTAAGAGCACGAGGAATAAAGGAGAGTTCATGTCTTTTGGTTCTGCTTGTGGGCACTACGTGTTCCCTGCGCTGACGAAGCGAGTAAGTGGATTTTAACGCTGCAGGCAGGAAACCATGTGGGGGTGGGGGGAGAAACTATCCTTGAGTATGTAGGTGAGGGTGCGCAGGGCGCCCTCATCATGCCTTTCACACAGTGATGGAAGAGAAGAAGAGAGAATGCTGATGATCCTTCTAGCATCTTCTTTTGTACCCTCTCCAGCTCCTCGGAGAGGCCTTTTGTCCACGTTTCGTTCCATTTGTTAAGGCTACCGTTACGAGTTGTTGTTAACTGCCAACGCTTTACACGGGCACTGCTTTACAGTGCTTGTATAAAAAACAATTTATGAGCAGCCCTGCCGGTTGCCAGTGCTGCATTGGCTCACGTGTTCCACTAATCACCGTGCACTTACGTCTCGACCAATCACAGCGCACTTACATCACTCAAGACTCCTCTTGTACTGGGAGAGTACCTACTCTGAAGTAGGAGCTAAAAAAAGTCCCTCAACGTAGCGTTCTAAGAACTAGGAAAGAACTAGGATCATTCCCAGATCCTAGTAGTTGCTGTACACATTTTTTTTTTAGATGGGTGGGGGTCCTCCAACTGTTCTAAGAACTATGAAAAAGTTCCCCCAGACTGGAAACGCCCGTACACTTAGCTCCATTTATTGCGAGAGGAAACTCCTGTCCCCGTTCACCACAGAATCCAAGGCCTTCTGAGTCAGCCTAGGTGGAGTACCCCACCAGGACCCCAAGGTCATCGGCATATTTCACAGAGATAACAAAGGGAGGCAGATGTAAATCCAGGCTGTTTATGCAAATGACAAAGCGCAATGGGGACCATTGCCCCCCCCCGGGGGACACTGGCTGGTATTGCACGGGGATCAGACACAGCAACCCCACTGCACCCTTTGCTCCCTGTCACTCAGGCGGCTCCTCACAATGAGCCGGGGGGGCGTCTGACAGACATGTCAGCCAGTGTATGGAGCAATTGGCAGTGCTTTATTGGGTCAAAAGCAAAAGCGATAAATGAACAAAAACTGCATGAACATCCATTTTGGGGTTGTCATTGAGTGCTTCATGCCAGCATCGCAGGATCTGAATCAGAGCAGTGACAGTTGATCTATTAGCCATAAAACTATGTTGTGACGGGGCAATTTTAGAATTTGTGTCCTCCAAAAAGGGCATCCCGTAGGATACTTTCATACACTTTGCCAAGACAGCTGACTAATGAGATTTGACGGTAGTCAGCTGGAAAACTGGGCTTTGCTTTTTTGGGAACAGCTTTGACCAAAGCTTCTTTCCCTTGGTTTGTGAAAATATTATGTTGAATACATGTATTAAAAACAACACATAACACAGGCGCCTGTTCTTCATTTAACCCAAGAAGGAAAGCAGTCAGGCCCAGCTGCCTTCCTCACATTAACTTTGCGGAGTCTGACTTTGACCCGCTGGATGCTCAGGCGAGGTATCACACCATTTGCCAGCTTGTGAGTAACGTCCTCCTCAGATGGAATCGTATGGTCCACTTGGTCCAATACTGAAGCAAAATGCTCGGCCAGCGTGTCACACTCACGCTGCAATGTGTTGGGGTCTTGTGGTACCACAGCTGGCCCATAATCCTCCATCCCCATAAGTGCTTTAACAGACTTAAACCATTGTTTTGAGTTAGACAGCAGCTCCTCCCCTCCATTCCTGGAGAAATGCTGCTCGGCACTCTAGATTTCTTTGACAATAGTTGATTGTAGATTTCTGTTGGCAGTTTTGTCGCCAGAGCAAAACGCAAAACGCCTCTCTTTTATAAGAGATAAAAGACAATTTTTTATCGGTACAGTCATCCAAGGCTTGTCATTCGTAGTAATTGAGACTCCCTTGAGTGTGACAGGGTTATCCAGGATGGACCCAACAGTGGAAGTGAAGGCGCTAATCTTAACCACAGTGTCAGTGACCTCATGAATGGGGGAAAAGTCAGAAGAAGAAAAATAATCTTTAACGACAACTGCAGCATGCTGGTGATTATGTTTGACGTTGCCAAGGCAACGATCCATATACCATGTGATAAATGTGTGCGGTTTGGCCGTCGCTGAGGAGCACAGTGGAATATACAGCACAGCAGCAATGATGCAACTTCTAATGCGACGGGGAAGACATCAATCTTTTCTGTGTGATGTTACTACCAGCACACAGTGCGACCCCTCCTCCCCTGCTGCCCTTGCGATCGCGCCGCTGTAGAAATTTTCCAGGGAAGGTTACAATAGGTTCTGGAAATCCAACAGTCAGCCAAGTCTCTGACACAGCGACAACAGCTCAATTGTTGTTCACTGATATACCGTGTAACTTGTTGTTTTGGGGTGTAGTGAACGCACCTTAGAAAGGATAAATCTAGGCAGGGATGGCTTTGGTTTGTTAGTTTTGAAATGTGCTTTATGGACTAGGTTTATAGGAATGGAGCTACCCGCAGATGTAAACAGCCTTTGCCTAGTCAAGTGTCTTTCGGTGCCAGCTTTGGTCTCACACAAAGTTGGGCGATTGCCAACAGTTGTGCGTATTGGACGAGTAACATTTTTTCCAGCTTTCCTACCCCTCGGGTGAGATCTGAGTCGTAGTATTTCATTGAGCTGAATTATTTACTTCACTTCCTCGGGGCACGGGCGTGGAAAATTTCCTCAGGCTTCTTAAGAAGTGTATATTGGTGACATGTCTAAGTTGTGCCATTATCAGCGGAAAAACAGGAACATTAACTATGCAGGCGGTTGGTGAAAGGAGGAAGATGCGTCCAAAACAGAAGGAATTGGAGGCAGATGATCCGCTGTGGCCACCCCTAACGGGAGGAGCCGAGAGAAAAAGAAGAAGAAGAAGAACTTAAAAAGGAGTAGTCACCATCCAGATCCACTATAAAGGAGGATGCCTCTCAGATGCCTTGGCTCTCAGATTACCCATGTTATCTTTCAAAGATTTGATTTGTTTATGTATTTCTTAGCTAATACTATGCTAAAATCAATAAATAGAGCAGTCAAAAACTAAATCTTGGAGCCGAAATTTTTGTTTTGTTAAATGTCATTGCTTTTTGTTAAAGGGCACCTATTATGCTCCTTTTTACACAACTTACAGGTCTCTGAGGTCCCCAAGACTGAAGCTGAAAATACCACTCAAATGATGCATTCCAGCCCACCTAACATAGCATGTGGTGGGGGGTTGTGTGGCGGTGTAGCAACCACACCTGTCTTGGGTCTCGGTAATTAGGCCCGAGATCAATGAGCAACAGGTAACACCCCCCTTCTGTCATGACATGTGTGCATCTGACCCGGCTTGTTCCATCTTGCCCGCTCTCTACAATAAACTGGTGTGTCTATAACATCTCTGCCTGTGTCTCTGTGTCGGGAGGGCCCCGATATGTCACTCGGGGGCCGTGGGGCAGGCGGATCTCCCACAGTTACTCAGATGGAGGGCGATTCCAATTCTACTGTGTTTCAACGAGACGTGCGACTGAGACACAAAGCTGAACGGCGCCTTTTAGAACGTTCGGCTTTTATGTTTTCTAGAACAGACAGCTCACAAAAAACTGACCGGGGGTGTTGTTTCACAGTTTGTGTGTTATTAGGCTCATCAACTTTTTCATAACAGGACCCCTTTAAATGTGAGGGTTCTTTATTATTCTTAGGTAATTTATTCCTTTTTTATCAGTAGGTTTATTGTAAATTCGCAGATTTTCTAATCCTAAGGTCTATTGCATATTGCCTTTAATTTGTTTCGATTCTTAATCTTTAATTCTTTCCATTTTCATTCACTATTATTTGATGCTAGATTTCTAAAGAAAAGGAAAAAGAAATAGTTATTTACATTTTTTAAATATATCATTCGTGAACAAACAGATGCCCTCATAACAAAAAAGAACCCCTCCCCAATAACGCTCAAATATAATACCACTGTGAGAACCACATGAAAATAGCCAACTACACTTGGAATTGGTTGATCACAATACTGTTATTTGTTGTTGTTGTTGTTGTTTTTTTTACCCTTTTGTATTTCTCTCCAATCTTTCCCCCCGGGAGGCGTTATACCTCCATGCGCTGCTGGGGACCAAATGTCAAAAAAAGGGGGGTGAACACAGAGGGAGAAAGGTTAGCATGTGTTTATCACCGTTATCGCCTGCCGCCACCCTGAGATGAGAAAGATAAATATAATAAAATAGAATAAACAAACAACAATTCAGAGACCTTCCGAAAAAGGAAAGAGAGTCGTCCTTGAGTCGTCCCTGCGTGCATCACAGAGAGAGAGGGAGGCAGGGAGGGCAAGTTAATGAGAGATGGTGGAAGGGCAGCTGGAAAGAGGATGGAATTTAGGGGAGGTGTGGTGTCGGGGAAAAAGTAATTACAAAGACGAGGGTTACTTCAACCACTGCCGGGACCTGCTCAATGAAGATGCTAAATGTCGATCGCAATAACTCATTCCAACAGGGTCCTCAGGGGCCTTCAACTCCTCTGGGGGCCAAAGGAAAGGGATATTATGCACCGGCCCTCACAATCAGAGTGGGCCGACAACATGAATCCATCTCTCCACCCCCCAAATCCTAGGAGCACGTGAACAGGTGGATTCATGACCAAGTCGGTCAAAATGGACAAAAATCCCAGCAAAAAGCGGAAGGGCTGCGCTGAAAAGGCTTGAGATTTAATAAAAATAGCACCAAGCCGTGGTACGACTTGTATTAAGATTAGTGATATGTTTACGAGTACTAACATTGCCGATGGCGCGCAACAGTTTCCAACTTGTGTTGGATTTTTTTCAAACGTAGCGCTGCTGCATTCAAGGCCTGTCGGAAACGCTACCGTGCTGCCTTCAAGCGTCGGAAATATATAATTTTGATATTATTAATAATTTATAGACCACCAATACCAGAGCACGAGTACAAATATATACAAGCTGGAGTTTTTCTACTTAAATAGTGTTTTATTGTTTATAGACCAGCAATACCCAGGACAGAGTAATGGTCAGTATTTTAGCAGCAGGCCAACTTTTTGTTCAATTTTCAATATTATTTAGAGTTGATGAGTACTGAGGAGTATGTCCTTGACTGTTCAAAGTGATGGCATTATCTGAATTATTTCTTGTGTTGCAATAGATTATACAGCCTTTTCAAATACAGACATTCAGGAAGCACTGATTGCCTGAATCTATCATTGTATCACAGTGGTAGCATTCTGGTCACAAACATTTCACTCGCTCTTAAAAAATGCTTTTGTGTTACAGGAGCCTTGAGTTTCAAAGACTGGTGTATGTGCGTCGACGTGATGGGGGTGGTGGAGTGTCCGCAGGCTGGTTGAGGTGGGATGCTCCGGATAAAAAGTCCAGAGGCATTTTTAGTCCCAGTCCGTCCCTGGCATTTAGTATACAGTACGTAATAAATGGGAGGGATAGAGAGGTAAGAGGAGGAATATAGATCCGAGCCAGAACTAGCAGGTGAATGAAATACAAAGAAAGAAGGAAAGAAAGGGTCCATTTGAATTGACAGCGGGACTCTCTGCTCTCCTGTGGATCCATCACGGTAGACCACTGTGCGCCGTGCTCCACAGAGCGAATGAAAGGCAGAACATAATGAAAGGAAAGCCTTTTTTGGGGCCCTGTGAGTTCGGCACCCAAAGTTATATTAAGTTGTCTATATATTATATAACTTCTCTTTTTTTCTAATTTATTTTTGAACATTTTTTTCCCCAATTCATTTATATATTCCAAATTGATAATAATTATAATAATAATAATAATAATGATAATTTACTGGAAGACGCTTTATGACATCAGCATTCTATTTATCTATTTATTCTACTCTGTCGCTATGTAGTGATTCGTCATTACAAACGATGTGTTTACGTGTATATTTATGTACCTTCTTACCTGGTAGATGTCTGTGGATCTGTTTGATTGATAATTTATCTCTTTGGTCCCTATTACTTTGCCAGATTAATGAAGATACAACAAAAAGCAGTCCACGAAATCTTGTGACCATGTCGAGTCGAATCCACTGGAATGTGCGACTGAGTGATGCGATCAAGATCCAGCGAGGCGTCGGAAAAAGAGAAGACGTGCAATGATAATTACTCACATAAATTTACTTAAAGTGTTACAGTATTTACTTTAAATTTCAATTTAAAGTTACTTATTGAAAATGTTATCCAAGGAAAAATGTCACCACTAAAACTACGAAAATTCGACTGCTTTCATAAATCTCTGTAAATACGTAAACCTGCGCAAATACGTCATCAATGATGCACATGAGACCCAACGTCACCTGTCCTCGCTGACACTGATGTACTTACACATGACAAGGTAAGTTATAACAATGACAAGGTTTAAAGTAAAAAATTAAAGTTTTTTTTTCAAGAAACCTCATCTATAAACAGTTTCCTACAGCCAAACATAACCGATTTAAATGAAAAGACAGAAGGTGTTAGGTACTGGCAAGTTCTTCCATAATAATTCTAATGACAAATTAATGTTAAAGTTCCATAAATGTTGTCTGCAATACAATATAGACAAGTAAGTAAGACATCTATTACACTGAATTTTCCAATTGTAGATTATTAATAGAAAAAAAATATAGTTGTAATTACATGGATGTAAAAACATGTATTTATCATATTTATAAAATAAAATAAAACGTTTTTTTTGTTGTTTTTGTTCCTGATGCTGAAAAATAGCCGGAAATTGAAGACAATATAGAAGCCATTGTCCAAACTTCGGGTCCTCAAGGTCAGTCACAATATTCTACAAAAAAGAACTATCAAAGTAACTCCACAATGTTTGTAAGTTTAGTAAATTTGATGCATTTCACGGAAACTAGAAAACTGTAAGATCTACCTACAACAAATAAATTGGCCCCCGCCTGCCCCTGCCTGCAGCTATATCTATTATTGTTATTATTATTGTGCTCATAATAACAACATCAATAATAATAATAAATATTATAATAACACAAATAAATAAATAACAAATAGTTTGCCTTATACAACAAAAATAATAATAAATGAATGCATTGAGAAATGATTTTCAAGTCAATATTGCGACTACGATTTATTTATTCAGGCTTTTTCAGGTGTTGGTGTAAGATAAACGTGGAAGGAAAGTAATTTAGAATGTGATTTAACTTAATCTTATTTATTTAATTCAAGCCTTTTAGCCGTTCTTAACCTATTCCTATAGCTATCGGAGCTCTACCAGGGGTCCAGCAGACCCTGGGCACAGAAAGAGAATGTCTAAATTTGGAAGGAGAGCGTCTCTAAAATGTAATTTGAATTAAATTAATTGCTGCAAAAAAAAGAGCACATGTGCTCAGCCAACCAAACTCGTATAAATAAAGATTACATTTAAAAATGTTTAAACTTGACCACATTTTTACATTTTCTTAGCTGCCTTCCTGACACTTTCATATACAGCAGCTTATTCACTCTTTATACAAACATATATCTTTATACTTAGCAGTTAAAAAGAGGTATTTTGGGTTCCTAATTTATTTGCTAAACTCTGAAAACCGGGCCACAACCTTTCCTGCCCGCCCACCATCACCTCCAAATCTAGATTTGTCTGCTTTATTTTTTCTGCCTGCATCCCAAATTAATGATCACTTTTTTCTCCAAAATCTTATCAAAGCCACTATCCCCCGACTGTGGACTCCGTCTGCCTGATTAGCACAGTTCCGTGACACTTAATTATCCAAGGGTATCTCCAGCTCAAGAAAAAGTGAGAACTGCTACAGTTTATTTGGATTTGAGATTTTTTCCTCAACAAATGCTCTGTGGGGTGGACTAACGACGGCCAAACTAGGGTGGCCATCCGTCCGGTTTTGAAATATTGCGTTTGTCTGAATGTTTTATGAATAGCCCTGGATCTAAAAGAGTGTGTGTGTGTGTGTGTGTGTGTGTGTGTGTGTGTGTGTGTGTGTGTGTGTGTGTGTGTGTGTGTGCGTGTGTGTGCGTGTGTGTGTGTGTGTGCGCGTGTGTGTCTGAGTGTGTGTGTGTGTGTGTGTGTGCGCGTGTGTCCTCTGAGGGAGCGATCGTGGTGCAATTTGCGCTCCTGTCTCCATCTCCATGCGTAATGGAGACATTGGAGAGGGAGCGCGTCCAGTTCTTCTCAATAAAGCAAATAAAAACATTGTGTTTTTATATTTGTTGTTTTTTATTTTGCTCAATTTTCTTATTGAACGAAACAAAAAAAAGCACGTCCAGTCACTCTCTTAAGCCCTCCACCCAAAGTCTCCTCCTTTTAAGTCTTAGAAATTGAAATAGCGAACAAACAAGGAATTTAGCGATGAAACCAAATGTATTTTTTTTTTTGAATAACTGCTCAAATTTGCTAAATCAGACAGCTATGGCTTCTTGTTACCTCTTTCTGAAATGTGGAGTGAGTTTTGGCACTGAGCGCAAATTGTGGACCAATTATTTGCATTGGAGTCGAACATCCACTATGAAGAAAAGTCAATTTGACTGTTGGGAACATTTAATTGTTTTACCACCACATAATGCGATTACTTTCACCATCATTTTGTTATTAGACAAAAACGTTCCATTTTCTTGATAGAAGTTGAGATGGCTGATTTTAGGGTCAGCCACTGCTTATTAGCGGAACAAAAAATTAAAGTGCTACAGTTACAATCGAGGCCCAGAATTCAATAAAGCTGCTTTCACACATGATCTCTGGACAATGTCTGAATAATTACTTCTGGACATTATCTGGTGTTTCCCTTTCACACATGTAGCAAATAACCAGGGATTGTCCATGTCACACACATTTACACCACCTGGAAATACTCTCTTTTGGTTTAGATAAGGGGCGGAGTCTGGGTAGAGAGTGCACGAAGTAGGACGTGACGCAATGATGCTGCAGACTTATCATTTTTATATAATATCAACAAAAGAGTGAAAAGTAATATCAGGGAAACATAAAGGAGTATAAAGCAGCTACATCCACGCACGAAGATCCGCACAAAGGTAAATAACTGATGCATGATAGAGACATCATCAACATGCAGAACGCCCACTTGCTCGCTGTGAATAATCCGGACAATCACCTGCTCTGTTCATACATACTGTTCAATCGGACATTACCTGGACTTTTTTAAGAGGGTGCTGGCTGGGTAAAGTCTGGGTAAAGTCCGGACCAAACGATTCGACCATTTGCGTTCACACATACAGCTTATCTGGGTAATGTCCGGATAATTTCAGGGTTGCAGTGCAGGTGTGAAAGCAGCTTAGGTCAGCAATAGGCTATGTTCACACTGCACCCCTTAGTGCTAAATTAAGATTTATTGCTCAGAACTGATTTTCTGAAACGTGGCCAATATCAGATTCCAGTATGAACAGGTCACGGTCCTGAAGTGACTCGCATGCACAGAAGTAACAAAAACATTGCACGCAGCATGCTGTTGTACAGAAGTAAACACTGCAGGTAAATGCACCCCGACCCGGTGGATGTCGGGCGACGTGGACGACGTGGACCACACACACACACACACACACACACACACACACACACACACACACACACACACACACAGTAATGGCAAAAATATTGGATTTTGGCCACTTTGGCCTGCAGTGTGAACTTAGCCTTAGTCAATACGTTATACACAAGGAATTTTTCATGGTATATATTTGAGCTTTGCTGGAGAGACAATATGCATACAAAAAATTGAACAGTCTGTAAAAACAAATTAACAAAACAAGAATGGGCCAATAAATAAACACAACATGTACAAATGTACAAACATAAACGGAACATAAAAACAGTTCCATATTTTGCCACTTACACTGTAAGAGCAGTTTATATGTGTATACAACAATACTGGAAGCCATAACAACAAATGGGTTCGTGTAACCAATTACAGTATGATATTGTTCTCAATGATTTCAGTGTTAATGACGAGTGAAATTCATAACATAGAGGTGAGGTGCTCTCAAACGAGACACCCACAGCCACTTAAAACAAGCTGTTTGGTCTGTAAATAGAATGATAGTACAGTTATTATTTCTGTTTGTATCACTCAAATTCATCATGAGTTCATTTGTTTTTTCATTTTTTTCAAACCTGTGCTGTCAGCATGCTGGGCATACAACACAGAGTATTTGTATACCATTGCATCTAGGACAGAGTGAGTCTGCAAGTGGAGTTCTCAAGTTCTCAACCTGATCACCAACAACTGCTGCAATAACTCTATCCTGTGGACGACCTGTAGAATGACAAGAGCACAGATTTTTGTTTGACAGAACCACCACCAAACCCCCTCTTTGGAGAATGATATCGTCATGTTTTGATCAATATAAACAACTAATCATAATTACTACCCCAAAGAGGAGGAGACTCACCATGGGTGAGACAAAAAAATATAGAGACAAGCATGCATTTGACAAAACATGATTAATTAAGTGGACAGAAATTGGAACAGCAATTACGGCACGTGGCCTCTTCCTGTGATAGCTATGGCGGTAAAGGAGAGAAAGATGTAATCAGGAGTGTCAGGATATAATCTTCAAGGCAGTGTGTCTGTGTGTGTGTGTGTGTGTGTGTGTGTGTGTGTTTGTGTGTGTGTATGTGTTTCTGTGTGTGTGTGTGTGTGTGTGTGTGTGTGTGTGTGTGTGTGTGTGTGTGTGTGTGTGTGTGTGTGCCTGTGATGAGTCCACCTGTGTGTGTGTTAGGCATGGCGATTGGACGAGTAAATCGGCAACTGGCTGAGTCCACGGGTGAAAGAAAAAGAAAAGAAAACGTCTGATCAAGTGCTTGTAGAACCGCCGCACTACGGCCGGTGAGACCCGGTGCCCCATCCCGGGCCGCGTTTGCAAAGACGGCAAATTAGTTATTTTAAGTCCTTCATCTTGCCGGTTGCGTCCGGTTTAAAACCAAAATAATCCTATCTAGGATTGCAGCAGGAGAGGGAGACGGGCACAAGGAGCATCGGAGCGCCCAGGATCCGATCCGCTCCACTCCCCGAGCTGTGTGCTGTTTGTGTATGCAGTTGAAATTTCGGGGCTGTGGGGCATGCGAGCCTACCAAGCATATCCAACCCGAGTCACTCGCAGCCCTCCTGCCCCGCAGACCCTCGTCTGGTGGTTGTTTGGAGTAAGATTTGTGTGGGTGCTTATATGAAGAGTTCATTTGCAAAAAACGCTTAAGGCCATCCTTTAAAAAAACAACCTACCCATCGTGAGTTATTCTTAACACAAAGCACATTCTGAACCGTAAATACATTTAGTCACAAAAGCGGTAATTGTCCATTGTCAAGTCATTGCCAAGTTCACATTTTGCAGCAGAAAACGTCAAACGACAGAGCTGTTCTTGAACACAACCCGATGAATTAAGTATTCAGGTCAGGTGACGCAACATGGCTGCGACTATGTTCAGCCGGAGATGTGCCGTCTGAAAGGAAATTTCGGCATAACTTTGACCCAAAGTCATCTTTAAAGATGGATAATTTTGAAGAAAACTGAAGAGTCTGTGATGTTATCTCCTTGAGGACGTAAAAAAGAAAGAGGAAAAGGTGGAACGTATTCACGTAACGTAGAGAAAAAAAGCGTGTTATAGGAAAAAGGAAAAAGTTCCCTCCATTGCTTGTAAACACAAAGAAAAAGTTTGTCAGGCGTCGGCACTGTCTACCAAGGAGTTAACCGAGATAAAGCCAGTGCTTGATTCCACCGCGGATAAAGGTTGTCATGGAGATCATGCCAGTTAAATGGCAAAGAGCAAAAGTGGATAATCCAACACAACACAAAACAAGAGAGCTGACACTATATAAGTATTGAATATTGTGAAATGGCCATGATCATGTTGTGGCTTATTGATTTTTTAATTCATTTTCTTGAGTCGTTTTATTCAAGGTTCAAGGTTCAAGAGGTTTATTCGTCACATACATAGACATACTTTCATACATATATGCAGTGAAATGTAATAATTTATTTTTATTGCTTTGGGCTTTCAGTCTGTTGAGAACACACCATCTTGGTCATAATCGTCCAGATCATTGCCTTCACTACTGACAATTTTAATTTTCAGTGTATCTGTAGATTCTTTTTTTTTCCAATTTTCTTATTTTGTTAGAAAGTTTATAGACCTAGAGAAGATGTTTTAATTGGTATAAAACGGAAAAACATTCCAAATGTTAATGTTCGAGAATCCGAAAAAAACCCCCAAGGATTTTAAACGTTAAATTTTTTTAAACAATTAATCGGCGTTCAAAAAAGGTGTCAGTTATTTTTCCTTCACTGTTCTTACCAAGTGCTTTACAAGAGGGGGCAGTGTGTTAATGAAGAATTATTGTTTTTTTTTTTTTCCAGGCATCAAAAAGATCCGCTCTGCAGCGCTGCTGAGTACTGGATGCAGAACGGGTTGAGAACGCCTGAGAACCGCGCTGGTGCTCGCAACTCAAATGAAATGGCAGCCAAGAGACAATTAGTAAGAGACCACACCAAAACATTTACCTGCAGAGCCAGCTATTATGCTCGCCGTGGTCCACCTGGCGGAGAATATCTTCCAGCCAACTTGCATGTGAAAAAAGATGCGTGAAATCTTCCAAAGTTGAGCAGGTGATTGATGTAATGCAGCATCCGGTGTTGCCAATGTCACCCATTCACTGGCCTACTCTGCAAGGCTGCTGTACCAGTGTGTTTTTAGCGTTGTTCGCCACCGTGGCCGTGGTCAAAATCTGAGAAAAGAGGGCAATGACCTTTTCACATGGAGAATCCAAACAAGAAAGACAGCAACATGGTGGCCCTGCTTTGCAGTATTATTTGGGTACAGTTGTTCGGCTTGAAGTCAGGGAGCACAACACCGTCAGGCTTTTCTGCGATTCCTGCTACGGGCAAAACAAGAACAGTGATGTATTATCAATGTGTTTTGCCCTGAGGAAGAATAAATTCACAAACTTGAGAATATACTACACCTTTCCAATCTGTGGCCACAGATTCTTGGCCCCTGGCCGTGTATTTGGTCCCTTGGAGCAGGCGATCACTAACAGGGACTCCATATTGCTCCCGTCTGGGTCCCTGGGAGTCATGGACAGGCATGGAAACGCCCATGTGTACGGGGAACGCGGGCAATGCCATGACTAACTGCGGCAGCTAAACACTGTTCTCGCTCTCGATCATTTAGGATCAGTGGTGCCAGGGTCTTGCCAATCTGTGCTGACAAGTCGAGCTTCAAGCAGCTGTACAGTGGCGACTTCCGGTACCATTCTGTCTTTAGGCATGGGAAGAAGCGGGACAACTACAAACCAGCTGTTGTTCCGAGGATAAACTGTGTCAGGTAAGCAAAGAAGGTTCATGTCCTTAAACTGCTCTGGGAACTTGGGGTAAGTTAAAAAGGTCCGCAACGTCTATGAGGATA
Source organism: Zeus faber (assembly GCF_960531495.2). Taxonomy (NCBI): domain Eukaryota; kingdom Metazoa; phylum Chordata; class Actinopteri; order Zeiformes; family Zeidae; genus Zeus; species Zeus faber. Next base: position 9,912,225 of record NC_137191.1, read on the forward strand.
CATTGGCTTTGAGTGGGATGTGATCATGCCGTGAAATATTGAACTGTGAAACATGGAATACTGTGAAACACCAAAAACTAAAATATTGAGGCACACAGAATGCTGATTTGAGACTGAATATCGCGTTACACAGAATAACATGGACGACTGATTTAAACGTAATACTCTCAAACACTGAGTAACAATAAGTAACATGGAATATGGAGTTACTATGGGACACTGTAAAATAGTTCATGTTTTTCCAGGTTGGTGCAGTTCCCAAATAACTGATTGCAAACAAAAGCTGTATCAGACTTTCGTCTCATCGAGTCAGTTCTGCAATGAGCTTGTCTGGTCACCTGTGGTAGCTATTTAAAAAAAGGACAGCTGTGGTCTTTAATGACACTCTGTAGGTTAAAACATTGGCACGTCCGTGCTCAGGGGTTTTGTAGTCTGGCCGGGATTTTCCAAGTTATGATCTTATAAATGTTTAATATTGCCTACTAAAGGGCTGTTTTTGATGCAGTTGTCAGCACTTTACCTACTTGTTTTATGTTAAACAATGTTTAATATTTCACTGAAAAGAAACGTGTATCCATTTTCATGGCTGTGTTTAACCCTAAAATGTTGAGTAATCTGCTTTTGCCAAAAAACAAACTTTAAAAAATGTTTTCAATAAAGTTTAATTTTGTCAATTACCTGTATTTTGTTCAGCAATTTTTTACATAATCAAAACAACCCAACTGCAGTTTGATTGATGTTACCTGGAATTCATGATGAAAAAACATGATTTATGGAAATTTGTAAAAATAAAAAATTCTGGGTTTGCAAACAAACTCTTTGTATTTTATTAGCTAATATGAGCGGTATTAAAATTGCAGGGCACAGTTGTGTAGCACACCAAGGCAAGAGCGTGACAGGCGAGATCACAGCCGCCCACCACCCTCCCTACACACATAGCTCGCACGCCACCAGTCCCGCAAATCCTTTTGTGTGGTGTATGTACTGAGTCTGAGTCCCAGCACTGGGAGAGACAGGCGAAGCCTAAGGAGTGCAGCAGAGCAGACTCTGGGGCAGCCAGGTGCGACGACAAGAGTCCACCAATTCCAATTGAGTAATATTATTTTCTCTGCAATTGTTAAGGGCAATCAAAATGGGTTGGTGGTGTTTGGCCGTTGGGTCAACTGAGGAGAAGTCAGCGAGGAGACACAAAGACAGGGAGACTACAATGCTGTGACCCAGAAGGTTTGATAGCTTCTGGGTGATGTTGGTGCAGAATGTTTGGATAGGTGGGCAGTGCCAGATGGCATGAAAACAGTCATCTCTGGTATTAAGGGAACAGTGTGAACAAACGTCTTTATCCACAAAACCCATTTTGACAATTTTGGTTGGGTGATATGAGCTCTGTTCAGAATGCCATACTGGATGAGTTGCATTTTGGAATTGCAGGTCCTAGCAAAGGTGTTGTTGCAAATAAGCTTCCACAGGTTGATATCAGTGAAAACAGCAAGGTCTCTTTCCCATTCCATGGTAGGTAAAGATAAAGTGTCATCTGTTTTGAATAAGAGTTTGTATATTTTGGAAAAGGCTTTTTATTTTAATTACCTATATGAGGAAGATGTTCAGTCATTGAAGGCAGTTGCAGGATGTTGTTTGTTAATTAGATTTCTACTGTAGTTTAATGAATTGCAGGAAACTGTGACCACCGATATTTTACCTTTGGATAAGGGTTGGGAAAGATAAAAGTGAATTGTCTTCAAAAAATGTGTTTGAGATAAGTCATTCCTTGTTGTTTCCAAGACCTAGAGATTATTTGTCTGTTTTTAACCAGAAAATCCAGGTTGTGCCAGATTGGGGGGAATTTGTTTGGTGATGGAGTATAACCACTAAGTTTTTTGAACATCCACCAGGCAGACAGAGTCATTGCGATGAATGAGTTTTTAAAGCAATTATGTTTCTTTATTGTTTGAGGAAGAAATGGGAGATCAGATATTGATAAATCCTGACATTCTATTTTCTCAATGTCCCACCACCCATGGCCTAATTGTTGCTATGGTTGTAACCATTTCATTTTAAATTGTAGATGGTTCTCTAAATAGTAGTATCTGAAGTGTGGGGCTATTAGGCCTCCACAGTCTTTGCTTTTCTGTAGCTTTGCTCGTTTAATTCTCGGTTTCTTGGGTTTCCAATATTATTTATTGATTATAGTGTCTAGAGCGTCAAACCGGTTTGCCTTTGGTCAAACTGGGGTCTTTGAGAATATATAGCTTATTTTTGGTAGTATGATCATTTTCACTGTTGCTATCCTACTAATTAGTGAGATGAGTAGATTGTTCCATTTGTTCCCTCGGTAGGTTGAGGTCTTCTTCGATGGATTTGAATAATGGAGTAAAGTTGAGGGTAAACAAATCTGACAGATTGGTGGAGATATCAATAACAAGGTATCTAATGTTGCCTATCTAATGAGTGGTAAGACCAAGGTTTTAGTCAAGTTTATTGAATAGTCTGAGATAGCTGAGAATTTAGATATAAGATTGAACACTTCTGGCAGGGATGATATTGGGTTCCGTAATTCTAACAAAATATTGTCTGCATATAAACTGATATTGTGAACAGAGTTTCCTGTTTGTATGCACAGTGAAGTGTAACCTTTGGTGATGACAGAAGTAGATGGTGAGTTATACAGGATTTTGATCCATTGAATGAGTGACTCTCCAAAGCAAGATTTGTCGAAAATAAATATGTCCAATTTACTCTGTCAATTGCTTTTTTTGGCATCTAAAGAAGCACTAACAGTATTTAAGTTGTTGCTTCGAGATATGCTGAGCAGACTGAATAAACTCATCCAGCATATTGCTGGGTGAGTGTCTGCCCTTGATGAAACCTGTTACAAAGGGAATTACATTTTAATTCTGTGCGTTAGTGTATTACTAATGAGCTTTAAATCACAATTAATTATCCTCATCTATTTTGAATGCCATGGTTTTTCTATAGGGACAAAAATGATCCTCGATTCAAAAAAAAGCACATTTCATTGTCAGCAGCACAGCCTTAGTGAAGCATCCTCACACTGTAGCTCAGTGGGTGTAAAAGACACGATTTATACGCCAATATTTCTGAAAGGGACCCAATATTTAGATCGGTTTCATTCATTTCTGTACCGTCAATGTTTTGGTTTATAGTCTTATTGCCAACATTTTGTTTGCTGTTTAAGGTTTATATTTAATGTCACCAATTTTTTTCTTAAGACTAATGACTAATGCTGCATTCACGTGGAACATGGTAGACAGGAGACGGCATAAGAGCACTTTCTGAACGGCACGGGGGAGCGAGAGGGAGGTATCAAAACATGAGGATATGTTGCTATGGTGATGTACACAGACTCCAATTGAATATGTTAAACTAAATTATTCTGTGTCTGTTATTATATATTTAAGAATTTTAGTAATACATGTGTAGCTATAAAAATGCAGCTTACTATTAATATTTTATTGGAAACTGAAATGAATATTAAATTCCCTCCAAAACATATTGTCATTTATAGTTGGTTACATTTCCATAAGCCGGCTATAAAGCATCATATTCATCTCCAAGTAGGTTTGACAGCTGTGTTATGTGTTAATATGGATATATTTATCAATATTGTTATGTCTTCAAGACATAACGCATCCATAGAGATCTGTTTCTTAGAGATCAATGGCTGATCACCTGGTTTCCACTGGCAATAGAGGCCCATATTTTATTATTAATAATTCATAATGAATTATTTTATTATATAAGTAATTACCTGGAGCGGCAAATTCATCACCCAACTAACCGTGCCACTTGAGACTACCATGTCAAATCCATCATCTCCTACCTCGCTACGAGCACCAAACAGCCTACATGCAATATATAAATTGATTTTTATTTAAACAATTTCAGTCATTTAAGTCATAAAAACGGCATCTACTGGGTCCCTGAATGCAAAATGGCATCAACTGGGTCCCTCACTGCAAAACAGCATCTCCTGGGTCCCTCACTGCAAAACGGCATTTACCGGTTCCTTACTGCAAAACAGCATCTACCGGGTCCCTCACTGCAAAACAACATCGAGAGGGTCCCTCACTGCAAAACAGCATCTACCAGGTCCCTCACTGCAAAGCAGCATCTACCGGATCATACCAAGTCCTTCACTGCAAAACAGCGTCTACCGGGTCCTACCGTTTTTCCTCACTACAAAACAGCACCTACCGGATCATACCAAGTCCCTCACTGCAAAACAGCATCTACCAGGTCCCTCACAGCAGCGCAAAACTAAGGTGTGGATTGATATGCAGTCTAGGGGCCCCACATGTGCAAGGGCCCCGCATTGGCTAGACTATTTTAAATTATTATAATCTACATCAGAGAAAGAAAAATAAAAACGTTGACCCCTATTGGACCATAAGAAACATCAAAAAAATAAAGCAGCTAATTGGGTAGATGTGTGGGCCATGTCATGCGGCCAGGTTCATAAGGTCAATTTGGTTTTCAAATAATACGTCACTGCTACTGGGCAGCATAGCAGCCAAATGTCAGAAAGAAAATATGATAGCGGAGCACAAAAACAAAAAGCCCAACACCTGAAAGAACTACTACTGATCTACTAAAGAAATCTATAAATTGACTAAATTCGGCATTTCAAGACTGCCAAATCGTCATCTAGTCGACAACTATGAATAATAGTTATGAATAATAATAATGAAGATCCACAGCAGGAGGACTGCCAGCTAAGGGCTGATGTTGGTGAGGATGAAACCACTGCAACAACAGATAGCTCTAGCATAGTAAAGGCACCAGCCAAGCTTACCGTGACCATGCCTCACAACCATCTCACTCAGATATAGAGCCTGAGACAGAGGTGCAGACGCTTCAACCGCCCAAAACACCAGTATGTCGTACCAATAACAGCCTGGGAAATCGCCATGATGTCCCAGCCACCACGAATCCCTCCATAACAGCCTCAACTGTTGCTGTGGACAGGGCACAAGAGATCGCAAATTCTGCTACATATAGCTTGGAACCTGCATGCTGGGATGAAATTGATGAACATACTGGGTTAAAAAGGAACCCGAAACTTGTCAGAACAAAGACTCAGATGTTGCTGCTTCAGAAAGACAACTCAAACACAGAATGAAATGGTGCAAATGGTGAAACTGTGTGAAGAGAATGGTTACTTTATTCCTCTTCAAAAGGCGTTGTGTTTCTTTTGCATGTAAATTATTTGAGGACAGAGATCTTCAGTCTGCACTGCTATAGTGATTGGAAAAATGCAGCAGCGTGCATGACTGAACATGAAGGATCAGAGAGCCACAGAAAGAGTGTGGTTGCTTTTCTTAGGTGCTGTGCGGATGCTGGGCATATAGATTCAGAACTTAAAAAACGAATTCACAGTGAAAGTGATTATTGGACTGAGGTTTAACAGCGGGTGGTTACGGTGGTGAAGTTTTTAGCAGAGCAAGGACTAGCTTTCACTACCCAGTGAGATCCTTGGGCTACTTGATAATGTAAACTTTATGGGTGTGCTGGAAGTTATTAGTGAGTTCAATCCACTTTTGAAAGTGCATAGAAAAATATCGCAATGCTGGCAAGACAACATCATCATACCTCTCATCCACAACATTTTTCTCAATTTATTGAACTGATGGGAGAGCGGATCCTCACAGAGATAACCAGTCAGATAAAAATGGCCAAGTACCTTTTGATCAGTGTCGATTCCACTCCAGATGTTACACACACAGAAAAGCTCACATTCATAATGCGATATGTGTCACCCAATGGCTGCAACGCCGATGGCTACCCATTTAGTCATTCAGGAGGGCCACTAAGCCAGTCTGTTCTTAGTGTTTAACAAGACATGGGCATTGATAACAATAGTCCAGTGATATGACAAGGCAGACATGGACATGTCCGGTATTTACAGTGGCCTGCAAGCACACATTAAACAGATTTACCCCTTGTTTTAGTGGGTACCGTGCGGTGCGCATAGACTCAAGTTAGTGGGGCTTAACAGAATTAACTGCTGCCTTGAGACGCAGTATTTTTTTAATTTCGTGTGGACATTTTTTATTTTTTCTTCCAAATCCACGTGTTGTTGAACGAAAATTTCAGCAGGTTTAGAGCCTAATGACAACTGCTAGATAGAGTTATTGAAAAGTCATTCAGATACTAGATGGTCACCATACGTGCAAGCAACAAAAGCACTGCACCAGAATTATGGCAGAATTCAAGTTACTGCAAAAGTTAAGTGATGACTCGAACCAAAATGTTACTGCTCAGGATGAAGCCAGGACACACTACCTAAGATGGAAAAACTACAGCATACCTTTCTGTGTAACATGTGGAACAACATACTGCAACGTGCGAGACCAGTACTGCTAAACAGGCAGTTGAACTGTACAGTATTTATGTAATGCTTTTTAGTTGATCAGCTCATTGAGGGATTATTTGGCCAGTCTGCAAGATGATTTTGACAACTTTGAGAGGGATGCAAAAAACATGTCTCCAACTGTGTCCCAACACTACAAAGTGGACACACAGAGGCACAGGAAAAGGAAAAATCAAGCAGATGAATCCAACAAACCCGACTGTGAGCGATAAGGCCAAGACAAGTTCAAAACAAGTTTTTATTGATGTCATAGATCGACTTGTCGCGGAACTAGATTAGAGGTATCACTCCTACAAAGATATTCAGCAGACATTTGGATTTTGAACAATATTCCACCCATCTCTGTACAAGATCTTCTTACAGGAACGGCTAATCTCCAAAAAAAATATGCAGGTGATCTGGAGAAAGATTTTGTATAAGAAATTGGAAAATTCAGAGAACTTATTAAAGAAAACAAGGACACCCCTGCAAGGTCACTGCTGCAACTTATAAGAGGAAGAAATTACAGTCAGTGTTTCCAAATGTTGAGATGGCACTCCGACTATTTATGACTTTGCCTGTAACCATTGCCAGTGTTCTTTGGGAGCATTATTTTTCAAAACTGGGACTAGTTAAAAATAGACAGAATTCTGCAATGGGCCAAACAGACTGAATCACCTGTCTCTGATCCCCACTGAAAGTGATATTTTACACAAATTGGATTTTACCAGCCTCATTAAGGACTTCTCTGTCAGAAAATCAAGGAAGAAAAACTTTTAAAGGTAGGAATATGTAGGTCTATTCATGATTGTGTTGCAGTTGCTTATTTGCTGTAATTATGTGCTGCTGCTGTGTTTATTGTATTTTTATGGCATTGTTTTATTTTAGTACTGCACAGTGGTTCGATTTGTGTCTCTGTAAGGATGTCGTGATTTTGCCTCAGTAAAACGGGGTGTTCTGTACTGCTGCAAATGTTGTAAATCTTGGTTTAGAAAGCTGAAAGCTGTTACCAGCCTGCAATGCGAATGCCTTTTTTTCTGTAACATTGCTGTTTATAGTAAAGGCTGTTTCAATGTGTGTGTGTGTGTGTGTATGCCAGTGCACCCAGAGTGTGTGCATGTGGGCCATGTAATTCCAAGCACGATTTTACACATGGCACTAAATTACGTTTTCTCCTGGTAAAGCGTGATGAGTAACGGGGGCCCCCACAGAAAGAGTAGCCAAGGGGCCAATTACCACCTTAATCTGCCACTGGCCGCAGCAGACATGTGCAGTAGAGTCGGCTCCTCACTTTTCTCCATATCTGTAAGGTATCTTCTTAACATACATGTTACATAACATATTTTAACTTTTACAGCAAATGCCGTGTACCGTTGCGGGTGTTCTCCGAATGAGTTCAGACTACAGGATTACGCCACTCGCGGACAGGTTTTTGGAGATCACTGAGCTATCTTAGAAAAATCATAGTGCACTCCTCATAGTGCACTCCCATGAGCGACGAGCATGTGGTTTGAATCGCTCAAACGCGAAAAAATTCTGCTTTTATTCAGTTTTTTACAGTTATCATTTATATAATGAAAAATAAATAATCCTTGCATTGTGTCCTCCTCGTCTATGGTATCGCTTCATTTCCGGCATCACTTCTGGCGTGTGTTTTCATGACAAAACGTAGTTTGGAGACCAGATCAGGAATCCAGGAGACCAGGATTCCTCCTGGTGAAAGATCTTGTAACATGTAACCACCTGTTGCTGATCAGTCACATAGTGTGAAACCACAACGACTTCAAGATTCTGGATCACATGACAGAATGTTGTGTTGTGTGAACAGTACAGGGATCCCACGACTTTGAAAGTTGTGTAGTGTGTCCGTGGCATTACATGATTTCCGTTTTGGCGTCTCCCATCTACTGTGTTCCATGTGAATGCAGAATCAGGAGCGTGGAAGCCCTAAGCGCAGTTCAGCAGCCAGCGTGAGTCTTCAGTGCTAAAAGACTTGTTTGAAGGAGCTTTTAATTGGCCGAGAGGCGTAGGAGGAGAACAATAACTTGTAGTGGACTTTCTGGCCATTGTTTGAAACCTCCCCCTATTTCCACCCCCCTGTCATCGTTAGAGGAGGTGTTAAGAGGAGAAATGGAGGTTTAATTGATCCCCCAGTGGTGTGCAGAGTTTAGCATCCCTCTGAAATGAGGTGGAGTCGATGTGCAATGCAGTCATAGCTAAGGATTTGTGCATTCCATATAAAGCTTCAATATAATATAGTATTAAACATATTGTATTTGCCATTAAGGAAAGATAGTTTGCTTCCCATAGGGAATATTCTGCATTTTTTGATTAGTCGTAGTAGTTCCTTTTTATACACTAGGTTTGTATGCTTGCTAAATTAAATAAAAGCCTCATGTTGGAATGCATTTATTAAACATGCATTGAAATACATCATATTTAATCATTCAGCATATATTGTAGCTGTCTATGTCAGCTACAATAGATATCAAATAGAAGCTTTGTGAAATGCCAGGACTTCTTTGACAAATATCCTCTTGAAGTGATGTGTGATGATGTGAAGATTCTTAGAACAGGTAGGATTGGTCTTTTCCGATTTGCATTGATTTTTTTTTTTTTTTGATTAAGCCATTCATTAGTCATTAGACCTTAGATTTGGAAAGATGCTATTATTTAGTAATGCTTGGATTTATCTGGCCTCTAATCCAATCAGTCAAATACAATAGAAAGGTACCTTCAATTAAAAGGGGCAAATTATACTTTTCTATTTCTATGTCAGTGATGTCTAGCATGTCTGGCTTGTTTTGTCTGCCTTTTCTTCTAGACAAGGTGTGGTATAATAGCATAGAAATTATTGTGATAATTGTAATTGTCTTCAGGACCCTTTGGAGGAAGGGACAGTTGATAATTAGTTAAACTGAGAGTAATGTGACCTGTGGGGATAAAGGAAAGATTGAGTTGTCCTCATTCTCTCTGATCCCTTGTTGGAAATATTAAAATCTCTGCTCACTACAATAAAGTTAATTTCTCAACCAGAACGTGCCAGAGTGCTGTAGCCTACCCCTGGACATAGAAACACAATGCCAAGTAACTCAAATATATCATCATATTCTCAAGTTATACTCTTAAGGTTAAGCCAAGGCATCAACAACTGTTGATGAACTGTTGAACTGATATAACAGCAGGACTATCTTCTCTGGGACCTCTTCCCCAGAGATTCACAGGAGGCAGTTAACGAATCCCAGCTGAGACCTGGGATCTGCTAACTCTTGTCAACATCCCCAAACAATAAAGGTGTCAAATGGACGCTCCCCAGGCAGGGACGTGAACCTTCACCCCAGGCGACGGAACGAAGACAGACGGGAACATGACTACATGACACTGTTGCCTTGGCCGAGACTGAGTCAACAGACCCCCATGCCCCCTATTTCTTTCTCTCTTTTCACCCACAGCCGCATTTTTCCCTTTTGATCACGAACCCTCCCCAACACAAGGCCTTTGTGTTTAACTATCCCCTGCACCTGAAAGATGGACAATCAGATCCGATGAGCAGATCAACGCAACTAATTTATTTATTGATTTTTAATTATATCGGCCCCAAGGTGCATCGGCCCACTGGGAAAATGCCCAGTATGACAGTTTACAAGTCCACTCCTGGACATTTGTGTTTTGGAAATATTATGTATTTATATCAAGTGACTAGATATAAGTAACTGTATGTGGGGCATCCTGCTGGGTCAACCGGATAAGCACATATACCATGTGTGACCCACTGCAGATATTGGGTAAAATCATTTGAAAGTGGAGAATCAGAGCTTCAAAACACTGTGACACTTGTGCGAATGAAGCTAATATTTTCAAAGCTATGGCTTGTTAATGATGAGGTTGCGGCAAGGGTGTGTTTCTGAGATCGCCCTCAAAGTTTTCCCAACACTTGGCTTCATTCAGCCAGCTCCCAGAATGCAAATGGGTTGTAGGACCAACAAAGCGACATGGCTACTTGCCACATGGCCGCTTGACACCCTGCTAAACGAGGCAATCTCTGCATTGTTCTTGTGTTTTGAGGGAATGTTGAACAGCATCATTGCCCCACAACATCTTTGTTTTAAAAAAAAAGTTTTATGTAACAGTAAGAATAAACATGTTTTATAAAAGTGGAATTATTTAGGAGTTTAAAAGTGCGGACAACACAACAAAATGTACAGTCTATCAATAATACTAGTCTTTCTATATCAACCTCGGTTATAAAACATTACATTACATTACATTTAGCAGACGCTTTTATCCAAAGCGACTTACAATTGTTCAAACACCGACGGACGCAGCCATAAGGAGCAATTAGGGGTTAAGTGTCTTGCTCAAGGACACTACAGCATGCTAGCAGGAGGAGCCTGGGATCGAACCAGCAACCTTTGGATCACTAGACCACCAGCTCTACCGCCTGAGCTACAGTCCCCATATAAATGTGCATATGCCAAATATTTTCAAAATTCTTGGAGAAATTATGTGGGATAACTCCAAACCTACCCCAGCTACACTCTGAGAGCCTGTTTGGGACTGCCTCTTTTCATTTTCTTTTTGACCCTGGCTTCATTTGCAGGTCAACTTGTGAATCTTGATCATTGCTACTTGTGCATAATCTGCATCACCAACATCAACTCATTTACTTCTTTTGTTGTAACGACGGGTGTGTCGTTGGTCTCCTCCGGTGGTTCTTGAAAATATTCCATTTCATTGTCGCATTCAGGTTGAAATCTATTGTTTGAAATTTTCTCCAAGTCCAGGATAATAGATAATAGTCCAAGGCCATATTAGATTCAACATCGCTGTCATTCTAGCCATCGCTGTCCGAGAACTGACTATAATCGCGGAAAATGAAGTCCAGTATGCGCTGCTTACACTGACTTGGATCTATCACACTGGTCCACAATATGAGGCTTCCGCAACCTGCTTCTTGTAATCCTTCTTGTAAAACTTTCATCTCCAACACGGAGATGAAAGTTTTACAGACAATTGAAACCAAAGGGTCCTTGTCTGGTTTACTGAAGTGATGTTAGTTTTTCTTTTTAGTTGTTATACGCTCCCTTCACAAAAATGTATCCTGGTGTGTGTATAAAACATGTAAGATTTAGAGGTTGAACTCTGTCATAACGGTTTCACATTGTGACTTCACATCACATGGAATATGGAGAAATGATCTTCACCTGGACAGTCGCTTTAAAGGAAACCATTAGTCGGCCTTGTTCAGCGCTGTTCAATGTCTCAGTAAGTGAATTGTGTTTCCCCATATAATCTAACGTGAACATTCAACTCAACGGTTTAACATTTATCTACTATTTAAAATTCTAACTTGGCTTTGAAAATACATTGAGAGATTAAACAAAAACACAAAGGAATACGAATCTGGAAAAATCTCTTTAACTAATTTGGCGGCTTGTGGCGATTTTAGAAATGCGTGACAAATCGGGTTTTGCTGCGGTGGGTCACATATAGGAAAAACACATGCAGGATCCCAGGTTCAAATCCAGCCTGTGGTCATTTGCTGTGTGTGTCTACCCCCCATTTCATGTCTCTCTCCACAGTTCTCTTCAATAAATAAAAGAGTCAGTCTTTTCTTGTAAAAATCCGATAGATTGTGTGTCAACAGGCTCCCCTGACACTAACAATTTCACGCTGACTTTGCTGAAGTTACTTTTCCTTGTTTCAGACATTTTTCCCTCTTTCTCTCTTTCACTCTCTCTCTCTCTCTCTCTCTCTCTCTCTCTCTCTCCCTCTCTCTCTCTCTCTCCCCCTCTCTTTCTCTCTCCCTCAAACGTATGTGCATGCAGACACCGGCGGAACAATTTGCATAGAAAACGTTTGAATACTCTTTATAAATCTTCCAACAGATAGTGGCCTACATTCCCTTGGCTTTTGTGTCACAGCCCCCTTGTCTACAAAACTCAACTGTAATCATCCACTTAACACCCCCACAAATGGGAAAATGGGAAAAATACCCCATTTTTTTTCTATCAAAAGCTCCAAAATCAAGTAAGGCGAACAAAGCGACCGCCCCTGTGGAGCTGCCAGCGATGTGAATTCCCATCATGTGGAATTGGTGCTCGTCCGCCCTGGTCTCAGTGGTTCAGGTGAAAAATCCCATTACGTGGGAGACAGAGAAATAACCAAAAAAGGCATTCCTTTCCCTCACTTCACTCTTTCATTTCATCAATTTCCACATGCACATTCTTATTATATCTCACCCCCATTCTCCCCTTTCACATGTTAGGGTTTCCAGATTCAAGATTCAAGATTCAAGATTCAAGAGGTTTATTCGTCACATACATATACAATCTTTCATAGATACACTACTCACAAAAAGTAAGGGATATTGGGTTTTCGGGTGACATTTATGGAAAATGTAAAAGTTCACGCTACAGTGATATTTAATTTAGAAAGTAGGGCATTTAAGTAGAAGCATGCAATGGTGATTTCCTCATCTCAAGCAATTTATTGAAACAGCAGCAGTGGTGGGTATACCACAACAAAAAATGTCAATGTCTCACTAACTTGTCATGTGCCCTTGAGCATCAATTACAGCTTGACAACAACGTCTCATGCTGTTCACAAGTCGACTTATTGTCTGCTGAAGCATTGCACCCCACTTTTCTTGAAGGGTGGCTCTCAGGTCATTGAGGTTCTGGGGTACAGAGTCACAAGCCTCTACGAGGCGACAAGGCTGATCCCATAGGTTTTCTATGGGATTCAGGTCTGGAGAAAGTGCAGGCCACTCCATTTGAGGTACCCCAGTCTCCAGCAGCTGTTCCCTAATGATGCGAACTCGATGAGCTGGAGCATTGTCATTCAGGAAGATGAAATTAGGCCTGTGTTGTTCATGCAGGGGCACAATGACTGGATTAATGATGCTATTCGGGCAGTATGGGCTTGTCACTGTACCATTCACAAAGTGTAGTGCAGTTCTGTATTGACTAGACACACCTGCCCACACTGTAACACCACCACCACGAAAGGCGCGTTTGGTGACAACAGTGGCTGATGCATAGCGCTCCCCTTGACGTCGCCAACATCGTTGGCGGCCATCGTTTCTGCTCAACGTGAATCGACTTTCATCAGAGAACAGCACTGAGGCCCACTGGTCCCTCGTCCAGTGTAAATGCTCCCTGGCCCATGCAAGACCATGATGGCTGTGCCTGGTGGGTGGTCAGGTTCCCTTACATGTCGTCTAGCAGGCAGACCACGCTGATGTAAACGGTTTGGAATGGTCTGACGTGGCACTTGGGTGCCTCTCACCCTCTTAAATGTGCCTGGAGTTGAGTGGCATCATCATCCGGTTCCGCAGGGCACTGTTCACAATGAAGCGCTCATCAGTGTGGGAAGTGGCCAAAGGACGTCCACTTCTATGCCTTTCTGTGACTCTTCCAGTCTCTGTATCTCTGTTGGACCCTGCTGATGACACTCTGTGACACTCTAAGCTCAGTGGTCACTTCCCTCTGAGAACATCCTGTTTGAAGCCTCGCAATGGCGAGGTACTGTTGATCAGTTGTTAGGTGTCGTCTTGGTCTCATGATGTCAAAATGTGAACAGCATGATGAAGAGGACTGTTTGAATACCAATTCTAATTGAACCAGGAAATGTATTGGTCGATTCATGGATCAAACACCTGTTGTGAATTTTGCCGTTCAGCTCCTTGTTAGAGAACAGCAAGTTGTGCAAAAAGTACTGAAACATTGAACAGTTGGACATGTGCATTCAAAAGTTGAGAGAAGGTCAAATTAAGTTCACCTGTAAAGGTTATAGTGCATTTTAGGTTCATCCTGAAATTTCACCCGAAAGTCGAATATCCCTAACTTTTTGTGAGTAGTGTATATGCAGTGAAATGTAATGCAATGCACCCGGTGATTATACACAATATGTCCTAGACTGAACACAGTAGCTACCTAAGAAAATGTCCTGTCTACTAGACCAACTAACTGATTCCTAAAACGTAATACAGTAAATCGAATACTTATAGAATAATATAAAAATATATAGAATAAAATAAAATACAATAAAATAAAATAAAATAAAATGGAATAGATAAAGGGAATATGCTTATGTATATGGAATAGGCAATTATGTATATACAGATATGTGCATTAAAGTGGCATGTGAATGAAGTGAGGTAGTGTTTGTGGGATAATACAGCACAGTATACAACAGTACGGCATCACCGAACAACCCTGAACAGTGACACAGTATGCGGTACAGTATGCTACATACAGTACAGTTAGGTAGTGGAGCCTATGTGTGTGGCTCAGTGAGGACCCCTGGTGAGGTCAGCATTGACAGTTCTTATGGCTTGCAGGAAGAAACTCCGTCTCAGTCACTCTGTTCTCGCTGTGTGACTACGGAGACGCTTGCCTGACCGCAGCAACTGGAACATTCCGTTGTTGGGGTGATGAGGATCCTTCATGATCCTGTGGGCTCTGCTACTACACCTCCCGGTGTATAAGTCCTGCAGGGATGGGCGGGTAGTTCCAGCTGAACACGCCACCCTCTGCAGGGCCCGCCTGTCCTGAGCAGTACAGTTCCCAAACCAGGCAGTGATGTTGCCTCTCAGGATGTTCTCCAACACTCCACAGTAGAAGGACTTGAGGATCCTCACCGAGACCCGGAATTTCCTCAGCTGTCTGAGGTGGTAAAGACGCTGCCTCGCCTTTCTCATCAGAGTGTCTGTTTGTAAAGTCCATGTTAAATCCTCTGTGATGTGGACTCCCAGGTACTTGAAGCTGCTCACCCTGTCAACAGAAGTCCCATTAATCACCAAGGGCGTGTGCGTCCTCGATTGTAATCCTCGCCTTAAGTCCACAATCAGCTCCTTAGTTGTGCTGACGTTCAGGTGTAGGCTCTTGTCCTGGCACCAGAGAGACAGATCAGCCAAATCCTCGCGGTAGGCCTTCTCATCGAAGTCGGTGATCAGGCCCACGACAAGGGTGAAGTCAGCAAACTTGATGATGGTGTTGGAGCTGGACCTGGCCACACAGTCATGTGTGTACAGGGAGTACAGTAGGGGGCTGAGGACACAGCCCTGGGGGGATCCTGTGTTCAGGGTGACGGAGCTGGACAAGTGCTTCCCCAGCCTAACCACCTGGGGCCGGCTATGAGGAAGTCCAGGATCCAGGCACACAGCGCAGTATTCAGTCCAAGCTATCAGCTTGACAGCCAGTCTGGTGAGGACTATGGTATCGAAAGCTGAACTGTAATCAATGAACAGTATTCTCACATAGGCCCCCTTCTGGCCATCCAGGTGCGTGAGCGTGGTGTGCGGTACCTGGGAGACATCCGTGGATCTGTTCTGCCAGTACGTGAACTGCAACGGGTCCAAGGTGCGGGGGAGGGAGGCGCAGATATAATCCTTAATCAGCCTCTCGAAACACTTCATGACCATCGAGGGAGGGCCACCGGACGGTAGTCATTCAGGCAGGCAGGAGAGGAGATCTTCGGGACAGGAACGACGGGGGACCTCTTGAAGCAGGACGGGACCACTGATTCCGCCAGGGACATGTTAAATATTGTAGTGAACACCGGAGCTAGCTGGTTAGCACAGGTCTTCAGTACTCGCCCAGATATGGCATCTGGGCCCGCAGTGTTCCTGGTGTTCACCCGCATCAGACCCTTCCTGACGTCATGCACGGACACTGAGAGTGCATGACGTCATTCTCAGCGGTGTAACTCCAATTAGCCGGCGAGCTAGCAGTGCTGTTGCCAGACTCAAACAGCGCATAAAAGGAGTTCAGTTTGGTTCTTGTAAGGTGTGTAACAATGGTCCAAAGTTCTATCTCCCCTGGTGGCACATGTGATGTGTTGGTGGAAATTAGGTAGTACTTTTTTAAGGTTCACTTTGTTAAAGTCCTCTGTCACTATCACAGCCGCGTCGGGATGTTTGTTTTGAAATCCGCACAACACATCATACAGGTCCAACAGTGCTGTGTCGGTTTCCGCTTGTGGTGGGATATAAACGGCTGTAATGATGACCGTGCTGAATTCCCGGGGGAGATAAAATGGATGGCATAAGATTGTCAGCGGTTCCAGGTTCGGCGAGCAGGAGCGGGATAGAGACTTGGTGTTGTTGGGGTTACACCAGCGGTTGTTTACCATGAGGCAGATGCCTCCCCCCTTGGATTTTCCCGACTCCCCCAATCTGTGGCCGCGGAACACGGAGAAGGCCTCGGCTGGACGTATGGCTTCATCTGGCACCAGTGGGTTCAACCATGTCTCCGTCAGGCAGAGGACACAACAGTTCCTCGTGTCTCGTTGGAATTTAATCCTCGCTCGAAGTTCATCCATCTTGTTCTCCAGAGACTGAACGTTGGCAAGAAGGATGCTTGGCAGAGGTGGACAGTAATGTTGCGTCCTCATTCTGACCTGAATGCCACCTCGTTTACCACGGTGCTTCCTCCGTGGGCCCGCTTGTGGAACAGCGGCTCCATTTTTGTTGTTGTTGTTGTTGTTGAGCGAGTTCGCACGTAGAATTTCGGTCAGTCCCTCTACTTCCACGGATAAAAAGTCCCAGGAGGCTGCATCCGACTTTTTTCCTCTCCTAAGGTCATTCCTTTTCTTCCTCACCCTTCATAGTCATAGTTCTCTGCTTGTTTTCTTCTGAACTTCCCCATTCGTTCGTTCTCTATTCCAGGCAACTTTCCCCAGTTAGTGAGTCTGTATCAAATAATCCTTTTTTCATCATAATATTATCAAGCACAGTCCCCATCCAAAAGTTTCAGAAAAAAATGTGAAAATGTTGCATGTCAAAGTGCATTTAGCCAACTTTGACATGGGACATCTCATAATTCTTTGAGTAAGAGAGATTAATACAGGACAAACATAGTTTGTGCCTGATGTGCAATACTGCCTTGGAATCAGCTGCCTTACATTTTACCTTCCACCTTGTACCTTTCACCTTCTACCATCTATCCTTGTCCTTCTACCTTCAACCTGATACCGTCTACATTCCACCTTCTACCTTCCACCTTATACCTTGTACCTCCCACCTTCTACCTTATGCCTTATACCTTCCACCTTCCATCTTCCACCTTGCCCCATGTACCTCCCACCTTCTACCTTGTACATTCCAGCTTCCAGCTTGTACCTTCTGCCTCGGTGGAATGGTGACTCAATGGTTAGTACTGTTGCCTCACAGCAGGGAGGTTTTGGGTATTGACCCGATTGGGCTCTTTCCGTGAGGAGTTTGCATGTTCTCCCCACATACTCGTGGGTTTTCTTCCTTCCTAAATGCTTGCATGGTTACCTCCTCCTGCGGATGCCTTTGACCAAGGCATTGGCTCTCGAACTGCAGTTGGTCCCCAGGTGCTCTTAGATTGTTCTTGAATGCAGAGAACACATTTCCTCAAGGAAGTAGTTGATCTTCTTCTGTCCGTGAAGAGTAGAAACTACTCTGGTTAGGGAGATTTTAGACAGATTTGGCCTACTTCACCTCTTACCCGCCTCCTTTGTTCTTTGTCATTTCAAAATGTCTCCATCCTCACCCTGATTCCATGTTACTCCTTTTGTCCTCCAAATACAAGAAAATTCCAACATGCAAAAAAAACAAAAGTTAATTTTGACAATTTTGGCCAAGTTTAAGAAATGCTCTCAATAAATATTACATTTGACCCCAAAGTATCTCAATCTGTATCCAAACGGTGACATTAAAACAGTTTTTTCCCTCCTTTTTTCATAGAATTATAAAAAAGAGATTGCTTTTTTCTCAGCCTCCACATGCTCTGTGACTTATCATCACTTCATTTTATTACCAGTGTCGCTGATCTTATCAATACCCCCCTTCCCCTACACACACACACACACACACACACACACACACACACACACACACACGCACACACACACAAATAAACACACACACACAAACAGACTTCCAAAGCAACAATTAAACAGATTAAAAAGTCTGGTTAATTTGGGTGGGACCTTGTTGCTTTGAATGTCTATCATTTCCAAGAGTTTCCAGGCACAAATTTGTTGTCGGATGTGATGATTTATCTTTTATTTCGGTCAGTACGAAGCTTCTAACACATCTCACTTGTCGCAATAACTGACATTAGTTATTATCTCTGACATCCAGATTCATAAAGAGTAATTTCCCACTCAAAAAGCATTCCAAATCGTCAACTGAAGAAACAGAAAGAAACAGAAAAAGCTGGGTACAAACTCTATCTCCGTACACTCAAAAACACTTACACAACACAAAATCAATAAATCCCTCCGTTCATGGAATGCATTGCGTTGCTTTAAAAGCTCAGGTTTTGATGTTTCCAAGTATTTCACAGTGCAATCCAAACCGAATGTCCTTGAATTTCTGACGGCTAAGAATCACCACTTCTTCACGAACGGTGTAATTGTGAAATGGCGTGTGTATGTATGTGTGTGTGTGTGTATGTGTGTGTGTGTGTGTGTGTGTGTGTGTGTGTGTGTGTGTGTGTGTGTGTGTGTGTGTGTGTGTGTGTGTGTGTGTGTGTGTTTGTTTGTGTGTGTGTGGCCATGTACTAAGTGATGCATGCAAAGCAGTAGCTTATTACACACTGAGATTATGCCTCGTGTTTATCAGCGGCAGTGATTAATGGATGGAGCCATGGCGGACTGGGAATCCAGTTTAGGACGCCGACACTTGCAACGTACGACCTAAAAATTATGGCTCCACCGACCAAATGTAAGTGTATTATCAGATAAAGGATTTCCACACTAAGAATCGGGAACAGCTTCTGGTGTGCCTCTGTGTTTGTGTGTTTGTGTGTGTGTGCGTGTGTGTGTGTGTGTGTGTGTGTGTGTGTGTACAGTTGTGTGTACGGTTGTGTCTGTGTGTGTGTGTGTAGATCTACTACACATTATGGGTATTGTTGAATGCATTCCTCCAAGACAACATAAATGTGACCCACCGCAGACTTTAGGTATATTTGGTGGCTTTTGACTTTTTTTTCGCATCATGTGAAAGGTGTCACTTGTGCAAATCAAGCAAATGTTTTTAAAGCTATGACTTGTTAAGCGTGTGGCAAACTGTGTTTCTGCGATAATCATTTTCAAAGTTTTCCCCACACTTGGCGTCATTCAGCCAGCTCCCAGAATGCAAATGGTTGGAGGACCAATAGAGTCACATGCCTACTTGACACCCTGCTGAATGGGTACTTGACACCCTGCTGAATGGGGCAATCTCTGCATTGTTTTTTGTGCTTTGAGGGAAATGTTGAACAGTGTCATCGACACACAACATCTTTATATTTTGTTTTTAAAAAGGCTTTTATTTAACAGTAAGAATATACATGTTTTATAAAAGTGGAATTATTTAGGAGTTTATAAGTGCGGACAACACAACAAAATGTGGAGTCTATCAACAATATAAGTCACTGTATATCAGCCTCGGTGTGTCATTTAATATATAAATGTGCGTATGCCAAATATCATCAAAGTTCTTGTAGTTATAATGTGGGCTAAACCCAACCCTACCCCAGCTAAACTCAGAGAGCCTGTTTGGGGCCTTTTTTGATTACATTTTCGCACCTGTCTGCATTTGCAGGTAAAAACCTGAAAATGCTGTCCATTGCTACATAATCTGCAACACCAACCTCAACGGACTTCATCACTTCATCAACTTCCTCCGTTGTAACAACGTGCGTGTCATCGGTCTCCTCCGGTGGTTCTTGAAAATATTGTGTTTCATCATCACATTCAGGTTGAAATCCGCTCTTTGAAATGTTCTCCAAGTCCGGGATAACGCCGGTATCAGATTCAGCATCAGTGAAGTCCAGTAGGCGCTGCTTACACTGACTTGGATCTATCGCACTGGTCAGATTATGGTCCGGGATATGATTTAGATCTTCTGCCACCCACTTCTCGTAATCGATAACAACATGGAGATGAAAGTTTTCACAGACAAGTGAAACCGAAGGATCCTCATCTTGTTTACAGAAGTGACATCAGTATTACTTCTTCGTTGGTATACACCCCCTACACAATAATGTCTCTGTGTGTGTGTAAAAGTAGTACGATTTAAAGGTTGAACTGTCAAAACTGTTTCACATTCTGACCTCACATCTCATGGAATATGGAGGAATGATCTTCACCAGGACGGTGAAGGTCGCTTTAAAGGAAACGATCGATCTGCGTTGTTCAGCGCTATTCAGCGTCTCGGTATGTGAACTGTGTTTCCCCATGTCATCTAACGGGAATGATTAACTCCACAACTTAACATTTTTCTACAATTTAATAAATAAATCAAACTCAGTTTTGAAAATATGTTGATAGATAACACAACACAAAGGAACACAAATCTGGAAGAAACAAATTTTCCATCTAGAAAGGTTTTTTTCAACTTATTTGGCTGCTCGTGGTGATTTTAGAAATGGGCGAGATAGCAGGTTTTGCTGCGGTTGCTTACGTGTGTGTGTGTGTGTGTGTGTGTGTGTGTGTGTGTGTGTTGTGTGTGTTCATATGTTTGTGTATTTGTTTGTGTCTATGGGATGCCAGTGGTGTTGGTGGAGCACATGCATTTGTAGATTGAAAACATGACAAGCCCACTGTGGCCATTTGGGAAGCGTGGAGGAGCTTCATACCTTCTAATGGTTTCCTTCATTCCATCCAGCTTTCATTCACAATTAATTCTGTGATTTTACTGATGATGTTGATGCTTTAGTAAATTCCAAGTTTTTTTTATTATTATTATTATTATTATTATTATTATTATTATTATTATTATTATTTGTTATTAATAATAATAATAATAATAATAATAATAATAATAATAATAATAATAATGTTTATTTAGGGAGGTTTTTTTCCACCCTGCCAATTACCAGTCCACCCTTGCTTGTTTTTTTTCCCCTTAGTGACGACCAATTGAAACACCGTAACTCTTCTAAATGTATCTATATTTCTGTTCTACTTTTTCAGCTTAGGCTATTCATACCTGTATTAAACTTCGGCCCACCAGCCCGACAATGTCTTCAAGTTGATCTGCATGCACTTTTATTTTGGGAGGGTGCTATGCTACCCTTGTGCTTGCTCGCTCCCTGGTGGATGGATGGCGGAGGACAACAGGGTTAATTAGCTCCGCTCCATATCTCATCATCAGCCATTACGGGCGTCTGGGCTCTCATAACACACCCCTCTAATCCATTCAGAGTGGTGTTGATGGTTGACAATCACTCTGCAGAGGGATGGAGAGAGAGAGAGAGAGAGAGAGGGAGAGAGAGAGAGAGAGAGAGAGATGAGAGAGAGAGATGAGAGAGAGAGGGAGAGGGAGAGGGAGAGAGACAGTGGGTGTAAGTGTATGCATGTGATGAGGTTCGTATGCAGTCCATGTGTGAACTCTCCTCTGTATATTATATCTATAAAATCAGTTTTAGCTCGTTAAATAGTCAGCGCATGTAAGCACTGACTAGTTTTTCTTCCTTTATATCGGCTCTATTTACTTTTCTTTCAACATGGTGAAAAACCCGCATTAAAATTAAAATCTCCTGGTCCAAAGACGTGACCCTGTATGTTAGTGGTTAAAGCTACTTGATTTTTCTATAATAAATTATTAATATCTGCATGTGATAGCAATGGTGCTTCCACCTTTCCAAATCAATTAATCTTATGAAGGAATAATTCATTACTTTATAACATATTATTGATTGTATTTTTTTCACAATTGTTTTAAGTTTTTATATTTAATGATTGTTTGTTTTATTCACTCAAATTGTTTTTCATTCATTAAAATCAGACAATTTTTTTTAATAAAATACTACAATAATTAGTTGAACTTATTTGAGTTCTTTTCTTGAAATTTTATTCTTAAAATGTATTTTTTTAATTGCTTAGCTATCAGGGGTTTAAGGGAACAAATGAAACAGGGACGCAGCCAAACCAAAATAGACACAAGAAGGGTGAAAAAAATATCATAAACAAAATTATTTTACTGTAAATTATATTAAACTAAGCACTTCTTTTTCCTTTGGCTGCTCCCATTAGGGGTGGCCACAGCCAATCATCTGCGTTCAATACCTTCTGTTCTGCGCATCCTCCTTCCTTACACCAACCGCCTGTATGCCCTCCCTCACCACATCCATAAACCTTCTCTTTGGCTTCCTCTTTTCCTCTTGCCTGGCAGCTCCATCCTCAGCCTCCTTCTCCCAGTGTAACTCTCATCTCTCCTCCACACGTGTCCGAACCATCTCAATCTGGCCTCTCTCACTTTTCCTCCAAACTGTCCAACCTGAGCTGTCCCTCTTACGTACTCATTCTTAATCCTGTACATCCTTGTCACTCCCAATGAAAATCTCAACATCCTCAACTCCGCCACCTCCAGTTCAGCCACCTGCCTTGTTGTCAGAGCCACCGCCTCTAAACCGTACAACATAGCTGGACTCACTACCGTCCTGTAGACCTTCCCCTTCACTCTTGCTGGAACCCTTCTTTCACAGATCACTCTTCTCCACCCACTCCACCCTGCCTGTACTCTCTTCTTCACCTCTCCCCCGCACTCTCCGCTGCTTTGGATGGTCGAACCCAAGTACTTGAACTCCTCCACCTTCTCCACCTCCACTCCTGGCATTCTCAGCTTTTCGCCGCCCTCCCTCCCATTCAGTCACATGTATTCTGTCTTACTCCTGCTGACATTCATTCCTCTTCTCTCTAATGCGTGCCTCCACTACTCGAGGCTCTGCTCAACTCAGACTCCTGCCTGATTTTATCTGTTAACCTGTCCATCACCACTGCAAACAATTAAGGGCTCAGAGCTGATCCTTAATGCAATCCCACCTCCACTTTGAATGCCTTCGTCATGCCTACTGCACACCTTACTACTGTCTGACTGCCCTCATACCTATCCTGTACCACTCTTACATACTTCTCTGCCACCCCCGACTTCCTCATGCCATACAACACTTCCTCTCCAGGCACCCTATCATATGCTTTCTCTAAATCCACAACGATGCAGTGCAACTCCCTCTGGCCTTCCCTGTAGCTTTCCATCAGCATTCTTAAAGCAAACATTGCATCTGTAGTACTCTTTCCTGGCATGAAACCATACTGCTGCTCACTGATCCCCACCTCTCCTCTTAACCTAGCCTCCACCACCCTTTCCCATAGCTTCATGCTGTGGCTGATCAACTTTATTCCCCTGTGATTACCACAGCTCTGTATGTCTCCCTTATTCTTGAAGATGGGTACCAGTACACTTCTTCGCATCCTCTCCCTTTCCAGGATGGTGTTAAGCAGCCTCGTTAGGATCTCACCTAAACATTTCCATGATCCCCCAGGGATGTCATCTGGGCCAACTGCCTTTCCACTCAACAGCTTCTTTAATGCTGTTCTCACCTCATCCTTGCAAATTTGCTGCACATCTTGATCCACTATCCCCACATCATCCACTCTTCTCTCCCTCTCATTTTCTTCATTCATCAACTTCTCAAAGTACTCCTTCCACCCTCTCAACAAACTCTCCTCACTAGTCAGCACATTCCCATCATTATCCTTCTTCTTCTTCTTCTTCTTCTTCTTCTTCTTCTTCTTCTTCTTCTTCTCATCACCCTAACCTGCTGTACATCCTTCCCAGCTTGGTCCCTTTGTCTTGCCAATTGGTCAATTGGTACAAGTCCTTTTCTCCTTCCTTACTGTCCAGCCTCTCATACAACTCATCGTATGCCTTTTCCTTTGCCTTTGCCACTTCTCTCTTTGCCTTGCACCGCATCAGCTTGTACTCCTGTCTACTTTCTTCATCTCTCTGACTATCCAATTTCTTCTTCGCAAACCTCTTCTGCTCTATACTATCCTGTACTTCCTCACTCCACCACCAAGAGTCCTTGTCTTCCTTCCTGATACACCAAGTACCTTCTTGGCCGGCTCCCTCACCACTTCTGCAGTTGTTTCCCAGTCATCTGGTAATCATTCATTCCCACCTATTGCCTGCCTTATCTCTTCCCTAAAACTCATGCAACACTACTCCTTTTTCAACTTCCACCAATTTATCTCTTGGCTCTTCTTTCACTCTCTTCCTCTTCTTGGCCTCCAGAGTCATCCTACAGATCACCATCCGATGCTGCCTAGCAACACACTCCCCCACCACCACTTTGCAGTCGCTGATCACTTTCAGATTGCACCTCCTGCATAAGATGTAGTCCACCTGTGTGCACCTTCCTCCACTCTTGTATGTCACCCTGTGTTCCTCATTCTTCTTGAAATACATATTCACAACAGCCAATTCCATCCTTTTGGCGGTATCCACCACCATCTGTCCTTCCACATTCCTCTCCTTGACACCATACCTACCCATCAACTTCTTGTCACCTATGTCTCTTATCTCTTCGCCAACATGCCCATTGAGATCTGCTCCAACGATCACTCTCTCTCCCTTGGGGACGCGCTCCACCACTACATCCGACTCACTAAAGAATTCTCCTTTCTCTTCCATCACACACCCAACTTGGGGAGCATATTCACTGACCACATTCATTCACTCCCTGGTAGAACAGTTTGTACCCGGCTCCGATACTCCTGGCCTTACTCCCTTCCACCTGGTCTCTTGTACACATAGTACATCTACCTTCCTTCTAACCATCATGCCAGCCAGCTCTCTCTCTTTACCCTTCATAGTGCCAACGTTCAAAGTTCCTACTCTCAACTCTACTCTCCTACCCTTCTTCCTCTCCTGCTGTCCACGGACACGCCTTCCCCCTCTTCTTCTTCTTCGGCCGACAGTAGCACAATTTCCGCTGGCACCCTGTTGGCTAAGGGCACCAGTGTCGGTCATTGTTAACCTGGGCCTCGAGTATGAAAATCAGGTTTGTTGTCTGCATGTTTGATTTGGCATGTTTTTTTCCACCCTTCCTGACGCAACCCTCTCTATTCATCCGGGATTTTTGAATGTATTGTGTAAGAAGATCAATACAACAGTAAGGAAACCATGATGAGGGTTAATACTTGATCAGCATGGAGCGTCCATCACTGGTGTACTGTGTGAATTGACCCGACTGTCTGACTGAAACAACAAGGAAACACACTCCATTGTTGTCTCTGGAAAGTTTTCACAGTTTTCTTTTGAGTCAAAATTGGAAAATCTGCAAATTGGAGGATCAGGTCTCCAGCATGTGCTCAGCCTCGGTCAGGACAGGGGAAGGTGCAGCTCGTAGAATCTTGAATCGGCAGCGATATGAAACATCTCATAACAATGACGCTACTTTAAAAAAAAAATTAATAATGATTTAGGCTTCAAATTCATAGCGTGAGGGTAGGGGTCCAAAAGTGGAGTGATGATCTGAACCGCAACCAAGAGTGTTTGTCTGTGTGTGTGTGTGTGTGTGTGTGTGTGTGTGTGTGTGTGTGTGTGTGTGTGTGTGTATGTGTGTGTGTGTGTGTGTGTGTGTGTGTGTATGTGTGTGTTTGAGTGTGTGTGTGTATATGTGCATTTGTGTGTGTGTGTGTGTGTGTTCATGTTAGTGTCTGTCTGTTTGTATGTGTGTTATGTCTGCGTCAGGTTGCGTGCGTATTTTTTTGTGTGTGTGTTTCTGTTAGTGTCTGACCGTGTGTGTATGTGTGTGTGTGTGTGTGTGTGTTTTTGTGTGTGTGTGTGTGTTGATGGTAGTGTCTGTGTGTGTTTGTGTGTGTGTGTGGAGGGGGGGGGGGGTCCTGCAGCATCTCTCCCTCCCTTGTTGTAAAAGCCACGTCAGTGTCTCACTGTGTGTGTGTGTGTGTGTGTGTGTGTGTGTTTTTGTGTGTGTTGATGTAAGTGTCTTATGTGTGTGTAAAATATGAACATTTTCTCAAATTCTATGATGTCAACTTGTACTGAACTTGACATCAGAGAAGCTAAAACACACTGAAATGTGTGTGTATGTGTGTGTGTCTGTGTGTGTGTGTGTGTATGTGTGTGTGTGTGTATGTGCGTGTGTGTGTGCGTGTGCATGTGCGTGTGTGTGTGCGCGTGTGTGTGTGTGTGTGTGTGTGTGTTATGCCTCCGTTTAATGTAACTAAAAGCTGATATGTGGTGGAATCAGCTCCGCCCCTTCTCTCGTCAATCAGTGCTCGTCCACCATCTACATTCTCTTTACCTCCGCCCAATTATGATAGATTTCCCCCCCCCCTCTCCTTTCTCCCTCTCTCTCTGCAAATCCTCTCTTTCTTTTATCTTCCAATTTTTCCGTTTATCCCTCTCTCCAATACCCCCCTTCTCCCTTTTCTCCCCCCTCCATCTTTCTCTTTTCCCCTCCTTTTTCCGCTCTCCCCCTTTCTCTTTTTTCTCCCTCTGTCTTTGTTCTCTCCCTGCTCTTCCCTCTCCCTATCTTTTCTTTTCCCTCTGAGTGGTTTTAATAGCAGCGTTATTATGGATTTGGATCGAAAGGAAGAGCTTCTTTTTCTTTTTTTTTGTTTCTGTCATTATCGCTTTAACTTATAAGGGCTCTTTGGCTTTTACAACAAGGGAGGGAGAGATGCTGCAGGACCCCCCCACCCTCCACACACACACACACACACACACACACA
This sequence comes from Zeus faber, assembly GCF_960531495.2. NCBI lineage: Eukaryota > Metazoa > Chordata > Actinopteri > Zeiformes > Zeidae > Zeus > Zeus faber. The sequence goes on from NC_137191.1 coordinate 9,939,094, forward strand.
CACACACACACACACAGACACACACACACACCATCTAACACCACCGCACAGAACCGTTATAATACAGAAATTAAATTAAAGATCAGTGTTTGGATTATTCAAAGCAACGTGGAAGCAGAAATGCCTGAACTGGAAAGTAAAGCGTGGGCAGAGGAGTGTGTTAAGGAAATAAGTGAGTGAGTTAAAAGAATTCTAATATGTGTGTATATATATATATATATATGTATATATATATGCATTTTTACAACTTTGTTGTAGGCATAGGACATCAAATAAAAAAAATTGTGAAAAGAAAAGGTATGGAATTATTAAGAGTCACAAATGAGAATGGCAAAAATATTCATAAAATATGCATAACAGTTCAACACTAGCAGCAGTTTCAGGGATGGTAAAGAAGGGGAATATGGACATATAAATATATAAAGTAAATATAAAGTAAATATAAATATAAGTAGTATAGTACTATTTATTATACTATAAGTATAGTAAATATAAAGTGTCGGAGTGCCAATGCATATGTAGATTCAATCATAGTGATGTCCACTGAGTGTACATAGGAAGTGACCAGAGCATACGAACAGGTGATCATGTGATCAATGTGATCACTGAGATAAATATTGCTGTTAAGGAAGCCTGATGACCGGGTAAAAGCTGTTTTTGAGTCTGGTAGTCCGTGCCCGAATACCCCAGTAACGTCTACCAGACAGCAGCAATGTGAACGGTCCATAGCCTGGGTGACTGTCGTCTTTTATGATTTTGCGTGCTTACTTTCAGCATCGTGTGTGGTGGATGCCTGGCAGGGAGGGGAGATGGCAGCCGATGATGCGCTCCGCTGACTTCCCCACCCTCTGGAGGGCCTTGCCAACGGTAGCAGAGCAGCTGCCGTGCCAGGCAGTAATGCAGCCAGAGAGGATGCTCTCAACGGTGCACCTGTAAAAGGGTAAATGTGAGGGTTTTTGCAGACATGCCAG
>NC_137191.1:9945064-9950064 GCF_960531495.2 Zeus faber
AAACAGAACATGAAGCCAAATGAAAATAGGCGAAAATAGAGAAATAGGTACTTGCAGGCTGGTGCATTGAACCTTGCACATTTGGACACTTTTCATAACTGTACTTTTACTTTTTACTTGAGTATTGTTTCGCCTTGTACTTCACTCTATTTGCCACACCTTCATTACAACTAGTCAACTAGACAACTACTATCTACTATGCGTTTTGCCTGCATTGACCGAAATGAGCTGTCGTGTGTGCGCAGTCCATGTAACTCATATCCAGTACTGCACAGACACAATGCCACTGGTGGCATAAGTGGGTGTGTCTCTCCTGCGTCGTGGTGTTGCGCAGCCAGGTCTTCAGCCTACACAGGGCAGAGAAAGAGTGTTCCAATAGGCATAGCTTTATGAGCCTTTCCACCTCCCACAGCATGCTTCGGATTTGTGGCTGCAGGCCCTGGAGGATGGACACCACATCCTGGGTGGTGGTGACTATCACCCCTTACACATATCTCCCAGCATGGCCGACTCCAGGCTTAGCCCGCTCTGGCACAAAGAGTGTCAGTTCCCGAGAGCCCTTTACATCCACCTCTTTCCCCTCAGCACCTCGATAACGGCCTGCTCTCATCATGCAGCAACACAGATTCCCTCCTGGTCAACACGCCGCTCCACCTCAGAGCGGACCAGGTCCTGGCCCTAAAATGCCTCCCTTTTCCACATACTTGGATTCCCTGTAATATGAAGCCAGGCACAACATTTTTATAATTTGTATTCGAAAGTAACTAAATACTTATTTTGATGAAGTAGGTTGCTCTGTTATGCTGTTAAGCTTGTATTACATATATTGAAGTAAGAGCTGGATTTCTTGGATGAAAGGTGCTATATAAATGAAGTTTATTGTTATCATTATTATTATTATTATTATTATTATTATTATAATTATTACTATTATTGTTAATTGCCTTCCACGTTGCTCATCTCCTGGTCTTCCACCACCTCTGTATGGTGAAAGCACACCGGGGTCTTGGTGATTTGCGGTGGATGTGGCGTCTTTAAGTAGAGATTGACATATTCCTTCGTCCTGGCCACAGGGTCGTTGATGGAATCCTGTCGTAGTGTGCTCAGTTGTTGGCAAAGGAGTTTGGCGGATTCCATTGACCCCAGGTCTGTGACTTTGGTGCCTTGTAGAGACTCAAGCAAACCGAAAGTTGTACGCATGTTGGTGGCTTTAGTGAGTCATCCTGCTATTTTGGCATGCGTCTCCCCCTTAACAGTCTTATCGCTCTCCAAGGTGTTTAATATTTACCCATAACAGGCGAGCAGATGCGACAATGCCACAAGTCTTACGCAGCATCGGGTTGGGCACAGGCCAAGCAGGTATACCACATCTCCACATCCAAATAGGGACTAGTGCAAGGCCTTTCTCTTTGCTGAAAAATAAGAATTATAATAACTCACCTCTCGCACGAATCAGTATATCAGCAGCCCGGCGCACTTCTCTTGCCACTGACACTGAATCCAATGAGTGGTTTGCGTAGTGGACAAACACAGAGTCGGGACAAATTTCATTGAGTCATTACATCATCATCATTTAGCAGACGCTGTTGTCCAAAGCGACTTAAAATGATTCATACATTGATGGATGTTTGGCTCGAGGACACTACAACATGCTACCAGGAGGAGCATGCTGTAGTGTCCTTGAGTGTCTTTTAGTCTAGCCTGTACCCCGTCCTGAACCTCCCAGACATATTGCTGGGTCCATCAAAACAGTAGCCTTTCAGCCTGGGCAGATTGAGACGCACAATGACGTCTTTTCTGCTCAAAAATAGCATCTCAGCTGTTGATTCTGAGGCATTGTAAAAGACAAAAATAAGTTCCAAACTTAAAGGTTGTCTTCAACAAACTGTTTATTGCCTGAGAACTGTTCTTTGCCAGTGATATCTGTGGTTCCCTTAGCAGTTAAGCCAAAAAGGGGGCTTTGGGATTCCTTGGCTCCGATTTGTCTCATGGGCAATATCATGGGAAAACAGCTCCAAGATTTCATTTTGGATGTTGTTAGACATCCAGTTGTCTCTCCTTTTCCGCCAATTATTAAAGTCATGATCAGTTCGCACCCTTTCCATCATCATCTGCCATAACACCCCATCCTGATTTGCAGCCACAATCAGTGGGAGTCTTTTGGGCCCCGGGAATCTTATGCAGCTGAAAGACGCTCCAGCATCTTCCGGGAGGTCCTCTCTTCTTTTGTAAGGGCTTCCGTTAGCAGCGCATTAATTGGGGTTGATTTCATGCAGCCAGAGTCGCATCTAAATGAGTGCGAGACTTCTTGTGGTCCATAATCTTCTTTGTTGCTTTTCTCCAATTGGCAGTGCTCCTTTAAGGAGAGACTCTGGGTTTCTGACACCAACACACTCTTGATAGCTGACCTGCACACACCGCGCACAATGCTGTCACTCTCTGCAATGCATTCCAACCACTGCCACTCTTTGAACCAGGCGGCCTTTCCGGAGCAAGTCAATCTCTTCCTGGATTGCCGTAACCGGAATGCGGAATTCTCTGGTGGTCTGAAGGACACTGCAACTGCCTTTTGGGTACACTCAGGAGGAGGGGAAGGTAGTACTAGTAGTACTACCGAGTGGGGCCAGCTGCTGCTGCCCCTGTTGCTGTCGGCCTACTGGCACAGATCTGTGACGAGCAGGTGTCAAGTTGTCAGTTGTTGTCTCTGTCTCTCTCCCTCAGGCGCTGAATTGGCTCAGAGGGAGGTTTTGAAAAGAAATCGAATTTCCACGTTTGTGACAGTGCCTTGAACTGCTAGCCTAATTTGACCCCATTTTCTATTTAGCCAGGTCAACGAAGGCACGCATCATTCAAAAGTTCTAACATGTAGAAATTGCTGTGTCTACACGTCAGGTCTCCATGACTACATCAGACAGACTGCATATACGTGCATAGTAAATGCCATTTACTGACTGCAGACATTTTCATTTATTATTTTGCATTTTATGAACGCACATACTGTATAGGCTACAGCATATGCAACTTATTAAATATTAAGTGGGTAAAATGGGTAACGTTTTTCTTGCTAGGTTGCTAAGGAGCCCTTCTTGGGTCAAGATGATGCGAAGCGCACTGGCCTGGCGACGGTATGTGACCACACACTTAAAGACGTATGAAGTTCTTTGAGCAAGAGACAGAGGGACATTTCTGACAATCACATCGCTGCGCTATGAAAGCATAGATTATTTGGGTTGTAAGGAAACATGAAAGACATTTATTAAAGTCAAACAAATGTAAGCGCTGTTTGGTAGAGTAAAGGGAAACAGCCCCCTCCTCCGACACACACACCACACACACACACACACACACACACACACACACACACACACACACACACCACCCCCCCTCTACTTCCAAAATCTCTGGTGCAGCATACTTCCTTTTGTAGTAAAAGGTCAAGTTGTCAGGAGCGATAATGTAAAAATATGTGATAATTAGAGTTAGAGCTGACCCCAAGAAGCCGACGATGTGAATAGCTGCTCTGCTGTTGAACGGCCAAGATTTCTTTAGTGGTGTGGTCCTACTCATTATTTTCCTCTTTTTTTCCCTCCTTTTTTCTTTTCTTCAAGGCCTGTTATGATTTTTCCCAAGACGTGTGACACGAAGCAGCTGGGTCTCATGTCTATTCCAGTATAAACAATCACATATCGAGCAATCACGCGACCTCTACCAAATTCTAACTATATTCTGGCCAACAGCACATGGTTGGACTGTTAATTGGGAACCTTCATCGGAGCATGAGAACTGGTAAACACCAGTTTAAAGTAATTACCAAGTAAGTACCAGACCTACCTGTGTACAAACTGACGTTGGTTGGGGTGATATTCTATGCCATACTAACTCAAACAAATCACAAGACACCTGACATCCTTTCTTCAAGTGACGGGGTATGTTTATGAGGTGTTTGGTGTTATTAGGGTCTTTTGGCACTCAGAACTGCTGCTGCTTGTAATCCCACAGGGGTTAGTGGTTAGAAGCCAAAGCCTATTGCGGCCGGGGAATTCCGGACCATCCAGAGTGAAGGATTATGATAGTCTCTCAATGCTGTTTTGGAAACAGTCACTATTTTTAGCATTAAAATGACAAAAACTATACCCCCCACTGCTAACTCCAAATATGGGCATGTAATTCAGAGCCAGGGTGACAGCTTCCCTGGAGAAAATCACTATGACAGTAAGTTATGAGGGAATACAATTATATTTTCTGTTGTTAGAGACATGGCACTAGTGTCAGATCACTAACTTGCCTGGAAAAACTCAAACAAGAGTAAATATTCATCTTCATCCTCTGCAAGTTGCACTGCTTCGAATGGAACTGAGCTCCTCCGTTCATCTCTATGAGGCCCTCGGGGGGGGGGGGGGGGGGGGGTACATCACAAATTGCCTGTTTGACGTGATCTAGGTACAGAAAACTGTAGCAATTGGTTTTATGGACCACATAACATCTTAGGGAATATAGATAGATATATATTTTTTGGCCTTCCAGCTGGGGAGATAAAGAAGGGGGCAGACGGGGAAATCTGTATCCGTCTCACTCCCTGCGAAATCTTGCGTTAACCAGTCAAAGCGCGTTCGTTATTGACCTCTGTCCTGCATCGATTCAGCCCTGCTTAATGTACTCCATGTGCGTGTTTGCGGTAAAGGGGCCGAAAGCGACAGAAATAGGTGGAAAGAGGCGGAAAGAGGCGGAAAGAGGTGGAAAGAGGCGGAGGAAAGAAAGTGTCGGCCGGTGTTTAGTGCGGATTGGTGTTTGATGATCTGGGAGGAATGCCTTCATTTCCACCTTAATGAGCCGGGGAGATTCTCATCTGATGCAGGGAACAACACAGCAGGTGCACAATGCTATCTGCCAACTGAGAGGTAGAAAGAAAGAAAGAAAGAAAGAAAGAAAGAAATGGGATGGAAACAAACTGAAATGGGATTATTCAGGAAGTACAGCAAACGAAAGAATAAACAAATGAA
>NC_137191.1:9952564-9962564 GCF_960531495.2 Zeus faber
ATTCGGACCAGCGTTTACCATCCCCAGATCGACGGCCTGGTGGAGCGGTTTAATAAGACGCTAAAAAACATGATTCGAAAGTTCGTTCCCGACGATAGCCGTAATTGGGACAGGTGGTTGGACCCCCTGTTGTTTGCGGTGCGGGACGTTCCCCAGGCCTCCACGGGATTTTCTCCCTTTGAACTCCTCTTTGGCAGGAGACCATGGGGGGTGCTAGACCTAATTAAAGAAAACTGGGAGGAAGGTCCTTGTAGCAGTAAGAATGAAATACAATATGTTATGGACCTGAGAGCAAAGTTACACGCGCTGATTCGGCTCCGGGTTCAGGAACATCAGCGCCTCTTATACGACTGGGGGGCTCGACTCAGACAACTTGCACCAGGAGACAGGGTGTTAGTGTTGCTCCCTACGTCCAGCTCTAAATTGCTCGTGAAGTGGCAAGGGCCTTTTTTGGTCACACGGCGGGTTAGCGAGGTCGATTTATGAGGTCGAACGGTCTGACAGGCAGGGGGCGACACAGATTAATCAGCCACTCATTGAGCGGGATGAGTTGGGGCCAGAGGTTCAAAAAGCAGCCGATCGTAGCGCGGCCCTGTTAAATGACCATATCTCTCCATTTCAGAGGGCGGACGTATCTGCACTTAAGCGTCTCTTCTCTGATGTTTTCTCCTCCCTGCCAGGCCTCACGTTCCTCATACACCACCATGTGGAGACGACCCCGGGGGTGAAGGTGAGCTCTCGGCAGTATCGCCTGCCCCAACACAAACGCAAGATCGTGCAGGCGGAATCGGAGGCTATGCTAGACATGGGAATAAAAGAAGAGTCCACAAGTGACTGGTCTAGTCCCATCATACTGGTGGATAAGCCTGATGGGTCAGTCCAGTTCTGCATGGACTACCGAAGGGTGAACACGGTGTCCAACTTCGACGCCTACCAGATACCCCAGGTCGATTAACTTCTCGACCGATTAGGTACAGCTTGTTTTTTCACCACACTGGATTTAACCAAGGGCTACTGGCAGATTCCCTTGTCTCAGGAGTCCAAGGAAAAATCAGCTTTCTCCACACCGTTTGGCTTATATCACTTTCGTACACTTCCGGTCGGGTTGATTGGTGCTCCAGCCACCTTTCAGAGACTCATAGGCCGTGTCCTGCGTTCTTATGTAGCATACGCCGCGGCTGACCTAGATGACGTTATTATTCACAGCGACACCTGGGAGAGGCATATGCAGCATGTGGGCGCTGTGCTTGAGTCCCTGAGGCGGGCTGGGCTCACAGCCAACCCAAAGACAGCGGGAGGCACGGTATCTGGGGTACCACTTGGGCAAAGGCCTGGTCCAACCCCAGCTTGATAAAAACACTGCGGTCGCAAACACGCCGACACCCAAGACACTGCGGTCGCAAACACGCCGACACCCAAGACCAAGAAGCAATTGAGACAGTTCTTGGGTCTGGCCAGCTTCTATAGGAGGTTTGTCCCCAACATTTCAGAGCTAACCAGCCCCTTGACAGACTTAACTCGAAAAGGTGCTCCAGTGGTCAGAGAAGTGCCAGCAGGCGTTTGTGAGGGTAAAGTCAGCTCTCCTTGGGAAGCCAGTGCTGTTTAAACCTAACTTCTTTCTCCCTTTCTGTCTTCAGACTGACGCGTCAAACAGAGTGCTGGGAGCAGTCTTGTCCCAGGAAGTGGAGGGGACCGAGCGTCCAGTGCTGTACCTCAGCCGCAAGCTCTCAGAGTGGGAGTCGAGGTACAGCACGGTGGAGAAGCAATGCTTAGCTATCAAGTGGGTAGTCGGTTACCTCCCCTACTACCTCCTGGGACGAGCTTTCACCCTCTGCTCAGACCATGCCCTGCTGCAGTGGCTCCACTGCATGAAGGACACAAACACTCGGATCACCCGGTGGTATCTGGCTCTCCAGCCCTTTAACTTCAGGGTGGTCCACAGGCCGGTGGCGCAGATGGTCGTGGGCTGACTTTCTCTCCCGCTATGGGGGGGGGGGGGGGGGGGGCTGTTGGCCAGATGGCTCCCAGGGCTAAGGCAGGCAGTGGGGGTATGTGGCGGACAGAGGGGCGTGGTCAAGCACCAGCTGCAGACGACAGCCCGATTCCTTTTCTCGCGGCCACCAAGCTGCCTCGAAGATGCGCTGATTGGTGACTCGAGGCAGGAAGTTTTCTTTATGTTTGTCTGTCTTACAGAGGGAATCGGCACACAGGCTCGTGAAAGGCCATTCCTCCTGCGCAAGAGAGGATCATTATTATCTGAATTATTATGATCATAATCCTCAGTTGTGACATATAATTGTGGCCGGTGTGCCGTGTTGTGAAACGGACAATAAAACTCTCCCCATCTTGGCGCACCACGGCCAAAAAGACTCTGCCTCCCTCCCTAAACCCTTACCTGTGGGCAGAGACCCCCACACACAATACCACATGTATATATACGTATAAATACTGTACAATATATATATTTGGCGAACCAAGGGGGTGTGGTCAAGCTGCCGCTGCAGACAGGCGGTGCAGGCTCCCATCAGGGAGCAGGCCACCCAGCCGCAGTGGATCGGGCGAAACAACGGAGGGACTTCGCTGATTTGTCCGATCCCAAAACAGGGAGGAATAATTGTTCAGTTATCCCTTCAGTGAGGATGGGCGTGCCTGCGAGACCGATCGCACAGGGTGAGTTCAGCCCAACAGTCAAGCTGCTGGACAGACAGCGGGAGATCAGAAAGCGGTGATCCGCATGGACTATTTATAAATTGTCCTGCGAGCCCTGGGTTTTTCCTTTTGGCCCACGAGCCACCATTTGATTTTAAAAGACTACACAATAAACACGCCAACCGGTGCTGTTTCGTCTCCGACTGTCTCCTCTTCCTCATTCCCTGGACCTGCGGCAGTACACACCTCTACACCTCTACCTCTTTATATCTATATATATGTTTTCCTCACAGGGAAACAAGCAAATGGCGGCGCCAAAACGATATATAAAAAAAACAAAACAATGCTTCATCATCATCATCATCATTATCATCAACACTCTCTCTCACTCTCTATGATAATGGACGCAATTGAAAATTCTAGGGCCGGAAAAACAACAGCATGAGCAGCTGCACAATCCAACACAGGGACAAAGCGCAGTGCGATGCCAGCGCCATTCAGTGTCCGAGTCGGTCTTTTCGCCTGCAAGGAGCGACTGGAACTGATTGGATATGAAGCAGCCGCTGAATGGCACTGAGCATCCCACACACACTGAATGGATGGATGGTTTAATTGTAGGGTTGGGAGAGAAATTGGACTGTGTGCGTGTGTGTGTGTGTGTGTGTGTGTGTGTGTGTGTGTGTGTGTGTGTGTGTGTGTGTGTGTGTGTGCGTGCATGTGTGTGAGCGTGTGCACATGCATGACTGTGTGTGCCAGTTTATATGTGAGAATGTGCATTTCCGTGTGTTTGCCTTTGCCTGTGTATTTATGTGTGTGTGTGTGTGTGTGTCTGTGTGTGTGTGTGTGTATGTGTGTGTGTGTGTGTGTGTGTGTGCGTGCATGTGTGTGAGCGTGTGCATATGCATGACTGTGTGTGCCAGTTTATATGTGAGAATGTGCATTTCTGTGTGTTTGCCTTTGCCTGTGTATTTATGTGTGTGTGTGTGTGTGTCTGTGTGTGTGTGTGTGTGTCTGTGTGTGTATCTGTGTGTGTGTGTGTATGTGTGTGTGTGTGTGTGGGTGTGTGTGTGTGTGTGTATGTGTGTGTGTGTGTGTCACTGAGTACTAAGGGAGGTGACTGCCGTTATCTCCGGCCTACAGATAGATACTTTGCCCCGTGCCAACCTTCACCCACCGCTCCCCATAGCACACTCACAAATGTCATGAGCTGCAGCTATGTGTGTGTGTGTGTGTGTGTGTGTGTGTCCATCTTTCTTTTCGGGCTTTGTATCTCTTTGTGCACCGTATCGGTGTCCTCTGTGTTAGACAGCGTGTACTGACTGTGCAGCTGTGAGACATTGTCTGTATGTAACGTATGAATGTCAAACATACGCTGGTGGGTTCTAATGAAATTGTATCTGTGGATGGTGTCCCAGCGCAGTATGACACTCTGGAAGGAAATCAAACCTCTGGCATTTCCCAAGCAGGAAGGAGCGATGAACAGTGAGCATTAAAAAGGTTACCTGAAAAGACGCTTTAATGGGATCATCGATAAATACGCGCGCTCTTATTCCACGGTTCTGTGTGATTCACTAAATGGTCGGAGGTTCACAGCAGGGTTTCCACCGTTATGTAAGGGTCAAAGTAGGAGCGAGTGCGTTCCGTCTAATAACGCAGATCTTTCCTTGAGCGGCACAGGGAGTGCGAGGAGCCGCCGCTTTGTAACCTCCATGTTGCGCAGAATCCATCACAGCTGCTGCAGCAGCGAGCAGGAGGATAGCCACGGCCGTCGTCCTGTTTCCTTTGGAGCTCGCCCAAAACGCTGAGAACTCTGCAGATGCTAAACTATGCGGTTTGGTGACGGCGATTCCCAAAGTGCACGTTATGTTTGGTTTGTTGATTTTATAACTGGACTTTGGGGGCCATTGGCCATGACAGCAGGATCTGCATAGTACAATCAAATGTAGAATATCCAAATGTCAGTGATTTTTAGACACATTAACACGTGTGTTTTAATATGTTTTATCATTTTTTTTATACATGTTTATATGTTATAATGTATATGTATATGTATATATTTTTATATTTTATATATATATACACATATACATATATATATATATATATATATATATATATATATATATATATAAATTAGAGTTGTCAAATTAAACGCCATAATAAGGCGTTAAAACATTTATTTTTTTTATGCATTAACTCGCTTGCATCTAAAATAAGATTTGCCACGTTTGTTGAAACTGTAAACTACGCTCCCTGAAAATCTTGTGCCTTCTCACTAGGGCAGCACAGCTCGGCCGTGTTGTTTCGTTCAATAGGGAAAATACATCTAAAATAAAAACACAGCGTTTTAATTTGCTTTATTTGGAGGAACGAGGCACGGGGTCTCGCAGTGGAGTGATTGCAGTTTTCGCCTCGACCTCTCCATTTCCATGCGGAGGACGCGTTCAGAACATGTACCTCATTAATTCATATCTTGCCCTGAAAATCAATCCGCACCTGCTAGTCATCTGGACTTTCTCTTCTACTTTTTCCTACTGTGGAAATAAATTATTTTATTCTGGAATATGGGACTCATTAAAACACTATTGTTGCCACAATATTCTCCTGCCACGATTATAAAAAACCTACTAAAACCACACAGTGGCTATTATTTGAGCGTGTATTATTCTATTTTATCCAAAGTTGACAATTCATATTAGGGTTTTGATAAAAAACAAACAAAGAAAATGTTCAACTCTGCCTGTGCTCGTCTCCCTGGGAGAAACCATTATGAAATAAAAGTCCCTGAAATTAATAAATGTAGTCTTTCCAAAAACGTCCTTTAAAGAAAAAAAAAAGTATTTATTTACTCATTTATACATCTATATTTACATTTATTTACGGTATACGTGACCCACCGCAGCAGGAGCAGCCAAATAAGTTGAAAAAACCTTTCTTAAAAGGAAAATTAGATTTTTCCAGATTCGTGTTCCTTTATGGTTTTTTTTAACTCTCACCATATTTTCAAAACCGAGTTTGAAATATAAATAGCAGAAAAATGTTTAACCGTGGAGTTCAATATTCTCGTTAGATTACATAAACACATTTCACTTACCGAGTCGCTGAATAGCGCTCAACAATGCCGATCGATCGTTTCTTTTAAAGCGATCGTCCAAATGAAGATCATTCCTCCATATTCCATGTGATGTGAAGTCCTGATGTGAAACCTTTTGACAGAGTACACCCTTTAAATCGTACTACTTTTACACACACATGGAGACATTAGTGTGTAGAGGGCGTATACCAACGTATACCAATGAAGAAGTAATGCTCACGTCACCGTAAACAAGACGAGGATCTGGTTTCACTTGTCTTTGAAAACGTTCATCCCTGTGTTGTTATGGATTAGGAGAAGAGGGTGGCGGAAGATCAAAATCACATCGCAGACTTTAATCTGACCAGTGCCATAGATCCAAGTCAGTGTAGGCAGCGCGTACTGGACTTCATTTTCCGCGATGATAGTCATTTTTCTGACAGCGATGCTGAATCTCATTGAGTCCGCATTATCCCGGACTTGGAGAACATTTCAAACAGCGGATTTCAACCTGAATGTGACAATGAAACGAAATATTTTCAAGAACCAGGGGCGAAAAGAAAATGAAAACAGGCCCCAAACCGTCGCTTAGAGTGTAGCTGGGGTAGGGTTGGGGTTAGCCCTCATAAGAACTCCAAGAACTCTGAAGATATTTGGCAAACACACATTTATATATTAAATGTCACACTGAGGCTGATATACAGAGACTCATATAATTGATAGACTCTACTTCTGTTGTGTTGTCCACACTTTTAAACAGCTAAATAATTCCACTTTTATAAACCATGTATATTCTTACTGTTAAATAAAAGCTTTTTGTAAAACAAAAGATGCTGTGTGTCGATGACGCTGTTTAACATTCCCTCAAAACACAAGAACAATGCAGAGATTGCCCCATTCAGCAAGGTGTCAAGTCCCCATTCAGCAGGGTGTCAAGTGGCCATGTGACAAGTAGCCATGCAGCTCTGTGGGTCCTCCTAGCCATTTGCAGACTGGGAGCCGGCTGAATAAGGCTAAGTGTGGGGGAAAACTTTGAAGGTGATTGTCTCAGAAACACAGTTTGCCACACCCTTGTTATTAGCAAGTCCTAGCTTTAAAAATATTTGCTTGATTTGAAGCTCTGATTCTTCACTTTCAAACGATGCAAAAAAAAAGTCCAAAGCCCCCAAATGTACCTAAAGTCTACGGTGGGTGACATATATGCATATATTTATTGCCTCATTCATATATTACAGGATTTATTTCATAGGCATATTTATTTATTTATGTATGTATTTATTTATTTAATACTGACTTAAATGGCATTCAAAACCATCTTGCACGATATCCCTGCAACACTCCTTCCAATCTCTGGTTTCCAGTGAAAACTCGGAGGGGCTTTCCCTCAGCAGTCCTTTTAGAAAAGGCCTGCTGGGATCCCAGATTTGAGAGAGAGAGACAGGTGCCAAGACAAAAAATAAGACAAAAAAACTCACTCCTTTGACACGGGTCAACTTTGGCACCAAATGTCTTTGTTTTTCAATTTTCCCCCCTTTAAGTTATTGTTAGCAGATATTGTAGGTACATGCAGTGCGCGCAGGTGAGCCGATGAGGTGTCTAGTTCAGATCTGTCTCCAAAAATCTGTGGTGAAAGGAACGTTTTTACGTATCTACACAGTACATTCTGTTTTGGAGACTTTCAACTTTGACTTTATTACATCTCAAAGCAAATATTAACTGTTTCACACTTCTTTTGATTTTTCTAAATCAGTATTCATATATATATTTCAAAAGCACTTAATCAATCAGAACGCAGAGTCATGTATCAGAGACTCGTATATCAGGGCACTGAATATGATATGACAAAATGCTTTTACATTTAATACTTGAATACAAATACTTACATGTTATTACTTGAGTAGAAAATTCAATGTGGTACTTTCACTTTTAGTCATTTAATGTCAGGGTATTTGTACTTTTACTTCAGTAAAAGGTCTGAGTAATTCTTCCACAAATTACAAAACTATAGTAAAAAAGAAAACGTTATTATGGAAATTGACGATTGATGCAGAATGTATATTATTTAGCAACAATTAGCTACTGAAGATGAAGATATGACACATACATCAACTTATCAAGTATCTCTATTTTAAATTCATTAGCACCATACAAATAGGAGATCCAGTAAATTTCATGCATTAGATGTCATGACAGATCATCAGGAGGACAAATGATTCAACACATACAGTATATCACTAGTCATGGGTTGTTTTTACTTGTTAAATTGTTCACCTGCATTTTGCTCAAGTGTGGGTGGGGGAAAACGATCCAGTCTCGATGTTCCGTAAAAGTCGTTCGGTAAATTTCTCCACTCTCAACCGGGTATAATTTCTTGGAAAATGCCATTACAGCTGTAAATGGAAGTGGGTGTGAATGGAAGCAGTAGCCGGGACAAGGATGTAAAGTAGGGCTGGAGCCGAATCCAAATAAAGCACAAGTAGTGGGTTTTTAGGAATATTTATTTCGTACAAATATTAAAGATATTATTTGTTTTCAGAAAGAAAAAGAAAAATATTCAGTCCGGTCTGAACTGCGGGGCTCGACTGTAAAGACAAGAAAGTGAAACACATGATACAGTTTCTAAGGAGACAGGTTCTGATTTTTATTTCTAATTTATATCAATTTTCCTCTTAAAAATCGCGCTCACTCCCTAGATGTGTCTTTTAAAGTTAGGGGTGCGGTGCGGGGACATTGGGCACAAGCGCTTCGCTTGCCCGCTGGCTGCACCCGAGTGTGGAGCTGGAGAGGGAGAGCGAGTGGACAGGGAGAGGGAGAAGTGGTGGAGAACGTTCCTTTTCCGGGTGCAGAGAGTGGGGGACAAGTTGAAAATGATCACACTGATTAACTAACTTTGGGTTCGAGTTATTGTGTCCGGGAGTGGGGGCTCTGTCGCCTTTCAGTAAGCGGAGGCAACCGAGTCTACTACCACACCAAAACCCCAGTACCATCCCCAAAACCCGACACACACCCTCAGCACGAGGAGTCAACATGTGGAGCAATCTGTGGAAGTGGTGCCTGACCTCCAGTAAGAAGCTGCTTTGCAAAGGTGTCAGACATTTTTCTTTACTTCTCAGGAGAATTAAAAAATGTTATGACTGTAACCAGACGGCATGTTGTTCACTCCATTACCTCGTGGTTGAATCTTTGGGATTCAAATTGCAATTGTTTTTTTTCTGGGGGAGGACATCCAGATCCCCCGTTTTGTTTTGTCACGCCCACTTCTCAGACCAAAGTTATGTCCACGGAAACAGTCATCTAATGTGGGAACAGACTCCAAACGGAACTTCTCTGTAAAGGAGGCCAATGAGTGAATGACTACCTACGATATTTTTTATCCAGCAATGTCATGGATTCCATGTGGAAAAGGGGCTTATGTGTGTTATGTGTGTGTATGTGTGTGTGTGTGTGTGTGTGTGTGTGTGTGTGTGTGTGTGTGTGTGTGTGTGTGTGTGCGTGCGTGTGCGTGTTTTCCCGATGTGCACATGCACCACCTGTAATAGAATGTGTGCATGTCAGCGGTAGCAGCGTTACCACTAGCAGCGCTACCTATTATAACTTCCAAGTCACATTCTCCCAGCGAGCCACCTGCACCAGCACTGTCCCAAAAGAGAGATAGAGAGAGAGAGAGAGAGAGAGAGAGAGAGAGAGAGAGAGAAGGTTAGGGGAGAAGATCATGTGGAGGATTTGGAGGTGGAGAAACAGCGGGCAGAGAGTTGCAGGTGGAGAGGTGTTTTGGGAAAAACGGAACTCTCATGGGAGAGGGGTAAGACAGCAGAGTGGCAGGGGGGATGGAAGAGAGGAAGAGGGAGAGGAGAGTACCGGAAGTTTGACAAAAATGAAACGGAATGGTGGAGGAAAGAGGACAACGTCCACTTGGCCAATACCTCAGAGATGAATCGATTCAAAAATCTCAATAGAGAATTAAGATGTATATGGTTTGGTGTGGATGTTTAAACCCTGTGAGGAAATTTAACTATCAAAATCATTATCTGAAAGACATCAAATCTAACTGCAATTATTAGCCATGTTGCATTGGACACTATGTTGTACATTTTAGTTGACTACTCTTTACAATGGTACGAGCACATTGAGAGGTGGAAAAACTATGATAAAATGAATGGCATCTGGAGGAAAAAGAAGGTGAAGAGGTTTTTGTTCTCCATGCTGATGCACATTCAAAGAGTGCAAAGCTATTTTTTTTGTCTTCATATGCAGGTACACACACACACACACACACAC
>NC_137191.1:9967564-9980064 GCF_960531495.2 Zeus faber
GGTATACGCACATTTTTATATTAAATTACACACCAAGGTTGATATACAGACACTCATATTATTGACAGACTGCACATTTTGTTCTGTTGTCTGCCATTTTAATGTTCTAAATAATTCCACTTGTACAAAACATGTATATTCTTACTGTAAAATAAAAGCTTTTTTAAAAACAAGATGTGTGTCGATGACGCTGTTCAACATTCTCTCAAAACACAGGAACAATGCAGAGATTGCCCCATTCAGCAGGGTGTCAAGTCCCCATTCAGCAGGGTGTCAAGTGGCTATGTGGCAAATAGCCATGTGCCTTCGTTGGTCCTCCAACCCATTTGCATTCTGGGAGCTGGTTGAATGAAGCCAAGTGTTGGGAAAACATTGAGGGTGATTATCTCAGAAACACAGTTTGCCGCACCCTTGTCATCTACAAGCCATAGCTTTAAATAAATGTCCTTGATTCACACAAGTGACAACTTTTTTTGAAGCTCTTAATCTCCACTTTCAAATGGCGTGAAAAGGATGACATCAAAAAAGGCACCAAATGTACTTAAAATCTGCGGTGGGTCACTTATGACCTTAATTAGTGTTGAGGGAACATAGAGGTGGGGCAACATAGGGTTGAGGGGACATAGGGCTGAGGGGATATAGAACCTAAATTTGTGTTGAGGGAGCATAGGGCTGAAGGAAGATCGGTCTCAAGGTACAAAGGACCTAAACGTGTTGAGGGAACATAGGGTTGAGGGAACATTGGCCACAATTCACCTTGTCGTAAGTGTGCAGTCGCCCTGTTCCTAATGTATCAAGCTCACAAACCCTGGACTAAACAAAAACTATATATCCTGCTGATCAGTCTATCTCTACATAAACTCAACATCATATTTCAAAATATGTGAAACAAGTGATGTTGCTCTGTGTGACATCGCTGGAAACTATTCATGTGAACCCAGGTTTTTCTATCCTCTGGTGTTCATTATCTCTGAAATCACCAAACCCTGTATCCCATGTTTTCCTGCTCCCAGACTACACTCCTGGACTAGTTCTAGTGCCATAAAGGTCTTGCTCCAACTCTCAAGTCTCTGTGGTCAGGTGATAAATGTAATCTCTCAGGTTGTTGATGGAGGCTGAGAGGGGCTGGTAAAGAGGTCAGAAGTCTTCTTACTCTTCCAGAGAGATGCAGAGAGAACAACTGACTGCCTCTGTGGTGATAAAGGTTTATCCCGGTGAAGCAGAGATTTAAAGAACCAATCAATAAAACAGCTGTCCACGGCACTGTTTCTTAATGGCATCGTCGGTCCCGAATAACATTTGAATGTTGAGGGTTTTCCTCTTTCTTCCCGGTGGAAGAAAATTATTGACCCGAAAGTGTACCATGCCTACAAACCTACACTATACTACTTTGATTGCTTTACATAATATAAACCACACCCTTCACACCAGTTGTTCTCAATATGGGGTAGGGACACTCAAGGAGGTCCTTCAAGAGCTTCCAGGGGGGTCCTCATCGAAATGAGGACCCCCCTCATTTTTTAAATGTCACCGTTATTTCATTTACAAGACGTTAGCACCATGAGAGAATGTACATTAATGTATTTTTTTATTGTAGTGTCACTGTGATGCATGCCAGGTGTGGAGTTTTGGTCAAAATCGTATGTAACAATAAAAAATGTTCTTCTCAGATTGGGGTCCAAGTGACTAAATCATATCTAATGGAGCTTGTGGCTTAATGCAGTATCAAATGGAGGGTCCTTGATTTGAAAAAGGTTGAGAATCACTGCGTTATACTATTGCATGTTTTATTTTAGCACTACTTTTTTGCATTATGTTATTTATATATATATACAGTATATATATATATTTTTTTTTCTTTTCGTAAAAAAAAAACATCACCAGATGAATCTTTTCTGTGTTGGTTCACCACTGCTGTCTGTGTGAAGATTCAAGAGGTTATTTGTCACATACATATACATACAGTCATACACATACTGTATGCAGTGAAATGTCATGACACCCGGTGATTACGAACAATAAGCTCTAAAAATTATAAACTGTGTGAAGAACATACCAACTAATGCTCACACACACACACACACACACACATATAATTTGGCATCACCTCTCACACTCTGACAATGCTGTCGTGTCGCGTACACCACAAACTCTGCAATATCGTCTGCTGTAGCGGTTACAATTATGGGATGCAAATCCCTTAAGAACATTGGGGCTGATCCAGCCTTGATCCATGGCGGTGTAAGTCTCCTGCTCCAGCCCCTTAGCTGTGTTAATCATCTCCTCCGCCACTCACTCTCTGAGTCTTAGTGGCCCCCTGTCGAAAAGCTGCAATCCGCAATTCAAATAGGAACAGAAAATGGCATCCCAAGCACATTAAGCAGCTCCTCAGCACCGCGGTGGCAGCCTGACGCACACAGAGCTGCAATTTCACATACTTCATTACTTTGTTATCCCTCCAGGAATGTGCTTTCATTTCCTAAAATAAATACTTAAACAGGTGCGAGGCGCGCAGACAAAATCACTGAAGCAATGTCGTGATGACTCAAATAACCTGAGACTGAGGAGCGGGACGGGAAGTGATTAGAGATGCTGCAAGTAACTGTGTATATATATATATATACAGAGGTCTGGGACACGGAAAATGCACGGGGGATCGAATGAGAGGAAGAAGAGTGGAGGAGATGAAAGTGTTGAGGGAGTGAATACAATCCATCCATCCATCCATCCATCCATCTGGCTCTGCATCCATCAACTACGGTCGCCCTGAGAGCTCATCACACTTCAACTTAAGAAAACACATGCAAATAGAAAAAACACAAGCAAATTAACAAAAAATCTTCACCAATATTAAAACACATGTGCAGCATTTGGAAAACGTGATTCCGAATGACGTTTGCTCGCAACCGAGAGCTCAACTGAACTGACTGTGAACGGTCCATTTCAGGGAGCGATTCAGTTCAGTTTGTTCACTCAAATGATTTTAATCATTCGCGAATCACACCGGAGAATCTGTTTCCTCTGGAATATCGCGCTTAAGTCGCACAGTTCGTTCAACCCATCTGGATTTGCAGCGGTATTTCTAAATGCTGCACATGTGTAATGTGTTGTGTCATATCGGTGAAGATGTTTTCTTAATTTGCCTGTGTTTTGTTTATTTGCATGTGTTTTCTTTAGGTGCAGTTATGTTGTGGCTTTAACATTTGTCTTTCATCAATTTGCATGTGTTTTCTTAAGTTGCTGTGTGTTGAGCTCTATCTATCTATCTATCTATCTATCTATTCATTCATTCAACCCTCCACCCATCAGCCATCCACCTAACCATATAATATTCACCCGCTATTCAATCCATTCACCCATCCACCCATCAACCCTTCTATCCACCCACCCATCCATTCATCATTCCATCCATCCATCCCTCCATCCTTCCATACACCTATCTATCTATCCACTATCCATCTATCCATCCACCCACCCATCCATCCATCCATTCATTTAACACTCGTCCCATCCACACAACCATCTAATATACAGCCATTATTCAATCCATCCACCCATCCATCCTTTTGTACCAGTTAGGGGTCCCTGTTAAAACGGGAGAGTGAACTGTGTTTTGGAGCACAGGTGCTAGGAAGCCATCGCCCTCACTAGCTGGGATAAGAAGAGACTGAGTATTTGTGGGAAACATATCTTGCACCCAAAATCCGAGGATGCATGGACACTATCGGTGAATAGAAATTATATGGACATTTATAGTTAATGATAGGAAGTTTATTGGTGTTTAGTGAATTAGTGAATTTCTCAATAGTGTGCTTCGGATGCTGTGTCACATGGTGCTGCAGTCAGGGGCAGAAATCCCTGGCAGGGACAGGGGGCAGGGGGGTCCAGACCCCCCCTTCCTGGGAACAACAGAGAGTCGTCATCCCCAATACGAAGAGGCGTGCACATCGGGGCCGCGGAGAGGGGGTGATCGGGGTGCAATTTGTGCACCTTCCCCCCTCTCCAAAGGCTTCATAGCCATTCCACAAAGTGTGACACACTCAAAGAACGTTAGGCTTATCTGCCTGAGGGTTTTGTTGGACCAAGCTCTATTGTCTCTGTACAAATTGAGGGACATTTCCCAAAGCATCACTTGATAGCGGGTCCCAAGTTACCCTACTGTAGCATTCCATTCCATTTTTGGTGACAAATATCTGAAGCACATGCCCTTGGCCCCTTTTGAGTGCCTGGAGATTTGGGGCCTCAGTTTACGCCAGTATCGATATCATGGCTATATGTGTTTGAAACTTGAGTTTAATGGAGATGTACTGTAGTCGGAGAAGCTAAGACAATAGAAACACTTGTGCTTGTGTTTCCAGATCCAGACATGAAAGGTGAGATTTTCATTGTGGTTGGCACAAATGCCTCTATAGTTAGGAGGCTATTCCATTCCTGAAAAGAACAAGAGGGAGACAATTTCCTTAATACACTCTCTGCTCATCCAGTAACAAAAGACTATTTTGAGAAGTTTTAGGAAACTCCTGATGATGCGGGTGAGACAAAAAGCGGAACAGTCTGGTGCGCGAGAGACACCTTTCACTCTGCGACCTGGTAGAGTGGCAACAGTTGTTGGCGTTCCAAAGTTTTCCGGAAGTCTCTCTAGACAAGTTGATCTGATAGACCGAACAGAGGGGTTTTTTTCCCCGAAGAGCTTCTGGTGATGCCCACTGTTGAGAAGTCAGCTGTTGTCCATGTCGTTGCATCACACTTACTTTGAGAAACGTGTCCAGTCTTCATGTGACACTGAAACGTGGAATGCAAATTGCTCGCCTGTTTCCGGTAGATGTGATGGATATGGTCCCTGAAATGGAGAAGCCTCAGTTGCCCACTCCTCAACTGTCCCCCTCTTTTTTCATTTCTGTCCCGGAGCATATTCTCCTCCAGTGAGTTTTATGGTGGTTGTGCAAAGAGCACACAACACAGCGGTCTTGTGACAGATGAAAAACCATTCAGAGAAAGTTGCCAACGCTTACCTCCAGGTGATTTGCAAGATGTGAGAAAACATCAAAACTATTACCGGGATAACAGGGTAACGGGTGCAACGGGGTGTCGGCTAAAGTATTTATAACATACTTAGGGGCAAATTCACAAAGAATGGATTGCGACCGCTAATAGCACCGTGAATTGCGTATCAAATCGCGGCCGCTAGTCACAAAATATATTGTGCTAATGATATATCAGCACAAAGACAGCCATAAACTTTTGCTGCTAAGTGCAATTTTTCCTTGTTTTCTGCCATAATTATCCATGGTAAAGTAAAGTAAATAAGGGCTTTTGGGGGGGTGCTATGGATGAGGGTGGGGTACGTGCAACATGTTGGTGTACGTGCAACATGGGGTAGAGGTAATATGCAACAGGGATTTTACGATCAGACACCCAACAGGGTCTTGGGAGATTGGGAGGTTGAGCTCTGAAATCGTGGATGGTGGCCACACCCAGAGAACATTGCGTTTGCTGATTGGACACGCCCCCCCCCATGGGTTTTATTTGTATTAAAAAAATTGGCAAAATGACAATTTATCATCCCTTGATTGACAGTGTGCTCACATTGATCCAGGTCACCTCACAGTGTTCATGTTGGTCACATCG
The DNA here is from genome assembly GCF_960531495.2 of Zeus faber. Taxonomy (NCBI): domain Eukaryota; kingdom Metazoa; phylum Chordata; class Actinopteri; order Zeiformes; family Zeidae; genus Zeus; species Zeus faber. The sequence continues at coordinate 9,973,193 of NC_137191.1, forward strand.
TCCTTTGCGTGACACAAATTCAGTCTCTGGTGAGTTAGATGGTTTGTTTTTTTATCCCCTCCAAGACTTTCGGGTCAATTATTTTCTTCCACCGGGAAGAAAGAGGAAAAACCCTTAACATTCAAATGTTATTCAGAACCGACGATGCCATAAAGAAGCAGTGCCGTGGACAGCTGTTTCATTGATTGGCTCTTTAAATCTCTGCTTCGCCGGGGTAAACATTTATCACCATTTATTTTTTCAAGCACGACTTTATTGAGCAAGACATGAAAGAAAGTCAATTTTTCACCGCTTTCGGTGTCAAACATAAAAAAAAATCTGCCTATTAGCATTGAATCCCCGACGGATTTCTCTGACACAAAAGACAGGAACCTCATTTGTGAAGATCATTCCTTCCTCCTCTTTGACCTTCTCGGAGAACAAGCCGAGGTATTTATTTGCTGGTGCTGTTGATAAATCTTCAAAACTTTGGGCTTTATTGAGGTTTAACACGTCGCCAGGGACGACAATGAGCCCAAATTGTCCACTAATGTATGTGTTTATGTGCACATGTGTAGGATAGAACAGGAGAAAAGAGAGAGAGATTAGGGGTATAGTATATTATTTTGGACTAAATTAACTGGAGGGTGGAATGAGTAGGAGAACTGGCAATTTAAAAGCTTTGTCAGACCACGGTGAATGCTTTTTTGTTCTCGTTTTTTTATCATTTTTTTTCTTCCGAAATTATTAACGATAATTGGGACTAATTATACAACGTATAAAAACAGTTGAAAATTAAAGAGGAGCTTTCAATATAACAATGGGAAAGAATGAAAAATAGTACAATGACAGGTCAAGTGGAACCAGAGTAGGTAATAATAGACCTGCATGAGCGCGTGTGTGTGTGTGTGTGTAAGTGTATGGGTCTGTGTGTGTGTGTGTGTGTGTGTGTGTGTGTGTGTGTGTGTGTGTGTGTGTGTGTGTGTGCATGCATGCATGTGCGTGTGTGTGTGTGTCTGTGCGTGCATGTGCGTGCATGTGTGTGCGTGTGTGTGTGTGCGTGCATGCGTGTGTGTGTGTGTGCGTGCGTGTGTTTATACGGCCCTGTGTGGGTGCCGTATGTTTGTGCGCCTGTTTCTGCCTGTTTCAGTGTCTACCCTGTAATATTGAAACATTTTGTCCTAACATTTGAAAAGCACAGCTGGACACTGCCATGTTCGCCGGCTCCCCACTTCGAATATTTGGAGAAAATCAAAGTACATCATGGCAGCCGCGTAGCATTGGCCATCATTTCTCTAACTACCCGTACCAATTCCTCAAAAAAAACAACCTGTCCAGTTCCACATATTGGGGCATGAATGGGGAGATATTTGTGGAAAAAGTGAATAAATGCCATTCTCATCATCACTTTCTCAAAATAATGTGGATGGTTCTCCTACAATAATCACCACAGCCAAGGAGAAATAGCCTGATGATGTAAAGCTTTGTCTATGTATATTATATACTGTACATCTGCAGTATATTTTTTGAGATTTGGTTCTTGACCAGTCGTTCAGTTAAAAAAAAAAAAGGGTCATTTTATTTTCTGACTCTCTGTTTGTTTGATTCAGTCACAAAAATCGTAACATTTACATTGCATTAAGCAGACGCTTTTATCCAAAGTGACTTACAATTATTCAAACACCGACGGATGCAGCCATCAGGAGCAATTAGGGGTTAAGTGTCTTGCTCAAGGACACTACAGCGTGCTAGCAGGAGGAGCCTGGGATCGAACCAGCAACGTTTAGATTACTAGACGACCAGCTCTACCTCCTCCATCCCCCTCCAGCCACCATCCCCTTAATACGAATTATACCAAATGCCTTTTTTCACATTCATTTAGTCCTCTGTAAATATTTCCTGTGGTTCAGTTTGAGTCAGACTCGATAAATGCCTGTGTGTCTTGCTGCAGTGTCCGAACAAATGAACAAGGGACTATTTTGGCGGAGTGACCCCAGGCTTCCAAATCATTTAAAAGATGTGTTCGCTGCCAACTAATGGTTCATGAGTTTCGCATCGCTATGGCGCTCCACTGATCTTGAATTTATCCATTTGATGTCTACTTGGTACAAATTTTAGACCAATATTTGTTACCGAATTGTTCCCTGGCAACGACGCCAATGAAACATCAAGGAAATGCAGGTTTCTTTGGTGAAAATGAAGTTCTTCATTTCGTGTTTCGATGGATGTCTTAAAGACCCCCCTTCCACTTTTCTTCGTATCCCTCTAAGAAGAAGAGTTCCTGGAAGGAAACAAGGCAGAATGAGGCGCAGACGTTACACATTATTTTTGACGTCAGGTCCAACTAAACATGGTCCAATTACCTTCAGTAAACATAGCGGAAGATAACTATCTACCACTAACTACATAATAGATCATAATCACACTATCTATATTCTATGTTTAGTTCCATAGTTGGTTGCTTTGGTTCAGTAATTTTGTCATTTCCTTGTTATTTGGCTTATTATATGTTTTACTCTTAACTCTGAACTTTACTGTTTCGGCTCTTTTTTGTTCAAATTGTCTGTACAGCAACGCACCAATACTCACCATGACAAATTACACGTATATTAAAGCGTATTTGGCCGGATTAACTGCTTGTGATTTTATCAACGTGATTAGTGGACATTTTCTGCATACAGGGATTTCCTGAAGGAAACAAGGCAGAATGAGGCGCAGACGTTACACATTATTTTTGACGTCAGGTCCAACTAAACATGGTCCAATTACCTTCAGTAAACATAGCGGAAGATAACTATCTACCACTAACTACATAATAGATCATAATCACACTTTCTATATTCTATATTTAGTTCCATAGTTGGTTGCTTTGATTCAGTAATTTTGTCATTTCCTTCATATTTGGCTTATTATATGTTTTACTCTTAACTCTGAACTTTACTGTTTCGGCTCTTTTTTGTTCAAATTGTCTGTACAGCAACGCACCAATACTCACCATGACAAATTACACGTATATTAAAGCGTATTTGGCCGGATTAACTGCTTCTGATTTTATCAACGTGATTAGTGGACATTTTCTGCATACGGTATGTCTTATTTGCGTGTTCATGACACTGTGAAACAGCCTTTTAGTGTGTTTTCTGGGGGTGGAAACCCTCATTCAAAACATTAATTAAACATATATCTTGTCTATAACAGTTTGGGTGAAGAGGATCTTCATGGTCATTATAACAGACAGCACGGTATTGAAGATAAAGTTTATTTTGTATATATTTATTGTTATTATATACTTCGTATTCTCTCTGCAATTACAAATTTTGTTAAGAGCAACATCATTTCCAGCTTCACTTTTTTTCTCCACTGAAACAATGATGAAAACGCAGGCCTTGACCCTGCTCCCCCAAGCTAAATTACACGAACAGGGGGCAACTCATATGAAAGAGGCATTGATAATAGCGAGCCATTTGTGAGCATGCCAGGCAAGCTATGAGGTCCAGTATGCCTGGTTCACCCTACTGTCCCCCACAACCTGCTGTTGTGGCCACTCTCAATTCGCCAATGGCTACTGTTGTGGACTGCAATGGTAACGCAATGGAGAAGCTTATCCATGTCGTTGGACGTCTCACTGTACAGATGGACAACTTACGGACTGAAGCGAGGGACTTGAGAGCACATAGCCATGGGGCTGAGAATGGCCGATGAAGCATCCCCAGGGGTGTGCAGAGAGCAACGATGTGCATGTTGCTGTCCCGGGTTTGGCTGCAGGTCTACAGCCAGGGATTTCCTGGTGGACGACCACTTGAAGGGCCGTTCTTCACAGCGCAGACCACAGGGAGGATACAGCACCAGGGGATGGTCTCCACAAAAGCGAGGGACCCAAGACACAGCTAATAACTTCTGGCGACACCGAGGAAAGATGTTTTTATCTCCCTTCCTGATGATCAACATCTCCATGTCCGCACAGACGGGAGCTGGGAAACTTTCAGTAGCTCGCATCATGACCCGAATGACAGTTTCACCACCTCAGGGTCAAAATGGCAGCTCAGCAGTAGTAGCTACTGATCCCTTGATGGATTCATGTTCGATTGACTCTGGTTTCAATGGTTCACAGATTTCTGAGGAGTTCAGGATACGCACACGTGTGTTAAATAAACAGTAGAGCTTGCAGTAAATGGACAATTATTGAACCCTTTAGGTACAGTGACCCTTCCTATTCAGCCGGCTGGCAAGCAATAGGAGCAGGTTGTTCACGTGGTGCCAGGGGCAACACAGACTATTCTGCTGGGTGTTGATTTCATGCTACACTCATGCTATTATGGATGTCGGGTGTGGACTGCTCCACTTTAGAGATATCAACCTTCCTCTCATGCAGGGCACAGACTTCATACCAGAATGTTGTAACATCTCTATGTCCATTGGTGTGACTATTCCGTCTTTTAGCAGCCCCCACACTCTACTGGACCATCGACTCTTATCTGGGCTATTTGAGTCCGAGGTGTGTGGTTACATGGGCCTGGTAGTCACACGTACAATGGTGCGGCTGCTCAACCCGGCTGCTCAAATGAGAAGTGAGACTGCACCCAAGGTACTATCTGGAGGTATTTTACCATGTTGAAAAAACGTGGCTTACTCACCTCTGTAGAGGCTTTTCATTCTCAACAAGTGGCTGCTTCTCTGCCGGATGTATCTGAATGTTCGTTGTCTGCTGAATAGAAGCAACATCTGCAGGCCTTGCTGGGAAAACATCGGGGGGTATTCTGCTCTGGACAGGGTGGAGCAGGTAACCCACGTCTGATCAAACACTGCATCCAAGCAGCTGACCATTCCCTGATAAAGTGACGGGCCTACCGTACTTCCCTCAAAATGCGGAGGAACATAAATAGACAAGTGCACTGTATTTTGGGGGAAGGAATCAAGGAGATCTGTAGCCCTTGGTCCCCTCCCGTGGTGCTCGTCAGGTAAAATTATAATACATGGCAGTACTGCGTGAATAACACAGGTCTCAATTCTGTGATGATAAAGGACTCTCACCCGCTGCCACGAGTGGATGACACTCTGGACGCCCTATTGGGGTCTACCGGGTTCAGCACCTTGGACTTTTCTGACTGGCAAGTACTGGCAGGTGGAAGTGGCACAGGAGGAGTGTGAAAACTCTGCTTTCCTAGGTGGAGGTTGAAGGGTGCTGGTAGGGCTCTGAGGAGATTATGGTATGAGAACTTCACAGGCGGAGAGACCTTTCCAATGTGTCACGGCCAACATACTAGAGTTGACAGTCACGTCTAAAGGCAACCAGTATGTTTTGGTCGTTGAGGACTATTTCACTAAGTTTGTTAATCTGTTTGTCACCCCTGACCAAAAAGCCACCACGGTCACAGAGTGTCTCTTAAACAGTACATCTTGTAACAGGGGTTAATGGAAACACTGCAGACAGACATGGGTAAGCAGTTCAAATCGGACATGGTGAAACATTTGTGCGGGATGTTGGGTGTGAAGATGACCACACCACACCATGCAATCCAAAATCTAATGGCATGGTAGAAAGATTTAATAGGACAATTATCGATCAGCTGGCAAAGACTCTCCTGTGTTGTGAAGGGGAGTGGGTGAGCTTTTCTGTTGCAGGTCACATTTGCGCACAACACCAGTGGCCATTCCAGCACAGGGTTCACACCTTACTTCCTCTAACACAGCAGGGTGGCTGGGGCACCTGTGGATGTTGTGCTGTGTCGGCTGATTCAGGGCGACCTGGTGCGTGTCCCTCTGGGGGACTTCGCTAGTTATCTCCTCATCAAAAAACTTGTGGCAAGCAAAAGACAAAAGAGTAGCTAAGCCACCAGGCAAAGGCACAATTGTTACGAGGTCGGGGATCGTGTGTAGTTGAATGATCCCACAGAGAGCCGCTGTAATCTGGCGTCCCACTGGAAGGGTCCTTACTTGGTTCAACAACGTATGGACAGGGACAATGAGGTGGGGGCGCCCCCTCCCCAAACTGTTCATTACGACAGGCTGCGACTTTACAACAAACCTGTGGCTTTTCCTTTGGCAGTCTCATCACTCCACTCCAGGCACAGACTCCCTTTACCCTTTCTCCACCTGCTGCAATACCTGTTGCCTCCCCTGGTAGCCCCGTGGGGTCATCTGTTTATAACACATGGACTGTGATCTTGATCTGGATGCTGGTTCTCTTCATTCCCCTGAGCACCCACCTAAATTCTCCCTGGTAGGGAGGTCAGCGCGGCCCCCTGTACACTTTATGGACTTTGTGATGGGCTGACTCTTCCACGTAAACATGCTCATGTGTTTCTGATTCCCTGTGTTCATAAAGGGGTAGCGTGTGAATGTGGTGTTAACTGCTGTTATGCACTTCTGATGGGTGCTGGTTGCTGATATGTTCTGGTACTTTTAATATATGTATGTTCAGGGTACCTCAGACAGAGTCTGACATGTTTTGTTACTTGAGTGCCTATCACATTACCTATTTATGTGTGATGTGTTTACATAATCACCTATCCCCCTGGGTATTTGGTTTAGAGGCAAACATTCATCTTTTGGATTGAACAGCCTTTGATTGGTTCTGCCTGGGGCGAGGAGACACAGGCTGGTGACGTCAGGGTGAATTGTGCGTTGTGATGGTTGTGTTGCAAAATAAAAGGAGGGGGGTTCCTGACGCTCCAAGAGTTCCTGAGTTTTTCAATACATAAGAGTTTGAAGTCCACACACCTCGGATGCTACACTATTGTAATAGTATGGTAATTGCATTGTAACAATTTTGACCTAAGCTAACAATTTAGTAATATAATTGTAACAAAATAGATTTCATTCAATGTCATGCATGCCCATATTATAATATAGATTCTTATTAATTTGTACAACCAAACTGCCACGAAGCCCCC
>NC_137191.1:9982564-10017564 GCF_960531495.2 Zeus faber
TCCCGCACACCCTACATTTTCTGCTGCGTTACTTTGGGAAATAATTCAGCTATCAAAGATCAGAGTGGTATCCTTAAACAGGTGCCTGTGTCTGGCTGGACCAATAATCATCATTCTCAGTATTCTAAGAGTTGAAAAGCAAGAAATTACAAGACATGCACTATTTAATTTCAGCCAGACACCTCTCTAGAGTTTGAAAATTGCATGGGTTAGTTAGTTCTAAAGGCATCAGCGGTGTAACGGAACGTAGTCGATCCGTGATCCATATGGATTACCCTCCATGGTTCGGCTTGCATGTGAACCACAGATTAATTGCAATTGCTATGTTGCTGCTACTTAATGTGGTGAATGAGCTTCTGTATGTCCCCGCTATGCATCTGCGTGGTCCCCATACTGGAGCAGTCAAGTTCTGCTCGTAAACAAATACAATGTGTATTGAGAGATGAGACATTGCTACAAAATAGACTGTAACCCGCTCAATTCTGAACAAAATTGTATTACTTGGTAGGGGGGAATCTTATCATATCTTTTTCATTCACTACCATGTTTAATGGAAGAAGGTATCATGCGTGCCTCATATTGCACTATAATATAACTATTCAATATATTCAATAATATTCAAATAGGTCATTAGAGGACACTTTTTCAAGAATTTTGGAGAGATTTGAGGCTGCCAAATAGTTGCCAAGACTCCCAGGGTTGGGTTTTTTGAGTAAGGGTCTAAACATGGCTGTCTTAAAGGCCAAAGGCACAGTGGCAGAGGAGAGAGATGAGTTGATAATAGAATAGAATACACCTGTCCTAGAATTGGAAACAGCTCAAAAGATTTTTTCAGGGAGTGGGTCGCGTAAGCATGTATTTGGTTTTGCTGCACTTACCAACTGGGACAGAATTTCAAGAGATACTGCATCAAGGTGTAAGGGGTTATCCATACTAGCTGCCTTACTGCCTGTGTCTGTCTCACCGTTGGAAGGATTCGATTGGGGTTGAGGCCGAGTGCCTTTAATCTCTTCTCTAATAGGGTCAATTTTCTGAGTAAAGATTTGCGCAAAGTCATTAGCTGTAAAGGGGGAGCTGTTGGGAATAGGCTTTTGTTGGGTTAGCATCGCTATCGTATAAAATAAAGTTTTAGGATTACATTTTATTAAAACTGATTAACCTGGAGAAATACTGTATTGTCCCATGGCTGACGGAACACACTTCAAGCTTAGTAGCACGCCATTTACCTCAAGTTTCATACAGGTTTTCTTCAGTGCTGGGGTCTCATCTGTAAATCAAGGTGTTGTTTTCCTAACACGTGATTTTATTCTTAGTGGTGCCATGATGTCTCAAGCATTACATAGGGCTGCATTCATTTTGCTTGTAAGGTTATAAATGGGACCTTTGCAAAATGGAAAGGAAGCAACAGCTGTGGGCAACAGCTGTGGTCAAAAAGCGCAGTAGTAGTTAAGGCACTAATGTTATGGCTGCTATATCTCTGGTCCTGCTCAGAATTCTGGCAGTGGATTCAAATTTTAAATTTCATGAAATAGTGATCAGACATGGTGGAGGTATAGGGGAGAACCACTACATTAGATGAATCAATGCCCTGGGTTAGTACAAGGTCAATAGTGTTACCATTATTATGGGTTCATGTATTAGCTACATTAAGCCAAATGTATCAATTATTGTCTGGAACGCCCTGCTAAGGGGTTCAGACGGGGAGTTCACATGAATATTAAGGTCACCCGTAATTTATATATTATCCGCATACATCACAATGTCCGAAACAAAGTCAGAGAAGTCATGTAAGAAGCTCAAATAGGACGGTAGATCACTGCTAGGTACATTGGCATTGGTGTTGGGGGCCGCATAACAAGAACCTCAAATATTTTAAAGTCATTGTTCAATTTAGGATTGAAGTTAAGTTTCAATTTTGAGATTAGTGCAACCCCACCACATTTCTTGGGTGAACATCCAACGTGGGAGCTAACATAGTTCGGTAGAGAAGCTTTGTTTAGTGATGAGGGCAGAAGGAACCAGAAGTAGCGGATACTTATGGAGAGCAATTTGATGCAAAACCCAAACTGCACACCACCTATCCAGTTACCAGACACCCACCACCAAAACTGCACACTACCTATCCAGTCATCATGAGCTGCCACCCAGTCGACAGCACGCGATGTCCAATTTGACAGGAATTCAATCTCTTCTCTTAAAACGGAAGTAGGTAGGTATAGGCTTTCCATATGTTTGGACTTTGCGGAGATGGAGGTGTTTGTGCACAATTTGAATATGTGAACCTCAATGAAAGTTTTGCTTTATTTGTTATTTTTATTTGCTCTATGGTCATTCAAATGACGTACAACAAAAGTTTTGAAGTACTTCACTGAATCTTACCAGACGCCGAAAACGAGAACATCCCTCACGACACAACACACGACACACGAGAAAAATAAATGATCTGGTGCATTGCCACCGTCTACTGGAGGAACACATTCGTGTTCTACTGACAATGTCCTACGTTTTAAACGCTCAAGTAAGATTTTAAATTGTTCTAAGTTATGCCATGGTATATCTCAATGCGTTATCTCTCCTCCCTGATCTTAAAAGTATTGGAATCAGATCCACTACGCTCTTAAAGGCACAATATGTCATTTCTGCTGCTAGGGGTCTCTCAATCGAAACAATGTTAAGGAGATGGAGTTTGATGACTTTGTGAGTAGCGTGGGATCATGAAAGTTGTTAACATTGTACCATTGACAATGAAAATCGATTGAAATTCGGCGACAGAACGTGGTGAAAACTGCAATAAATAATTGTGCTCCATCAAACAATAATTAGTAAAGTAAGTAGTAGTAATAGTAGAGCAATACAAACAATAGTGGAATACAAAACAGTGACGTTGTATTGCTCGGTCTTCCCATGTTTCCCCGGAAGTTATAGCAGTAATGGGGGTGTGACGCCATTGACAGGCAACCTAATGAAACAAACTGTTACCTATATTAAAATGATGGATTTCTCTAGATTGGAAATTTGTTGGAAACATTTTGGATTATAGAAGTACATAACTCAAAAAATGTATAATACAGGTCTAGTCGATTTTAGAATTTCTAATGCGGAAAAGTTATATATTGGGAAACCTACCCCAGATTTGCGTTTGTCCACTAAACAAACAAAAAAAAGGCAATCCAGTCCACTTAGTGATAAAAGCATGAAAATCGACGTATTTAACCATATATTATTGCGGTGAATGAATGATGTATGATGAATGATTTTGGGTTGAAATTGTAGTCCAGGTAAATACAAAAATGTTGATCCTTATTGGGTCTGCATATGCCAAACACATATCACTGCGCCCACAAAGGAGAGCACAATTAAATGTTGATTTTTGTTTTTATTTTGGCTCAATGTCTAGGCATAGTCCTGTAAACTAGCAGTTAGTACAAATAGGTCCAGCTCAAATGGCACGGTATGGTGCAGCACAGAAAACTATAGCCTACATCTAATATTGCAGATTTTAATGCTTTTATCACAAAGTTGTATCAGCTTTACTGGACCACAGTGAGTGTAGTGTGCTATGTGCAGCGAGTAGTGCTGACAATCTTAACGTTTGCATAACTATCTCTTTTGTAGGGCATCAATTATCTGGCTCAGATCATTACTGAGCAATTGGATGAAGGGAGGGAAATGTTTGTTGAGGTGTCCTCAATTCTCCACCCACAAGCACTCCCACCTCATATGTTATGTTTGCAACAAACTGGTGGGCATTCAAGGTACGTTATCCTTAGCCTGGGTATTCATTCGTAGTAAAATGTTTGCTGCTGCTCTTTATCTCCACATTCATGTAATTGTTTACTGAAGTCGTCATTGGGGGTAACACGTTACTAAGGATAATATAACTTACTACTATTTACTCTGATTGTAGCAGCTGACATCAAGAAGGATTATTTATTACTTGTCTCACAGATGCACTGCACTCAACACGCGAATGCAGGCAGTGATGATGAAGCAGGGAGTGGTGGCTGGAGAAATTCATCCTTTGCATCTCTCCGGTCCCAGCCGTCCTTCCTCCAGGGGCAGCCAGTTGCAGTGGGCAGCCTTCACAACGTGAAGTGATTGGTCACGCCCGTTACGGCGCCCCGTTTTGGCGGATGAGTGTGGAAATTTAATCAGTTCTCAGTTTGCCTACAATGAGCCCTCCTACAAAGTTTTGTGCAAATCTGGCGGCAATGCTAACACACGGACAGATGGCCACACCCATTGCTTTATACAACAGATAAAACAGTATAGTCAGCTGATCAGTATAGAGGCAGGGTGTGCATATGTGTTCTGTAGCCACTCTAACCTTGTTTACCATTTTCATAACAGGCACATTGACTCCAATCATAAGCTGATCGCCTGGATATCTGTTTTCCATGGATGCATTGATGGCAACAGTTGGACAGTTATTTATTTGGAATGTTGCAAAAACAGTGATGCCTCAACTGTTCTTTTTTTTCCTGCAATGGCGTTTCTCAGTTTGGTTTGCCACTCAGAGTCAGCTGGGACAGAGGGGGAGAAAATGTGGATGTATCAAGGTATATGATTGGTAACAAGTAAATTAAACTATTTTATCACTTTAACACAACTCAATTATTTTAACAATATTTAAATAAATTATAAATATTTTATGAAGTTATAAATCTATATATACAGTATATAACATCTTCAATATGAAGAGAACAAAATTAAATCTAGGAATAAGCGATTAATCAATATTGTTGTCTAATACATTTCAGTTGACTATTCTGTGAAACCTAAACTTATTTTCATAAAACACTATGAGAAAGTTAAGGCATAAGTGTTTCCCAACTGGCCCAAAAAAAAAAAAAAAAACATTTCCAAAATTGAATTCAAACGAGGCTTTTCTTGGTTTAAAGGCCCCTGTTGTGAGCTTACTATCACCATCTGTTTGAATGTTTAGCATACTACAGATTCAGTTCGTTCAGGCTGTAAACCGTTGGAATAACAAATATTAAATTTGTTCAAATTTGTAAAATCAATATCATTCAGTACTTCTGAAATTATAAATATGGATTTGTTTTATTTTTGGAATATTAGTCCGTTGGGCAACATTTTTACTTTCATTCAAAAAACACAAAAATGTTCTGTACTTCAATGTCTGCATTCCTCTCCAGTAAAAGTATGTTCAAGTACAACAGTGAAACAGCAGAATAATTGTACATAGTCGCTCTTGTATACATTTTCCCAAGTTCCAAAGATGGCCTATAAAGCTCTTAAACTAGACATATGTTGATGAAATAAGAAGCACTACGAGCTGGTTGATTTGTTTGGTGGGAGAACTACTGAAAGACAGCAGTTTTTCTGCCAAAAAAAAAAAAAAAAAAAAAAAAAAAAAAAAAAAACAACACAATCTTAAATATTTGTTGAATCAGAGAGTGCATCCATTTATAAAAAAAAACAAAAAAAACCAATGCACCTTAAATGTGCCATGGGAAGATCAATATTTTATATATATATAAAAACACATGGAATAATAAAAAAAACAAATTTGTCTAGAACTGTACAGTCATAACAATTTAGTTTAAAACAACAATATCACTGGACTGGCCATAACAAACTAGGCCACAACAGCACTGAGCCTGGAATGAAGAGCTAAGAGACCAAAAGGAGTTTGCTAACAGTCATGTCCTAATCAAACCAAAACCCACGAACATTGAGCTCTCGTCTCTGGTGTGGCATAGTTTAAGCTTTGAACATTTGACAGTTCACCCACATCCACGATGATCTTTTGAATTGCTTCAAAAGTGTAGCAGAGCTTTGTAGGGTACTGCATGTTCAAGGCATAAAAGAGTTCAAACGACATGCAGACGCAAGGGCTACATTGTCGAGATTTTAAAGCGCCATCACACCCTCAAGGACTATACCGACGTCAGTGGGTTCGCTGCTGGTAGTGTCTTTCACAACATAGAGCCCCACTGTCGTTCTCTCTATGGCACTGGAGATATGGGTCTCTACCATTTCCTGGTGAGAAAGAAAAGATAAAATCACTTAATGATAGGTTGTTTTAAAACTCAGACCTCATTGGTGTCATTAGGAAAAACGTTGATAAGCCACAACATTAAAACCACTGACAGGTGAAATAAATAACACTGATCATGCCGTTCCAGTGGCACCCGTCAAGGGTTGAGATATATTCGGCAGCAAGTGAACTGTCAGTTGTTGAAGTTGATTGTTGGAAGCAGGAAAAATGGGCAAGCGTAAGGATCTGAGTGACTTGGACAAGGGCCAAATTGTGAATGCTAGACAACTGGGTCAGAGCATCTCCAAAACGACAGGTCTTGTGGGTTGATCCTGGTATGCAGTCGTTAGTACCTACCAAATGTGGTCCAACGAAGGACAACCCGTGAACCGGAGACAGGATCATGGACGCCCAAGGCTCATTGATGCATGTCGGGAGCGACGTCTAGCCCGATCCCAGAAGGGAACTACGGTAACACAACTTGCTGAAAAGGTTCATGCTGGCTTTGCAGTCCCATACACAGCTTGCTGCGGCTGTATGAATCACGTGGAGGTCCGGGGTTAGGGTCCGATGGAGCATCTGTGGGATGTGCTGGAACAACAAGCCCGATCCATGGATGCCCCACCTCATGACTTTCAGGAAATAAAGGATCTGCTGCTGACGTCTTGGTGGCAGATACCACAGGACACCTTCAGAGGTCTTGTGGAGTCCATGCCTCCACGGGTCAGAGCTGTTTTGGCGGCACAAGGGGGAGCTACACAATATAAGTGGTGGTTTTAATGTTGTGGCTGATCGTTGTACGCCGTCTTTTAAACTAAACAGAGGTTGCTTTAAATATTACTTTTGAGCTAATAAATGCAACATTATGCCCTATCTTCTACCCTTGTCACTTGGCTTAGGAAACAATCCAACCAACCTTCAGCAAGGACTAACAGTATCATAGATGCAATGCCCCACTGTTTTCAACCATCTTCTATTGTCTACACATTTGTGTTTCATAGATTTTATCTATCTATCTATCTATCTATATATATATATCTATATATATCTATATATATCTATATATATATATATATATATATATATATCTATATATATATATATATATATATATATATATATATATATATATAGTTATTTGCTGGCAGACAGCATCGTTAGATACTACGTTTGGATATGCATAGGCTATTTGTGAGAAGAAAATACCCAAAACAAAACTAAGTAGCCTAAAAGCCTTGAACCATCAGGTGGCAAGTCAGACATTAACAGACCATCAAATTGGCGGGCATGAAAAAAGTAAATTAGGCTAAGTTTATGAACAACATACATTTTTAATTATGGCGAGGCATGCCTCCACCATAGCTATCATCTGCTGACGATTAGGGAGAATTTTACTTCAAGTAATGACATGTTCAATAAAGTTACAACCAAAAACAGGCCTCACAATTCTTTGTTTCTGAGGACTTAGTGCCTGAAGCACTGTAACAATTATTACTTTTGCACACACTCACCACATAATCCTGCACAAGATTATCAGGATTGTCGTCGAGGTAGATGCAGTCCTTTGATGACACATTCTGGTCCGGCATCAATGTCACCTCAAGGATTAAAACGTTAAAACATAATCACACAGCTACATTTTAACCCAAATCTCACTAGTTTCTGAATTATGGCTTTACATTTTTATTTTTGCAATATTAAATGAGAAAAAAAACAAACTGGTGATTCATCAGTGAAGTACCACTGAGCTTAATAAGCAGCTTTGGAATGAAGTTGAGCATCTACAGACATTTTCAAAATTACACTGTACTAAATGACATTGTAGAAGTAACTTGCCCAACACTGCTAATTGGGACACACTAAAATCCAAATCCGATTTTACTAACTTAAAAAAACAAAAAAAAAACAAACGTCCCGATGGTCCTGTGGCTACAAGGAGTTTAACCCCCCCATCTGTTAATGAATAAAAAAAACCCTCCAGGAGCAATTGTAAGTTCAACTGACAGTGCGGACAGTTGGAAGATTTATTTAACGTTATATTTTTTTGTGGTTCATGGCGGAATGTAACGCATGTTACTTGACACAGTAACTGAAACTGTATTGGTAACTTGGTATATTACTGTGTTACTGCTGAAAACAACTTAACGGTATTACATTATTACACCTTATCCCCAACATTTATTAGCAATGCATACTTACAGAGTTGAGGTGAGTGATGGTGTGGGAAAAGTCACTGACAAATCTTTCTTCATTTCTACGTTTGCCTGTAGTGCGCGGATACAGTTAAACATATGAGAAGTAATACATTTAGTTGATTCACTCACTTGATCCCAAAATAAGTGAAAGAGCTCATGTTCACTTTCTACAGGCAACGTACTCTCTACACAATGCTATCACATTTTGCTCAAAACATGAAACAATTGTGTAAAATGCACAAAATATGCTTTGAAAAATCTAACAGATCTAACAGCCAATCTTCCTTTTTAGTGTGGGCTCATCATTAAGATTCAAACACATTTATTTTAAGTCACTTCTTCAAAACAATATTCTGAGACAGTTGAATCTGAGACACCAGTTTGCACAAACATGCAAAGTCCTGTTAGAAAACAAATAAAAGGCAAAGTGCCTCAAAACCACTTAACCGATGAACCGTCTTGTGATTCTTGTCCAAAGCCATGCATGTTGCAAAGGAAGGAAAAACATGGACGCCAAGTGGCCATGCACCACTGGCACCAATTGTAAATATTAAAATATTTGACAGTGTGGTGTCTGTTTCTCCATCTAGAAAAAAAAAATAGGATGACATAGCAGACATACACAGCATGGTCCTGTATTTATTATATGTGGGGAAAGGTTCATTCAAGGAAGCCCTGAAATGACACTAGGTGAGAGTAATGTGTGACTTACCGTCTGTGTCCTGCACGTAGTCTCTCTAAAATGGCACCACCTGGTTTTCTGCTGTCAGCTCGTTGCTCCCGGTCCTGGAAAACCTGATGTTTGACTGGCGGTCCGCTGCGTCCGCCGCCAGCTCGGTCAGCCTGTAACACATCGGGGGCCTGAATGCGTCGTGGGGATGCTCCCAGATTTTTTTGCAAGATGTTCAAACTCTTCAGCCCATCCGTGAATCTGAGAAGCAAATCAAAATGACTTGGAAACGTGGTACACTGTAGAATATCAGTACAGATTAAGGAGGTGAGCTGGGCATACTGTTCAAGCGGTTGATGGATTCTGTTCGTGACCTGAGGGTCAGGATGTCTTGAACCGAGTCTTGTCCTCAACCGTCCTTTTGTGCCGCAGGCAGCCTGCCTCAGCAAGGTAGTCATTTATAGCGCTGGTTGATGTCTGAATAGCTTCAGACTCTGAAAAGATAAAAGGCAAATCAACATAAATGCCGACTTTTGTGCAAATGACCCAATCCTGTCAATTAATTATGAGCGAGACACGTTACACGCATCTAACAGAGAAAGCATCATAAGCTTAAAGGCATACACCGCTGATTTAGTGGAATTGGATCATTTTGTTCTTAGTCACCTGGATCCAGGTGATATTTTTGTTGATAGCTCTGTTCATCAGCTTCCACCATTGTAACCATTGCCGTTGTAACAATAGATATCATTTGAATTCCAAGGAATATTGGACCAATACTCAGAATGGCAACGGTGGTTCAGTCCAGCAAAAGCTTAAGAATGGAGCCATCAACAAAGAAAATGTTATTTTCACTAAATCGGTGTAGTACGCCCTTTAGACAGTCCAGTGTATTCCAGGTTTTCATGACTTGCAATAATCCTTTTGAATCAAATAGTACATTTTAAAGTGTGTTTTATAATTAGGCCACCTCTATAGCTTTCTCTTTGGATGTTTACAGTTGCCAGTCGCTCACATCCTCGATGGTCGGCGACACATTTGCTGCTTCTGTCACCAAGCAACCAAACAATGTCTTGGACAAAAAGCCAGGTGATGGCTCACTATGTACCATACTAACAGCCAAGGTTTGACCAACTAGAAAATAGCCTCGAACATCGAGTAGCTATAAAGTAAATAACAGACAAAACAATGATATTTTATTTTAATTTGTCATTTCAGAAAATGTAAAGACATTGTTTACATGAACAGTACAGCTGGAAAATATATACCAAATAAAGACAAGACCCCCCTCCCCCACCCACCCACGGGCAAGGGAGACCCTCCTTATCAGCAGGGTATATACGTAGCTGATGAGGCTGATAATGTGTACAGTCATCCATAGCAAAAGCATTAAAACAAAAAGGTTAGCTATTGCAGAATACAATACTCACCTTTGGAATCTAGGGCCAGGTTCCAGGATCCAGACTGGGGATCGCTCCAGTGCCTTAAAAAGTCATCCCCACCGCCTAGGTCCGGCCCCTCCATTGGTTGGCCATTGCTCCTGGAGGGTTGGTCTTCGGTTTTGGGACGGGGTGGTTTCCTCCACTTGACTGTCAGCTAAGTCACATAAGAATTAATAAATTCTTCGTATAAAACAATTCCACTTATACAATACTAAACAACCCTAGAAATACGACAGTACAAAACCCTGAGTTGGCACAGGTTGGGTGAGCAGGCTGTAACACCTCTCTCTCTGCCTCCATTAAGACTTTTGTTGAACCCCATGGCTCCTCAATAAGGCTGTAACATCCCATTGCATAAGTGTATGCAATCACACACACACACACAGGCCTTATGTTAATTATCGGGTCTTTTCAAATAGCAATGACAACATCTGGCTATCCTAAAGGCAGCTTTCAAAATCTTGATTCTGAGGAAACAAACTGTTCATCAGAAATAAATCCCAGAGCAGACATCTGTGCAGTTATTTCATTCAACCTGTTCACCATATTTAGCCTATACTGTAAATATTTTGGCAGCCTCTATGAATGAATGTTGAAAGTGGATGCATTTTTCAGAAACCATTCCCAAAATTAAAAAAAAAAAAAAAAAAAACCTATATATAGTTTTATGTGAGCCAAAGTGCCAAAAATAAAATGCAAGGTGAAGAGGGAAACATTTCAGTCCATGGGAGTTTCATCAGTGCAAGAGAACAATGGACGCGTTTGGCTAGAGCTGATTTACCTCACATCTGCACTGAATCTCAGATTCACATGGGTGGGATTAAGCTTCCCTGTGTACTGTGACGCTCCGTAGACCGGCACAGATGTCCGCAAGTCGGTGCAAGCCCAACACTTCCATCCGCACAGGCAACACCTATTAAAAGCATAGAACAGGTGTTCTCAATGACAACAAATGTGGTCTCATTGATTAATAACCATGTGACTTCTGAGTAGCTCCTAGCTTTGTTAACCAATGAGATTGCATTACCTTGATGGTGATTGAGAACACCTGTACAGTGCTTTTAAAGGTGTGTTGCCTGTTGATTTCCGCACTTGCCCCGATTAAGGTCTCATGGTCTGAAATGTTTGTTTTCCTGGTGTTGGGACACTTGGCGCAACAGCATCTAATGTGCTACCATTATAAACGTATGACCCATAAACCTTATGGGATTATGTGGACAACATATAATGTCACTATTTTTTTTTGTACCCTGAATCATAACCCTGAATCAGACAGGGCAAGAGACGGCTACACTATTCATGGAATGTCCAGTTGTAGGTTGAGTTGTTTAGGCATCGCCCACTTTGAGTGGGTGATGTGCGTGATTACTTTGTGTGGTAGTTGTAGCGAGTAATTAGAAGATTGGGTCTGTTGTTGTAATTAATATGTTGGAGGTGGAAATGTATATTTAGTGGCGTGTCTGGTAACTGGATGGGTGGTGTGCAGTTTGGGTGAAGGGTGTCTGGTAACTGGATAGGTAGTGTGCACTTTGGGTGGCAGGTGTCTGGTGACTAGATAGGTGGTGTGCAGTTTGGGTGGGGATTTTCATCAAACAGCTCTTCATATTTACAAAAGGTAAACTCACCTAACCCATCTCTTGCCCACACAATTAAAGGTTAAGAAAGCGCCCCAAGTTCGTGTCGATTGAGACAAGAGACAGCAGGAAGTGATGCTGAGTTCCACGGGAACTCGGAAAATTGTAATTTGCGTCGGTTCATAAGTCTGTTATCTTGGTTAGCTGCCCCACCACCCCCACCACCACGTGAGGCTGTGAAATTTCCGCAAGCGGTTGAGTAAGTGGACATACTATTTTTGGTTAATGGGGGGTTTCCCGTTTACATTGTGTTACCTTTCTTTGACTCGTTTTCACATTGATGCAATTTCTGTGACTAACCGGGACCCTGTGCATTTCTGCCTACAGCTATATTTATTATTGCATCTGTGGTACAAAGGCTTTAGAAGACACTCCATGGAAAATAAAAAAGAATGTATGATGAAAACACGGGAAAAGGGTAAATGTGTGTGTATGTGGGGTAAAACACGGGTAAGTATGTGTCAGAGGTATAAAGGAATAAAAGAAAAAGACGTCAGTTCTCCAGTGGTCGCCGGGCTTAAGGCTGCCAATTAGGCTGCTGTTGTCTCTTACACTAAGACCCAGGATCTACCTCCACCCTTCTCTCTCTCTTTGTGAAATCTCTCCTCGCTGTGTTCCTTTTTTTTTTCTTCATCTAATGACAGTGAGGGGGAGAGGATCGGGGGGGGAGAGATGGCTTCTGACATGTAAGGCCCTGCGCTTCTATATTCACCTGAAGGAGCTGGAGGATGCTTGAGGTTACTGTGGTTCAAATGGATAGAGACCAATGGATGGGTAGGTAGGTGGGTGGATGGATGGGTGGGTAGGTAGGTGGGTGGATGGATGGGTGGGTAGGTAGGTGGGTGGATGGATGGGTGGGTAGGTGGGTGGAGGGATGGCTGGATGCAGTGTCATAGCAGCTCACATAAAACATGGTGATAATAACAAAGTTATAAAAATAAAGAAGTAATAAAGAAAATGGCAATTGGCAATAAAACCAGGAATTGGCTGGAAAAAATGGCAATACACAATGAATTAAATGCATTTGGCAAACCTCATGATACACAACAAACATGCACTAAAAAAAGAAAACTAAAAATAGATGAAGATAAATTGCAGTCGTTCATGTGCGCATCTGTATGTAGTTGTTTCTTAGACTTGAATCTTGAATCTTAAGTGAGATCAACTGAGCTTTGATATTTTTTACTTGAATAACCACGGTGAGTTTACTATTTTATTGCTGCATTGTGTTTAGATTGTATTTATTTGAAAGGGTACGAGATGGAAAGAGTTGGCAATGTTTCTGGACTGTTGGGTGAGTTCCTTTGGCAAGAATCATATTTGTGTCATTGAATTCATGATGCTGAGTGATCTGCTTCTGTTTGTTTCCATGGGAGAGTGTGTGCGTGTGTGTGTGTGTGTGTGTGTGTGTGTGTGTGTGTGTGTGGGTGCAAGTACAGGTACACACCTTTATTTGACCAAATTTATTTATTCAGTCATTCGTTTGGAATCAAACGCAGCATCCAGGTGAGTGAAACGTGTGACTTGGCTCTGGGAGGCCGTGCAGACGATAAGAGGAACAGCAGCAAAACCAAAGAAAGGAAACTACAGAATCACATCCTCCACTGAGCCGGATGGGGACGCGGAGCCGAGACGCAGGGAGGCTAATGGGTCAAGCTGGAAACAAGGATACAAACACACCCACACGGAAGGAATATAATGATTCATTTGCACGTTAAACAAAAGATGCATCAGCACAAAACGGCCAAAGCATTTTGGAGATAAAGCCTCGAGCCTCGCGGAGCGGCTCGAGCATAAAATGAAGCAATTTCTAATAATTTTCCATCTGGCGGCTGACAGGACAAAAGCAGGAAATAGAAGCAGCCCCTGGAAAGTTAAAGCGGAAAAAAATTATAAATCCAACGGAAAAAAAAAATTCTTCACGATAATAGAGGGAGGGGTGAGGCTGTTGCTATGTGAGAAAGTTTGTCCCGTAACTCAATCATTGTTGTTTCACACACCGAATGAAGCTTAAGTGAAAACAATTGGTGATGCACGACTCAGCGGACGATTCATTAGTAGCGAAGAAATCGAGTCGGGGAGTTAGACCTGGAAAATTTTTAATTTAATGTAAATGTGTTGGTAGTTTTTGTCGCATACTGCTGTGCCTCGTTGAGTCCATTTCAGCCATGTAGCTTTATACTACCACACAAACAGTATTGTATCAAGGTAGGATAGGATACAACCTCTCAGAGGGAAAGTCAGTCCTTGCACCAGCAACAAACAGTGCAGTCGCGAATAAATATATAAAATAAGATAAGAAATAACACATATGTTCACTATCTACGTACACATTTGACCCTTTATCTAGATCTAGTTGACTAGTGATCCTAAATATGGGAAATATGGGAAAAATACACAGAATGACACACCGAATATAGCTAATTCATTAACATTCAGTAAATGCACGACTCGACACGATTCGTTCCTTGCAAAAAAAAATTCCCAAAAGAGTCGTTTCGCGAGCAAGTAAGTGCTCGAGTCAACACCAACTAAACCAAACCGAATGCAGAGTCGGACAAATTGAACAAATCTTTTTTTTGTCAACGGAGTCACTCGACGTGACAAGCGGGAGACACACCGTGGCTAACGCGAGGAAAGCAGGAAATAGAAGCAGCACCTGGGAAATGCAACCAGAAAAATGACTCCAATAGAGGCGGGGGGACACTCATTATACTAAAGGTAGGGGTGGTGGGGGTAAAGAAAATTGAAAAATGTGAAAGGCCGGGTATGAGAGGGAAAGTGAGCGAGAGAGAGAGAGAAAGAGAAAGAGAAAGAGAGAGGGAGAGAGAGAGAGAGAGAGAGAGAGAGAGAGAGAAGGGCGAGGGCAGAGGAGGAAGTGCGATGGCGGCAGCGGGATTACCTCCAGAATATCAAAGGGGCTGCTGCGGTTGTCAGAGAGGTTTAAGCCCGGCGTCATTAGCCATGCTCTCTTAATGATGAGCCTCTCACTCCGGCACTGACTTGGGCAGCCCAGAGACCCGGGGCCTGCTAATTGGAACCAAATCTCCGCATGTGTGTGTGTGTGTGTGTGTGTGTGGCTGTGCGCTGTATTTTGTCGTGAGACGAGTGTACGAGGAATGCCGTCGTCCAGGAAAAAATAAAATAAAATCCTCCCGCAAAACACTGTTTTTTTTCGGTCTCATCTCTTCTCCTCTCTCCATCCACCCGTTCACCTGGGGGGAGGGAGGGGTGGGAGGCGTGGGGACCAGACAAGCGAGTTAACAAGACGAATTTAGGAGAAGGAAGCAATTGGAAGGTTGGACATATTGACAGAGGCTGAAACACAATTGAATTTAATGATGCCGCGGTGTATTCATTTGCTCCAATTAGCCGGATAGTAAAGTGAGAAATTGCTGATAAACACTTCGCCTTGGCACCTGGACACTGCTCTCTTTCCAGGTGAACAAAGACAAAAAGTGTCAAGTGAATCTGTTGAATGGATGAATGGGTTATTTTAGAGAGCCAGCTCTCTCTCTCTCTCTCTCTCTCTCTCTCTCTCTCTCCCCCCCCCCCCCACCCCCCCGCTCTATTCTTTCCCAGAGTGCGCTGCTCTGTTTACAGGGTTACACGACAGGCAACAAATGTACCAAAAAATAGGAAAATTGCAAAACAACAAAACTTGACAGGGCTGTACAGCCGAACAGCAAATACAAACCGATAAACAGCTCAAAACAATCCCCTCCACGTATTCTGCTGCTGCTGCAGGGGCTGATGAAAAGTGAAAAGTGAGTCTGCTGCGAGAGACAGCTTGTTCCATTTGTGTTTGTACGATGCAAAGCGGCTGAGGGCGGAGAAGTCTGCACTTAGGTCACGCGGGGTGCGGTGGATTTATATTTATACAGGTAGCTTCCGTAGCGTCGCCTCATAAATAAAAAGGAGACGACCGAGCCGAAAACTGCGGCAGTGCCGGGCCAAGCCACACAGGTTCTGAATCTGCGGGCCGCCGGAGACGAGCGCGCACGTTACGGGTTATTGGTACGTGAACGCATCTTCCACCCAAAGTTCCGAGACGAGCTCCGAAGTCTCAAGTGCTCACAGTTTGGTTTTGTTACTGCCTGAGAAAGTTTGCCCCATAACAAACAGTGTTGCATCCACCCAATGAAGCCTAAAGTGATAAAGATTGGCGGCGATGCAAGACATGCAAATGAGTCGTTCATACCAAACAAATCTTCGAAATGACTCGGGAGTCACGCCGCCAAAAGAGTCATTTGTGCGTGAGCCGTTAAACTTCTCTCGTTACAGCAACTGAATCAAACGAAAGGAGAGTCGATTCAAATTTCCAAAAAGAGCTTAACTTTTCATCACTAATTACAATGTAATTATCTGTTATCAGTTTGTACTTAGGTCAGCTGTTGGGATCAGAGTTGGATTTTTCGATTTACATGAAGCACAAACTGTCACTGCAGACTTGATCGATTTTTGTGCTTGACAATGACACTGTAATTCGTTGTAATTGTTGATATTTTTTAACTCTACATTCTTTTCCTTCCTCTTCATCATCTTTCACCCTTGCAGGAAAAGCAAACAACCAAAATACAGTACATGCAAAAAAATATACATATAAAAACATGCTGACAAGCACAATCCTGTCATGGCAGCGACTAGTGAACCCAAGCGCAAGAGACAGAGGCAGGAGTAGTGTTAATATGAACAGGGGTTTATTGAAGGGATCAAGGTGGTAAGAGGATGGCAGGTTGGGCAGGCAGGTAGGTGGACAGGGCAGGAAGGTCAGGCAGGTCAGGCAGACAGGCAGGCGGGTAGACAGAGCAAGCAGGAGGGTAGACAGGGCAGGTAGGTCAGGCAGGACAGGAAGGCAGGTTGACAGGGCACATAGGTCAGGAAGGACAGGCAGGTGGGTAGACAGAGCAGACAGGCAGGCAGACAGGGCAGGTAGACAGTGCAGGTAGGTCAAGCAGGACAGGCAAGCAGGCAGGCGGGTAAACAGAGCAGGCAGGCAGGTAGACAGGGCAGGTAGGTCAGGCAGGACAAGCAGGCAGGCAGGTGGGTAGACAGAGCAGGCAAGCAGGTAGCCAGAGCAGGTAGGTCAGGCAGGACAGACCGGAAACTTGAGAGTAGGTAGTTCTAACAACGATCTGGCAATGAGTGGATGGAAAGCTGGGGTTGATATTCTGCCAGGTGATGAGTAAATGGATCGCAGGTGAGTAGGCACAGCAGGTGAAGTGGATGATGTAGTCAGGAGAAAGGTGGAGAATGCCACACACACACACACACACACACACACACACACACACAAACACACACACACACACACACACACGCACACAGGAAAGGGAGAGAGACAGAGACTGGCTGCAGACTAGGTGGTAGAGGAGGCTGAAATGGAGAGTGTCCTGTGGTTTGAGAAGCATTGTAGCCACTTGCAAGCTAGCGAAGTATAAAGCTGTCTGACTTTTGCAGATCCATTGATGGTAAAATGCAGAAAACATCTAACCAAGAGGTTATGCAGTTGATGCTGACTTTCTTATTTTAATTGGGAGACTTTATGATGTGTTATCATTCACAATACTGATTGAATATCAACGGGGGCCCCGGGGAAGACCAAGGTCAGTACCCTTTGCATTTTAGAAAGGAGCAACATTATCATAGAAACTGCAAAAACATCTCAAATCTGAAATATCAAGGTTTAGAGAAGGTTTCAGTCAATACTATCATTATCCAAAACTGGTCTGAGAAGGATACAAAATGACATAGCATAGCATTTATCCTTCAAGACATACTGTAAATAGCAGAACTTTGGCGTCGGCATTTGAAATGCAATGGTTTTTCACTTTACGCCAACATGAATGAATGAATTTCATTTGTTGCCTCCACACATGACCAGTGTGTGATACCGGTGCAAATCAGGTCTACATCTCCACTGATGAACCCCCCCCCGCCCCTTACTCCCTATTGGACCCCTGTGTCGGGGAGCGCGGGGGAGAGCCTTATCACACTCCCACATCCTTCAGCCGTTTTAGGAGAGAGGTTGGCCGGCTGGTTCGGACTAAGAGGCGGTGCCCCCCTATGTATCAGTGGTGACGGAGCAGGAACGGCCCCTCCCACTCATACCACGTGACCTAAACCAATCGGCACCAATCCTAGGCACATCTCAACAGCCGGTCCCACCAACAAGAGGCAAACCGAGTCTTGTCAGACAATTAATATTTTGGTGAGGTGTCTCCCCTTCTCGGCTAAAATCTTAACGAGGGGAGGAAAAACCTTTCCCCAAGGACACTGGACTCAAAAGAGAGAGTTTTACATCTTGTTCTTTATCAACTTTGGAAAGCCGAGACACGTTACCATAACCTACCATAACTGACTGACATGGTGTTGTGACATTCATCAAGATGAAGCCAGGAAGTCATTCCCACATTTTATCTTTAGGTCAAGTGTTCAAAATTGTTCCAGATTGCTGTCAATATCATGGAGGAGCTGGAAAATTCTTACCAGGCCAAGTGAATAATGCTTTTTTAGTGTTGTGCCCTTGAACATGGCAAGTAAGAAAATAGTGGTTAATTTATCACACCCGCCCACAGATATCAGTCTAGCCCGTTGCTGAATAAATAGCCAGTGAAATCTCCCTGAGTAAAGTGAGCTTGGAGACATTTACAAAAATAATACTGTCTGTATTACTGTTCACTCCTGTTTCCCATGTATTGTAAATGTTTTCCACCACGCTACAGGCATTGGTGGAAAACCAGTCATACCAGTATTACCCGAGGCATGACGGAAGGAAAACATGTCAAAGATCCCCCCTTCATCCCCATCCCAAGATCATTAACATGACGGAATGTGAAGGTGGCAGCAATCTTCCAATTCCAGACACATACTATAACATCAAATTACTGGCAATTACTTTCATCCATTACAGGCTTCTCACAATGAGGATGTTATGAAGGTTTAGACTTTGAATTAATAATTTAAAGCCAATATATCTTTTCACCGGACAAGGGGGTGCCAGTTTGGGTCCCTTGTCACTCTTCTTTTATCAATAGAACCAAAGTTCTTTTGTTGTGACCACTGGTAGCTCCCAGTCCTCCCTAGAGTTAGGATTAAAGGCACTTGCAACGGAGAGATGACACATTCTTCACACGTATACTCTAGACCAGGGGTGGGCAACTAATTTTTACAAGGGGCCACATGAGAAACCCCAGCTGTTTGGAGGGCCGAACCAACAATAACTTGAACTTAATTCTGCTCAATATTACTTTTCTCCCATTGTAAAAAGCAGTAAATTATATATTTTGATTAGCTGCTACTGATAATCAGAGGAATAAGGATATTCTGTAAATATTTATATAAATATATGACATTTTTGATGTTGGTCAAAATGGAAAGTACTCCTACAGAAGTAATAAACAGTAAAAACAAAAGCAATCATTACATCAGTGTTTCAGTTTATTTTTAACATGTGAATCTTCACAAAAACTGAAAAAGTGTTTTGCAGTATGTTAAAGAAAAGCAATTGGTCAACTTGATACAAAAAGCAACACGTGCTTCTAATGTTTTTCAGTTCATTTTACTTGTTCAGTAAAGTCCAGTTCGTCTTGGGCTTGAACAAGTGCATTGAAATTTGGCTGGATGTCTGAGGTGGATATCGGAAGGACAGCTGAGAGTGTGATTATCAGTGATAGAGGATCTGTATCTGGATTTGTTGAATTTCATCACTGAGAATGTCTGTTCACACACATAAGTAGATCCAAAGAGGACTAGAATCTTGTGAGCATGCCTCCTCGTGGGCTCCCGTGTGGGAAGTTCTCCTCTTTGAGGGAAGAGTAAAAACCAAGCAGTGAGACTGTTCTAAAGTGTTCTGCCAGAAATGTGTCAGACTGCAGATCAATGAGTTCCATCTGAACATCACTGGGTGCATTATCCACACTGCAGGTGAAGGGAGAAGAAACCATGTGCATTTCACTCTCAACTGTTTCAAAGTCTTGAAATCGCCTTCAAAACTCACCATGCAGTGCTTCTAACATGGATCAGTACCAGTGGAGGTGATCAGCTTATGGTGTGGCTTCCTTACTGTTGGCAAGTTGTCCTCCAATTGGCTTGAGAGAAGCTGCAACTTTCTCATGAAAGTCTTCACTGCGCTGTACACTTCATGCACAAAAAGGCCCTCTCTTTGACATTTAGTTCATTCATTCGTGCAGTCACATCTACAGCAAAACCAAGGTCTGCCATCCAGTCTGCATCTGAAAGCTGTGGGATGGCATTTCCTTTCTTTACACAGAACTCGTGAATCTCTTCTCTCAGGTCCCAGACACTTTTCAGCACTTTGCCCAGTCTGAGCCACCTGATAGCTGTGTGGTTGCTTACGCCACGATGTTCAGTCTCATTTTCCTCCAAAATGGCAACAAACGGTCTGTGATTCAATGCTTTTGCCCTGATGAAGTTAACTATTTTAGTTACAACATCAACAACATGGTTTATTTTTAACACTGACTTACACAACACTTCCTGATGTATAATATAATGCAAAAATGTCAATATCTGCTCAGGGTTCATTTCTGTCACTTTATCCGGCATTCTCTTCAAAAGTCCAACATTTTTCCTCGTCAGATTTGGACAACCATCCGTTGTCACACCTGCCAGCTTGTCCCATTTCAGTTCCAACTTGTCCAAACATGCATTTACCTCCGTGAACAAATCATTCCCAGTTGTCGTCCCTTTCATTGGCTGCATGGCTGCCAGCTCCTCCGTGATTTTAAAGTCTGAAGTGATCCCACGTAAGAAGATGAGTAGCTGGGCAGTGTCACGTACATCCCAGCTCTCATCCAAAGCCAGGGAACAGTCAAAGTTGACCGCTCTGTGCTTCAGCTGAAGCTCCAGATTTCATTGGGAAACGGTTTACTTTATCTAGCAATTTTGTGGGATATGACATGTCTTGACAGCTGCTTCTCTGGATCTGCAAAGTTTAGTAAAAGGTCCTTGTTGGTTTTGCAGCTTAGCTAGAAAAACATCCGACTCCCTTGCTCGCTCTTGATCCGACAAGTTCTTGTATTTCTCCTTGTGTTTGGTCACGTAGGGCAATTCAAATTGTAATCCTCAAACACAGCGACCTGTCTACCACCAACTATGCCCATGGCTTTACCTTTGACTCCTGTAAATACATTTTTAGCAGTCCATGTCTTGTTTAAAATGCAGTATCAAATTTTATATTTTTGATTTGAGCTGACATTTTGAGGGATAGCCGGCCAGCATCACTTGTGGCTGTTAACCCACGCATGCGCGCCCTTCCGCATATCAAAAAAAAGGCACGCTTTTCAAAATAAAAGCAACATAGTTGTATTGCATGCATAGCATAAATACTTTTTCATTTATGTTCTTATTTACGATTGACCTCACGCAGCCCAGACAGGTACGCCCAAAGGGCCGGATTTGGCCCACGGGCCCCAAAAAATGCCCAGGTCTGCTCTAGAACTACAGACACTGCTATTAACCAGAGGAATGCATTGCATACACACCACTGTGTTGTCTGTCTCACTGACTTGCTCTTTCTGCAAGTGTGTGTGTGTCTCCCTCTCTGTTTTTATTTCATATTGGGAAAGAACCCTCTATTACATCACCAGATTACCCAGATCCCTTTTAACAGGAGTACATGGGCAGGGTGTGGGATGATGACTCCATTCTGCCCCCCGTTGGTAGTGGAGTTTCCTGGAGACTCTTGCATCTGTAGACAGAGTGTTACCATAGACCATGAGGGTCGACGTAAAGTTGAAGAAGTGTACAGCATAGCGGAAAGTCTAATGCTTGTTGGTAATGGTGGTAATTCTCCACCATAATTGAAATATATCACATTGTAAAGAAAATATTATTCTTAGGCAATGTAGCAGAGTTAGAAGGTATGTCTTAGTTGGAGGTGGTGTTGGCAGTGGATGCATTTGTATTCCAGTGTTAATGCACATTTGCGCTATAGTAATGTCAATGAGATTCTCTCAGGTGGATATACCGATCAGCCACAACATTAAAACTAACCCCAATAACCACGTATATTGTGTTGCTCCCCCATTGTGTCATCAAAACAGCCGTGGAGGCATGGACTCCACAAGACCTCTGAAGGTGTCCTGTGGTATCTGGCACCAAGACGTCAGCAGCAGATCCTTTAAGTCCTGGAAGTTGTGAGATGGGGCCCCCATGGATCTGCTTGGTGTTCCAGCACATCCCACAGATGCTCCATCGGATCAGACCCTCAGAAGCCCCACACCAGAAGTGACATCGTCAGCAAAGTCAAAGTGCCGCGTCATGTGACGATTTGTCAGTTCCTTCAGGGTCCGCTAGCAAAAGCAGTATTCCCGAGACTTTAAAACTCAGATTTTCTGAAATTGCTCAACTTTTTATGGCTAGATGAATCTTCGCTTTAGTTTTCAACCCTTTGCTCTTCATTTTATTTGCATTTGGTGACTGTTTATTAAAGTAGATGGATTCGATCGTGAGTTTAGCGTTTATTGTTTATATTTCACACAGCAGCTTCTGACTTGAATACAACATGTTTTATTGCTGGAATGAGTACTAATCTATAAACAAATTGTGGCTTTTGATTGTGCCGGTTCTTCTTCATGGGTCAGAGGGAAAAGCCAGGGACGACAGCGGTGGTGGGTCCGTCCCATTAATCAGGCAAGGATGCAGGAGATTTCCACAATGGAGCATCAATGTATCAACACTTTCTCATTACATGTGAGCCACAAGTGCACACTCACACATCTATCCACAATTCCCAGTATCTTTGTCTGCCCCCAGGCCTCACACAACACACACACACACACACACATACACACACACACACACACACACACACACACACACACACACACACACACACACACACACACACACGGTTGTCCATTGTGTCCAACGATGACAATCATGCCTGTGATACTTGTGAGTCTTCTTGGGGCTGTGGAGCCCAATCCATAATTAACCCTGTCTGGTACCCTCCTTACTTTTTTTTTTTTTTTTTTTCAACCTGTGCTGTCAGCATGCTGGGCATACGACACCGAGTATTTCTATACTATTGCATCTTGGACAGAGTTAGTCTGCAAGTGGAGTTCAAGTTCTCAACCTGCAATGCAACTCTTTATTCATTCTTTAATCACCAACAACTGCTGCAATAACTCTGTCCTGTGGACGACCTGTAAAATGACAAGAGCACAGCTTTTTGTTGTACAGAACCACCACCAACCCCCCTCTTTGGAGAACTATTTATCATGTTTGGGTCTAAAAACAACTGATCACTACTCCAAGAGGGGGGGAATCACCGAGGGTGAGACAATTAAACATAGAACCAAACAGCATTCACACAAAAACATAAAAATTGGACAACAAAATGGATTGAAAAACACTTAATTAGGTCCAGGAAAACTAGAACTACCATTGGGCAGGTGGACTTTTCCTGTCATAGTTATGACAATAAATGAGGGAGGAAAGGAGAGGAATGCAACCAGGAGGGTGCAGGGGTGGATTCAAAGCAAGTGTGGTGGTGTGTGTGTGATATGACTGCCTGTATGTGTGTGTGTGTGTTTGTGTTTAAGGTGTCCACCCGTGAGTGCACAGGACTTATCCTAATTGGTTCTGGTGCTCAAGGTCTGTATTATGTCGTGTTGCCTCCAAGCAGCAGGAAAGGGCCCTGAAGCGGTATCCTCCATACTGACGTAGTTGGTCTTGCGGAGTATTTAATTATGGGGCACTTGGTCACACCAGGTTGTCCTCAGGATGCATTGTAGACATCTGATAGCCTTCCATCACGTCAGCCTCAAGCATCCTGTGGTGACGACTGCACAGTGTCCACGCCTTACAGCTGTAGAGGAGAGTTGTGATGCAGAAGCTGCAAACCTGCAGATTCTTTCCTTCCTTCCTCTGAACCGTCTGCCTCCATCTTTATCCCCCGTCTTAGTTAAAGCATTTGCCAGGTCCAAAGGCATCTCCTCTCTCTGCAACCCTTGCCCATGCCAACTCTCAGCTCACAACTAGTCACTCGAACATACACTCCAGGTGTCACTTAGTTAAAGGCAGGATGGTAAAATGTGCTTTTGCATTTCATACGAATGAACATGTTTGCTTCTTGTAATGAGGTGTGCATCAACAACACTTTCTCATAAAATGTGTGCCCCCAGTGCACACTCACACACCTATCCACAAGTCCCGGTGACTTCCCTCTGTCCCCAGGCCTCTTTTACACACACACACACACACACACACACACACACACACACACACACACACACACACACACACACACACACACACACAGAAGCAGATTACTCAGCATCATGAATTAAAAAGATGAACAAAGATGGAACTCCTCCAACGGTCCAGAAACACAGACACGCACACACACACACACACACACACACACACACACACACACACACACACACACACACACACACACACACACACACACACACACACACACAGACAAAGACACACACACACACACATACACACACACTTTTTAGTATATATCGTCCCAGTTGGGCTGCGCAGAATACAGAATAAATTATTCAGCTGTGGAGATCAACTAAAATTTACGTTTGGTAAGTTTAAAGAGCAAACGTGATGTACACCTTTGGCCTTGAAAATTATGTGTATTGTTTTTTTCATTTGTGAGTGAGTGTTGCGAAGGAAAATATGAAGCTATGTGGCACGGTGGCCCAGTGCATTGTACTGCTTCCTCACAGCAAGAAGGTCCTGGGTTCCCACCTGGGGCGCTGTTGGCACCGTGCTCAGGGTTATCTCCCAAATAGGAGCCTTTCTGTGTGGAGTTTACATGTTCTCCCCGTGCTCACATGGGGTTTCCTCCACCTCACGTCAGTAAGGACCCCCACCAAAAACATGCACCTATCATCGTCTGACCAGCAATGATGGGTGCATGGGTGCTTGTCTCTTCCCCAGCGGAAGGACAAGCCAGGATGGGTCAAATGCAGAGGATCCATTTCACCGGCCAACATCAAAGCGCGTGTGTGTGCAAGCATGTGCTGCGTGACAAATAAAGACTGTTTCTTTTCTAAGAGGTGAACTAGAAGAGTGCCATACTGAACCTGGGCTTCAATATGGGGACAATATATTTGTGACAAATATTCATA
Source organism: Zeus faber (assembly GCF_960531495.2). NCBI lineage: Eukaryota > Metazoa > Chordata > Actinopteri > Zeiformes > Zeidae > Zeus > Zeus faber. The sequence continues at coordinate 10,007,634 of NC_137191.1, forward strand.
TTATTGTTTATGAGTAATATAGTGGAAGAATGTATGAAAAAATTGAGACTTGTGTAGTAATTAACTATTTGGAACTCAGTAATATACAAAGTGATGTCACTTAATACATCTTTGTGTATTTTTTAGAGAGTAGATGAATGATTGGATCTACAGTAATGATAGAAGGTGTTGGAGTGGCATTTTTGATAGAATGCTATGAAGCTGCAGGTAACAGGAAAATAACACTTAGACAATTCCTTGTGACAAATAAATAATTGACTAAAAAGTCTTAAAATTGAAGTAATAAGAAAAACACTATGTCATTGCAATTACAACAGTTCCAATACTAAGTCGTTGTTAAAACTGTTACTGGTATATTACTGGATCACCTGTTAATTATAACAAAATAATTCATGTTTTATGTACCCTGTATATTGCACAAGAAGAACAGTGTGATTAATTGAATAATTGAAACATTTTTTACCAGTCTACCCTCCCTACATCACCAAGCCCATGGCAGGGGTTGGCCAGTTACAACTACGAAGTAATGTCAACTGGCTGAGTGGGAGCCAAACACATGACACATGACATCGAATTTCTGAAACTGGAATTGCATGGGAATATGCAAGTATATTCAAAACAAAATCACAGATCTGTGAGTCTCACCAATTTAAGTTGAAAGCTTACGGTTACCAACACATGCTGAAACAACCTGAGGCTCACTCATGCAGTTATCCTACTGAACCTGTTCTGTGTTTGTTGATAGAAAATGAATTGTGTGTTCCTGCTCTGTGCCGTGTTGGCTGGGATCATGGAAGTGCCACTTCCTCATGAGAAAGGTATCCAATAATTGTGTGTGTGTGTGTGTGTGTGTGTGTGTGTGTGTGTGTGTGTCGAGCTCGTGCTCGTGCTCGTCCCCCCTGGCTTGGGGACCTCATTTGTGCACGCACAATACCTCTCAGTCACTGTCTAACCCCCCTTCCACCCTCCTAAAATGTGAATGGTTTTGGTGTGCCACCCATACATTTTCATTGGGCCCATCTGGCCAACGCTATGAAAACATTTCTTGTTGCGCACTGTGGGGAAAATAATAAATAAGTACCTTTGTGCCAACAGCAAAGGTAAGTGTGTGTGTGTGTGTGTGTGTGTGTGTGTGTGTGTGTGTGTGTGTGCGTGTGTGTGTGTGTGTACTTGTGAATGTTTATTGTGTGATGCATCTGTATTTAGGCAGAAATCGTTCCTTCATACTAAATCTGTAATTGGATGGTCAGGAACCAGCACTGGGGACCATGAGTGTGTGTTTGTGACGGACAAAGGGGCGTGGTTAAGCACCGGCTGCGGACGACAGCACGGTTCCGTTTCCCGCGGCCTGCCTCAAGTCAAGACTGCGTCTCCCTCCCAGTGATAAGGGAGGGAGACGCAGTCTTTCTGGCCGTGGTGCGCCAGCATGGCGAGAGTTTTTTTTGTTTTTGTAAATGACAAAGCGATGATTATTATAATATTGAGGTTGATGATAATCATCTCGGGCGCAGGAGGAATGGCGTTCCGCTGCTGGGCTGCTGACGATCTCCTCCGTAAGACAGACAAACATCAAGAAAACTCCCTGCCTCGAATCGGCAGGCAGCTTGGTGCCCGCGGGAAAGGGAACCCTGCTGTCGTTTGCAGCCGGTGACCGACCATGACCCTTTGTCCGCCACAGTGTTGATTGATTATTATTATTAATAATAATAACAATAATAATAATAATAATAATAATAATAATAATAATAAGTAGAAGAAGAAGAAGAAGAAGAAGAAGAAGAAGAAGAAGAAAAATAAATTGAGCTGCAGGCAGCAATACACAGGGTCCAGTTTAGTCATGCTTGGTATGTACAGTAATATAGTTACCCTGGTCCTCTGAAATGCAGCTTGATTTCGCGAGTTTACATTGAACGCCGCAATGCGCCCCCCCTCGGTCTGTCTTCTCCTTGTTTGATTTTCTTGCGACGCAACCACTTTCTGGGCTACACTCGTCGGTAAAACTCACCGTGTTGTCTGTCGAAATAGAGTTGCACTTTCAGCAAAGAACAGGTGACCGGTTACGTGTGGGGCAAAAATGAGTGACATGATGACGGTGAGGTGACGACTTTCTATGGATTATTTATAGTTCCCTAATAGAGGGACTGCAATCTATTGCTCATGGGACTGATCGTCAGATCACATTATCCAATCAAAAGGCCATGTATTCAGGGCAGAAAATGCAAAGGAAATGACGACGCTGCACTTACGTTCCGCCTCCGCAAGTTTATATTGCAGCTAGACTTCCGTTTTGTCGTCTTTGCTTACTTCACATAAGAAGAATCCATATGAAATCATTGTAATTCCACGCCTGCTTCAACTCTTGTGAGTTAGTGTGAATCACCGGCTTGAGTACTGTTAAGTGAGGCAGTATATATTACATTTATTTTATTTCTCATTCTCTCGTCTGGCAAGGAAATACAGTAATGATGTCGAGGGGGTTGTATCCGGACTGCGGACACCGCAGGGAGAAAGGCGACTGCAATTGTTCCTGCACCGTGTGCCTGGGTGGGCAGCGTGGCCTGGCAGCGCTCCTTGGGGACACTGTTGAGTGCGCTCAGCTCTCCCTGGCTACCATCAGGAGACGGGCGGCGCACTGGAGCAAGGAGGATGCAGACGGAGGATTGATGTCCAAGGAAGAGCACGCTCCCCCAGCTAGCATTAGCACAGGAGCTGGTCCCGTCAGTGTCACAACTCCTCCTAATACTAGCCACAACCCCACCAAACTCCTTCCCAAGTCACATCCTGGAGGATCCGCAGTGGGGTTTATGTTTTGGGGGCGAGATGGAATCATCAGCGGTGGAGTCAAACGAGAGTGCCTCCTCAGACACAGCACAGCCTGTCCTCGCCCCCTCCAAGAGGGGCTGCTGGGTGTGAGCTCCTGGAGGTCTCCCAGCGCCATTCACAATTGGGCCCACCTCCAGCAAAGGTGAAGCCAGAGTAAGTAGGCCCTGAACCTTGGAGAAAACGGGGGATGGGGCAGCAATACAACTGTCCTGTACCTTCGAAGCGTTCCTTTCTCCCTATTTCTAAGGCCGGAAAGCACACACATACAGCAAACACACACACACACACACACACACACACACACACACACACACACTATTTGCCCACCTCGGGGCCTAAATGTCTGTGCCATGAATCACATGCCCCATCCCCACATACCTCCCACTGTGGGAGTGCAGCAGGCTCCCGTTAAAAGCACCGGCCTGCTGCACACAAACCACCACAGTACCACCAACCACTGTTTGTTCCCAATCACAGATTTGACAATAAGACGTGTGAAACTCATAAACCGAAGTGTCCTATTCAGTCATGCCGTACCAGTGGGGAATTTTTATCAAAACATATCACCCGCGAGGCATCAATTGGCCATGAGTGGGCACACACCTGACCCATTGAACGCCGCGCCCAGGCTCAAGTCCCATATATATCAGACTTGTGAGTCCCCAGGTTGAATGGTCGGTCAGGTGAGTGCTTGCTCACCCGCCCGACCGATCGCGTGGGACACTGGTGCGTTCACGGAACGCCAGGGCTCAAAGCGCGTAGGAATAAGCACGCACATGCCTGATCTGGTGCTCATCAGGCCGCCATGCAGCCTGCAGTCCCTGGACCTAGAAAACGGTAACCGAGGGCTATCTCATCCAGTTTGGCCTACAACCGCCCACTTCCAGGGGAAAGATCTAATCTGTGGTACCGGACAGTCAAGCAGAGGTTCTCACGAGAGAAGATTCTCTCCTGGAAAAGTGAACGATTCAGAGTGTACCGTAGCGAGGGAGGCGCTAGGACACTACAGCAGATAGACTGTTGTCCCAAAAAAAGGGTGGGAATTTTTACCCAATTCTGAATCTGGAGATGTTGAACAAGCATCTGATGAAATTGAAATTCCAGATGCTGACCCCACGGCAGTTGTTGAGATTAATTTGATGAAACGGCTGATTTGTGAAATTTGATCTGAAAGACGCATACTTTCACATCTCCATTCACCTCCATTACTGGAAGTACCTACGCTTTGCCATTTAGGGGATGAGCCTACGAGTTCCTTACACTCCTGTTAGGTCTCTCTCTAGACCCACGGGTCTTCATGAAATATGTGGAAGCGGCGATGCCAGCAGGGGGTGAGCATGTACAACTACCTGCATGACTGGCTCATCTGCAGCCTGGAATCGGACTCTGATGATTTGCCTATCCCCAGGCCCAGGCTCAGACCATCAAGTATCAAGTCATGCGGATCACAGTTAAGACCCGGACGGTCAGTGACGTTACTTTTGTGTCAGAAATGACTGGGCACTGTGGCGCTACCCCTTGGCATGATGCGAGCCAGGGGGTTCCAAGGCTCGACACAACCAAGCGTTTCCACCCAGTGAAGGACAAGCAACGCAGGGTGACCGTGTCACTGAGATGCAATAGGGCCTTGTCGGTGAGGAGAAAAGCACTGATCTTTCTGCAACATGAGTGTGGGCCCCTCATAAGAGCGCCCCCTCAAACGAGACCGCATGGGTCGGAACGATTTGGCAACTGTGCCCGGGCTTATGACACCTTTGGGTGGTCTATCTGGCAGCTCTTATTTCCGAATGTCATGTGGGCTTGGGTGGCTTTACACCAGGCCGTCACACCCGCTAATGTCTAGCTTTATGGCAGGTGTGCAATGCCTGCGCCGAGCCTGGGCGTCCCTAATCCCTTCTTGGAACTTATTAGTAGTTTAGCCGGCTCTGTCAGGGCCTCCATTCAAGCCTCGACACACAGCAGACATTAAGAGTGTTTCTCTGAGTTAGCAGCATCCTCTACACAGCCTTTTGGGTCTAGTCTTACCACTTCATGCCCAGTTCGGGCGCTGCAATGTTATATGGAACCCTCATAGGGATTTAGGCACAGGGAGCAGTTGTTTGTGTGCTTTGGCGCCCAAGCAAAGGGTAGGCCCCTGTCCAAGGAGCGGTTGGCTCATCGGCTGGTGGAAGCCATAGACTTGGCCTATAGGAGAGCCTGTCATGAGAGGCCCCTCGGGACCTGAGCGCACACAGCACCAGGGGAGTGTCCTCCTCTTGGGCCCTCCTCAGGGGGGCATTGGTGAGAGATACGTCAGGCAGCATCTTGGAGCTCCCACCACACATTTGTGTGTTTTTAACATGTTGGATGTTACTAGGTCTGCGCTGCCACATGCCGTGTTTAGCCATAATATATTGAGCCATAATATATACCTGCGGGGGTGGACCAAAGTACTGCCTCGTCACTTCCTCTGCCTTTTCAGGGGTGAATACTAAGCGTTTCCATTGGATTAGGTGATCAGACGATGAGTCCTATAAAATAGATCTTGTCCCTCCTCAGGGAACCGTGGTTGCTGGCGCAACCTAGATGTTTTCTGATGCGTTTTGAGTCCATTAAACGCATCATAGATTCCTAGAGTTTGTATCATTCAACTTCATCGTATCCCACAAAGTAAGGAGGGACACAATGAACAGCCTTTATTTACAAAAAGAGCAAAAGAGATAAAATATCAAACAAAAAGCCCCACCGATGTTAAGCTCTTTCGACTGCCTACACAGAGACTGCAAATCTTCATGCATTCTGGAATTGCATGAAATTGTCAATTAGTAACAATGGAACACTAAGTAATGTTCTGCTTTTGTTCCTCCCCAGTCGTGTGAGTCTTGCCGTCTGACGTGAATTTGAAGTCAACACAGATGTAAAAATGTTATTCTGTGTCTGTGTGATCTATCTATCTTCCCGTATCTTGCTCTTCATCATCACTGATTGCCTATATTTTGTGGAAAATCCAATGGGAAAAATAATTAAATAAAGCAAATTAAATCATCCTTCATGTCTGACATCATTTTTCTATGTCAGGGATATACAGTAAATCCAAACCTGGGTCTAGAAACCTAGAAACCTGCGCTGAAACCAACTTCTAACAGTGTTTTCCACAACTATTTGTATTCAACCCAGTCATCATCCCAAAGTATCACTCTCGGAGTACAACCTTTTCAGTGCCTAATGGTGGAGCATAAACATTGATAAAAAGATAAAAAATTGTCAAACTTGGAGCTCTGAAAAAAATCAAGAGTAGACATAGGACTGTAAAGGTAAAACTCCAAGCAACATCTGTGATGTACCCTGGTGAAGGGTGATTATTCCTTCTTTCCTACATGAGCCTGACAACATACAGCACATTCAGATACAGTACTCGCTGATGAAAAAGTCCTGATTGTTTGGATTTCTTAGGCTACCCCCCACAGCTCAGAGCCATGCCCACTTGACCATTTAAACACCCGTTGGCGCAGCAGTGATTCGAGTTGCCACGGAGACAAAAGAGAAAAATGGGCATATCCTATGATTCACTGGCCACGCCTGTTACTCAGAGGCCCGCCCACTTTCGTAAAATGCTCATTTCACTCCAGACTCATTAAACGACAAAGTTTTGACCAACAGCCTTCAACTTAAACCACATTGTTTAAAAAATATAACAAAAACTCAAAGAGATTGATCTATAACACCTTTAAATCTAGCGTTATTGCTATATCATGTTAAAAAATTGTATTTATGGGCCTGTTTTAATAGGGGATTTCCTATTGCTACTGTCCTCATTAAGTACACAGAAAGGTACAGACCTCATGACAGCGAGAACTCACAGCTACTGACTCCACCAGTGGATTCATTGGTTCAGTTCTTTACTTTTCACAGCTTTTAGGACTTTGTCGATAATTAGAAAGGTAAAGAAGGTAATTTTCTCACAGTTTATCAACAATTCATCCGCTCAAGAAAGTTATCTTTCCCATGAACGTTCCTAAGGAGATCTGAAGAGAACATTTCTGGGTTAAAACTGTATATTATTATTCTTTAAACTGTTATATATTTTGGGGAAGGACCTTTCGGCCTTGTCCACGCGTACTTGTATACAGGTATTTTTAAAAACAGTATTTTCTGCATTTTGGCCTCTTGTCCACACCCACTCCCGTTTCAGGTCAGTGAAAACAAAGTTTTTGAAAAACTCCCTCGAGGGTGGAGACTTTTCAAAACTCAGTTCTCTGCGTATTTGTGTGGACGATGAAATCATGACCTTGATTGTATACATGCACAATTGTTGTTTCACACATTGAGCATGCGCCAGAAACATACAAACAACGGCGGACTGGTGTGTTTACGTGTGGCTCGTAGTGTTAGGTTCAAGGAAGGGTATCTTCCCGTAAATATCATGTATTTCTAACCATTTAAAAAAATAATAATCATTTTAAAAAATTTGCCGTGCCACGATCTCCAACGAGTGCTGCGCGATAAGTTGCATGTCCCCGCTCCCATTTCTCCAACCAAAACCAACATTAACACTGTGTTTTTATAGTAGATGTTGTGTCAGTTTCAGGACCCTCGGGCGCAGAGGCACAGATGATGGGGTTGAGAAAATACAGTTTATTGTAGAAAGTGGGCAATGTGGAATAAGCCCAGGAGCAGATAGACATGTGTCTTGACAAGGGATCCTCTTCTGAGTGTGTGTGGGGATGGGGGTTTTACCTGTTTCTTGTTAGACCAATAAACCATCAACAGGTGTACAGCCACTCTGATCCTGGGCCCTAATAACGGAGACCCAGGACAGGTGTGGCCGCTCAAACCACACCATCCCCAGACCACAGATGTATTTATTGTAATTGAATGAAACAAAAAAAATCTGTGAGTTAAGGGGAGCTTGAAACAGGGTCATCCGTGACAAACCAGGACGTCTTGTCACCGGAGTTCAATTCCATTTTTTACAAGTCAATGTATTGTTACTTCATCATTACACCACCATGCGGACGCTTATAAAAATACTGCTCCCAATAGTTCTCAACCCACCTCTACGTCTGTGGTTCAAAGTTCGCCAATGCCGTGCAGTGTTGTTGTTGTACTCAACGCTCAAGAAGAAACCCATCAATGCACATGCTCCCTATGTTCTTCTGTGGTGGTTGACATTATGTTTTATTGCCGTTTCATCTTGTGACCCTTTTTGCATTCTTCTGTGGCTGGACCAAGATAGTTTCAAAAACACTGTTGGTGTGGACAGGACATTTTTTGTGGCGGGGGAAAAAAATAGTTACCCATATATGTGTGGATGAGGCCTTTGTCTTGCAAGCTTGTAGGCAACCTTTTATCTTCTTACTCACACGTCTTCTAACGACATCTCAGATGAGATCGCTCCACCGAAAAAAGGATCATGTCACCAAAGACACGCAAAAGCAAAGTCAAACAGGGCACTCCTTTCAGGTTGTCATTTCTTATTTTTCTGGTCTTCTTCACGTGCTTCTACGACAGGGGATTAAATTTAACCATGGTTTAAATATTCGGAAGACCTCCCTCAAATTCTCGGTGAGAAACTCGCTTTACATTAACTTGAAAGACAAGACTTTAGTTCTTTACCTCATTTCTGCCCCTCCTCTTTCTTCTCCTTCTCCTCCTCCTGCGACAGACAGACAGACAGACAGACAGAAAGACAGACAGACAGACCAACCGACCGACAGGACACTATTTGAGCACTCAGGAGGGAGTGCAGATATGGCAGGTTTTCATACTGTATGTATCAACCCAGTGTTTGCTTTTTGTCGTCGTTGTTGTTGTTGTTAGGTGCATCTGATGGATGGTTGTTTACCGCACCCATTTTTTAGCCTTGGCTTTCAATCTAAAAGTGTGTGTTTGTATCGGTGTGTCCGTGTGTGTGTGTGTGTGTGTGTGTGTGTGTGTGTGTGTGTGTGTGTGTGTGTGTGCGCGTGTGTGCGTGTGAGTGTGCGTGTGCGTGTGCGCGTGCGTGTGCGTGTGCGTGTGTGCTGCACGCACATGTTTCCAGATATCTCTAGAAGCTCCACAACAGCCCCCGTGATTGATGGCACATGTAAAACTGAAACTGGCCCCGCCTCAGCGCTCTAGTAGTATATTACAGCCCGATGCCAACGACACGTCCCGGGATGACAGCGGGACGCGTCCCAATCCCAATAAATCCATACTTTCCACTGTGCTGCTACTTTCCTCCACTCCTTCCACGGTATACGCCGTAGTCTGAAGTCACAGCGCAGAAGGTTTTATGGCTTTTTATTTTTTACAGCGATTGGATGGAATGGGAGGCTTTCTGAAACACAGAAACAAGAGGGACAGGGGTAGTTAAGAGAGGGGGGATCAGAGAAAGCTGACCTTATATTACCAGCATCCCGGGTCCCAGGAAGCCAATGGGATATTCGATTTTTCTCTCCACATTCACTGTCGGTGTTATTTGCACCCAATCTCTGTGCGCAGCGGGGAGAGAGGAGGTCTCCCAGGCAGCGCGGAGCTCAGGTGAAATTGGGTCAGGACGGGATGGAGCGCACGATCAGCCAGCCCGACCAGCCTGGCAGTGAAGAGCGAAGCTCGGCATTAAACAGACTGTTACTGCACGACTCCACCTTACTGTCTGTTATCACACTTACCGCACACCTACTCACCAACTAAATGAACGGATCAACACGAAACATCGATTTGAAAAAGTTTTCTCACGTGTGCCTCGTGGAAGAGCTTGCAGGAAGAAAGACGGTTCCGAGCACCTTAGCTACTTATTCATCCTGCGCATGACTATCCGCCCCAGCCCCAGCCCTAACCCTTCTTACAGCTGTTACGTTAAATTGAAGACTTACATTAATCGTAAAATGGGCCATGCTGAATGGGACGTTTGGTATTTTGATATTAATGTCCACATTTATCCATTGAAGTCTCCCGTTGGAGTTTCTATTAGTGACGAAGGACAATCAGTGGCATCACTGATTGACAGAGTGACAGAGTGGACCACAGCAAATCTTGGGGTGGCACACCAAAAAGGTTGTTGGAGGGGAGGTCGGGTTATACAGCTCATATCTGGCATATCACTGCAACACGGTGACATGTTCAGTTCAACGTGTTAATTTAAACA
>NC_137191.1:10025064-10065064 GCF_960531495.2 Zeus faber
AAGAGTGGAGAGGAGAACTATCTGCACACAAATAACTCACCTCTTTAGCACCATAAGACACAACATAGGATGTGTGTTCTCTCTTTCTCCTCACTCACGGCCATTTACTTGAAAAGGGCTTTTTTATGTATTTTCTTCTGCTTTCTGTTTTGTTTTCACCCTCCGCCTCTTCTCTCCATCCTTCATGTGGAACCACAGGGGGAAGCCTGTGATGTCCATGCACCTCCTATAGCGCAGATAGCGCAAACCTGTTGATCAAACACTGCCTCCTCCATCTCTCTCTCTCGCTCTTTCTCACCATCTGTCTCTCTCTCTCTCTCTCTGTCTCCCCACTTGCCCTCCATTTCTTAATCCCGTACCGTTATTTACTTGCTTGTGCCCCGCACACACACTCACAGACACATACTTTCGCAACACCTGCGAGCTGTCAAGGACAAGGTAAGGCGACAGTGGCGTCGACATAAAAATGCCGCTGCTCAAACGTCTCTTTGAAGGCTCTGTGTCGCAGACTTCAAACAGTGCGACGGGCGACGAGCATCAAAGCCGTCGTGGTTTATGAAGTGTCTCCTTTTTGCCAGCGTCATTAGGGAGCGCGAAAATGCCTCCGGGGTTGGATCTGACGACAGGGCATCCTGGGCCATACCCAGGTGCCCAGCGTGCCAGGGGGCCCTCCATGTACTGTACGTGCAATGAAATTCACCTGGGAAGCCCCACCACCAACTTATGGAATGGAACAGCCAATTCCGGAAGCCGTGGTTCCCAGCGCTGTGCAGAACAGCCCTAGGGTGACCAGATTCCAACAAATCAATTGAGTATGTTTGTGTGGGACACATTACCAATGCAATGAATCCATAGATCGCCACACCTCATTGTTCTTGTGTGACCTACATGTACAGTACTGTGTCACTTCACGTCCAATTTATCAAAAAAAAATTCTCTGAGAATCGAGTAGTTTCCCAGTCTTGGTTGTAGCTGCATTTCCTTTTCTTTATGGTAGTTTCCATCATATTTTCCACTTTTCAACTAAATCTGCATCGTTTGTGACTTTGTGGTGACTTCCCCGGTGGGCATAGCAAAGACGGTGACAGGCTAACCTCCACCCACGTGACCCACATGTGCACGGTTTGTTTGACATCCGATGCAGCCCCGTGGTGACTGCCATCCCGGCTTTCTTCACAGCCACTGGATGAAAGCCAGATTTTATAAAACGTCTGACCTGCAGGGGTCTGACTGTTGAAAACTAGAGCCAATCGAAATGACATCGTCTCAAGGAATAAAAATGTTGGAGCACAAGATAAAGCGGGACGCCTGGTCACCCTAAACAGGCCCCATGTACATTATCATCATTGACTGACACAATCACAATTAAATAAGAAAATAAAGTAAAAAGGGTGACATGAGCGGTTTTCACAAGTAGGTGTCTGATAGGGATTAACAGTCTGACTCTTTTTTCCAATTTGGTTCTTGACGAGTGTATCAGTCAAAAGAGTGGTTCGAATTGATTCAGTCGGGGGAACGCACAGTGAGTGTGTGGGCGATAGAGAGGAATCAGAAGAGTTGGTTTGTCTCTGGGTTGTGAATGGAATCGTAACAAGAATTTTTAACCGAAAGTCACTTGCTGCCGGAGTGACTCCCGACTCGACCTGAGTCATTTACGAGATTTTGTTCACTAAAAAATGAATCGTTTGCGAGTCTTGCGTCGCCTGCGTCTGTTTTTAAACCACTTTGCACCGTGAGAGCTCACTAGGGAATTACATTTTTTCCAATTTCAACTTAAAATGAATGAATCCGAAGGGATGCAGAGGACAGCAATAAAGAGAAATATATTAGGACAAAATGTTTTGGTGCTTGTCCCTGAGTGTTTTTAAAACACCTTTATTTAATACGTGTGGTATATACTGATTGCAGTGGCACAAGCACAAAAACCTGGAAGACAAAGCAATAAATGAATTAATACGTATAAGTAAAAATTATTTAAAAAAAATTTAAGTACAACAAATTAGGACATTATAAACCTCACAAGATAAAAAGGCCCCAAATGGGGAAGAAAGGAGAGCGAGAAGTGGTTGTTGCAATGTTCAGCTCTCCCAGCATGCATTGCCCTGACATTGTTCTCTCGTTCGCTCTTTCTTTCTTTTCTCCTATAGCGGCAAACCTTCGCGCTTTGCATTGCTTTCACCATTGCATCGCATTACTTTCATCAGCTTGTGACCAGAGCACTTACACGTTAACGCTTTACATTTAAAAGTATTCATTTGCTGATGCTTTTGTTAAAATGATTAACATCGGAGGCTACAAATTACAGCCATTGGAGCAACCTTAATGTACAGATACAAGTGCGAGATGAACAAGTTGCATTCGGAAAAAAGAAAGTTGCATAAAGGGTGAAACAAATATTCAGTAAGTGATATTTCGGGGTCAGATTGATTAAATATTTTTTGGAAGTACTGACAAAGATGGGCTGGCGCGGTAAGAGGCAGCACGTGGTTTTTTGCACAGACAATTCATTGAGTGCAGTGCATTGAGTGCATTGGTGCTCTGCACGTGTCTTCCGGGGGTCCTCTTTGACTAATTTCGTAATTGCCCCCTCATAATACAGTATACGTATTCTCCAGGACATGTTTTGGAAAGTTATGGAGCCATAATACGATGGTATTATTTTTGCATTGGTTTGGATGGATGTGTCATGGATATAGAGAGTATCCAAATGTCACCATTTCACCATATATATTGCACATTTGACTGAGAATGTACTTCAAATTCAAATTCCACAATTGCATTTAAATATTCACATTTCTGAAGCAAATTAACAAAATAAAAAATTGTCATCAAAAGCATAAATTTCATTTCTGTAAAAAAAATGACCATGGTTTTAATATTTTCTGTCAGGAAAGATGGAACAATACATATCGGGCTAATAAAGGTTCACCACACAGAGGACGATAAGCTTTTAAGAACCTCTAAGAGACTCTAAAAGACTAGAAGTATAGTTTCCAAAAGTATAGTATTAACTTCTATGCATTTAATGACATTTAATGACTTTTTATCGCCAATCTGAGAAGGTTGAAATCATGTTGTCTTTAGAAACCAAGTTCTGAGCATAGGTGATGATGTGACTGAAAATGCAATTTTTCATTCTGTTTAAAAACAAAACTACACCCACACAAGAACGTAAAAACAATTTAAAACACTCACATGAAGCACGCCAGGCCAGTAGGTGGGTGATAATATTGCATAAAACTTGATGTCCAACACCACAGAAAAACATGAAGAGCCTGCAGCGTGTCGAGCTGTCCAGGAGAAGGAGAAACATTTGGCTTGTGCTACAACCCTGGTTTTACGAATGAAGAACAAGAGTTCTAACTTTGCCCGTTCAAACCAACCAAGTCTCATCTTGGTCCTGACAGGCTGTGATTGGGCCACTCAGACACCCATCATATGGCCCGCCCCCCGTATATTTACTGGGTCACCGCCTGTCATACTTCCTCTGACATATGATTGAGCTCTTGAGCAAGCTGGTCAGCGAGGCCACCGGGAAAAACTTTCGTTCTTCATTTGTAAAACCAGGGTTGTAGCACAATCCAAACGTTTCACTTCATTTCCAACTCAAGTTCTTACTTACATGTCATATTGTATACCCACCAACCTCACCACCTATGCAAGCCCCCAAAGGCAGATACATAGAACCCTGGGTCCGAGTAGTCCTTTCCAAGGAACAACTGTCAGATGAAAGAAACCGGTGAAATGGTGGCCGGTGAAATGGACCCTCTGCATTTGACCCATCCTGGCTTGTCCTTCCTCCGGGGGCACAGCCAGGAGCAGTGGGCAGCATACATGGACGCGCCCGGGGACCAGGTGATAAGTGTCCATCGCTGGTCAGACGATGATGGGTGCATGTTTTTGGTGGGGGTCCTTACTGACGTGAGGTGGAGGAAACCCCATGTGAGCACAGGGAGAACATGCAAACTCCACACAGAAAGGCTCCTAATGGGAGATAACCCGCCAGAGCACGGTGCCAACAGCACCCCAGGCGGGAATCAAACCCAGGACCTTCTTGCTGTGAGGCAGCAGTGCAATGGACTGCGCCACCGTGACATGTGACGTGAAACTCCAATTTCAACATATAAGAACCCGTTCATAGGGTGCGGAGGTAAATTACATCACCCCCCACCTCAGCGACCGCACCCGTGGATGTAGCCGGCGCGTGCCTTGCATGAACCTGGGTACCAAAGTGTGACTTCCCAGTGGCTTGCCATCCACTCCATTATGACAGGCTGATATTGTGGCCATGTATACCTTCAGGGTGGACGGTGCCAAGCCTTTTACATGCAGGCCTTGGAGGAACCTGAGTATGAGCCCAATATTACAGCCTAATGAGTCATTTCCAAGTGCCACACACCAGCGCTCAGAGTCTAGCCATTTTGGATGTGCAGGACTCACTTGTTGATGGGACTCTACCGCTCTGAATTATTTCCACCACCTCCATGGGTAACCTTTCGTTTAATAGACGGTCCCGCCAGCGGTGAGCCATGGCATCGTGACCCAATGGGGGATCGTCGTTCCGAATGGAATACCATAAAGGACAATGAGCCGTGTCTCATGAGGCGAACAGATCCACCTCAGCTTGGCCGAATCGATGCCAGATCTTGTCCATAACCAGCAGAGTGAATGTGCCAGGGACTGCGGCTAAGGCAGCCACCATCAAACCCAGCAGAACCATAAACCAGCAGTGTCCTGGTGACCTTGCACAGGGACAACATGCATGGCAAGGGACACGGGCAGGGAGTCCTATGCCCAGCTTCCGAAAAAAAAAGCCCTGTACAGCATGGAGGGAGCAGGGGGTTTGGGGTCTGACCAAGGGATCCCCAGCTTCGCCACAGCTTGCCCCAGGAGGTGCAGCAGCTTCTGGTGGAAAGCCCGCTGGGTCTTCTCCTTCCCCCTCCTCCTCCACCTCAGAGTCCACCAGGCTGCATGGAAGTCCCGCAACTCCTGGTGCGCGTCCAACTCCTGCTGATCCAGCTGATAAAGAGAGGGAGTGTGGCCTTGAAACAAGGCCCGATGACGGGAGGGCCGATTCCTCCTCTCACCCCCATCCCCAAGACTCTCGTCGGCCTTTTGGCAGTATGAGGACAACTAGGGAGGGAACTGAAGATGTCGGCCTGATGGCTGATTACTTCTCGCGGCAGACTCAAGCAGTCGACGCAGAAGAACGAGTCCCCCAGCATGTCCATGTCCGAGACGGATGCACAACGGATGACTATCCCTGCTGTTCATGTGTGCGCCGCAGCCCGCACATGTCTTTGACTCTGCAACCAAGGGGTGGTGGCTCAACGGGTTTACTGCACCATATACAAGGCTGAGTGCTTGCCTTCCAGCTCAGCTCCCTCTTCACCACAACAGTCGGGTACAATGCCCGCATCACTGCTGACGCCGCACCGATCCGCCTGTCAATCTCACGCTCCATTTTCCCCTCACTCATGAACAAGATCCCGAGATACTTAATTTCAGAAGGGCAGAAAGAGAACCATGGCCTCAGACTTGGAGATGCTGACTCTCATCCCGACCACTTAACACTCGGCTGCGAACCACCCCAATGCTGCAGGTCACGGTCTGATGAAGCCAATAAAACCACATAATCTGCAAAAAGCAGAGATGCAATTCTGAGGTTCCCAAACCGGACACTCTCCTCACCTCGGCTGCGCCTTGAGATCCTGTCCATTGTGTGACAAACAGAATCGGGGACCCTTGGCGGAGTCCAACACCGACTGAGATCCTGTTTGACTTTGTGCCCAGAATACGAACACAGCTCTCACTTTGGTTGTACAAGGCCCGGATGGCTCGTACCAATGGCCCCAATGCCCATACTCCCTCAATACCCCCCACAGGATCCCCCGAGGGACACTGTCGAAAGCCTTCTCCAGGTCCACAAAACACATGGAGACTGGATGGGCGAACTCCCACAACCCCCCGAGCAACCCGGCAAGAGTGAAGAGCTGGTCCACTGTTCCACGTCCAGGACGGAATCCACATTGCTCCTCCTGAAGCTGAGGTTCACAATCGGCCGGAGCCTCCTTTCCAGCATCCAGGACGGAATCCGCATTGCTCCTCCTGAAGCTGAGGTTCGACAATCGGCCGGAGCCTCCTTTCCAGCACCCTGGAGTAAACTTTCCCAGGGAGGCTGAGTAGTGTGATACCCCTATAATTGGAGCACACCCTGCGGTCCCTTTTTTTAAAAATTGGAACCACCACCCCGGTCTGCCACTCTACAGGTACTGTACCCGACATCCACACGACAAGAGGCATGTCAACCAAGACAGCCCAACAATGTCCAGAGCCTTCAGCATCTCAGGGCAAATGTCATCCACCCCCGGCGCCTTGCCCCCGAGGAGCTTTTTAACTGCCTCAGAGACCTCTGCCAGGCATATGGGCGAGACTGCCCCCAAGTCTTCAGACTCTGCCTCTTCCCCTGAGGACATATTGGTCGGGTTCAGGAGTTCCTCGAAGTGCTATTTCCACCGCCCGACAATAATCCCAGTCCGGGTCAGCAGTTCTCCTCCCCGGCTGAACACAGCCTGAGCCAAGCCCTGCTTTCCCTTTCTGAGTCACCATACAGTTTGCCAGAATTTCCTTGAGGCCAACGGAAAGTCCTTCTCCATAGAATCCCCAAACTCCTCCCACACCCGGGTTTTTGCTTCAGTGACCACCGAAGCCGCAGCCCTTCCAGCCTGCAGGTACCTGTCTGCTCCCTTGGGAGACCCCTGGGCCAGCCAAGCCTGAAAGACCTCCTTCTTCAGCTTGACGGTTTCCTTCACTGCTGGTGTCCACCAACGGTTCTAGGCTTGACAAGCACCGACTGCCTTCCAACCACAGCTCCTAGCAGGCGCCTCTGCAATGGAGGTTTTGAACATGACCCACTTGGATTCCATGTCCCCAACCTCCTAGATGACACACACATGATAACTCAAAGCTAAGGTTAACCGCAAACCATGAGTTTTAGAGATACCGATAAACCGCATCATTAACCCAAAGAAACATCTCTGCATAACTTTCTGGTTAAATTCCTTTTTTTTTAATCTTTTGTGTCATTGTTTTTTCAGCCAACCTGACTTTTGTACACCATTAGAGAGAAACAAGATATGGATTCTATTCTTTCACACCTTAGTCAGTTGTTCACAAATGTGTCTGGAGAATGGCGATATTGACTAGATATCATCTGGGAGTTTGGATATTGTACTATTGTGATACTGTTAAATGTTTTCCTTTCATGGTCGTAAAGGCTTAGTAAAGACCAGTATTCAACATCCGAAAAGTCAGGCCGTACCTGACCCAATATGCCACTCAACTGCTGGTACAAACCTTGGTGATGTCCCGTCTCGACTACTGCAACGCTCTCTTAACAGGCTCGCCGGCCTGTGCGGTGAAGCCACTGCAGATGATACAGAATGCGGCGGCGTGACTGGTGTTCAACCAGCCAAAGAGGGCACACGTCACTCCGCTGCTCATCGAGCTCCACTGGTTACCTGTAGCCGCTCGCATCAAGTTCAAGTCTCTTATGCTGGCCTACAGAGTGATCGTTGGGAATGCTCCCACCTACTTAAATGCTCTTGTAAAAGCACATGTTACCCCCCGGTTGCTGCGCACATCAAATGAGCGTCGCCTGGCTCTGCCAGCCGTACAACCACGGCAATCCAGGTTATTCTGATTTGTAGTTCCACGTTGGTGGAACGAGCTGCCAAAAATGACCAGAGCAGGGACCTCCCTCTCTGTCTTTAAGAAGCACTTGAAGACCCAGCTCTTCAGAGAGTACCTCCTCTCCTAACTTACAATTACTTAGTACTACTTAGCAGTATTTATTGTTACACTAATGTATCTGTCGCAATGTAGCTCGAATGATATTCTCCCTTGTAAGTCCCTTTGGATAAAAGCGTCTGCTAAATGACTAAATGTAATGTCAAATGTAAATGTAATAAAATAATAACATTTTCCGAACCTTTAGACCATTCTAGTTGTTCTAATCAATGCCTCTACTGTGCCTTTCTCAGATATTTTGCTGGGCTACAAATATCTTATGAAAGTACTAATAGTTATCATCAAAATATTGTCAATTGATAAATATCAAGGTCTTCATCAAAATATTATTGTGATATTTGACTTTGTCAAACTCGCAGAGCCCTATTCACACATGAATGCCCATTAGACTGAAAATTTGGCTCAATACAATAAAAAGAAAGAAAGAAAGAAAATTAAATCTGTTAAAAAACAGTCCATAGAACATTATATTTATAATGTTAATGTTATTATATTTATTTATATTTTCTTTTAGAGTGCGCATGCGCTAAAGCTGCTTGCTGCCTGTTATGTTGCTTGAATTTTTGAGTCTGCTTTTTAACTTTCTGAACTTTTATTCTCTTTTGTTCGTTCTTGTTTTTTTTCACTCTAACTCTGTGAAGTCCTGCTCTCTCTATCAAAGTTTTTTTTAGAAAGTTTTCGTGTTTTTTTCATGTTGTTTTTATTATGCCGCTTCCACCGAGACACGCTGCCTTTGTTTACTCCGGAGATCAACTGATCGCACGAATGCCGGCCGGCTTGGTGGCCAGACCAGCTGATATACCACCTGACCTCTGGAAGAAAACACACTGGGGATTCAAAGGAGGGAAGCAGCGTGGGATGGGGAGTCCTGCCACCTTCAGAAGTTTTCTGATCACTCAGCAATAGTTTGTTGTATTAAAAAGGGTGATGAGAGTGAATACAGGACTGTTGTGGGCAACTTTGTCACCTGGAGTGAGCTGAACCATCTGCAGCTCAATGAGACTAAGACAAAGGAGCTCATAGTGGATCTGAGGAGGTCAAAAACATCCTTGACCCCTGTTTCCATCCAGGGCGTCCCTGTGGACACTGTGGAGGAGTACAAGTACCTGGGGGTGTACTTCAATAACAAGTTGGACTGGACCAGAAACACAGAGGCAGTCTACAAAAAGGGCCAAAGTCGACTCTATTTCCTACGGAGGCTGAGGTCCTTTAACATCTGCCGGACGATGCTGAGGATGTTCTATGAGTCTGTTGTGGCCAGCAGGCTGGGTCAAGTCTGATTGTCTGATTGAGCAGTATGTATGAACAGAGCAGGTGATTGACCAGAGCATTCACAGCGAGTGAGTGGGCATGTCGCGTTTTCATGACGTCTCTATTATGTGTGGGTTATTTACCTTTGTGCAGATTGTTGAGCACAGCTGCTTCATAAACCTTTCTGCTTTCCTTTATATTTGTTTCCACTCTTTTGTTTATATTGCGGATACGTCCAAATACATGGAGTATCAACGCAAAAAACATAAGCCTGTAGCCTCGTCCACCATCTTGGGTGTGCTAAAACTCCACAGCATCATCCATTGCATCATTGCATCACATGCTGCCTCCTGCACGCTCCACCCAGGCGCCGCTCCTCCTCTAAACCAAACAGAGTATTTCAAGTAGGTGTAAACCTGTCTGACACAGACAATCTCTTGTTGTGTGCTAAATGTGTGAAAGGGCAACTCTGAATAATGTCCAGACCTGAACCGGAAATTGTCCGGAGTTATTGTGTGCAAGCAGCTTGAGAGAGAGAGAGAGTGAGAGAGAGAGCGAGAGAGAGAGAGAGAGAGAACGAGAGAGAGACAGAGAGAGAGAGAGAGCGAGAGAGAGACAGAGAGAGAGAGAGTGAGAGAGGGAGAGAGAGACAGAGAGAGAGAGAGTGAGAGAGGGAGAGAGAGACAGAGAGAGAGAGAGAGAGAGAGAGAGAGAGAGAGAGAGCGAGAGATTGAGGCCTGGTTCAGTCACAGCATTTGTCAAAACACAAACACACCCATGCACGCCAGCACACGCGCACACATGCGCACACACGCGCACACACGCACGCACACACACAGTGCAGTGGAGTCGAGGCGTTGTCATCAATATGACACTCAAACAAAGAGTCCAAAAACAGTGTGCATCTCAGGAGGGATGATTATTTTCAGAGGCTCTCTCTCTCTCTCTCTCTCTCTCTCTCTCTCTCTCTCTTTCTCGCCCTCTCTCTCTCTCCATTGCTTGTTCTTTTTCTCTATCTCCTTCAAAAAAGACTCGGCTCGCCCAGGATGCCGGTGCCGTGGAGAGAGTTTTTCGGTTAAAAGGCCTTGTTTATTGTTTCCAAAGGAACGGGGGGGTGTAGGGGGCGGGGGGCGGGGTGCCCCCGCTTCCTGTTTGAAGTGCGAGCGCTGTTTGTCTTTCCACCGGAGTTATTGGAGTTTGCCCCCAAATAGAACGCCGTCGTATTTATCGTTATGAAATAAAGATCAAATGTCGCACGCCGCTGTGCCTCTCATCGCTCATCTGGCGCTGCACAGGACCACTTATCATTTCGGCGGATGAGGATCTCACATGATTCAGAGTCTGAATAAAATTAATGAAAATAGGATTTGTGCAGGTGCAGCGAATGCGGAAAAAAAAACAAACAAAAAAAAAAACCTTTTCAGAAGCTTTTTACATTTGAGGTTCGATATCTCACTTCAGGAAGAGGCTGGCTTTGGGTGAAGCCACGGAGCGTTGACGGAATTTCAATCTCACATACCCAGCGCCCTAAAAAAAAAAAAAAAAAAGGCTTAGCTGCTAATTTAGTAAATTTTGGAAAATAAACAAGGTTCAACCCCACCGGATGATTGGCAGGCAGCGTGACCAAATCAACTTAATTGAGAGAGAGCAGGTTGAACCCCGAAAAAGCCCCGAAATGATTCTTTTTCTATTCCAGAGAGATGAAGATGGTGTATTCTGAGCTAATGATGTTTTGGTGACACGGACACATGCTGACGAGCTGACTTTCTTTTTAATCATTTTTCTTTTTTTCTTTTTCCTCCCAAAGTGACCTAACTAACTTTATTTTCTTGCTGCTAAGATATCATATTTCATCATCCCTGCATGGAACACACACACAGTCATATGAACACACACACACAAACATGCACACACACACACACACGCACAGACACACACACATAGACACAAATCACCATCAATCCATTTCAGGGATGCAAGGGGCTCTCTCTCTCTCTCTCCCTCTCTCTCTATCTCTCTCTGGAAGCCAGCCATAATTGAGGGGAGGGAAATGTGAGGAAAGACAGACAATTAAGTAAATAATGATTAGCGCAGGTCAAAAGCGCCCTCCACACACTGGGTTTTGTCTTGTTTCCGTTTTTGATGTTTGACGCCGCCGAACTCTCGCCTTTCCAAATCTCCCGCCGTCAGGTGTCGTCACCGCAAAAATGAGCTGTGACTATAAACGGCCTGAAAAGCGAGACAAACAAAATACATTTTTACAGAGATAAAATGAGATGTCTGCATTAGGATGCAGCAGCGCAGTGATGCACAATTCGCAAACGATTCGTTCATTGTGAGCAACTCTTTTAAATTACTCGGAAGCCTGGAGTCACTCCGCCAAAAGAGTCATTCAGTTTGTTTTAATTTGCGACTCGGTAACGCAGGCGTTTAACTTTCTCGCTATTTGTGAATGAAAAGAAAAGGTGAAGGCATTTGGCATTTGGAGTTTAAAATTACGGACAACACAATAAAATGTAGGGTCTATCAATATTATGAGTCCCAGAAAATCTCAAATCTGAAAATCTGTCACCAACCTCAACGGACTGCATTACGTCATCAACTTCTTCCGTTGTAACGGATGTCGGTGTGAACCGGTGGTTCTTGAAAATATTCTGTTTCACCGTTACATTAAGTTTGAAATCCGCTGTTTGAAATATTCTCCAAGTTCGGAGTAATATCAGATTCAGAGTCGCTGTCGTTCTCTGCGTCGCCGTGGGAGAACTGACTATCTCTGTGGAAAATGAAGTACAGTACGCGCTGCTAACACTGACTTGAATCAATCGCACTGGTCAGATGAAGGTTCAAAATATGATTCAGAGCTTCCGCCACCTGCTTCATGTAATCCATAACAATACGGAGAAGAAAGTTTCCACAGATAAGTGAGACCGAAGCACCCCCGTGCTGCGCTCTAGCCGTCTGTTTACGAATGTGACGTAGGTGTGTGACACAAAGGGTTTTTCTTATTCGCAGTTGCAGTGTGTGTAAAAGTAGTACGATTTAAAGGTTGAATTCTATCAAAACGGTTTCACATTGTGGCTTCATATCACATGGAATATGGAGGAATGATCTTCACCAGGACGCTCCGTAAAGGGAACAATCAATCTGCATTATTTGGCGCTATATATTATAGAAAACATGGTTTCAAAGGAAACCAAGGAAAAATGTTTGGTTGAACACACTGATTAACAAATATTTTCAGTCAGATCTCCCTTTTAGGGTCATGTAAATCTCCTCGGCCAAATGGCCCGTAGTTCACTGACCCGGCCATTTGTGCCGGAGTTCCTTGCTGTTCACAGCAGGGGGAGGTTTCAACAGACAAAACACCAGAGATAACTGTGTTTGCTCTTTTAGTTAGCTCCAACTGTTAATTGGCTTGATCTGTCAAGGCCATTGCTCTTCATCACTACTCTCATACTGTGGGTGTCAAAGGGAGGGAAGCATATTCTTTCTCAAAGTCCAAGGCAGACTCTCGTTACACACTGAATCACATAAAGAGCTAAATTGTCCAAAAGAAACAAACTTTTCATCACCACCATACTGGCCAACACGCAAATCAAAGCCATCTTCCATGACATCAATCGGAGCTGGAGTATTTGTGGTATTGCATCTAGACAGAGTTAGTCTGCAAGTGGCGTTCAACTTCTCCACCTGCAATGTTCCTGCCACTATTTATTCATTCCTAAATCATTCAGAAATGCAACAACTCTGTCCTGTGGACGACCTGTGGGATGACAAGAGCACAGCTTTTTATACACAAAACCGCCAGCAATCCCCTTCTTTGGAGAACGATCTTACCATGTTTTGGTCTATACACAACTAATCACTACTCCAAGATGGGGAGAATCAGTACAGGTGAGACAAATAAACATAGAACCAAAAACATGTACATGGAAAAACATAAACATAGAAACAAACAACATGTATCAGACGATAACATCAGATGACATGGAACAACAAAACAGTTAATTAAGTCCAGGAAAATTGGAACAGCAATTTTTCCACGCTGCCTCTTCCTGTCATTGTTATGGCAGTAAATGAGGGAGATGTAATGTAACCAGGAGGGTGCTGGGGTGCGTTCAAAGCAGGTGCTGGTGGTGTGTGTTTGCCTGTAATGAGTCTGCCGATACATGTATGTGTTCACCAGTGAGTCCATGAGACTTGTTCCAATTTGTCCTGGTGTATGAGGTCGGAATTGTATCGTAGCGCCTCCAAGCAGCGTAAAATGCCCCAGAGCCACCCCTTGAGGCCCGCAGCCATTTGGACACTCCATGACAGACGCAAAGCCACGAGCACCCCGCCCTGCAGCCACAGCGGCCCCCAGAAACACCGAGAGCCCGCGGAGCAACACCACCGCACGGCACAGAGAAGCATAAACCAGTCCCAGAGAGCGCTGGGAGACCCTGCACCCCTGGGGCCCACACGTACTGTATAGCCCACCCCCATGTGCAGGCACAAGACGCACCAGCAGATGCAGAACTCGGACCGCCAAAACCAACAGCCAGACCGACGCCCCGCCCAAACCGCCCGCCCATCAAACAAAAGTTTTGCAACCCTTTGATCTTCCATATTTCCATCCCTCCATTCATCTTTCTATCGCTCCATCCATCCAACTGTAGTCAATTGTTTCATCCGCCAATCATGCGTGAGAACATCCATCAATCCATCCATCGATCCCTTCTTTTATTTGCCTTTTTGACTGTGTCATTTCTCAAAAATGGCTCAATTCAGGACTAGACAGGCCATAAATTAACGCTTGTGTGTGTGGTATGTGTGTGTATGTGTATCTGTGTGCTTGTGCATGTGCGTGTGCGTGTGCGTGTGCGTGTGCGTGTGCGTGTGCGTGTGCGTGTGCGCGTGTGCGTGTGCGTGTGCGTGTGCGTGTGTGTGTGTGTGTGTGTGTGTGTGTGTGTGTGTGTGTGGCAGCTCCGTATGGTGAGCAGAATCAGGGCAGATGTGATGGAACAGATGTTGGACGATCTGTTTTTTTGGTTCTCGCACCAACACACAGACAACAAATCCACATTGATCCAAGAACACGCACTGCAATGTAATTTACATTTTGCAAACATAGTTCCTTGTCTCCAAGCTGTTGCATTGCCCAGAGTTTATTTTTGGTTTTACTGCGGGGTCTGTAATACATTTTCTGCTAAAGAAAGAATTTTTTAAGATGTATTTACTTGTCAAAAGGAGTAAAATCCTTAATTAATGCTATTTTCACAGTAAGAAAAATATGGTTTAAAATGCTATACTGTAGATATCACCAATCAGCCATAACAATAAAACCACCAATAATAACCACTAATATTGTGTAGCTCCCCCTGGTGCCGCCAAAACAGCTCTGATCCCTGGAGGCATGGACTCCACAAGACCTCTGAAGGTGTCCTGTGGTATCTGGCACCAAGACGTCAGCAGCAGATCCTTTAAGTCCTGGAAGTTGTGAGCTGGGTCCCCCATGGATCAGGCTTGTTGTTATGCAGATCCCACAGATGTGAGCATGTTCCAGATGTTACTCTGGAGCGTTCACTGATTTTACGTTATCATTCCACCAAAATCAGAACAAATGAATGAATTTGAGGTGAGAAATAAGGAATACAGTTGCTAAATATTCACTCATATTAGATGTACAAGACCTCATTTAAAAGTTTGTCCCGACTTTCATTGCCGTGCTCAGAGTTTGTGGGAGATACCCCACGGGGGGGGGGTTGTTTCATGTAAACGGAGAAAATAATAAAATAAAAATAAAATAAAATAAAGGAAATAAACAAATACATCACAATAAAAACACTTATTGGTTTTGTTTTGAGAAACGCACAGCGGATCACGTTCCGCAGCCTACAGTCTATCTGCTGCATACTTTTTTTTTTTTTTTTATAGAAACACAGCAGTATATTTTTTTCAAATACTTACCTCTCCATCGTCTGCAGTTTCTTCACCGACAGTTGTTATTAATTCCTGTTTCTTTTAAAAGATTTGTTTGTGGAGGTACCCAGATGGGGGGGGGTTCTATTTCTACTGAAGCCCAACATTTCAGTAGGCCAATCAGAGACCCAAATGTATCAGAATCAGAATCAAAATCAGAAATACATTATGTGCAAAAACACTGAAAAAGAGAGTTTTGCATTATAGGTCCCCTTTAATAGATTCATTTTCCATTTTATTACATAGAATTTCATGTTCATAACATTACATTTATTTATGTATGATTTTAAAATGTTCTTTTAGTTATATTTTTGAAAGAAATCTGAGCAGAATCCGATTCTTCAGTCATCACTTCGTTTGTATCCTTGGATGCTGAATCAAAACACTGACCCACAGAAAAAAATGCATTTGCCAACAGCCTTCGGCAGAGATGATGTGGACGATTTCAATGCCTCCTGCCAGGTCTAAAAAAAAATAAAAATACAATAAAATAATAAATAAATATATAAAAATACTGAAATGCCTATGGTCGTGTCTCTGGTCAGGGGCGAGGAGGAAAAAAGGACCTTGGAACAATAAGTGGAGACAGCGGGATCAGGGAGAAATCACAGGAGGGTGAAGGAGGAGCCCACAATCCACAAGGAGACTTGAGGACTTTAGGGGGAGAACATTTTAAAAAATACAACTTTTTTTTCCTTTTTGCTTCTCAAGGAAATTTCCTAGAGGTGCAAAAAAAGTATATATATATATATAATATTTTTTTTGTCTGGAGGAGCAGGCAGAAGCTGCTCAGAATCCAAATTTTCTTCTCTGTGGACCGAGAAGGACGACTCCGACTCCTTCAATTGAAAAAAACACTATTTGCATGATTTGGGAAGGATGTGAGGAAGATGGAGATTGAGGCTACACAATATCTTGAGATTTTCCAGGAAGTCTAAGAGAAAAAAAGGAAGAATGAGTGTTCTAAAATGCTAAAAGTGGCTTACTTAGCTAATTCAAGCGTTTCAAAATGATACCAGAAACTAAAGTCATATAAATTAGAGCTGAGCTAGAGAGAGGGAGAGAGCGAGAGAATGAGAGAGAGAGAGAAAGAAATAGAGAGGGAAAGGCAACGTCAAAGGCCGACATGGACAGATGAATGGAAACGGCTCGGCTGGCAGCGCTATAGGTGGTCCGGAGATATAATTTGGAATTTTGTTTTGTTAAAGGCTCCTTCATAGCGCCCTTCAAAAACAACAACACCATCATTCCGAACGGAAATTACATCCCCTCAGCCCAGCTATGCGTTTAATCAAAAGCTCCCCAGTGCACGGAGAGCGGTCGGAAGGGAAATTGACTTCTGTGGGCAAGGGGTGGAGGTAAGAATAAAGGACGGCATTAAAGAAATGGAGCAAAAGGAGGGTTGTGAGCTACATGAGATCTATATCTTATCAAAGAAGTGTCCGCTGCGTTGTGTTCTGACACAATCCCCCATGATCACACCACGCCCACGTACGTACACAGCGCCGGTGAATTTAATAGGATTCGGCCGTCGTGTGATGCGCTAAAATGTGTCTAATCATCAAGAGCGATAAAGGCAAGGCAGGAAGGCAAGTTGTGCTGAGTCGCCAGCTGTGATAATGCGACCGCTTTTGCATGCGGCTGAGAGAGACTTTCATTGTATGGAATAAATAAATATAACAGTCCTATTTACTCTCTTCAGCAAGGTCGTATTCATAGAATTATCACCACGTTAAAAATTTAAATTGTACTCGTTAAAAAGGGTATAAATTTATGTAGCGTTATATGGTTTATTAAACTATTAAATTATCATATTAACTGACTTATATTTACGGGGCATCACTCCCATTCTGGGAGAGCAGCAAATAAACCAAATGAACTATAATTGACCAGTCTCATAAGGAGTGGAGGAACAGATAACTTCTTTCCAATACATTGGATTTATTTTATCATGGTTACTACTTGGAGAAATGAAACAATAGAAAAATATATGAAAATGAAAATAGTAAAATAAATGATAAAGAAAATAAGCAAGGTATTATTAATAATTAAACCTTTTTTTAGCTGGGAAATCCCATTGAGATTACACGTGTCTTTTTCGAAGGAGCCCTGGTCGAGATTGCAGAAATTCAGTGTTTCAACATACAACATACAGTAGCAACTCACAGAATCATATGCCAAACAGGAGGAAATAGATCTAGATAAGGAAGCAATTTCAAATTCCAATTGAATTTTCCTCCAAACCCTTCATTACATTTTTAAATGCCGTTATCAGGCATTTAGGGCAGAGAACGTAAAGGTCTGTTTGCCAAATTCAGTGTGAACCTTGGGGACAGACAGTAAGGGGGTGTCATTTGAGCGCAAACAATAGTTACTAGTTTTGTGTGAGATAAACCCACAAAGGTAAGAGGAGACAGACCAAGGATGGACTTATAAATAAATATGTACCAGTGAGTGACTCTGTGCAAGGCCAATGAAGGCCACTGAACTCTTGTATATAGGGTGCAAGGGAGAGTGAGATCTTTGCAGCCTCTGACAAACCTCAGAGCACTGTTGTATCGAGCATCCAGCCAATGCAAGCTTGGGCAGAACCGTGCATGTACAACAGTTCACCAAAGTCAAGCAAGGGAAGGAACGTAGCCTCAACCATTTTTTTCCCTGGCAACATAGGAAAGGCAGCATTTGTTTCTAAAATAAAAACCTAGCTGGAGCTTCAAATTCATTACAAAGTTTTCAATGTGAATTTCATAAATTAAAATACCTAGATACTTGTACTGTGACACGAATTCAATCTGACTGCCCTGCAAGATTGCAATGTTATGAAGAGGTGCTAATGTCTTCCTGGCATTAGAAAACAGCATCAATTCAGTTTTTGTATCATTCAACAGAAGTTTGAGATTAAACCGTGACTCAAGAATATGAAAGGCAGACTGCAAATACTGAAGTGATTGAGCAAGGGTAGCACCACAGCAGTTAATGACAGTATCATCAGCGTAAAAATGAAACTGTGCATAAGGAACATTTGACCCAGGCTGTTAATATAGATGGTAAACAAAAGTGGACCCAAAACAGAACCCTGAGGGACCCCTGACGCAACATGTACTGTGGTACACTGGAGGAAGTGCCATCAAATTTAACACATTGGGTCCATTCAGAGAGGAAATTTTCAAATTGACCAACAGCCTGCTCAGACAACCCAATATTGAGCAGCTCCTGCTTCAGGATAAGGTGATCAACTGTATCACAGGCCGTTGAAGAATCGATAAAAAGAGCGGCACAGGTTTTTTAGTGATCCAGTGACTTAATTACATCGTTTACAACCTTTAAGGATACCATGATGGTACTATGTTGTTTCCTGAAGCCAGACTGGTACAATGAAAGAACAATGAACACAGGATAATGAATACAGGATTTAAAATTGGTGACACACTTGAACTCAGAGACAATAGTGAGGTCGGAAGTTATGTGATTCTTTCATCAAAATAATAAAATGAGGCATGCACTACGGGCAGTTAACTCCTCTAAAAATGAAAGGAGGGGGGAATCAATTTAATTTGACATCAACCCTCATCAGGACGCAGATTTGGAAGCCTTTAGGATCGTTGCGTTCTTGTGGAGATTTTGAGCTGGCTTTTCAAAGCTTACGTGGATCAAATGGAGTCGGTGGGCAGTCGCTGCAGCTCGTCCTGTCTGCCGGGGATTTTCAGACACGTGTGGGAGTCAGCAGTCGGCTGTTGGACTGTGCCAGGGAAATAGTCCAAAGTTCCCAGGCGGACCGGAATGGTTCGCTGGCTTGGGAAGGCTCCGGTGCGGCATGCTCCGGGGGCAGTGATTTCACTTTCACAGAGTCGGTCTGGGTGAAATGATTCGGTGATGGCTCCGGTGCGCTTCTCCTGTTGTGGTTGAGTGTCAACAAGGGGTGGGCAGATCAATACCAAAAGTATCCATACTACCGATACTACGTCTCATTTTGAAGATTGATTCTAGCGTCAATAGGATCAATACCAAAAAAGGGATCAGTTTCCCCCTCCAAAATAAGTACAATTGTTTTTCTTTTTATTTCTACATATTTATTCCATCACCTCCACTTGCTTGGTGCCTGTCACTGTTCGCGTGGTGAACGGGAGATCCTTTCCGCATGCGCAATGCACACTTGGATGCCGCATAGTGATGTATCGGTTCTATGAGCCAGCTTCTGTGGACGATGGGAACCACTTCCCGTCTGAGATCCCATTTATTGAATTTATTTATTTATTTATTTGTTAATTAATACAACACAGAATAATAGGATAATCCTATAACATATTTTGTTAAATACAACCCAGAAACATCTCACTTTGGTAATAACATTAAGAGCATGGTGAAACACGGTGTATGTTGCGCTGGTCACCCGCAACCCCCCCTCCTTTGGAGTGCAAATTTAAATCGCTGAAAAATTAATACATGATGAATAACAAATAACATTTTGAACAAAAAATAAATATATATATTTTTAAATTATATCATATAAATTAAATTTAAAAATGTGGTTGTATAGAGTTAATAACCAAACTATTTCGTTAGTGTTTTTTTTTTTTTATACAACTAGGATAGTTATTCTTTAACCATCAATATGACAAAAAATGTAAAATGTTGTTTTAGATGATTAAATGTATTCAGGGCACACATACCAATCATAGGTAAAATTTGGTGGAAATATAAAAGCCAGAAGTAGTACTGAATGAAGAGCCATTTGGCCAGCTCTTATTGCTGGGCTAAGCTAAATGATCCGACTCACTAGTGTCGAGTCGAGCATGGCAACTTAAATCCCCTGGTTTTGGTATTGATATCGGTGATTCTGCCCTGGTATTACTTAGTTTCGGATCAAAATCAAGTTATTGCCCACCCCAAGTGTCAATTAAATGAATCTAGCTACACTGACTATAATCAGTTAGGCTTGAATCTTTCTTAGATCATTTGAAAACAGAAGGAAAAAAATGCAATGGAAAAAACGCAAGGTTTGGTGATAAAAAATAAAAGAAAGAAGTCTTCTGATAATGTTTATCATAATGTTGTATAATACATACAACATCCAAAATAAAAAAAAAACATGATTCAGATGGTCATCTTTCAAAACTATTCTATCAGTAACATAACATTTGTGGCTAACTATTAATACGATTTCTAATTGCTAACTATTAAAACACAATTTTAATAATCATAATTTCCTACTAAATGGTTAAAAAACATCATCTTTAATGTGCTTATACCACACACAATGGACATTGCGCTACTGGTGGTTATCGCAGTTTCTACCCACTGGCCACAAGATGGAAGCCTGGCAGTGTGAGAGTAAATACCTTTCAATTGTGTCAAAATTTTGTAATTTTGTATTGTACAGTGATGAGAGTTGGATCAAATTAGATCAAAAGAGGGACTCGTGGTGGGTCCTCTCATCCCAGACATGTCTGAAAGGGGCTTCTCAATGGGGGGGCCTCAAAGGGAAGAATGCAGGTTATTGTAGGTGTGGAAAAGAAGGAAAGACAAGAGGGATTTGTTGACAGTCTCGGCCGAGACCACAAATTAGAGCCATGTGGCCATCCTGACATCTTTCTTGTTTCCATCCCCGGGGGTGAAGGTCTATGTCCCTGCCTGGGGAATGTCCCAATTGACTCCTTTAATGTTTGGGACTGTAGACAACAGTTAGCAGATCCACGGTGTCAGCGGTGTTGTTGTATTCCAGAGAAGAGCGTCCTGCCGTTATGCCCGCAACAGAAATGAAAGAGATTTCACAAGAATGAGCCGATGAAAAAAAAGGCAGAATGGGCACATTCTAAAAGGCTGAATGAAGAGAAGAATAGAGAGAGAGACCGACAGTGTCTAATAATAACAGAAGAAGATGACACGTGTCAGGTGTTTTGAGGATGAGACGATTAAAAGAAAAGAAAGATAGAGAGAGAAAGGGTGAGCAACAAAGACGCAGCTATGTTTCAGTCTTCTCCAATGAAACAAATGTCCCTGGACCCGAAACGAGACAAAAGTCGGCATTTGGCGATTCATCCATCCTCACTCTCCCACTCACTCTCTTACTTTTTCCTTTTTCTGTGGCATGAATGACAACAAATACAATAATAAAGTACACGCACAGAATTCAGAAATCAGAAATCAATGCAGAGTTCCATGCAGCTCTCTTGTGGCAGACGGAGGGTGGGGGAAGGAGGGAGGGATGGAGGGAGAGAGACAGAGGGACATCAGAGCCTGGATACTTGCAGCATTTAACCAAAGCGGAAGGGAGCTCATTGGCGGAGAAGATGGAGCAGGAACCAATGAAGACGCTACAGTTTAACATCAAGCCGATGAAAAGTCAAAAGTGTGTGTGTGTGTGTGGGTGTGTGTGTGTGTGTGTGTGTGTGAGTGTGTGTGTGTGGGATGTGTCACTGCTTTTTATCCACTAATTCTGGTATCATCACGTTTCATATCAATATCAATATGAAGAGAAAATTGGTGTCTACTATATAGTGTATATATATATATTTGTATATACTTTCTCAGTTTTTCCTGTTTATCCTTCCAGACCAATCTTGTCCAATCTTCATATTGTGTGTGTGAGAGCCTGTTTTCTGTGTGTGGTAGTGACAGAGACCGAGCAAAGACGTTAGAAAAACAAGTTGCAAAATAATTAAGATGGTATTTACAGCTTTATAGCTACTTTTTTTCTCTTTTCTGCTTCGTCCTGCCGGACAGTGCGATGATCCAATCAATGCTTTTCTGTGTGTGTTTCTGTGTGGTTGTGTGTTGTGGATAAAAAATAATATATACACACACTGTGGTCAGGACTTGGCAGCTTTCCATTTTAAATCAAACACAAAACAGAATAATAGGAGTTCAGAAGCAGAGATTAACTTTGACCGCTACGGATAACAGACTCAACGCAGCGATAACGTTTCTCCTTGAAAACAACGTCTTTTCTGACCCCACAATTCAAGAACCATGTCCGGAAACTAATCTTATGAATGAGACAAAGCACACAAAGTGGAGCAATGTGTCTGTGGCGGACCAAGGGCGGTGGTCAAGCTGCGGCTGCAGACGGCAACACGGCTCCCTTTTACACGGCCGCCAAGCTGCCTGGAATCAGGGCCCACGCGAAGCAGATTGGTCTGACTCAAGGCCAGGAGCTTTCTTAATATTTGTCTTGCAGAGGGGTTCGGCGCACGGGCTCATCAGCCGACCAGGACAGTGAGCGGAATGCCATCCCTCCTGCAACATTCATTATTCTTTATTATTTATACTATATACTACTTTTTGTTCGTCCTTATAATAAAAAAACTGTCGCCATGTTAGCAAACCATGGCCAGAAAGACTCTGTCTCCCTCCCTAAACCCCTACGTGTGGGCAGAGACTCCCACAGGTAGGGTTTAGGGAGGGAGACGGAGAGTTTTTTTTATTATAAGGATGAACAAAAAGCCTTGCTGGCCACAAGAATAAATAATAAAGAATAATGAATGCGGCCGCAGGAGGGATGGCGTTCCGCTCTCTGTCCTGGTCCGCTGATGAGCCCGGGCCCCGATCCCCTCTGCAAGACAGACAAACATTAAGAAAGCTCCCTGCCTCGAGTCAGGCCATTCAGCTCCGCAAGGGCGCTGATTCCAGGCAGCTTGGTGGCCGTGTGAAAGGGAGCCATGCTGCCGTCTGCAGCAGCGACTTTACCACGCCCCTTGATCCGCCACGGTGTCTTATGAATTTTGAATCTTGAATCTTTTTTATATTTTTTTCCGACAGGCAAGTCTTAGATTCACTTCAAAATGATCTTTATCTGTTTAGTATCGTTGGAGTCTGCTCTATCTCTCCTAGTGAGGTGTACAGCAAACAGTCATACTAGGGGTGGACGGATTGATACCAAAAGTATCGATTCTACTGATACTACGTCTTGTTTTGGAGATCGATTCTAGCGTCAACAGAATCAATACCAAAAAGGGATCAGTGTCCCTCTCCAAATTAAGTAAAATTGCTATTCTTTAAAAATTCCCTGTATACATAATGTCACTAGCGCTGGCCCAATGTCCATCGCTGTTCACGTGGTGAACAGAGATCCTTTCTGCGCCACGGCCACTTTGATGCCATGTAGCGACATGTTGGTTCTATGAGCCGGCTTCTGTGAACGAGGCAAGCCGCCTCCCGTCTGAGAGGCCATTTCATTTTTCTTTTTTTTTCGATTTTTTTTTTGATAAATAATACAAGACAGAATATTTGGATGATCCTGTATTGTATTTGTTAAATACGATCCAGAAACAATCTCGCTTCGGTAATAACATTAAGAGCCAAGCATGGTGAGACCTTGAATGCCCCCCTGAATGTAGAGCTGTTTGGGAGCCGAAAGAGCTTATTGCTGAGCTGAGCTAAATAATCCGACTCACGAGTGCCGCATCACGCATGGCAACTTAAACCCCCCGGTACCGGTATCGGTATCGGTTTCAATATCTGTGATTATTCCCTGGTATAACTTGGTATCGGATCTAAATCAAATTCTGAGATATATACAAGAGAACAATATAACAAGAAATATATATATAGAAATAACAAGATAAATATATACATATTTTATTTGTTTTATTAATTTATGTTTTTTTATTCTATGTTTTAATGTTTTTGGCTCATTAGTCCACTGGCTCAGTGCAAAAGAATTGAACAATAGCTGCTTGTTTATGGTGGAAATGCGATTAAATACATCTTGATGAAGACTACTTTGTGATTCTGTTATCAATAATGCAATCATATTAACCCACCACACTGCTTTTTAAATAGAAATTCTTTCTTTTGGGTGAAATCTGAGTAAATTCATTGGATTAATCGCACCAGTATCATGCAATTATGCCAATCGTTTGACAGCCCTAATATATACAGTATATATATATATATTCACCGATCAGCTGCAACATTAAAACCACTGACAGGTAAAGTGAATAACATTGTTCATCTTCAATGGCACCTGTCAAGGGTTAGGACATATTCGGCAGCAAGTGAACAGTCAGTTGTTGAAGTTGATGTGTTGGAAGCAGGAAAAATGGACAAGTGTAAGGATCTGAGTGACTTGGACAAGGACCAAATTGTGATGGCTACACAACTGGGTCACAGGGTCATCTCCAAAAGGCGGATGGCTGGGTCATCTCCAAAACGACAGGTCTTGTGGGGTGTTCCCGGTATGCAGTGGTTAGTACCTACCAAAAGTGGTCCAAGGAAGGACAACCGGTGAACCGGTGACAGGGTCATGGATGGGGAATGAAGTCCAGCCCGTCTGGTCCAATCCCAAAGAAGAGCTACTGTAGCACAAATTGCTGAAAAAGTTAATGCTGCTATGATAGAAAGGTGTCACACAGAACACACAGTGCATCACAGCCTGATGTGTATGGGACAGGTCAGAGTGTCCATGGTGACCCCTGTCCACCACTGAAAGCATGTGAGCGTCAGAACTGGACCATGGAGCAATGGAATGGAAGATGGCCTGGTCTGATGAATCACATTTTATTCTACATGGACATTCTACATCATGTGGATGGGCAGGGTGAGTGTCCGATGGAGCATCTGTGGGATGTGCTGGAACAACAAACCTGATCCATGGGGGCCCCACCTCACATCTTCCAGGACTTAAAGGATCTGCTGCTGACGTCTTGGTGCCAAATATTTTACTTATTTATTAACCCTTATTATTCCCACAACGGGGAAATTCACGGCAACCTTTTACTTACTAGACGACCCGCTCTACCTCCTGAGCTACTGCCCCCCTTACCACAGGACACCTTCAGAGGTCTTGTGGAGTCCATGCCTCCACGGGTCAGAGCTGTTTTGGTGGCACCAGGGGGAGCTACACAATATTAGTGGTTATAAGTGGTGGTTTAAATTTTGTGGTTGATCTGTGTATATATATATATACAGTGTGTATATATACACTGTATATACTGTATAGACTATATATACTGTATATGTTAAAATATGATCAAATAAGTTAAAATATCTTCTTTGTAGCTGTTATCAAAATGATCAAACAATCTCTAACTAGTAGTAGTTGGAGTAGCTACTTTGCAGCTCACTGACCCTTCGAGTTGTAAAGTAGTTCATGAAACAGTTACAAAGTAAATAAAGGAAAGTAACATGGTAACCAGAGCTGGAACTTCTAGTCTGAAAGTCTAACAGTGTTGATTATCCATCCATTTCCAAATCTTTGTCTTTTCCCTCTTGCACAAATTGCCTCCACTAAAAACACGTCAGGTCCAACTGGAGAAAGTGAATTTAACCTGCGACGCGTCGCTTTGTTGGGAGACGGGATAGAACCATCAGTGGCTCCACGGGTCCCAGCGGAGGAGAAGCTTTACAAAGCTTCTCTCGTTAGCTTCAACCTCTCCCTGTTCACTGACAGGTGTGTGTGTGTGTGTGTGTGTGTGTGTGTGTGTGTGTGTGTGTGTCTGTGTGTGTCTGTGTGTGTGTGTGTCTGTGTGCGTGTGTGCTTGTGTGTTCCTCTGTTCTCGCTGGTTGCTATTGATTGAGTCTGTGGAGCCAAAGAACAAGATATCACACAGCAGCCAGTCTCACTTTGGATTATGTCACCCCCCCCCCCTCTCTCTCTCGCCGTCTCACTCCCTCTCTCTCTTTATCCTTTGTTCACACCCCCTCAACCCCCCCCCACCCCCACCCCCCATTCCCCCTCAAACGGACAGATCCTTTACAGAGGAGAGAAAGTACCTTCCTCGCACGGTATCTAACTCCTCCTCCGTCGGCAGTAAAGATTCTGAAAAAGCCCGCTCACGGAATCCTAATTCCACTGAGGTGACACGAGTTTCACTTCAAGGACTTTTAGAAGATAAAGTTGAAGAGATATGGGGCTTTTTTATTTTTTTTTTTCATTTGCTTTGAATAATTGTGTTTTTGTTTTCATTTCTTCCCGTTTCGTTTGTTCTGTTGTTTATTAAGCAAACACATTTGGTGCCTGTTGGTTGAGCTCTACGTTTCAATAAGTGAAAACAAGAAAGCTTCAGACTTAACAGATTGTATTATACATTATACAATGCATTGAAAACGGCCAAAAATATTCGGATCAGGATTTTTTGAGAATTATTTGAGGATTGCTTGGTAGTTCTTCAAGACTACAAATTTGAGGCCAATAATTCAAGAGAAATTATGACTGAATATAATTCACTGAGAAATTATTGTGATCTTTCACAGTCTTAATTGATGGCCCAAAACTGTAATTGAGTGTCATAGTTCATTATTTTTATGAAGGCATATTGCTTTATTCGGTTTTTATTATTATTATTATTATTATTATTATTATTATTATTATTATTATTATTATTATTATTATTATTATAATAATATGAATATTATAATTCTCATTATCGTTTTCATTATTATTATTATTATTATGTTTTGTTTTTTATTACTACAGAATTTAATGGATGAAAGTGGCTGTACAAATGAAGGTTATTTATTTTAGAGGAATCTAAATTGGACTCCAAAACGCAAAAATACCTGCATGTGTGTCGGCATGTACGATTTTGCAATATTTTTAAAAATCTTTTTATATTTTGTTATTATCACCTGTTGCATTGGGATAACTCTAAAGTTAGTTGGTGCATCCCATTTGGAAAATGATGGTTCATGGCTCTGGCGACACGCGCCCGGCATCGCCAGACCACTTGGTAGATGCATATCAGTGTGGAATCCCGAGTGGCCAGACAGATTCGCAGATTCGTCTGGTTCCCAGGTTATGGCGACTCTACAACCCAGCAAAATTCTGATTTTGAATTCCCGTAGAACAGAAAATTAAACATATGAAAACAAGTGCATGGCTATAATTTACTCAAGGACACTGAAGTATAAAAACGAAAGATGCCACGGCTTGCTGCTTCACCTATTTTCATTCAGACAACTTAATAAAATCATTTCATAAATGCATTTTTCTATTGGAATGTTCACCAGTTCTGCCGGTTCTATGTTCATATTTACGCTGTGTGAGTCAGTTCATGTGTCAGCTATCGATTCCATTTGTCACTTAGAGCGACGCTTTGTTCTGATTTTCTCTAAAGAGTCTTTGAAACACTCAGAACATAGCGCTCAACAGTCAGTTTCTGGGAGTGATAATACATAAATTCATCAATGGATATTCTGAATGGAGGATTCAAGGTAGACTTACCATGAGCTATGAGATGGTCAAACAATGGTGTATGTTCCTGTAGAAGCCACAAGTCCAAATCATATATCAACCTTGATTTCTCTTATTTTAATTTCTATTTTTCTGTATTTTATTCATCCCTCTGAGGGCAATCAGTTCTCTGCATTTACTCATCCTAGTATCCGGGAGCGGTTGCATATTTCTATTGGAATGGTCATCGGTGCTTCCAGGCTTAAAACTCTTTATACAAGGAATTCTCACGTCAATGGAGTGAATGTATGGGAAATTAAACGACTGTTAACTCAGCCGTCCTAAAACTGGACGGCCACTGTTGAGCTCTACATGTTAAATGTAATATGTAATATGTTATATATATATGTATATATATATATATACACACGTGTAATACAGTTTATATGCACATAATAAAAATTATATTCTTTATGTACTTAGTAATAGAAAAAATTGAATGAAAAAGCGTTCCAACAATACAACGACCATATACTGTGCAGCACATGACGCAGATATGTCAGCAAGCATTAAAAGAAAACTGTGTTCCATGAGGAAGAGTAGAACCTCGCAAACTATTCCCTGAAGAGTCCAACAGGCGAGGTCGCACAGCTTTCTGCTCTCACACTGCTTAAAGGTAACGTGTTGGAGCAGAACATGTGATGTGTGGAATAATATAAATATATATATGGTATATATACCATATATATACTCTCTATATACTCTATATATACTCTATAAATGGTATACTGTATATATACTGTATTTGTACTGTATATGCAGTATACTGTGTATATATACTGAATATATACAGTGTATATACACTATATTTATACGTATATATGCTGTATATAATACAGTCAACATATAATATGAACACATTCAGATCTCATGGACAACAAAGAAGAGCAAATTCAGTGTTTCTATGTTACAATGTTCCCGCTCATCACAAGTTACATCTTAAATAAACCAAAATAAATTGATATGGAATATTGATTTAAAATGATTTTAGTCTAGTTTAGGAGCTTCCATAGTAGCGTAGCTGCATCAAGGAAGAAAATTATTTGCTATGTTGCTTAGTTGTTTGCTTATTATCATTATGTTTGCTTATTCACAAAAAATAATCCTAGACATGACAAACATTTACTGTTATTAATGTTAAATTGGAAATTTACATGAATCGCGACAGGACACCGAATGGATTTTTATGTCGACGTCCGTTTCCATCTTATCAAATGATCCATTGTAGCGTCACCAAATTACCTACCCACTACTTAGTGTTGGCATAACCATTAGCATGTAGGTGGGGATATATGACGGACAAGAATGAAGTGGTCGCCTGCGGCAACGGTCATTATGGAGAGACAGGGAAGGAGGACATTATTCAGAAATAACTCAATTGCACACAATTGGCGCTTTTAACCAACAAGGACTGAGTATTCTTCAGAGCTTAAATGTCAAATCTAATTTGAATTAAACACCAAAACATTTTTTATTCTGTTAACTGATTTTTTCTGGTCATACTAATAAGTGGAGTCAATTTAATTGAGAATGAAATACACAAATAAACCAAAAATTAAGGATCAAACTCCAAAGAGTGCCAAATACATTACACTGATGAATAGATTCATTTTTTTGAATCCCACAAGAAACGAGCACAAAATTACAAAGAAGAACAAGAAGGACTTTAATTCCAAGAGAAGCACCAGAAGCGAACCTGATGGAAAATAAACATGTTGAGCAAAGAGAATTAATAGAGAAATAAATCAAAATAAAATCGGCAGGTCGGCAGCGGAGCATTTAAACAATTCCTTTTAAAATAATATAAAATCCATCATATGATGCATTGTAGATATAGTGTACGGTAAATATATACAATATATATGTCAAAATATGATATATATAAACTGAAATTTATATGTATAATAAAATTTTAGATCGCAAAACTGAACAAAATATACTTTGTGGTAAATATGGAAGCTGTGTTCATTATATATGGTTCTCTATCGTTCATCTGTCGCAATAATTAGGTCCCAGGAGCGGTGGCCTTAACTGTGTGTGTGTGTGTGTGTGTGTGTGTGTGTGTGTGTGTGTGTGTGTGTGTGTGTGTGTGTGTGTGTGTGTGTGTGTGTGTGTGTGTGTGTGTGTGTGTGTGTGTGTGTGTGGGTGTGTGTGTGTGTGTGTGTGTATGTGTGTGTGTGTGTGTGGGTGTGTGTGTGTCCTTGAATCCTTTTATGTGGCATGTACATCCAGACTCTAAATAAAGAATCTTACCTTTAACTCTTTCATATCTGGTGCATATTTTTTCATTTTCTATAATTATTTAAAAATCACTGAATAATTTAAAGCAGCACAATATTTCTTTTGTGGCGCTGGAATTTGAGTAATTTGAGAAATGAATGGAAATCAATAAGGATCAAATTTTAATCAAAATAATTTTTATATCCTTCATAAATACAGTGTAGGATTCATCACAGACAATCTACAATTTTTCTCACATAATGGGTGAGAGAAAAAATATATATATGTTTTAGGGGTCAACTGGATGTGGTGTGGGGGCGGTGCCATTTGAGCAGCCACACTGGCCGAGGTAATTGGGCCCAGGATCAGGGCGGCTGTAAGCGTGTTGCTCATTAGAGTAATCAACAAGCAACAGGCAAAACCCCCAACCCGAATATAAAAAAACACTCAAGAGATGAGGCCTTGGAATGACATGTTTTACACCTGCTCCAGGCTTGTTCCAGCTTGCCCACTCTTTACAATAAACGGGTGGGGTTTCAACCCCATCGTCTGTCTCTGTGCCGGATGGCTCTGAAAAGGCCACTGGGGAAGCGAAACGCCTACACTGGAACAAGATCAAAGTGTTCATGTAATGACAGAAATCGCTGAGATCGCTGGCAGCCATTCACGACCTCTTTGACAATCGTGGAAGGGGTTTCTGATCAAATCCAACGTGAAGTTTTTTGTTTTTCATCTCTGTTGAGAACGTTTGTTGGCTCTATGAATAATAAAATATAATACAAATATACAAACAAATCAATGAATGACTTATTTGTGTTGCATCATTTCAATCTAATTTCAAAATTAAACTTAAATTTTATGTTCCGAAACAATTTTTTTAGAGAACTCCTTAAAGAACTCTTTAAACAATTATAGCCACACTATGTAACTTTTTTACTGTAAAAGAACAGCTTCCAAACCATTTTGATTGTACACTGACTTGTAATTTGGAACATGGCACCTCTTTTATTACCATCCACCCCCCCAAAGCCTGTTCATGCAGACATGTAACCGCGGGAAAAGCTTAACGGCACAATGGCACTTCCTTTGGTTCCGGCACTTAATGTTTTTTGCCTGTTAACATTTAAAAAAAAAAACATAAATATAAACTTGCGGGTCAAAATGTCCAGTAATAATGCTCATACAAAACCAGTCTGGCCGGTGTCCAGCCCTCGCTTTCATTCGCACCGCAGGGTTTGTTTCACCCTCTGACTTGCAGAGCCAATCCGCCCGGGCGAGCACATACCTACACCGGTAGCGAGGGGCCCCATCCCTCCCCGCGCTGAGGGAGCCCTGGACTGAGGGCTTTAAAGATACAGTAAGCGATATTTAATTTGCTGGGTGTGCAAATCATATCTCAAAATGAACATTGTGAATAAGCAACATGCAGACTTATGAAGACCGAATCAAAGAATGAAATATATGTAAAATGTCAACACCAAGAACTGACGCATTTGGGAGTAAAATCTGCACAGGAGGGCATGCAGGGTCAGTTTGTCAGTGTTGTTAATCGCGAAGACTGAGAGAAGTGATGGAAAGTATAAGAAAGGGGGGCAGGGACTCAGGGGGTAGAGCAGCTCATCTAGTAGTTGGAAGATTGCCTGTTTGATCCCCAGCTCCTCCTGGTAGCGTGCTGATGTGTCCTTGAGCAAGACACTTAACCCACTAATTGCTACCCGGGCGCCACTATATGGCAGCCCACTGCACCTAGATACTTGGGAAACTAGGATGGGTAAAATGCAGAATGCATTTTGTTGCCTTAGTACTTTTACCTGCAA
Source organism: Zeus faber (assembly GCF_960531495.2). Taxonomy (NCBI): domain Eukaryota; kingdom Metazoa; phylum Chordata; class Actinopteri; order Zeiformes; family Zeidae; genus Zeus; species Zeus faber. Next base: position 10,056,295 of record NC_137191.1, read on the forward strand.
TGACAATTAGTTGAATCTAATCTAATTTTAAGATGAGAGTGTATGAACTAGAAATCTCTAAACTTCAAATATTGGGTTGGCTGTTTTTGTTCTGGCGTATGTGCGCGGTTATGGAGGGTGTGACCACGGCCCCCTAGTGGTCACCTAGCTCATTGGCCAAACTGAGCCATTGCTGGAAACTCAAACTGCACTGATGAACGGGGGAAGGTGAGAAGGTGTTCCCATAAAGACTGATGCTTGGTCTTCCTTTAGCAAGACCAATTTAACTTTCATTATTTTTCAGATGAAACCTTCAATATTATCTTTATTTTGTATTTACCCGTAAGCTGCAGTTTTGATTGGGTGGTGAGACTTAAGGTAACATCAGGCTTACCGGATTCGCCGTTTCCTGGATTCACTGTATCGGCTCCGATGGGTCGTATCTCGTCTTTGTCACTGGATCCATCTGGTCCGGAATTGCGAGTATAGTCACGTATCCTTCCGTATTGTAGAATTCTGGAACGATGTTTTTCGGCAGGAGTGCTTTTGGGCTTGGCAGGTGGTGGGTCCTTGGCCTGTCGACACTTCGGAGGATCTGGTGCCTTCGTTCAACGTAGGCAAAGTATTTCGCCCTAAACGGTTATTTGAGGCGAAAGGATGGATCTTTAAATGGTGGTTCTTCAACCAGGTTTAAGGGAAGGAAAAAGAAAAAGAAAGGCTTTCAAGGTACGATGCGTACCTGAGGGTCTTTGCGACTTGGCGTAGTCTAGGTGCAAAAATACAGTTTCAAAGGACAAATTGAAGAAAGTCCTTCTGGTAAACTTTATCGTCACAAAAGAGTGCAGAGTCCTTGGGGAGGAAGAGAACTGAAGAGCGTTTTTTATTTCCTCTGAGGGAGTGACTTCCGGAAATTACTCCTCTCGACAGTCATTGGTCGGGCGTAGTCGTCGTGAGACTCTCCGTAGACCCGCCGTGGAGAAGGAGAATTCCCCTTTCTTCGCGGTGTGTTCAAAATCCTATCTTTATAGACGATTTTAAATTTTCTCTAGCTATTCTACTTTGTATCCTTACAACCCGTCTCATTCAACAATTAATATAGGTATTCAATTTGTGTCAAATAAATGTTGAAAATAAAATAATACAAAATTGCATGGAAATAGATATCTGAAATGCGCGAATGTAACATTACATGATTAAGCAAATCTTTGGAATGCAAGAAAATAACAACATAAAAAAAAAATGAATCTTTGGGATGCAAGAACAGAAATCGTACATGTCAATAAGTCCTTTGACTGCATGGATGAAAATCGCACACCGAATGAGTCAATTTGAAATACAAGAGGATGAATGGTTTGTATAAGGTTGAAATCTTGGCTTTGGGTAACACCAATGGTGTTAAACGTATTTTAACATGATGTCGTTGTTATACATCTCCCAAAGTTGGGAGTGGTATCATTCTTTATCACATCACCTAAGGCAAAATATAATAGCGGTAACACATTGATAAAGACACATTTTCAGTCAGATCTCCCCTTTAGGGAAAAAGAGTTCAGGTCATGTAAATCTCCTCAGCCAAATGGTCCGCAGTTCACTGACCCGGCCATTTGTGCCAGGGTTCCTTGCTGTTCGCAGCAGGGGGAGGTTTCACAGAAAAAAGACCAGAGATAACTGTGTCCTCTCTTTTAGTCAGCGCCAACTGTTAAATTAGTTTGATCTTTCAAGACCATTGTCTTATTGCGGGCGTCAGCGGGAGGGCAGCATCTTCTCTCTCAAAGTCCGGGCAGCCCCCGCTTCGCGGCCTTGTTGATCTAAGCCAGTTGGCTGTGGAGGGACCACAGCGTCCTATTTTCAAAATGAATCCTGGAAAGGAAACCACGCTTTTTTTTTTTCAATCGCAGGTGGTACGAGGACTATAATTACTCTATTTCTATGAGCTGCACATTTTGCTTTGCCAAAGCAGCAGCATCATTTAAAACAAAGCACCAGTGAAGGGCCCATGGACGCATGGGCTGAATTCAAAATTAGGAAAGAGGACGGTTTAAAAATCTGCAATGATTTGAGTGACGGACATTTAACAAACAGTTAAAGAAAAGAATCAAGAGACACGAGCTGTTGTGGAGTGATCGCGCTAAACTGCTGCCAAACAGTCGCACACTGACGGCACAGAGAACATGAAAATTCTGTGTGGGCAGGGGCAACCCCATTGAATTTTGCTCATGGTGTACTCACCGTGTTATACAGAACAAGTTAATTGAAATCATGGAAAATATGGTTAGGGAGAAAATGAGAAGTGAAATAGAGGAAGCTGGACCGTTCACATAAATTGTTGATGAAAGTAAAGACGCCAGCAAAAAATAACAGGTGTCTGCGGTGGAACGCTGTTTGCACAGTGATGCCACACGGGAGGAGTTCGTAGATTTAACTTCAGCTGATGGCTTGGTCGCATCTTCACTTTTGGAAACAATCAAACAGACACTTAAGTCGCGTTTCCACACAAATTACCTCGTAGTGAACTTTTGGTCCAAGGATTTTTTTTTCTTCAGGGCTCCAAAAGGTTCCTTCAGCCCGTTGTTGCCTGCGTTGAAGGCCAGCGAAGATGAGGATGGAAATAAAAAAAGCTGCGGTCGCATTGTGTGAGCGCAGCTTTTTGTGCTCGAGGTGCTTGAAAAACTACCTGAGGAGCCGCAGCGAGGAGACGCTCGGAGCAGTAATCCTGCATTGTCGGCAATCAAGGCCCTCCATGAACAGGACATCATCCATTTGTTCGCTATGAGTCACAACAAGAGGTATTGTCCTCTTGTAGTTGTCTTCTGGTGAGGAGGCAATTATTGTGTGTTTTACTGTGATAGCAGAGTATTACGTGATGTTGATGTGATCCTGTTGTTTCTGGCGTGTATCTAAGTATATGTTAGACTTTGTTTTTCAATCAGTGACATGATCCATGCAGTGTTTAGCCTTTCTGTCTATGGCAGTACGTAAGCGAAATAAATGCACCTTCTGTAGTGGCTGTGCTGTATCTAAGTAACACTGTCTAAGTGAGTTCATCAGCACACAAAATATATATTGATATATAGAGTGCAACCAAATTCAGAAAGGATTCATTATGTATTCGATATATTCTCATCTCAAATGTGTATTATATTTCAATTTTATATTTCTATATTTCATAAATTCTCATGATCTGATCTGCCCTCTTCATCATGTATATTTGTGTGAAATGTAATTCTTGGGCAGGTTTTGGGGCCAAACACAGTAGGACAGCGTGCTTTTGTCTATGGAAAGGATTCCTTCTCTCCTTCTTCTTCTTCCTCTTCTTCCTCTTCTTCCTCCTCCTCCTCCTCCGCCTCTCTCCGCGTCCGTCTCTTCATTTCGCCCTGACTCTTATTATCCTGCGGGGAGATGGGCCGTTTAATGCTAAGTGCCAATTACTAGCACTCCAAGGTTAGCAGGCCAAGCTAGTCCACACTCTGTCTGCACTCCAAGCACTTTCCCTGCAACTGTAGACAGCCTTCAAGGCCCTGCCCGGGCGGCGCGCGCACTCTCACACACACAGGCACACGCACACACACACACACACACACACACACACACACACACACACACACACACACACACACACACACACACACACACACACACACACACACACACACACACACTCCCCACTATGCCTCCCGTATCTTATTCGTCAGGTTACATTTCTAAAGTTTCTAATGCTTTGCTGTAATTTCCGTTGCGTGCTTTTCTCTCGTTCCCGTCTTTTCTCTGACCTGAAATGATGGGAGGAGAGGCCGGTGGAGGTAGCCCGTACAGGACAGGCCGTTGTCGAGCTTGTTTACTGTACGTCTGAGCCTCTTTGGTGCGCGCATATCTCCCATATCGAGAGGCGGGGGCTCCTTCTATTCTCCGTGTTCGCGTACCTATCAGCGCTGGAATCAAACGCACCCTCATCTTCCCGGCAAAGCCCGCCCCCACCCCCCAAAAATGTCAGCGGTGATTGACGGTTGCCGTGGGCGACGCAAGCACATGCAGATGCATAAATCCCACGGCTGAGATTGACTGTATGTGTCGTGGCGAGGCTTAGACTTAGGTCGCCGACCGGAACCCCTTTTATATTCAGGCATATTTGCGGTTACGCGTGGACCCAGCACAGGCAGGGGGGCCCATTTATCAGCCGGTTTGAGTTCGGAGGCCGTTTTTTGTTTTGTTTTTTGCCGCGCATACTTACATCACCAAACACGGGAGACCGGTTTGACGCCCCGGCAGTCTGGAGCGGACTCGCAAACAGATGTGAAATACTGTTACGACAAAGTTTTCGCAAGAAGAGACGAGAGGACGCGGCGACGGCGGTGGGCGGTGCGAGCCTCGCGAACCAGATTCCGTCGCGGGGGGCAAATCTGTAAGATGACTCAGGAGTCTGGAGTCGCACCCGTGGCCAGGTACAAGGGCCGGACCGGGGCCCGGCTCCGTCGGTGGACGACGGAAAAAAAGGGTCGAGAGCCGCGAACCCCCTGGAGAAAGGACAGAAGCACTGAGGATCGGCTGAGGATCAGGGTGAGGAAAGGCTTGGGGGGTATTCCTCACCGTCACGTTCGCAGGCTGAATGGGACCCATTTACATTTCGCGTTCCACCCGAGTCGTTCATTTCGACAGAATTAAATGATTCTCGTGAGGGCTCCATTCAACCACTCGCAGAGCCGAACCCACTCGTCTGACTCCCGCCGCGCCGACTGAATCAGACGAAAGGGGGAAAAAAAGAAACGAACGAATCTCTTTTTTACTCAGTCGCTCGTTAAAGACCCCCCCTTCAAAAAGAAAAAGTCTGACTTTTCAATCGCCGGTGTTGTTCCGCTCTCTGCGGTTGCCCGGGGAATGGAAAGAAAACAACACAAGGACGTTTCGAAACGACGAGAAAGTGCGACCCCACGTCATGAAAAATATGTATAAAAAAAAACAAAAAAACACACACAAAACGCATTTCACAAAAACCAAATGAGCAAATCTATCTTCTACCTTTTTTATCCTGATTGGGCGTCTGCAATGTTTTTGGGAGATAATCAGACTAAGCGAGAAGTGGAAGGCAGCTTCGCCGCTCCATACATGCATGGTGTTGCCGGCAAGAAGTTTGATTTCGCTGCCAAAGTGTTTTAGGAGGGTGGGACTAGAGTGGGAAGAGCAGCTGCATGAGGAGAAGGAATTATAGCAGCCCAAGGCTTCCAGGTGAAGTCCTACCGCAAATTCCCTTTTTAGTTGTTTTTTTTCTTTTTTGTTTGTTTTTTCCTGAATCGTCCCTGCGTTTTCTGAGTTGCAAATATTTTTTTTCGTGAACCGGCGCGTTTTCCTGTTTTTAGCCGAGTGACGACGTGTGGCGCTGAAGCTGTGGAGCGGCTTAACAAGCACAAAGCAGCCTGGATTACACGGGGACGACTGACTTGGGAGCTCTGTCAGCGCCGAGATGGAACATTGTTTGATATTCTATACCGTTTTGCCGCCAGATTAACCTACATGACTGGCGGGAGAATGGGACGAAAAGAGGGGTTCATTGGAGGCGGGCGTAGGCGGGTGGACACTGGCACAAGTGCACCCCGCTTTTGCTGAATAAAGGGTCGGTCAGAACCAGGTGCCGTGCGATTCTGATGATCAGACAAGGTCCCACAAGGTCGTCACATCTGGATCTCCTCCACTTTCGTCCCCGGGAACAGTGAGCCCCAGCGTGAGCGCCTGCTTCTCACCTCCGGCCTGGGGGTGGATGTGGTGGACGTGGGGCTCCACCTCGGGCTGACGGTCACCCAAGTCCACCATCCCCGTTGGTCTTCTCTTGTGGGGTTGGGGGCCGCTCATCCGTCTTTGACAAACTTGATGGTGTGCTTTGGTCGTTTGGAGTCACCTGGTAATACTGATGGCGGCAAAGATGGTTTCAGACATTTCCTTCAGAGAGAGCAGTAGCCGCCTTGTTGGGGAAACAGCCGAGGATGTGCTCCAATGTTCCTGTTACCTGGCACAAGCTAGTGCTAGTCTTTCTGCGTTTCTGTCTTTCTTCCAAACAGAGAGGTTGGACGGTCTTGGTGGTACATCATAGAGCGCCGGGGTCGGGAGGCTGCTGTGCTGGGGAGGTTGCTTTCGAGAGCTCGGTCCATCAGGCCTTGGTCCATGCTCCTTGCTCCCCCGTGCCGATCATCCTGCTGGTCCCTCCCCAAATCATCCATCCTGATCATCCCATACACATAACTCTATTCCCTTTACTTCTATTTTGTACCCCCACTTTGTATTACCTTTTTGAGTCTTATTTTATTTTTATTTTATTTAATTTATATTGAACTGCATTACATTTTAGGAATCAGTTAGTTTCAGTTAGTTGCTAGGTAGGAATTAGGTTAGCTATTATTTTTGGTTTAGTAACTATTGTGCATAATCTCCGGGTGCGTTGCAAAGACATTTTACTGCATATATGCATGAAAGTATGTTTATGTATGTGGCAAATAAATAAACCTCTTGAAACCTCCTCTTGGTGCGGGAGGGAGAGGTGGAATAAACAAGTCAATGATTGAGAATAACGTAAATAAGAAAGATGTCATTCTTTGCCGCCACATTTTTTAAACATGGGCCTCCTGGAAGGCGTCAAACTCACTGATAACTTCAAGGACTCCAGTGAAATTCCTATCATCAAAGGAGGCACCTGTTTCAGTATTTTCTATACTGTATCACTGCTTATAGAGTGACATTCTCGCAGATTCTGTGAAAAGACAACAAACGATAGATAAACAACATATTCTAAATAGGCCAGCTGATAATAGTTGTGCTTGGACTCCTCCAAGCCATCGAGCATGATGATATACACTATTATATATTTTCCAGATGTTTGACGTTGGACAAAAAATGACTCGAATAGGTTTGCTGCAAACTTGAACTAGGGTCTACCTCACCGCCCAAATCCCGGTCACCTTCATGACATGAGTGAACTATTAATTATTTTGTTCGTCGCTGGTAGTAGCATCTTCTCAATATGTAAAATTTGCCGGAAAGAATAACCCGTTGTCCTGTCCCAGTGCCAGTCACCCATACTCATTTGCCCCAATTTGTCCCAAAAAATCCCCCTGTATGTCATTGTTCCACCCTGAAAAATATCTACAATACGCAACCAGTCCAATTTGGCCTCAGGTATTTGTGGATTCCAGAATGCAGCCAATCATCTTTGACGTATAATTTGCATAAACTTGCTCTTAGAAGTTGGAGGCAGTAGAACTTCCTGTCACTCCCAGTCAGATCAGATTGCCAACCACATCGGGGCGTGTGGAAAAAATGTTCAAGAGCAGAGTTCAGAGTTCATTTTCTTTTTTCTTTCTTTTTGTCTTTCCGGGAAAACAAAGCAACATAGCGTGTTGAGGAGATTTGATGGAATCCTATCAAAAGCTGAAATTTGACGGCACTTTTAAAGGGTGTGACACAGTTTCCTATCATTAGCTGAAATAAAACTATGTCACACTATTAAAAAGCATATTTTACCAACAAATCTTTCCCGATTTTAGCTATGCACAGTATAATATCACATATTTCCAATTGCATATTCTCTTCTTAAGGTTTTCCTTTTAAAAAATAAATTCCTATTCGGAAAATCTGCATTTCATGTTTTATCATATTATTTACCTTTTTCCCATATTTTTCCGGTTTGACATTTTTCCACCACCTTCCCCGGCTTCGAAGCAAGTTCTCAGCTTCCTGCTTCCTGCTGGAATGAACAACCTGGCGGAGGTAGAAACCAAACTCCAAATCGCACTATATAAAATGTAACACTTTTCACAACACCTATTCCTGCACCCACAAATAAAGAGAACAGGCACGCAGGCCTGCGTCAGTGTGAAAATGTCTGTTTTGTGAAGCTGATGAATGTTTCAGGCGTTGCCCCCACACCGTGAGAATCATGTGTGCAGTGAGAAAAGATATGCTATTGGCAAAAGATATTCTAACTCATTTTATACTTCCAATAACAAATGGTCACACACACACACACACACACACACACACACATCTAAAGAAGCTGCACAAATCCATGTATATCCACACACAGACACACTCACACATGAAACTTGTCTTTTCTCATCTGCTTCCATGTGTTCCGCTGCCGTTCACTGAATAACACTCATGTCACCATCGCACTGTCTCTCAAAAACGCACACAGACACACACACACACACACACAGACACAGACACACACACACACACACACACACACACACACACACACACACACACAGTCTAATTGACATCAGACCAACATATTACATGTAGTACATTTACTGAAGCAGTTTTGTTTTTCACTGTATTTGGATTTCACTCATTTAATTTCACTTTGCCTTCATGATTAACTCTTTATCTCACACTCATCACCACTCTTCACTTCTTTATATAATAATCTTCTCATCTTCCATCCCATCTTTCCCTTATCGTTTTCCTTCTCTCCCGCTCACCTATTTATCTCATCCTGCTATCGTGCATGACCGTGTGTGTGTGTGTGTGTGTGTGTGTGTGTGTGTGTGTGTGTGTGTGTGTGTGTGTGTGTGTGTGTGTGTGTGTGTGTGTCACTGCTTTTTAACCACAAATTCTGGTATCATCATGCTTCAGTAGAGAATATCAATAGAAAATTGGTGTATACTATATACTGTATATATATATATTTGGTGTATATATATATATATATATGTATACTTTCTCAGTTTCTCCTGTTTATCCTTCCAGACCAATCTTGTCCAATCTTCACAATTTCCCATTTAATTTCCTCATTCGTGCTTTCCTG
>NC_137191.1:10072564-10140064 GCF_960531495.2 Zeus faber
ACACACACACACACATACCCTTTTGCACCATTACCCTTGGAGCTTCCATCTCCCTTGATGTGTAATTAATCACCAAGTGCCTATAACTGCCATCTCCATTCCAGCAGATCACGCGGCCGGCGGAGGTGGCGGTGGAGGTGGAGGCTGCCACTGTGGAGGCTCCACATGGTGGCGATCACCCGGGCGTCCAAGGACCACCGGGAGCTCAGCGTTCACCCCAAATTAAGCCCCCAGAGAAGGGGGGGGGGGGCATAGGAGGAAGGCAGGGTGGCTTGTAGAAAGGGAACAAGACTGGAAATGACTGGACAAGCGAGGTGGACCCATGACCTGTTTGGACTTGCATTCATGGTCGATACCGAACCACTGAGAGAATAAACCATTAAATCAAGTGGATTAACTGCTCACAAGCAAGTGAAGTGTTCCATTGCCGCCTGAATTAGACCAGACCTCAGGCGGCTGGAAGTGCTGTTGGGAAATGAGACCCGGATGAAATGTCCTGGGTGCAGCCAACAGCCGACAGGAGAGCTGAGCAGTAGAACAATGGAACAACTGATTTTGGGAGTTGATCGGGTGTGAGAGCGGAGTAGAGAAGCAGGTGAACGGGGACGCACAGGTTTCAACGCAGGGCGTTGCGCAGGTCGTTCATCTTGCTGACCCGATCGTAGCGAACAAATCTTCTAAGTGATTCAGGGGTCTGGAGTCGCTCAGGGAAAAAAGGGTTGTTAGTTTGTTTTGCTCTCGTCTTGATGACTGCAGCTCGGCGCACAGGCCTCGAATTTCGAGTGGAGTCCGACTCTCGATTCGCCAAGGCAAGTCGCCTTGGAGCTACGAGGCAGGCAAGCTCCTTCAGATTCCGTTCAGAGAGATGGCGAGCGCGAGAGAGAGAGAGAGAGAGAGCGAGAGAGAGTGAGTGAGTGAGTGAGCAAGAGAGAGAGAGAGAGAGAGAGCAAGCGAGCGAATGAGTGAATCGCCAACTCACAAAGTGAAAGAAATGACTGAGGACTAGACTAATCAAGGCATTTGGGATAATTAATATTTAATGTCACTGATTCAAACCTTCTATTCTACCAAAAGAGATGATTTCGATGGAAGTAAATGATTCTTGGAATAATCCGAAAGAAGTTGACAAAGAGTCGGACAAAGGGAGCGGCTCTTTTTACCGAGTGACTCGCCAAGAACCGAATCCCAAAAAAAGAGGCAAATCTTTCGTCACTACGACATTCCCCCGTCGAGAATACCGACAAGGACATTTCCTGCGCCGAAACCGCCGCCTTTCCCCCCTGTCCATGGATCCGGCTCGCCACAGAAAAGAAGACGTCCATGATTCAGAAACCCAACGTTCCATTTTGCGTTTGCGACCCACTTCCAATCTCTCAAGTTGCGAAATTGTTTTTGGGCGTGCGGCCGCACCTTCATCCGCAGCTGTGATGGACCGCGTGCCACGCCAGCTGAACTCAGGGGCTCGACGCAGCTTCCCCTCATCAATACATGTTTATTAATAGATGAGCGATCTTCATCTATCCATGGGTAGACTCTGCGCCGCCCTCTTCCACTTAATGAGTCGGGAGGTTGTTTCTTCTGCTGTGGCTTTTTTTTTTTGGGGGGGGGGGGTTTCCTTTTCGGTAGGCGAGGTGATCAAATAATTATCATCCTCATTTTCACTCCGAATCGGAAGCCCCAAGAGTTCTCCAGAGTTCTCCGACAGATCTCTGGCAGGTGTAAATTGGAACGCACCAAGTATATTAGCGGGAAATCAGGAAGACGCTTGTTGATCTGTGGAGATGACATTTCCACAGCCAAGATGTTGGCAAAGTCAACAAACAAGGCTGACTCAGAGGAGCCATCATCACGAGCCAAGGGGTGAGAGGTGGAGCTGGAGAGATAGGGAATTGGCAGGTGCTGTGGAGCGAAATGACATGAGGATGGAGATAATGAAGGTAAGATGGAGACTAAAGAAGAAGAAGGGAAGGCACCGATATTAATGTGTTTGGGTGACAGCTTCACATCTCTTTGTGTGTGTGTGTGTGTGTGTGTGTGTGTGTGTGTGTGTGTGTGTGTGTGTGTGTGTGTGTGTGTGTGTGTGTGTGTGTGTGTGTGTGTGTGCGTGTGTGTATGTGTGGAACTGTACGGTTTAAACCTGCAAGTTTCACCTGCTCGAAAAGCTCCGATGTTTTTGGGGAAAACAATTGGAAAGTGGGTGGGGCTCTGGTGGATGGGCGCGGCCAGAGGGCCATAGGACACACACCCTTGTCAACTGAACTGAGGTTGAGTCTTTTTATTTGTGCGTCCGATCAGTTGTGAAATGTTTTGCCCAATATGATCGCCGTTTCATCCATTTAAATAGTTGAGTGGGCGGGGCTCATAGCTTCAGGGAAGAAATCAAGAATTTTGCTTCAGGAATTTTAAGGACCAATGTTACGCCAAATGGAGGTAGAATTTGCAAATCACTTTTACTGAATAACCTTGGATTGTCACTTATGTCCCATGTTCTTGTTGTTTTATTTGTTAAAAATAACAGTGATGATAATAGGATAGGAACAGCCAGAAATGGTTACCAAAACGGGATTTTGTGTGGAGCCCCTCTTTAAGTGCTAATCATTTCATCATTGAATATATTTATTTATATATCTATTTATTTGCTTTTTTTTTTTTATTTTGTGTTTCAACAACTAGCAATGGTCTTAACATACTTAAATGCTTATGTTGAAAATACAACTATTTTTTATGTGTTCATATATTTTATATATTTATTGCATTTCTATTTTTTATTTGTATTTGTCCATATTTTTTCCATCATTGGGAGTCAACCAGAGAGATTGTCACCTGGATCTATTGAATTGATCCGGCGTTGAAAGCGTTAAATAGTACACCGTGGATATTGAGGCCATTTACAGTATTCTGATGCCATTCACGTCAACTCCCAGTGACAGGAAAATAAGGTTCTGGCTAGAAAAAACACACGCTTTGTCCTCTCAATACCAGCTTAATGGAGCTTGTTGAGCTAAATTCCTTTCATTTCTTTCTTTCGTGAAGAAATCCTGTTTGCCGGTGAGACCTCAGTGACATACCAGCGCCGCCGAGCTGTGACTGGGACCAGGATGAAAAGACTGAGCAGGAGAGCACTTATCGCCTCCGTCCCTCCGTCCCTCCGTCCTTCCGTCCCTCCGCCCCCCCGTCCCCCCGTTCCTCTCTGAACATTAGCGGCGAGGTCCAAATTGTCCTGACACAAGCTGTGCTCGCTGAAACGTGGGGCCGGGAGAATAACCAGGAGTCCTTATTGCTTCCATAAAGGGTGGGGAGCAAATGGAGTGGCAAGGAGAGGAGCGGGCGGAGCGGGCGGTGAAACAGGAGAGCGGGAAGACAAGAGGCGCGATAAAGAGCCAGCTTAAGAGAATAGAGGAGGCAGGGAGGACACGAGCGGTGGCGTACACGGGAGGAGGGGGAGAGAAACGAGAGACAAACGACGCCAATCAGAAGGCAATCTTCTTCATGATCAAAGCGAAACGCCGCGGAAAAGAAAAGGAGGAAAGCAGGATGGAGGGAAAGAAGGAGCGCGGACAGAGTTCTGCTCCGGTGTTGGACATTAGATTAGTGTGGAGAAAGGAGCGGACGTGGACAGAATGAGATTCAGTCCCGTCCAGTTAATTACCCAGTAAGCCGAAAGAAATCGCGCATGTGTGTGTGTGTGTATGTGTGTGTGTGTGTACTGTAGGTGACGGGGAAGAAAGAGAGCGAGTGGGGTAATGGAAGCACTCTCATCCCTTCCAAATTCCAAATTTAAATGAGACATTTTCCCTCCTTTGCCTCTTAGCGATGGGGCATATTAATAAGCTCAGAAAAAGGTGTGAAAAGGTTACACAGGGTTTTTTGCTGTTTTTTGGGTGGCATTCCAGTTTATGTCTGTCGAAAACTAAGCTAGGAGGCTTAATGAATGGTCACGTGTGTGTGTGTGCATGTGTGTGTTTGACTTTACGTGTGTGTGCATGTGTGTGTGTGCGTGTGTGCATGTCTGTGTTCGTCTTCATGTGTGTGTGTGTGCATGCGTGCATGCGTGTGCATGCGTGTGTGTGTGCGTGTGTGTCTGGGGGCGTGTGTGTGCGTGTGTGTGTGTGTGTGTGTGTGTGTGTGTGTGTGTGGTAAAGGTCAATCAGACAGGACGAGCTTGAAGTTAATTTTGCGTCTCAAACGCACCCCTGGTGCCCCTGGAGCAGCGTTACAATCAGCTCGTCCGTTTTGGTCCATTTTCCCCCCTCATGGCATTGATTTACAGTTATTATTTATACCCTTTATACCATTGGTATCCAAACTGTGGGCTGAGCTCCCCTAGTGGGACTAGGAGGAATTGCAAACAAGAAAATGGAGGAATATTCGAAAGAAAAGCAAAATAAAAAAAAGACGGACTAATTAAGTTCACTTGAAGTTTCTAAAAAAAAAAAAAAAAAAAAAAGAAAATGCGTTTTCATTCTGAAGTGAGACACTCGGCCCCTGTGCTCGGTGACACGTCGGCAGGCGTGTGCTGTGATATGGATATTTGGAATTAGCGTCTTTATTTTAAGACGCTGTTTGCAGGTTATCAGAACCCGCTGACACTGGATCACATTACACTTTAGTAAAATGTTCAAATGTGGCAAAACAGATTTTTATTCATCGTGAACAAGCCTTTAAATGACTCACACCCCACCAAAATAATTGTTTGTGATTACACCTAGTACATGGCAGAAAATAATTACTGAACGTTAAGGTAATGTAAAATAATGGAGAAGGCATTTGACACAATAATCGTATAGAATGTGACTGATTTACACTTTACATTCCACCCAATTCCATCATTTTGACATAATTAAACGATCCTTCCGAGAATTCAATCGCCGACTGAACCGACTGAACCGAATGAACACCGAGCCGGAAAGTGGAACGACTCTTTCTTTACCAAGTGACTCATCAATAACCGAATCCCAAATCCTTTCAACCTTTCATCCCTGCGCCCAGTCTCACTTTCAGAGTTTAACGTGTTCAGCCGGAGCTGGATCGAACAAACGGAGTCTGGGAAAACGTAACGACTCTTTTTTTACTGAGTCAATCGTAAAGAAGAAAAGACTCTTTCATCACTATAGTATATCTGTGAATGCTTTGAGGATAATCATTATTTACTGGCTATTTATGGATTTAAGGATGTGGTGTGGGGGTGGTGTGGTTTAAGCAGCCACACCTGTCTTGGGTCTATGTAATTGGGCCCAGGATCAGGGTGGCTGTACGCCTGTTGCTCATCAGAGCGATCAACGAGCAACAGGTAAATTACCCGTCATGATGTGTGCCCATCTGCTCCCGGCTTGTTCCACCTTGCCCACTCTCGACAATAAACTGCCACGAAATGACAATTTCCTTCCTCATTCTGACTCAACGGCTGCGGATGCGGCACTAATGGCAAGGGTGGAGGAAGTGGAAGTCAGAGGCCGAGGCCCCGCCAGCTCCTCCCACGCAGCAAGCTACGTCTGAGCTCAAACCAATTCATGCTGATGATTCATTTTGCATTTTGTCCGTCGCTCTGTCGGAATACAAAAAAATTTCACACAGTCGTCATCGTCATCGTCATCGTCATCTTCATCGTCATTGGCATAATTTACAAAGATTGATATTCGATGTTTGAGACGTGTGGTTCAAAAACCCCGAACCTTCTCTTTTTTTTCCCCTCAATGAACTCATTAACATGTCAGCGTAAATATTATTTTCAGCCTCAGATCTATTTTTCCTCTGACACATCACAACGCACACGCACACACACACACTCACACACATGCACACACACACACACACACACACACACACACACACACACACGCACACACACACACACACAAACGCGGGTACACACACGGCCCATGCAGCTGGTTAACAGAGGATGGGCTTTGGGGCGGCTCTTTGATATGATCCTCAGGAGATAATAAGTCTCAGATTCAGATGTTAAGCCACTGACAACCCTGACCCGGTGTGAGAGAGAGGGTGAGCCAGAGAGAGCAATAGCAAGAAAGAGAGATTGGCGGGTGGAGTTGAGACGGCCACGGACGTAACTTGCCGTCGTAACCGCAGGAGTTTGCAGGGATTTGGACGCTTCCCGAAAAACCTCGATCGGACACGGAGCCCTCGCGCCGCTCCACGCGTGGAATCCGTCTCTCCGTAGAAATGAGCGGTCTCCCAGCTTGTTCTTGTCGTTCGTCGGATCCGGTGTGAAGCCAGCTTGACTCTTTCGAAACATTAGTTTGCTGCAAAAATCAGGTCAGCCTGGGATGGACAACACGCCTCCGCCCGAGGCTGATGTGACGGAGCGTGTCATTCTATTACGGCTGCCTCCCGCTCTGGAGGCCCATGCTTCAGGTTGGAGGACGGAGCCACCGGGTGTCAGGGTGTGGCTCTGCCACCTCTGAGTTGTAAAGGAGGAGCCATGGATTCTCTGCAGGACGTGATGCAACACGACTGGTACAGAACCTCCTCACCAGCGACACGCTTTTGGACTTTCATCATCTTAAAACGTTTCAATTCAGATGTTTTATCCGTCGTCTGACACCAAAGCCCAGTATTGCACAGTGATGGACCCAAATGTGCTCCGACTCAAAGATTGAAGGATTGGTGGTTTCACAGTGGGGCCGGGTTAAACAAATGAATACGAATCAATTCTATCGTTTCAATTTTTTTTATTTAGTAACGGTGGCACGGTGCATTGCACTGCTGCCTCACAGCAAGAAGGTCCTGGCTTTGATTCCCGCCTGGGGCGCTGTTGGCACCGTGCTCCCGGCGGGTTATCTCCCAATTAGGGGCCTTTCTGTGTGGGGTTTGCATGTTCTCCCCGTGCTCACATGGGGTTTCCTCCATGTAACATCATTAAGGACCCCCACCAAAAACATGCACCCATCATCGCCTGACCAGCAATAGACATATGTAACCAGGTCCCCGGGCGCATCGACAAATGCTGCCCACTGCTCCTGGCTGCCCCCCGGAGGAAGAAAAAGCCAGGATGGGTCAAATGCAGAGGCCAAATTTCACCAGCCACCATCCGAAACATGTGCGTGTGTGTGTGTGTGTGTGTGTGTGTGTGTGTGTGTGTGTGCGTCTGTGTGTGTGTGTGTCTGTGTGTGTGTGTGTAGTAGTAGTGGTGTGACAATTAAAGATTCTTCTTCTTCTAGTAATAGTTATGCCAGGTTATGTGCACCATTTTCAGCTTAAATGAAATAGTCTTTCAGCCAAATTATATGTGTTTGTAAAAAAAATTATTTGAGATTATTACATATATACAGTATATATATATATCTATATATACATATATAAATTATTTTCTATTAAATGTTTAATACAATACTGCAAGATCAGTTAATCCATGTTTATCTTGTTTACTGGAAAATAAATTGACAGAAAGAGAAAATTGGAGTTCCTCTGTGTTCCACCTCTCTCTTCCACCGCCAGAGTCAGTTCATCTGGAGGAAGATGAAAGGGTGACTTTTGCTCATTGATATAAATAAATGGAGAGAGAGAGAGAGAGAGAGAGAGAGAGAGAGGCAGAGGTAGAGAGAGAGAGAGAGAGGGAGTGAGAGGGAGCGGGAAGGGAGTGAGAGGGAGTGGGAGAGGGAGAGAGGGAATGAGGCGAGGCCGTGTGGGAGGCTGCACATCCTTGGGGCAAATGGAGGAGCAGGAGAGAGGGATAAGCAGACCGCGGGGAGGAGAGGAGGTGGAGGCTGAGGAGGTTCAATGGAGGTGGCGATGGCAGACCTCTGGGAGAGTGGCGGTTTGGAGAAAGAAAGAGAAAGAGAAAGAGAGAGAGAGACAGAGAGGGAGAGAAGAGAGGAAACGATGAAAGGAGAGGAGAGGAGGGTGAGGGAGGAGAGGAAGAGAGATGGAAGACAGAAAATCGGAACATGTGATGATGGAGAAAACAAAAAAGAGGAGAAGATATTCTGATAACAACAAAAATATAGAAAAAAAACAACATTTCATCCTCCATGCCCGAAGAACCACCAGCAGGGGAAAGAAAGTGTGTGTGGGTGTGTGCATGTGTGTGGGTCTGTGTGTGTGCGCGCGTGTGTGTGTGTGTGTGTGGGAGTGTGTGTATAATAAGGTGAATATTCATGTGCATTTATCTGCAGCGATGGATTACTTTCATGTAATCGTTTTGCCGTGTTTTTGTTTTCATCTACGTGTGATGTAACGTGTGTCTTAGCGTGCTGGTGCAAACATGTGGGTTTAAACATTGTTTCTCTTCTTTACGTGTACCAGACGGTGCTGCTCCTTTAACTCTATGAGGTTCTACAAGGCTATTTGGTGTGTGTGTGTGTGTGTGTGTGTGTGTGTGTGTGTGTGTGTGTGTGTGTGTGTGTGTGTGTGTGTGTGTGTGTGTGTGTGTGTGTGTGTGTGTGCACGTCCGTCCGTGCGTGTGTGTGTGTTGGAGAGGTGCGTCTATATGAAGCACCAGTTAACCTTCCCTCCCTGTCCACAGCCGCGATGACATGACATTTTATGAACTGTGGCAGGTGATATATTACCACACTTCCCCTCAGTAAGATTATATTAAACTGTCATCAGCCTCCTTCTCTACCTCTCCACAGTGTTAGCCCGGCTCCCTCGCTCCCACCATTTCCCTTCCTCTCGTCCACTCTCTCTATTTCAAATCTCCCTTCTGCCAGGTACAGTCCACCACAGTAATTACATCCTACATATACATATATGTATATACATATATGTATATATATATATATATATATATATATATATATATATATATATATATATATATATCGACAGGGATAGACAGAATAATGGATAAATGCCACAAAAGTACAGCCCCACAAATGACAGCGGAATTCAATCGGCATCTCTGTGACCCACTCTCAACACAACCACAGCTACCGCAGCAACAAAAGACCCCTCGCCAGGAGAACAGAGCACAAAACCCGAGCACCTGAGACGTGGACAAAGGTAGTAGTGGGTCATTGACACATTTTGTCCCACATCATATTTGAAGAAAGCCAAATGAGGCTTTCGACCCATGATGCCTGTTGCTAACCATTAAACACGGTGGGAGATCAGAAATTGTGTGGACCGCCATCTTGTGGGGGTCATTGTGTTCAGTAATTGTATGGACCGCCATCTTGTGGGAGTCATTGTGTTCAGTAACTGCTCTGCGCGGTTGTATAATGGCCGTACACTGTTCCTTCCTGATGTTCCCCATATTCCAGAATGGCCCCATACTAACCAACGCCAAGCCAAGTCCGGAGTAATTTCATCAACACCAGGACGCATTTCACAGCACACCACGTCCCCCCACATGATCTTCACTGAGCACTTCAGGGGAAGTTCAATACAGAAGTGGAAAAATAGCAGGTTCAGGAAGAATAAACCCTGTTTCCATATTTTTTCTCCAGCCATGCACCGATCCAGCCGGTTCCACTCAGCAGGTGGACCTCGAGGGGGTCGACGCTAATTACCGAAATCCACACGGTTGACCCGAAATTGAACTTTTCTGGACCCGGATTTCTCCACCGCAGCTCCCAGAGTGGAGCGCGAAGAGGGCGAAGGCAGATTTCCACCTCCTCCACCCCCCCCCCCGGGAGGCTCTTCTGCGCGAGCTGCGGTTCGAGAGAAACAGAGGGAGGCGGAGAGCGACGGAGCCGGGAAGGTTTGAGAGGGAGTACAGGGTGATCTGTACTTTGCTCTGGAGGTCTCGTGTCGTTCCATCCCATCTGCGCCATAGCAACGGCAGAGCCGGTCCTCGGTCAAAAGACGGAGCGCTCGAGAGGGGGATAGGGAAAATAAGAGAGGCTGCGGCTGAGATGAGATTAATGCCGGACGGATATAATAGAGTGGCAAGAAAAGGGGGACAGTGCATTTGTGAAATGGAAAGAGACACACACACACAAGGGGAGAGATTCATCTGCCTCTTCCATTAGCTTTCATATTACACCCTTTGGATGTGGCATTGTATGGTTCGGCAAACTTATTACTCGAGAAAATGTGTTTGGGTGGTTTTTTTTTGTTTTTTTTTCTGGGAGGGGTGATTGACGACTGTTGGTCTCACTCCGGGAGCATTGAGCGAGTGATGCGATTATAGGGGGCACGTGGACGGCCGAGCAGACCTTGTTAGGGACTATGGACGGATGGATGGTTCGGAGATTGGGCGGTTTCGGGAGAGCGGACGATTGAATGTAGTCGGTTGTGAAGTTGTGAATAAATAGCTTGTCTCACAGATGAGCGGCCCTCACTCCTCCGACAACAAACAGTGAAACTCAGTGGGGGGGGAGCGTCTGGATTCCTCACCGGGAGGGACGGGCAAAATCACACCCACCAGACACACTTTTTACGATGAAATAATCCCACTCCACCACTATCCTGTTCTCTGCTCATAACGGGGGCCTAGCAGTGGCGACGCAAGACTCTCAAGCGATTCGTTCGCAGCGAACAGCTATTTAAAATGAGTCGGGAGTCGGGAGTCCCTGCGGCGAGTGAAACCTTTGACTCACAAACTGAAAATACTTACTGAGGAATAAAGTCCAAATCCAAGGGGGAAAAAAAGCCCGGTGCATTTGTCGCAGTTGATATTGAACATGACTGATTTACTCTCTGGATTCCACAGAAATAAATGGTTTTGACAGAATTAAATGATTCTTGCGACGACTGCATTCGCAACTCCGAACCAACAGAATCTTCTGACTCTTGTTTAGTCTATGCCTCGCTCATCGCCCTTTACACCAACTGAATCAAACAGACAAGTCCGAATTCTGAGCGGCCCGTCGTGGACCGAATCTCAACAAACACATCACATCTTTCGTCACTGTGTCAGGCATTGCTCTGCCGGAGCTGCCATTCGGGCTGGAACCGGTGAGTTCCATGAATGAGCGCGCAATTTTGATCTTGCGACACAACAGCCAGTTTGCATTCCTATTGGTAGACAAGGGATTTGGGGTTGTGGCCTCCATCGATTCTGACGTTCGGCGGCTTTTCCTTTAATTCAAACTTCACATCCAATTACTTTTCATTTTGTCTTTAATTCTTGGTAAGACGACGCCGTCTCTCGCCGGACTGTATTAGGTTGATTGTGTTTTAATTTGAAATGACCAATGAGCTATTAGCCCCCGCGCGCGCGCGCACACACACACACACACACTCACACACACGCACGCACGCACGCACACACACGCATACACACACGCATACACAGACACAGACACACACACGCAAACACACACACACACACACACACACACACACACACACACACACACACACACACACAACCACGCAAATGCACAAAATAGCTGCAAAAAAATCACTGCATATGCAAATGGGCCAACACCCTGAGTGAGAAGAAGAAGAGGAAGACGAAGAAGAAGAAGAAGAAGAAGAAGAAGAAGAAGAAGAAGAAGAAGAAGAAGAAGAAGAAGATGAGTAGGTTCAGGAGCTGAAATAAAAGAAAAGAAAAATGTAAATGCAGATGGATGGCATTTCTACCCCTCCTTCGGAAGAGAGAAACAGAGCTGGAGTTAATTGCGGTTGCATGAGACGTGAAAATGTTATCAGTCTCTCTCTCTCTCCCTTTCTCTCTCTCTCTCTCTCCCTTTCTCTCTCTCTCTCTCTCTCTCTCTCTGTCCCTTTCTCTCTCTCTCTCTCTCTCCCTCTCTTTCTCCGGGTTGATTGGCAGCTTGAAGGAATCCAATCAGCAAGATAAAAAAAGAAAAGTGCGAAAAGAAAAGCCGGTAGAGCAGAAAGCGTGATTAAACGGTTAAATGGAGAGAAACAGAAAAGAAGAAGAAACAAGAAGCGGAGGAAGCGACGGAGGGAAGAGGGGAAAGACGACGCCGATAAATAAAGAATTACACGTTCATTTTCCTTCTGTTTTAATCTGTGGGTGAGGAGGAGGAGGAGAGAGAGAGAGAGAGAGAGAGAGAGAGAGCGCGCGCTATCTGCCCCGCTCATCACTCCCCGTCTCGCCGCCGCGCTTGAGCCGAGCGCTCTGATTGGCCGACGGAGAGCAAACACAATCAAACGTGTCACATCAGCAGCGATCCCACACCACGCGCCAACCTCCTCTCCATCCCCTTCATCCCCTTCATCCTCTTCATCTTTTGCACCTCGTCTCGTCCTGTCTCGTCTCGTCGCGCCTCGCACTCGCGGCCTCCACTCCATTTTTGCCTTTCCCTTTTTTTTTTTTCCCCCCCTTGTTTTTTTTCTACTTTTCACACACTTCCCTTCGTGCGCGTTTCTTCCGTCGGGTCTCATCTCGTCCTCCTTCCCTTCGGAATAACTTTGTGACTTCGTTCCCCTCCTGTCACCGGGTTCCGCTTTTGTTCCTCTTTGACTTCCCACCCCTTGTTCTCGCTCCCCCTCTTCGCTCTCTCGCTCTCTCTCTCCCTCACTCTCTCGCTCTCTCGCACGACACCTATAAGGTTTCCATCCCAGGCGCTGCCTCTTCATTAGCTGCCTCTTTCATGTGATGAAACTCACTTCATTCCGGCGGCTGCTTTGGCTTTTTATCAACACATTACCGTGGGTTGAAGCACAGCGGAGAAGTTCACAGAAATGAGGTTTTGACGGTTCATTCCCTGCAATTTGGGACTTTCGGGGAGGTAATGGCGCCGTACTGTAAGAGCAGCGGTAGCAAACAAGGACAAGGCTGGGGGATGAAGGGCTGGATGGCTTTTTGAGGGAGCATCTAATTGGAGTTGGCAGGAGGTGCAGTGCTGCATAGCTCATCTCCCACTTCTCATGTCTCCTGCTTGTTTATGTTCATAAATATGAATTTGTCATAATCAAAGCAAAGGTTATTCTGGGACCCAGTGGTATCCCCTGTTATTTGAGCAAAAATTAAGGGCGTCCTAGTTAAGGAAGCGATTCGGGGGTTTCATCTTGGCTGTCGTGGCCTTGATTGATTTTGCCAAACACTTTTTTTCAAGCCTTTGTGTTGTGGTCATTTGAGGTTATTTTACGGAAGATATTTGTGGCCCACCACCTACGGTAAAGTTTCAGTCATTGCTGCCACTGTACACTTATCCCCAGATGGGTATTATATACACAGGAAAAACAGAGTCTCACAATACGGCAGGTCAACCATTTGCGTGTAACACCGCTTACAACACTACGGCACTGAGATGGAAAAAAGCGCCAACGCAAAAAAATTGCAATAACTTGAATACTTGAATTTGCAAAGTCAGACTGTGGCGTCTTTTTGTGTTTGCACTGAAGGCTTTCAGATTTCTCCGCCATTATTTGCATTGAACTGGAGCCGAGGGTCCAGCTTGTAGAGAAACCTACAGTACGTACTGCATGGGGGGCTACTCCATTCAATATAACAGACATTTTGGGGTAAACATATAAAATAACACTCATTCCGTACATGCAAAATCTGATAGAGAGGAGTCACCGGGAATCAGCATCCCCGGCTTTTTGGAGATGTTTGTCTCCGCCCCGACGCGGAGCGGGGTGGGGGACGTCGGGCGGAGAGAGGGATGAAAGGGGCGGCGGCGCGGTGGGAGCGGAGAAAATGCTGAGGTGGTTGAAGTGAACTGTAATATCTGTTTCCGCTGAAGGGGATTAAACGGCTTCTTTATCGGTTTTGATTTCACGGCGACACCATATTCACGGCTGATGTATTCACAGCGATGTGGAGCGGTGATTCATATCCTTCCTCACGCGACCTTGGAAAAGCCCTCCCTCCATATTGATTATATTAAAGGCGGCGGTGTGGTCGTGGCGGTGGCGGTGACGTGGCGCCGCCCGGGGGCATTTCAGCCCCGGAATCCGTCCGAGCTCCCGGCGGCGGCGGCGGCGGCGGTGACACCTCACCCAGATAAATACACTAATTATCTGTTCTGCCTTTCACCGCTCACCCGTCTTCCACTCTTTTCCCATATCAATCACTCGTAGATGGACCCCAAGCCGCACTGCCACACACGCACACACACACACACACACACACACACACACAGTTTCCACCTGGCTATATTTGTATACATCACAGCACTGTGTGATCTATTTAGAGGGAGGTTTAGCCTCTTTCTCTCTCGCTCGCTCTCTCTCTCTCTCTCTCTCTCTCTCACGCGTTCATATTGAGTTGTCTGCTGAACTGTGCCGGATTGAGTTAGTCCAGTCGATTTATTCATCTTACGCAAATGCCATTTCTATTCCTTTCTTTTGCTTCTCTCAAGGACCAAAGAAGGGAAGAAGGAGGAGGGCGAAGGAGAGGAAGGAATGGTGGAAGGGTGGTGTGATTGTTCCTGTGCTTGTAGTTAAGTGGCATAGCAGCAGCTCTACTGACTGGCTTTGCAATAATGAGTTTGTGGGGCATACACACACACACACACACACGCGCGCGCGCGCGCTGCTCTGTTTGGGGCACCAACAACACGCTCTCACTTTGCCATTAACAATCTTTAAATGAGTTTGTTGCTACGGTAACCCAGTGATTTATTTCCCAATTAAGAGTTGGAGGTGCTTTCCCGCTTACAACCAGTTGCACAATACCGCTCATGAATTACCTTTAAGCATAATGTCATTTATTGCCGTTAAAAAAAAACTAAAACTAAAAAAAGAGGATCATCATGCACCATGAGCAGATTCCTTTACAGAGGCCACGACTCAAGGGCAGAGATCCACTCTGAGAACTTGTTGTCTAACTATTTGGCAATTCCAAAATTGAATACTAAATGATAATTGCGTCCCTAAAATAAATAATTAATTCTTGAATTAATTGCGAAATAAATAAAGCTAATAAAGTGTTATTTTCATCTCATCTTATCTTCAAATAGATAAAAATCGCTGGTGCTACACACACCAAAAAGACACCTTTTCACCATCCTATCTGGATCTGGAACCAATGTTTCAAGCTGTGTGTGTGTGTGTCTGTGTGTGTGTGTGTGTGTGTGTTGTATGTGAGGATGCCATGGGTGGAACGTGGGATGAATGCAAGAGAATGCAATGGAGAGAGAGCGAGAGATAGAGAGCGGGAGAGAGAGCGAGCGATGGAGAAAAAGAGCATATTGAACGAATGCCAACGACGTTAACAAGGGTCAGACGCGCTCAGCCCTCTCAACAACACGGCAAAGAGGGAAAGAAACTTTGCAAGTGAAAGAAAAATATGAGATAACAATAAATCTGTCAAATGTTTGTCCAACGACAACAATGTTTTCACTCTCTCTGTTGTAACAGATTGTGGTCGTTTTGAGTGGGTGTGAGCACAGATGAAAGAACTATATTTATCCACTAATCTATGGAATGCCATTTGAGTCAATATTAAAGACATAAATAAATAAATATGCTAATATTTGTGCTGTTCCAGCACGGTGCAAGGGCCAGCCCGCTGGCTCCACAGCTCCGGGGAGAGGCCCTTCTTTCTCTCCGGGCCTGTTAGAGTGGTAGGGAGTGGTAGGTCTGTCAGGATATATAAAACATATAAACGCATACAGAATATGCAAATGTGATTCTATGCACAGGGTTGTTTCTAAAGACCATTAGCATAAAAATAAAGCTTAAGTCTGAAATAAATAAAATAAAATTAAGTAATATAAAACAATTATAAAATATAATTAAAATTGCCAAATATACACAGAGAAATACAAGACAGAATATTTATACTGAATATATATATACTGTTTATTAATTGCACTGCAGATCATTAGCATTAAATATGATAAAAAATAAATAAATATAAATAAAAATAAGGATAAAAGTAATAATAAGATAAAACACAATTTTAAAAAAAGTGAAGTAAAAATGTCATTCTATTAAAAGATTACAATGAAATTGTCAAATATATACAGTATACATCATTGTTTAGGGTATACATACTGAATATGAAGTATTACTTAGTGACAGTATGTACAGTGTCATTGCTCGTGTATTGGCTGCGGCCTCACCCTGCCACTCTCGTCCACTACCTCATCCAACCTCTTTGGATGACAAGGCATTTCCCGTCGATTCGCATGTAGATTGAAATGTGTTTGTGAACATGATGTTTCGGCGGCTGCCTGGGATGTTCCAGGAATGGAATCCCGCCGCCGTTCCCACACATCACCCGTCTCGCTCATTTGCAGCGTTTTTTTCCCTCCCCGCCGCGTCGTGTTGAGAGGGGCGAACTCGTGTAACCCTTCTTAATGTCTTTGGCATTCGTTCAACTCACCCCCACCTCTCTCTCTCGACTTCTCTCTCTCTCTCTCTCTCTCTCTCTCTCTCTCTCGCTCCCCTCTTACATTCATCCCACGTTCCACCAATGGCGCCCTTCTATGGCCTACTATTCCCCATCACTTTTGAAAATTCGAAATTGTGACGGTCATACAGCTTTTACTCTAATATTTGTGATTAAACTTCCATGAGTCTATACGGACATGGAAATAAACAGCTTGAGTCTTTTGGAAAGGTTATTTTAAAAACATAGTATTCCTCACTTTAAAAGACATTTTCTCATATAGCATGTTAATAATGAACTTTGAATGAACAGTTTTTAGCTGAGCAACCATGGTGGCAGATTATTGTTTTTATAGACTTGGACCCAAATGTCACTCCTTTCATGGAGTGACTCCATTATCCCCCCCCCCCCGTTTTACATTTTATTATGAGGGAGTTTTTCAGGTTTACTATTGCCTCAGAAGTTACAAAGACTGGGTTTATTTCCCATTAGCCTGCCATATAATATTGTGTAGTTAATTGGGGGTTATATAAGGTAAAGGTTATATTCACACTTTTCCCCAGATATTCACACTTTTAATTTTTATATTTTCATATTTTTATTCTATTGTTTGTTGTTATTACTGCCTATTGTTTTCGATTTGAGCCACTGGGACGCTGCGATTTCCCTCTGAGGATGAATAAACTATCGATCTATCTATCTATCTATCTGTCTATCTATCTATCTATCTGTCTATCTATCTATCTATGTCTATATCCATCCATCCATCTATCTACAGTATCTTTCTATCTATCATCAATCTGTGGCCAGGTTTCCACTTTGCAGGCTGGGATGGAGGAGGCGGGTTCAGCGCTGTTTGCCGTGTGTTTGTTAAGGCGTGCGGCTCGTAGGCTTTCTTTTAATAATTGAATAAACTGAGGGGCACGCTGGCCAAAACGATAAACAATAACAGAAATAATTAATCAGGGCGCCGGAGGAACGCCGGCTTCTCAAGCTCCTGCACCGCTTTCGAGCTCCGTACGCCCATCGCTCACCGCCAGACAGACGAACATTAAGAAGCAAAATAAGGGACAAATCAGCGCCGCCTGGGCACTTATCTGGCCGATTCAGGACAGCTGTGCAGCCACGGGAAGGAAGGCGAGGCTTTACCATGCCCCTTGGTCCACCATACTATCTATCTATCTATCTATCTATCGATCTAACTCTGTCTATCTATCTATCTATCTATCTATCTATCTACAGTATCTATCAATCTATCTATTTATCTCTGTCTATCTGTCTATCTATCCATCTACAGTAACTATCATCTATCTATCTGTCTGTCTGTCAATCTATCTATCATCCATCTATCGATCTATCTGTCTATCTATCTATGTATTTATCTGTCTGTCTATCTATCTCTGTCTCTGTCTATCTATCATCTACAATATCTATCTATCTATCTATCCATCGATCCATCCATCTATCTATCTACAGTATCTATCAATCTATCTATTTATCTCTGTCTATCTGTCTATCTATCCATCTACAGTAACTATCATCTATCTATCTGTCTGTCTGTCAATCTATCTATCATCCATCTATCGATCTATCTGTCTATCTATCTATGTATTTATCTGTCTGTCTATCTATCTCTGTCTCTGTCTATCTATCACCTACAATATCTATCTATCTATCTATCCATCGATCCATCCATCTATCTATCTACAGTATCTATCAATCTATCTATTTATCTCTGTCTATCTGTCTATCTATCCATCTACAGTAACTATCATCTATCTATCTGTCTGTCTGTCAATCTATCTGTCATCCATCTATCGATCTATCTGTCTATCTATCTATGTATTTATCTGTCTGTCTATCCATCTATTTGTCTGTCCGTCTGTCTGTCTATCTACAGTATATGTCTATCTATCTATCTGTCTATCATCACCTTCTCTAAAACTCCCGGGGACAGTGTGATGAACTGATAATTGGACGTATTTAATTTACTGTCGAGTCGGGCCAGATGACATGCAGCCATGATCTCCTCCTATTAGACCTTTCCTTATTAAAGCTGCGGGGAGACCCCGTCCGCGCTGATGCACTGAGTGTCGTCGTATTATCGGATTACTTAGGCCCTGACCGGAGCATCGGCGGCTACAGCAGGGACGGTGTACTGGCAATTAGACGGGTCACCGTCCCTCTTGAGCGCTGCTCTGTTTACTTAAGTTTTATGTTGTTACTGGTTGTTGCAGGCGCTCACCGTGGCAGCCGGCCAGGCCGGTGTAGTGTTGATAAATTGCTCTATCACTTTTTACGATCTGATAGGGTTTCCACTTTAACAAAGTAGATGAGGTTCCACTTTATCTGCCGGCATGAATCTTTCATTTGAGTAACTATCACCGTGGCCCCTCAAACTAGCACAAAGTCATTACACTTTCAACCAGCCAATCTCTGACTCTCTTTGTATATCCCGGTCCCTCCTTTAGTTCTATTTTTCATCATAACTTTATCCACGTTCATACCCTTAGCACTCTTTAAACTTTAATAAATGATTCCCCGGGAAAAAAATAAATGGGGCCTGGATGATCACCAGGAAGCTTCTGACACACCGTATTAGCCCCTTAGCCGGAGCTGAATGTTTCAGAGCGAGCCGCTCTTTCTTTTATTTTATTTTTTCCCTCCTACCCGGGGTTGTTACGGCTGCTCCCATGTCGGCTTGTCTCACTTTGGATGTAGAGGAGAAGGTGCTACCTGGTCGGCTCCCTCCTCTCATCTCCTCGCACTAATTAGAGGGAATCGGCTGCAGACTTTTAGTGGGCAACAGACATCTCCCTCTTCTGGGAGCGCGCCGAGTTCTCAGAGAAGTGTGTTTATTATGAAAAAACGACGGAGATCATTAACAATTGCCACCTGTTTGCGTAAAAGAAACAAATTAATTGTTTTGTATTAAGTCAGAGAGGCTATTGGCATACAACGTAGTGTGTGTGTGTGTGTGTGTGCGGGTGTGTGCGTGTGTGTCCCCGTGCGTGTGTGAGCACGTGCCCTGTGTGCGCAGTGCAGTGGCGGAGTGCCGCATGCAATGCTGAGGAGGAGGCTTAACCAGTGGGATCTCCAGACCTAATCACTGCATGCATTTCAAAGGCGAGCGCGCCAATTAAAAGTGATCGGGCTCAGCGCGGGCTTAGCGGCTGCCACAGTGAGCAGCAACACGCCAAACATGGAAATCAATCACCCCACCGCTCCGCCGCCCCACCCCCACCCCCAACCCCCATGTCTCTCAGTCGGGGGCACCGCTTGGCCAGCCACAGATCCAAGATGAGTCTGTGATAAAAAAAAACACAGGGTCACAGCGGAGCCTCAGCAGCAACATGTGGCTCAAAGGAAGAAAAAAGAAAAGTATATATATATATATATATATATATACACATACATACACACACACACACACACACACACACACACACACACACACACACACACACACACACACACACACACACACACACACACTCTCTCAGTTTCTTCTGTTTATCCTTCAAGACCAATGTTATCCAATCCTCATTTAACCCCATTTAATTTCCTCATTCGTACTTTCCTCTTCATCCTATTCCTCATATTCAAATCGTCCACTTTTCCACATTCCGCTCATCCACAACCCCTCTCTCTCTCTCTCTCTCTCTCTCTCTCTCTCTCATTTAATTTCATTCATCGGTTGGCATACCCAGTGAATGAATTTTAGAAAAATTATTTTTTTTTTATGTTATTTTTTATTAGCCACGGCCACCTAAAAATCCGACGCCGCCGGCAAAATTGAACCTGAAGTCACATGCGGGAGACGGGACAGAGCTGGTGCTATCGTGAATGACAACTTGGCAAGCAGGAGAGATGCGGAGAGGGCGGCCGTTCAGAGGGCATTTTTATTTTAGATTTTGATTTATTTCCAAGTTTTCTCCTTGTAAGAAATGAAAAACGCAAACATAACTAAGAGGTCCCTCTGCGGCCCGTCTATCCGGAGAGAGACGCTTAGAAGAAGACAGGGTGTGTTTCTATTTTATTTTAGAAAGAAAAATGGCTCCATCTTCTCCATTAGCCCAAAACTGTGAATATTTAAAAAAAATAAAAAATAAATAAAACCCTGATGGTTGCTCTTTATGGTTCTTTGGAAGCCATAAATACCGCTTGTATTGAAATCAAAAAGGCATTCATGACATCAGGGATTAA
Source organism: Zeus faber (assembly GCF_960531495.2). Taxonomy (NCBI): domain Eukaryota; kingdom Metazoa; phylum Chordata; class Actinopteri; order Zeiformes; family Zeidae; genus Zeus; species Zeus faber. The sequence continues at coordinate 10,092,930 of NC_137191.1, forward strand.
AAGAATATCGAATGTTTTGATTGGATGCAAGTAAAACAAGTGCTTTTGGTCAATAACACAGAACAGACATGTCACAGACTTCACTTCAATCTTAATCAGACAATATTACATTATTAATTGTAAAATATATATATATATATACAATCTCAACAAGTGTGACTGAATGTAGGTATCAATCAGTTGGGAGTGTGCAGGAAACACAGGAGCTGAAAGCCAAATTCAGAGCTCCCACTCACCATGAAACATCAACTGCTGTAGGTCACACTCCACCGAGGCAATTTAAGGTGACATCAAATAAATTATGACAGGGCTTGTGCATGGTGTGTGTGTGTGTGTGTGTGTGTGTGTGTGTGTGTGTGTGTGTGTGTGTGTGTGTGTGTGTGTGTGTGTGTGTGTGTGTGTGTGTGAGAGAGTGAGAGTGGGCGGTGCATGACATCTTATATTCTGTGACAAGCTGATAACATATTTCATGTCAGGCCATTTGACATCATTAACTAATAAAGATCGATTGCACTTTGTTCCCCGTCAGTGACTTTGGTCTTGCTATTTCCCCCATGTGAGTCTAAGTGAGTGAGTGTGTGTGTGTGTGTGTGTGTGTGTGTGTGGGCCGCGTCTGTGTGAGAGAAAGATTTTTTGCCACACTCAGCGTTTTCCTTTCCAAAGATCAGACTCTGGCTGGACCCAGCCTTCTCCCATGATGCTTTGCAGGGAAAAGTCTTGGAAATATTCCAGGAGGTGACTAGAGGATAAAGGGGGGGGGGAGATAAAAATGAGTACACACATAAAAGTTCTTCTCTGTATTTAAGTGCATTTCATTTTCTCTGTGAGTAAAACATGGGTCAAAGGCAGGCGTCCACTAAGAGCTCCACCGTCTTGGAATGGAGTGACTTGGAGGCAAGACTTTCAATAACGCACCTTTTGCCTGGTACGCACCCAAACTGCTTTAGCAAGGATTTTTTTTTCATCCGAGACAAATTCAGGAAATCTCTTGTTTTAAGGGTGGCCCACCCGTCCCCATCAGTCATTTGATTTGATCGCCTGTGTGAATATCAGGTGGATTTCATATTGTCTTAAGTCTCGGCTCCAACAGTGTGAGCTTGAATCCCAAGATGTTTGATCCCACCGTCCTGCTAAATCCCATAGTGTGTGCCCTACTGGGATCGAAAAAAACCCCAAAGAAACTCTTTAAGTGTGTGATGCTGTCCACTGCTAAGATTTCAGAAGTCTTTTGAAGGTCTTCGGGTATATGTCCACCATTAGTCTGTTTGATACAAATGTGCAGGATCGAGTACATGCAGTGACCAAAACACAGACGGTGACTTGTTTTGGCTTATTTTAGCTTTTGTTGTTGGAAATGAGTATCTCACATGCGCTGCAGACTCACAAGTTGGGTTTTTGTCCCTCGACGAGGTCTTCTCTGGGGACGGGGTAGAGCGCCTCATAGGTGCGGGCCCCTCCGGAACCATGGATGGCGTAGGAGTTCATCTTGTTGACATCAGGGGGGAAGTAACTCCAGGGCAGAAGAGCTTCACCCACCCACTGCCCGCCTGTGATTGTGGCGTGGAATGACAGTGGCAGTTGTTGCTGGAAAACAAAAACATTTGAATTTTGCTATGTTACATTTTGCCACCACATTTTGTCCTATTATTGTCTGTTTTCAGATTGTGTGTTTTCCAACCTGGAATGCTTGTCCTCTTCCAGAGAGCAATAGCACCAAGTGTTGTCCATGTCTGAAAAAATATCAATATAGATATATATACACCAATATATAAATATATATATAAATAATACACACACACACACACACACACACACACACACACACACACACACACACACACACACACGCACACTGACACACACACACGCACGCTTGACTTACTATTCAATAGCAAGGCTTCTGAGGATTACATGGTAATATACAAAATTACAAATTGTAACTGAAATAGATGAAATAAAGGCTTAGTTTCTTGTCTGCTTAATCCTGCTGTAAGCCACTTCCATTCTTATGAATCCATACTAATTATATTTTCTATGTGGAAAGTGCTGTACTTACGGACAAACCTCTACCTCCAGGTAATTTTCAGTAGTGCTGTCGAGGAAAAAGGCCTCCACCACTATGAATGACAAGACAAGATCATAATTAGCTACGACATAAATTCTAGTTATAGTATGACAAACAATAGCATATTAGCCACGTACATGAGATATTGTCTCGTGGAGTTAAATTTGAGACGACGCCACGGACAAATGCTTATCTGCCTCGATTATAAGGAAGTTGGTATTCCATGGGATGACAAGAAACATAAATGAGGGCAAAGCGGTGGGGCTCATTAACCGGAAATCACACTTGATGTCAATTGGATAAGGGTGCTATTCCTCAACTTTATTGAAAGGTCTAATTCTTGTGCCACCATAATAATGAAAATTAGATAATTATAAGCGATGGGTCATAAATGAAAAAGAGAAAGCCCCCCCTAATTGTCTTACATGCATATTTTGCTCAAATATCCTTGCCGTTAATATTCAGATTTGGCGCATGGAAGCAGTATCCTGTCAATAACTATGAAACTCTGTAAAGGCAAACATTAAAAAAAAAAAACATGGTATTTTAGGCACGATGCAGCAAGTACTACAGTTGTGGGCAGCGTCAAGCTTTTTGCCTCTTTACAATTCCACCCACCTTCGTAGTCCCAGAGTCCAGGGAAGGGTTGACCCGGGGGCCCGTCGGGGGCCGCTGGGTCGTTGAAGAACGGAGCGAACACCCTCATCTCCAGCCCTCCATCCCCAGGGGAGAAGCTCACGTTCACGGGGTCATGTTTTACAGGGAGGCTGTCCCATGTGTGCCCGATCACAAAATCCATCTGGAGAACAGGACTGCGGAATGGAACAAAAAAGGCCGATCGGAGCGTTAGCGCTCGTGTAAAGCGACGTAAACACACGTTTGTCTCGATGACAGGGCGTCGTGCTGGGAACTTACAGTGATTGGCAACACAGTGCGATGCACATAAACACAGTGTACTGCATTCCACAGGCCACCCTCATACTCCCCATTTTGTCGAACACTGGGTTCTGTCCTCCAGCTCAATATCTATCTATATGCATATATCATGTGTTTTCTGCTCTGCTATTTAAGCAGTTTGTTATCAAATGAGGTTATCGCAGACATGTAGACACCCAGTTACTCAGTAACTTCTAATCAGACTTGCTGCTCAGAAGTTAGTAAGGATCAAAGTTGTCTTACTTGCACAATGGAGGAATTTGGACTTCAGGTGCGGATCGTGTCTACAAAATATATGATCATTCCAGAAATATATCGCAAATATAGAAAAAAAAACCCACAACTTGAAACAAACACTATATTTAAAAAAAATTAAATCCCGTAATGAGTGAGGAAATACAGTCACTCCAGCAAAGGAGCGGAACGCTTTGTTTAATAAACAAAGCGGGGAAGCATTTGAGTGGTGCACAGCACGGCCGCTGCTTTTGTTGTGACTTCTGAAACGCTCGCGGACGCTGGGGCCTTCCTTCCGGTCGGCGCCGAGGCTCCAGGGGCGCTGAAGACGGAGAACACAGTGACACCTGGTGGCCGAGTGAGCTACTGCGGCCGGTTCGTAACGTGGCGCGATCTGCGACAAGCGGCACATCTTGAGACGTTCATGGTCGATTATTAAGGTCCTGCAAGAAATCGGTATTTTACAATATCTGTAGATGTCCTGCGATTGGATGTTTGTCTTCTCTCATGGGTACACGCGAAGGTTTTGAAGGCAGTATAATCCATAACCAATTGAAGCATATAATGGCTGCTTCAACCGAGTAGAGATTCAAGATTCAAGATTCAAGGTTTATTTGTCACATACATATACATACTTTCATACATATACGCAGTGAAATGTAATGCAACGCACCCGGTGATAGCACACAATATGTCCTAGGGAAAAAAAAAAATAAAAAAAATATTTATATAGGCCGACTAACTGACTCCTAAAATGTAATACAGTAAGTTGAATACTTATAGAATAAAATAAAAATATATAGAATAAAATACAATAAAAATAAAAAGAAATAAAATGGAATAGATAGAGGGAATATGCCTATGTATTTACAGATATGTGCATTAAAGTGGCATGTGAATTAAAGTGGCATGTGAATGTGAATAGAGTGAGTTAGTGTTTGGGATAATACAGCACAGTAAACAACAGTACGGCGCAGCAATACGGCATCACGAACAACCCTGAACAGTGACACAGTATGCGGTACAGTATGCTACATACAGTACAGTTGGTAGTGGAGCCTAGTGCATGGCTCGGTTAGGACCCCTGGTGAGGTCAGCGTTGACAGTTCTAATGGCGTGCGGGAAAAAACTCTGTCTCAGTCTCTCTGTTCTCGCTGTGTGACTGCGGAGGCGCTTGCCCGACCGCAGCAGCTGGAACAGTCCGTTGATGGGGTGATGAGGATCCTAGTACTATATCCTAGTACTATAGGCCCTATAAATAGTACAGAATCAGAACCAAAATCAGCTTTATTCGCCAAGTACGTACACATACATAAAAGGAATATGACTCTGTTTTTTTCCTTGTGGCTGTATGTCATGGACTAGACATACAGCTGAAACAACGACATCAATCTTAAACATAAACATGTAACTGCTCTATATACAGATGTATATATGATATATATGAGTGGGCAGTGTGATTGTGTAATGAGGAAAAAAAAAACAGGTGTGAAATGCAACAAAAACAAAACGACAATGTGTCATAGTGGGAAAAGGGTAATTTTATATATATATATACAGGTATTTATTTATTGAGAGAAAAGGTATTTATAAAAGGGTGAGAATATAGTGCCTTGAGGGCTAACCCATAATATGGAAGACCATTTGAGTTAATATTAAATAAAGAAATAAATTAATTAATAAATAAATATGACATAAAAACATAAATTAACATGTCGATGAGATAAATAAATTAGGTTACAAATACGTAAATAAATCTAAATATAAATACAGGTACTCCTCACTGAACGACCGAGTTCCGTTCCTAGGTCCAGGTCGTTGAGTGAACTGGTCGATAAGCGAGGACCCGCGTTATTTCACGGGAAGGGGGCGTGGCCATTGCGAACGCTAATGTCGTGAATACCGACAGACTGTGGCAACGAGACTGACTGAGAACGGTGATGAGATGAGATGTATACAGTGTATATAGTGTATATGGTATATATTGTGTATATAGTATATACAGTATAGTGTATATAGTAAATACAGTGTATATACTATATAAAGGGTGATGAGGAGTACCTGTATGAGTAAATAGTTTTATATATATATATATATATTTTTTTTTTTTTGAATGAAGTTTTTAAAAATACTATTTTTATCCATTTCAAGGTGACTTTTTATTTCAGAATGCCACATTTATTTATTTCATGGCACTTTTATTTAAATTTCGATTTCCTTATACGCAAACGAATGAGGCCTGGTGATCGCACAGATCCAGAGCCGGCGGGGAGAGGCGGGGGCCGGGCCGGGCGGGGGCCGGGCGGGGGCCGGGCCGGGCGCGTTTCATTTGGACCGACGCGGCGTCCCCCCCCAAACCCCCCCGCCCCCAGACCCGGACTCGCGTCCCTCCCTTCCTCCACTAGTGACGCGAGACCCGCGAACGAAGCGTTGAAACGACCCGGGAGCCACTCGTCGTGTTTTTATTTTATTTTATATATATATATACACACACACACACACACACACACACACACTTTTTTTTTTGTGTGTCCAACAGAACAGAAGCCTCTCTCACCTCAAGCCCCCAACTCACTGTGCATTGACATCAACCCAAACGAATGAACTTAGCGTCGGGAAATGAAACAACTTTTTTTCAAGTGTAAAAAATAAAAAAATAATTATTAATAATAATAATAATAATAATAAATCAGGAACCGAATCTTAAAACGACGAGCGCCGAACCCTTCATCCCTGGAGGACTTCGCGCTGAAACATTTTTTTTTATTTTTTTCAGGAATCTTTCCTGAAACTTCTGAAAAGTTCTGTGCAGACATAAATGTCACGGTACAAGCATCAGATGACAATCCCATTTCAACAAAGGAGGGGACAGAAAGGCAGACAAAACACGTCCAGATAAAAGAAAAGGTGGAGGTGGAGGAGGTGGAGGAGGTGGAGTCTCCGTTTCGCGCCGAAACTTTCAAACCTCCCGGACCATTTCCGATAGGTCGGTGACGTCACTAGGACGCGCCTCACGCAGTCCACACGGTGGGAGCGACGCGTCGGCAGCGGGCGTCCCCGTCCCCACAACAACAACAACAACAACAACAACAAACAACAAACAACAACAACAAACCGAACCAAACACAACAATGAGCTGACGTCTCAGCCACGAATTACAACTCGATGAAGCGGAGCCCTTCCACGACTTGGGCAAAGGGGAATCAGATCGCGCTGGAACTCCGCTTCTGCTACTCTATCGGCTCTGCCCGGCGACGTCCCCCGGTGACCCCGGTATGTTATTTTGACCGTTCTGACCGTGGTTTATGTCGCCGCGAAGTCTTTGCACAGTTTTAATGCAGCGCCTGTCGAGCGCACCCCGACCCGCTCTTCACCAAGTTCAACTGTGTCCGGCTGTACGCTTCGGTGGTGAAAGGTTCGACTCTTTCTCTGAGATTCGGTCCCGGACGAGTCACTCGGTTAAAAAAAAAAAAAAAAGAGTCGTTCCGACTTGTTTGCTCGTCTGACTCCATCGGTTTGATGCACGGTGAGCGATGGACGACAGCAGGTTCGTCCCTGTCGGACACGGAATTCCCGGCGTGCTCATAATTTTGTCAACATTATTGATTTAGGCACGTGCATGTGAAGCGGGGATCGTAAAAACGATGGCAAACGTTTGCTTCGTCAGTAGTTACTCATCTTGGTGCCACATGACCTTCTTGCCTCACAGCAAGAAGGTCCTGGGTTCGATTCCCGCCTGGGGCGCTGTTGGCACCGTGCTCCGGGCGGGTTATCTCCCAAATAGGAGCCTTTCTGTGTGGAGTTTGCATGTTCTCCCCGTGCTCACATGGGGTTTCCTCCACCTCACGTCAGTAAGGACCCCCCCCCCCAAAAACATGCACCCATCATCGTCTGACCAGCGATGGACACTTATCACCAGGTCCCCGGGCGCGTCCACGTACGCTGCCCACTGCTCCTGGCTGTGCCCCCGGAGGAAGGACAAGACAGGACGGGTCAAATGCAGAGGATCCATTTCACCGGCCACCATCAAAGCATGCGCATGTGTGTGCAAGCATGTGTTGTAGTGTGGTGTGTTGCGTGACGAATAAAGACTGTTTCTTCTTCTTTTCTGTTTAGTGCAGAGTGTTTCACAAAGATCAGTCACAATTCAACTTGAATTATGTCCGAACCCTTTTCCCGCGTTCATTCAATCCTGAGCAATTTCCTCTCCGTCTGCAAGTCAAAGATTCTCCTCTTTGGCCACTCACTGAACTGACATTCTAAGAGCTTGTTCGGGCACATTGCTCTCTTCGTTTACAAATCAAGATTCTATATACAGATTGTTTCCTGTGTGCCTGGCCGCGTTCACACTGTCGTCAACAAGCGACTCTCGCTTGAGTGACTCCAGACTCCAGAGTCGATTCAAAGATTTGTTTTCGCAACCAACGAATCGTCCGCGAGTCTCCTGTGAGGAAATAAGATGTGAGATGGAAATGGATGGGAAAGCGCAGCAGTGACATCACACTGCTGCGCTTTCCCATCCATTTCCATCTCACATCTTATTTCCTTTCATATTTCTGATGTCGTGTTATTTTATCATACTATATCAGGGGTGTTGGTGATCAGCTAACATAAAGTGGTTGTAATCTGTATTCTAATCCACCCATCCAGGCTGCTGTTGAAGCATGCAGGCCGAAATCGAGTTTTTACGGGATCAAGGTAATTTACAGAGTAAATTAATTTAGACTTTATTATTTTACTAATATTTTTACTACTCACCCACCCACAGTGGTGAAAGTAGTAGTACTCAGACATTTTACTTTGAGTAGAAGTACAAATATGCTGACACAAAAGAACTTCAAAGTACCTTACAGACTTTTCTGTTTTAAATAAATCTATATGCGAACTTTTACATGTACTTTAAAAATTACAAGTAATTGATGCTCTGATGGATTTTGATTTGTTCCTCTAGCTTGGGCTTGTTTTTGATATTCATAAGTCCTGTCAGTTCATATAATTCTAATGAACTGAATATATACTTAACTTAATTGTACAGTTACACAATACTTGTACTGTTACTTTGTGTGTGTGTCAGTTTATGTATCTGTCTCTTGATTTGTTTTTGTGCTTTCAGTCCAGAGGCTGAACTCTGCTCTTGCCCAGTATCAGGATGGTCACCACAATCACAGCATATCAGCAGATAAGGTATATATACAGCCCTTCCACGATCATGGTTAATTTTGCTTCTGTGCCTGTATATCTGTGCCGTGAATGGATTTCAAAATTGGAAAACCTATCCCGTAACAAATATTGTATTTTAGGATATGGATAGATGAGGAGCTATCCTATACAGGTCCCATTAATAACTTCAAAACACTAGTTACAATAGTAACAGGATAATCCACCTGTACAAATGGAACCATACCGCAGATTCTCTTGGATTTCAGTCACGTCTTTCATGCGGCCCCGTTTTTTCTACTCGTTGCAGGCATTACCAGGGGTTGTATATGGTTGTTTTTTATTATTTCATCCTGTCAGATTGTTTATATATAATGTTTTGGTTATTTGTATACATTGGACAATTTTAGTTTTTTTCTTCATTTTTACTTCACTGTTTTTTCTATATTTTTTATTCTATTTTATTGTATTATTTTTATTCTCCTTTTTTCAGGCTGTTAAGTAATTTTTTTTTTAATGCTTTTGGTCTGAAGTGAAACCCACCAAACCTCATCAGAAGAAATTCCTTGAATTTATAAATGTACCCAGCGAATCAAACTGATTCTGATTCAGATTCTAATATAATATATATGAACTTGCGATTGATTTTCATTGTTTAACCTGCTGAATCCACTGTGCCATTGTGTAACACTGTAAACAGGAGACTGTTTACTCCTGAGCAGAGCTGTACATGATTTCCTGGTGTTTTATGAATATATATATATATAATTATAATTATAATTATTATTATTATTATTATTGTTATGAAATATTCAGAAGAAGAAAAACAATCTTTCAATCAATTTTGCTTATATGTAAAGAGTTAAGTAAGAGTAAAATATTTGTACCATCATGTGAGTTGCTTATGCCTACACCCTAATCTCCATCTTTTAATACGTCAGGACGGGCAGACCAGACAAACAGACTCTCCTGCCCATTGGATCTCAGATAGGAGGTACGCGATATCTGCGTCGATATCATTCGGAAATATTCATTCATATAATTTTACCATAAATAGTTAAATTATCATTTGTTTTCATTTTATTTATATTTTTATTTTTTACATTTTTTTTTTTTTTTTTTTTTTTTTTAAGAGAGAAAGCAAACGTTTGTTGACATAATTAATGGAAAGCTAATTTTCCACGAGAGACATTTGAAGTTGTTATATACAGTATATATTAACAAAATGTCTAATCGTCTTTACCTCACGGTGCTTTGTGTGTCCGACAGCGTCATGGCTCCTCTCATAGCGGAGTACGATCGTCATATGGACCAGATGACCGAGCATTTGCAGAGATACCAGGTGAAGCGTGGATTTAAATAAAGAAACACACTCTACTCCGAAAGTTTTTATTTTTTATATATACACTGATCAGCTACAACATTAAAACCACTGACAGACAAAGTAATGACATTGAGCATCTGGTTTCAGTGGCACCTGTCAAGGGTTGGGATATATTCGGCAGCAAGTGAACAGTCAGTTGTTGAAGTTGATGTGTTGGAAGCAGGAAAAATGGGCAAGCGTAAGGATCTGAGCCACTTTGACAAGGACCAAATTGTGATGGCTAGACGACTGGGTCAGAGCATCTCCAAAACGGCAGGTCTTGTGGGGTGTTCCTGGTATGCAGTGGTTAGTACCTACCAAATGTGGTCCAAGGAAGGACAACCGGTGAACCGCCGACAGGGTCATGGATGCCCAAGGCTCATTGATGCGTGTGGGGAGTGAAGTCCAGCCCGTCTGGTCTGATCCCACAGAAGAGCTACTGTAACACAAACTGCTGAAAAAGTTAAGGCTGCTGTGTTAGAAAAGTGTCAGAACACACAGTGCATCACAGCGTGATGTGTATGGGGCTGCATAGCCACGGACCAGTCAGAGTGTCCATGTTGACCCCTGTCCACCACTGAAAGCACCTACAATGAGCATGTGAGCATCAGAACTGGACCATGGAGCAATGGAAGAAGGTGGCCTTGGTCTGATGAATCATGTTTTATTCGACATCATGTGGATGGCTACGTGCATGTGCGTTGTTTACTTGGAGAACAAATGGCACTAGGCTTGGGCCGATTTACGATTAAATCATCTATCGGCGATCTATTTCATAGATTGGTATTGACATTGATGACAGATGTTTTATTAATTTTTTTGTTTTTAATCCACCAGGAAAAATCAGAGAATTGAAATGGTGTCAGTGCAATTTACCGTATTCTGAAACTGGAGCGTTGAGGGAGAGAGAGGGAGCACAGGCTCTCCCCCTCTCCACCCAGAGCTGTCCAGTAACCACTGGTGATTGGGTCTCACTTTCCCTCTACAGTCTTACACAGAGACTTTTAGGGGCAGGTGCTCAAATAAAAGAAAAGACACATGGTGGGTCCAGGGTATTTTCCGGTCATAGGCATTTTGGCGCTCTGGGCAAACGGAGCAGCACGCTGGAGCCGCTGTGCGCACATCGCAGGTGCGCCGAGGTTCATGAGGAGTTCCTCATGAATATAGGTTGCCCCGACAAAAACAAAACAAACAAAAAAACGCGCCCGGTTATAATATAGCAATATATGATATCATCTCAGAGAGAAAGATTTAGATTTATTTTGTTTCCTTAGTTTCTCACTTGTATGGAAATTGAAAAATGTAAACCTAACTCAGAGAACTGGAGCAGAGCTTTTTTTGTTTGTTTGTTTCTCATCCAGACAGCGGTGTGCGCAGGCTCCCGTGCCTGTCTTTTTTATTTTAGATCTATTTATTTCTGTTTGTTTCCTACATGTATGAAACAGCATTTTTAAACACAACTGAGTTAAGGGACTGTCCAATTCCTTATTCCGTGCTGTTCCAAAAAAACGTGGGTCCTCAATGTCGAGACGCACGTCTCCCCGTTGCTTTCCGTTTCTATGGGACTTAATTTAGTAAAAACTTGATGTTTTTGTGTAAATACTTTTCTTGTAAATAAATGTTTATGTTGTGGCTGATCTGTGTGTGTGTGTGTGTGTGTGTGTGTGTGTGTGTGTGTGTGTGTGTTGTGTGTTTGTGTGTGTGTGTGTGTGTGTGTGTGTGTGTGTGTGTGTGTGTGTGTGTGTGTGTGTGTGTGTGTGTCTATTTTTTTATTATTATTATTTTTCCAAAATGTTAAATCCATCAAATTAAATTGAGTAAGTGCTTTATATTATGTGTTAAATGATTAAGAACATCTTATAAAGGTGCATGTTTAGTTAATCAACAACCTTTTCTGACATTGTGCTGTCAGCACTTCTTTTAGTAGTGGTGGTACTATAATTTCACTTTTTTTTTTTTTAATATTTCAATAGTCGTTGAAAACATCTAACAAAAATAGCCAACTCCAACTTAATTGCGGACATCTGTTTTATTGTGTTGAATGTGTGTTTTGCATTGGCAGGTGCAGATGACAGATCTGAAAGTCAAGCTGGAGAGGGTTGTCAAGGAGAATGAGAGGTAGGCGGCTGTGTGTGAAGCGTGCACGACCGTTTGTTTGTCACATCTAAATGCCTTTGAAACACACTTTCTTTTTCAAATCAGTAGTTAATGTGTTTCTATTTATTTATTTATTTATTTATTTTTAAATCACATTACAAACACATTTTGACTGAAAGAGTGAAGCCCTGTGTGTTCCAGTGGAGAAGACATTTGATGGGCTTCACTAAGTCAAAATGCTCAAAAGGATTTGGAAGTACGTCAAACTGTTGGTATTTAAAGCCGGTTGATAAATGCAGATATCGTCATAAGGTGATCACAGTTTTGTAATCGAAAAATTACTGCTAAGATAATATCAGCTAAAAAATTTATTTTTGAAAGAAATTGTATTTAAAATGACCATATAGTTTAGTGCGGTGAACTTTAAATGTGGTGAACGTGATAGAGATATACGTGTACTGTATATCGATGATTATCCTGATAGTTAATTATCCCATAATGCCCCGCCCTCATTGTATTATTGCCACAAATGTACTGCGCGACTTCTTTGTCGATCTACTGATCTACTTTTTTGACAAATATGTTTTTGTAAATAGCCTTGAATTGAATTGTTTTTTGCGTTTTAATTTATTTCACTCTACTGATCGCCTGCTTTTGGCGAGAGCTAATATGACCCCAAATGTTATGGCACAATATATTTGGATGAATTCCGGACGGTCATGATACACATGACAATATATCTTGATGTTTTTCAAAATATGCAATTTATTGCATGAACCTATGGACTTTATATTCAAGCTAATCCCATTGGAGGAAAATAAATGGACAAAAATCTGTGAGAAAGTCCATGTTTCATCATATAAACATTCTCCAAACACTACTTTTCTTCACAATATAGTTTCTATTTCAAATGAAACAATATAAGTTCATCTGTTTTAAATCTAAATTCCTGTTAACTCCCTGGTCTTCCGCAGGCTTCACGCTGAGCTCAGGGAGTCTGTGGAGTCGCAGCTTCAGGCTCTGCCTGTGGAGAGCAGTGCGCTGGAGGAGGATGGAGTCCTCCGAAACCTGCAGGAGCAGATCCAGCTCTCCACACAGGTTCCCCACTCACTTTCTTTCTCCCTCCCTCCCTTTTTATCACACTTTCTTTCATACCCTATTTTCCCCTTTTACCCCCATTTCAAAACATGTATTATCACAATAACTATCTACAGTATATACCATGTCAAAATATCACACTCGAGGTCTCGGCATGGTGCATACCGTATGTCATAATAAACACATTCACTTTTCACAATCCGCATCTTTAATTGACAACCGGATCTGACTTGTAAACCGGATCAGATGAAAATTGTAATGTGAAAACCACCCCTTTCCTCCCTGCAGGAGCGTGAGAAGGCCATGGAGCTGTGGCAGACGGCGGCTCAGGAGCTGGAGCATCTCAAGCAGCTCTACCAGCGAAACGTCGCGGACGGACACATCCACACTGCCCAGGGACAGCAGCTCAAGGTGCCTCGTTCTGACCACCGGAGGGATCCACCATTATAGAGATTAGGCTGTTTCATATAATAAGATAATGACAGATAATGGGGATAATGATAAGCGGTTATTTTATTTATTTATGCCACAAATTGCTCATTCTCATTGAACGCTTTCACTCCCCCCCAGGATCAGCTCGTCCAGTTCCAGCAGCACGCCCAGAACCTGCAGTTGGCCAATCAGAAGCTAGAATCGGTACGCGGTGGTCAATTAAAAGCTTGTTAGATTATTGCCCTCCAATTAGCCGCAGGGACCTAATACGGCGCGGTTCAGAAATAAATGTTCTTCTAATAACTCATTTTGAATCTTAAGTGAAGCACAGTTTCCAAATTGCTTGGCCCAGCCAGCGTGAACTGCCTTTGTCTCATAATGGAATGTTGGCATGCTGGCTAATCCTCCAACTGCCTTTGCCCCCTGCCTGTATTTGCTGCACATTCTCTCTCTCTCTCTCTCTCTCTCTCTCTCTCTCTCTCTCTCTGATACAAACATTCTGTCTCACACATACACACTCTGTTTGGACTCAGTTGGAGTCGGTGTGTGAACTGTGGAGAGATGGTTAGCTGATGGATGAAGGCTCATCTTGACTTGGAAATTAGGCCTCGGGGCGTGCTGCACCGTGCATTCTCACTCATGGACGCGTGCAAACACACACCTGCTGCCGGCTTAAAGCCCCGTGGTCTAATTCTATATGGTTCTGATGCATTTTTAATGAGACTGCAAGCCTTGAGCTCTTCTCTTGTCTCTGACTTTTCATACACACAGCTTCTTTACAGTGCTGTGTGTGTGTGTGTGTGTGTGTGTGTGTGTGTGTGTGTGTGTGTGTGTGCGCGTGCGCTGAACAACGCCTTTTGTATCTGTGTGTGTGTGTGTAAAAGGAAACAAAACCAGAGAAGTTAATTGGGAAAAGTTTTGCAATCGTTAAGCATGAGTTCTACAGTAATGTCCGACCGACTACACTTGTGTCTCTCCTGCCACACTCAGACCAACCAGCAGTTCCTGAAGACGGTGACGGAGCAAAGCGCGGAGACGGAGGAGATACGCAACCAGCTCAGGTGATGGGATGATGATGATGGATAGTTATTAGAAAGATAATTGACGGGATGAAACACTGCACAGCCTGAATCCCAAAAGATGGCCACCTATTAAAACACATTAGAGCCAAAGTGGAAGACCGCATGATTTGATTACCTTCTATTGATGCAGAGTACTTTGCAGAGCATGTTGTGTATAAAAGGTGCCATACAAATAATTGTATTATTATAATTATTATTATCATTATTACTGCTTTTCACAAGGTGCTTATACAGAAGGTTTAATGAGGGGGATAATGTATTTTTTCTGTTCCTCGGATGCAGGCAGTCCAAGACAGAACTGAGGACGGCCACGACCAAAGTGGAGGAAATGACAAAGCTTCTGCAGACATTCCAGGACCAGATGCAACGAAAAGTTGGGGGAAAATGATTCATGCATTTGTTTTATCACATATATGCCTGAAGTAGCTTCAGTGCCAATTGGAGTAATACACAGAGAAAGAAAAACAAATTTTACCAAGGGGTTACAAAAAAGCCCATCCTGTATGTGTGTTTATTTGTTTGTGAGAGGAGGAAGATGCGACGGAGGCTCAGCGTCGAGAGGAAGCCGCAGACAAGAGTCAGCAGCATCTTCAGACCGTCCTGACGCAGCTGGAGGCCAGGTGAGCTTTGGTCTCAAAACAGCTTTCAGTCCAAAACACAACATCAAACTGATGTGTTGTTACTCGTCGTTAAATGTGAGCAGTGAATTTTGTGATTTTTAAAATTTATCCCACAAACCCAATCCTTCCGGACACATTGGCTGCTCATTCAAAATCCTGGCGCTGACTCCCCTGTTGCTATGTGACATCCCCGCATCTCGCTCCCCCTCCTCTCCAGGCTGAAGGCGGCCTCCCAGGAGGCGGAGGCCGTGCGCCGGCAGCAGGCGGTGTGGGAGCGGCAGGTCGGGGAGCTCCAGGGGCGCTGCGCCTCCCTGGAGGAGCAGCGCTACGAGGCCCTCACCAAGATCCGGGAAAGCGTCCAGCTGGCGGAGGAGGCGGCGCTGCAGAAGGAGCAGGTGAAAACCTGAGGAATCTACGGAGTAGATCTTCTGCTCCTGTTTACATCGTCACAATAAATACTTATCAACCGAAATTAGGCGTGTCACAAGCATGACATTTCTGTTGATGATTAATTGTGATGCAAAATATTTGTAATTAATTACTGTATTTCCTCAAAGAGTGACAGGGGTGTGATAGGGGACTTTATTTGCCTCAACTGCACAGTGCACCAGGCCTTTATTGGAACACGCTTATATAAGAGGCAGGCTTTTTTTAAATCGAATTCCCTCTGTTTAAGAAGTATATTTCATCATATTTTAGTATGGATTTTAAATCAAACTTCCGTCTGGGTGCCATGCCATGCAAACCAACGTATGGTGAAAAAGGAGAGGCCACGTTAGCTGCCTAAAAGTTGCAATTGTGGTGGTAGCCAATGGGGGTACTGTTTTCCGAGTTTGCCTTGAACTCAAAGCTTCCTGCTTAGAGCGCTGGGGAACGAGAGCACTCAGAGCAGGGCTTTTGCCCTGGATGGATGGAAAATGAAATATGTCTACAATAAAAACACACTGTTTTTATTTGATTAGTTTGGGAGCGATCAACCCCGGTCTGTATTTGAGGCAGGCTTTAATTTGTTTGTGTAGACAACGCCCCCGGCATTTGTTAGAGGGCATTTGTTATCGTTTGACTACCGAATTATATTGGAAAAATACGGTATTTGGGGTTTTTTCCCATTTAATTTATTTTCTGCCGGTATCATAATATAAGCTTTTGAGAGTAATCATACACGTCTACTTAATTCAGAATTGCTCTCTACTGAACATTGAGCATAAACATTCGGGTAGACAAATGGGTTCATTTTCCTCAACCCAAGTGGGGGTTAGTTGTGGAAACACACGGAATCCACATTTGTATTTGTTGCAACATGTCTTAAAATTTCCCCTCAATTTTGATGTAAACGTATAATATATATATATATTATACGTATTATAGCATACATATTATAGCGTCTTGACAATTTTACAAAACAATTTCAATTTGCCCAAATGGATGGAATGAGGTAATGATGAAATAACTGTGATGAAAATGTGCGTGTGTGCTTTGTGTTTGAGGCCCTGTTGAGAGAAAAGCAAAAGGTGGAGGAGTTGGAGAAAACCAAAGAGGCAATCAAGCAGCTGATCCAGGACGCAGCCGTCCGCACCAGAAAGGAGGTGGGTGGAAGGACGCACGAGGAGGAGGCTGCCGAGCTCCGCTCTCGGGAGTTTTGTCACAGTACCGACAAGCTCCAGGGATCACTGAATAATTACCTGGTCCGTCTTTAGCTCTTCAATTTTTACGACGCTGCAAGTAGTCTTGGACATTCACTGACATTTGCTTCACACTGGAGGAGAGCGTTACTTCTGGTCGCTGTCTGAGTGCCAGCCTCAGTATTTTGCCGAGTTTATCGAGTGGACACCACCTTTCCCCAATACTTTGTTGAATTAGTCCAGTGAGTACCGGGATCCACTATCACGTTCATGTACATTCAAAAAGGAGCATATTCAAAAATGGCCCATGCTTTCCCCCTGCATAGCTTAAAACGAGAATTTTGTGATTACTGTTATATTAATGGAGAACTATAATCAAACCCTTTCAACTTTTAATACCGTTAAAGGAGCCCAGAATATTACTGTGTTGCTGTCCTTCCCCCCTTAAACTTTAGAACGTACATGTGTCACATCTGGCGTCTGCCTTCCAGCATAGCAGTGGGAACGGAGGTTGCGTTTAATTAAAAGTAGCTCTGTGTGCGGCAGCTTCTGTTCACCTTGTTCCTCATCGGGACGTTGCTCATCTGAAACACAACAAAGGTCCCGGCGATCCACGGGGTTGTTTTTAATTGGTCCGCTTGAAAACCTCTGTCCGCGTCTTTTGCCCCCTCGCCGTAAGTGACCGTTTTTGACAAAAGGAAAGATGAAGGCTGGCGGAGGGGTGGAAAACGTTCAAAGGATGAAAACAGTGCCGAGTCTCCAGATCAAACTTGTCGTTGTGCAAATTTGGAACGAGTGTCCGCGCCGCTGTGTGTTGTCAGGTGGAGGGCGTGCGGAGGCAGTGCAACGTGCAGATCCACTACATGGCCGAGGAGCTGTCCGCCCTGCAGCTGGTGAGGACCCGTTCCGCCGGCGGTGCATTCCCCTCCAACATCACACGCAGCCACCCGTTCCACTCTCTGACCGTCTGCTCTCCTCTATTCTTGCTCTGCCTTGATCCCCCTCTCCTCCCCCTGTCCCCGTCCTCGCCCCCTCCACCCTCCTCTCCTTCGCCCAGGAGTGCGCGGATAAGGAGTCTCAGATCGAGAGGTCCTTGCGGGAGAGGAAGGCCGTGGAAGAGGAACTGGAGAGGGTGAAGCGACGGCTTTGTACCTGACGGTGTTTTATCGATCCATCGGTTGATTTATTGACACGGTTTTTCAACTTGGCGGTGGTGACGGTGACAGGTGTATAAGGAGGGCCGGGCGGAGCCGGAGCTGAGGAAGATGGACGCCCTCCACCAGAGGTGTCTGGATGCAGAGAGGATGAAGGACGACTTGGTCATCACTCTGCAGAGCACGCAGAGCAAGCTCAAAAAGTTGGAAATGGAGTAAGTTGGAAAACCGTGCGGGAGGCAGTGTGGCGTCTACATTTTAAACGACCACTTCTTTTGAACTGCTCCCTCTGTGTCTCCTCCTCTTTCTCTGTGTCATTCTCACTGTTTTCCCTGAAATCATCGATTTTACTTTTAACCGGACAATCAGACTTTTTGCATACAATTAGGACCTTTTAAATAGGATGAAATAACACTTTATTAATGCCTGTGGTGAAATGGCCTTATGATAATACTGGCAGCATTACTAAAATGGCAAAAATATGATAATAGTACCAATGGTAATATGACGAGTAAGCCATGACTGGTTACCTGCCAAAGTAACTGGCTGGTAAATCTTACAAGTACAAACTTCAAATACGTTTTAAAATGTTGCTTCACAGTCGAATTATAAAGGCATTTTGCTGTTGGTAAATATAAAAGTCATGCCTAGCTATTTTTGGAAACACCTGCGTCATAGCACATATCCCCCCCCCCCCCCCTTCGCTTCCTGCTCGGACGGAGGGGGGAGGTCACACGGGTCAATGCTTGCTGCAGTGGGGGACACAAGCATGAAAATAACAACCTTTGCTGCTGCCGTCCGCTCTTTTCTCACTCCATTCACCCCGTTCCCCTCCCAGCTACAGCGAGGAGCTTTTGCGCTGCCAGGAGGAGGTGCGGCGGCTGCAGGGCACGCTGGTGGCGGCCAGGGACGAGTGCGTTGGCATCAGCGAGGAGCGGCTGCAGCTGCAGCAGGACAACCTGCAGCTCCGCAGGGAGATGGATGAGCTGCGCAAGGCCAGTCTGCTGGTCCAGAAACAAGCCAAACAACAGGTAGGATAAAGGAAGATGCGGGAGCTGGGGCAGGGAGATGGATGAGCTCCATCAGAGTCGCCCAGCGTGCCAAGAAGGGAAAAAATAGTCTCAGCGGGGCAAAAGGGTGATGGGTGAGCGAGGGGTAACCACACGGAACCGGAGTGCTACGGAAGGAAGCAGAAAAGCTGCTACAGTGGAAAGTGTAAAAGGAACATGTTGGTGGAGAAGTAGAGCGAAGTTATGAACATAGGGAAAGGCAAAGAAGAAGCGGGGAGTGGGTAGATGGCCAGGGGACCACGCCCATCAGTCCAAGGGTAAACCAGGTGGTCTGCAGTAGGATTGCACGATATATTGTTTCAGCGTTGTCATTGCGATGTGCGCATGCGCAAAAGTCACATCGCAGGACACTTGATGTCGAGTAAGGCAAATGAACCAGGGTGGCCATCCGTCCTGTTTTAGGTGGGATAGTCAGATTTTGAAATACCGTGTCCATCTACCAGTGCAGCCTTGAGACACTCATTTGTCCTAATGTCTAATGGTATATATATATAAAAAAAAAAAATATATATATATATATATATATATATATATATATATATATATATATATATATATATATATATATATATATATATAAGCTTTGTTTGAGTATACATTCCAAGACAAATACAAATAACAAATTATTGGCTGGTGTTGGGGTGGTTTTGGGGTGCGCACGCACACTTCTGTTTACATCTTGGACCATGGCTGACCGCTGCAAACGCTCAGAAATTTGGTGTCGTGCAGCTCTGGACTGCAGGTCCTTAAAAATAACTCATTAAATCTCCCATATCATACTCCTTTTCAACTGGTTAGTATAGGTCTCCGAGCTCGCCAAAACAAGGCTTTGGAGGTTTTTTTTTTTGCTTAAAATACCACTCAGGTTAGGCATTCTAGCCATTCTAACATGCCTCTGTACCCTTCTTCAGTCCTGGTCTCGACGGGCTGTTTTGTGTCTAGCTTTAAATGCAATGAGCTGCTACTCGCCACGCCCCACTCCAGAACAGCTTGTGGCGGGGGGTTTTCAATGTAACACCGTTACACACGGGGCTTTTTTTTTGTAAATTCAATTAGGAAATGGAGGATAATGAATCTAATAATCTACAATGAAAACACAGTTTATTTTGGTTTTGTTTGGAGAAACAGCGGATCGCACAGCATAGCAGAGGTCGCTCTGATAGTGCGGTGCAGGCTGCCATCAACCATTTTGTTTTTTTAGAAAGGCTAAAAATATGAGAGATTTACGGGAACATTTTTAAAAAGGAGGACAGCGGGAGAGAGGGGTAAAATTCAGGCAAATCCCCAGACAAACGGGATGATTGACTGGTCTGACTCAGCTACTAGTGTTAGCTAGTGTGAAACGGCTATATCTTAGCTTCAACATAATGCTAGTGGGGCCGGCGCAAGGTATGGAGTTATTTTGATGGAGGGTGGTCTCATTCTAATGAGCCCCCACTTGACGTAGGAGGGGGAAGCAAATCTGAACAGCTTGAATCACGGCTTGTTTTCTGAGCTAGACAGCCCACAATAAACTGACTGGGTTGTCTTATTTCACAGTTTGTGTGTTAGTAGATGTATGTACCAAAATGTATGTGCACAAGCACTGAAAAGCTGAGTGTTTCATAATATTTCCCCTTTAAATAGTCTTAAATTTAAATTTGTCTTAATTTCAACAAATGAACGAAAAAGACTATGTTTCAATTAGTCAGATTTTATCTATTCATAAAAATTAGTCCAGTTCTTCTGCATGAGAGTCTTGATTTATGAAAAACTACCTTGAAACTGTCGTGGTTAAAAAAGGTCCAGGCCCGGGCCAGTGAAAAGTCTGTATCTCTGAACGACGTTTCTATCTGTTCTGGCCTCAAAAACCTAGAAAGAAAAACACTGAAACCGACCAGAGTCTGATGCGAAAACATTTATTATCTTTATCATAGACTCAACTACATCAATAAACTTGGAGTAGGTTCCGTGGAACAAACTGAACAACCAAACCTTTCGTGCTTCTTTATGTCCGGAAACCCCCTATCTCCTATTACATGTTCTGCCCCTTTCAGCGCCGCCAACCACTCACAATCCTGTTTTCGTGGGTTTTCTATTTTTTTGGTTAGTTGAATAAGCAATCACATTCCTTGTGGGGTTTAGCCAATCACAGCTCGCAGTCCTGTCACCAGGTGTTTTGGGGTGGTCTTCCAGACAACCAATCACAGCCTTGTTACTGGGCAACCTCTCCTTTCCTGGAAAGAGTGTTCCTGGAACACTTGCATCATATTTGACCATAAACTGTATGGGCATAATTCCTTTTCCTTCTGTTGGACATGACCTTGAGCTGTTCTCTTTGTTTCAGCTACATGTTTTCCTCCTGTTTTTGTAGACTTGGGTTCCCTCTTTTGGTTTTATAGCATACATTTAAAAAAAATGTTTTTGATACATATACCTTGAGTATTGGCGGTTAAGTATAACATGTCATAGGTTATTTTTATGTGGGGTTACTAATTAACCACAACAGAACCTAATTCTCACTTCTTACTTACTGCTACACTCTAAAGCACACTCCAACTGTTCATAGAATAATTTAGTTCATATCCTAATCTGTTTCTACCCAACACTGACCTCTGCCCTGTACAAAATATATAGCACTACTTACCTTTATACTTTCCAGATGATTTGTGCATAGAGTTGTATTAAATGTAATAAATATTTGTCTATAACATTTGACTCTCTGATACCCTGGAAATGGCAATGGCAATTTATTTTTAATTGAAAGCAACGTGACCCCTGACCCCAGGTGTCCCTGATGGAGCAGGAGTACAGTGTGAAGGAGCTGGGCCTGGACGCCCGGGTGCGAGAGCTGGAGGAGAGCAGCCGCAGCTCCAGCGCTGACCTCACGCGCCTCCTCACGGCGCAGCAGAGAAGCACGCAGCGCTGGAAGGAGGAGGCCAAGAAGCTGGCACAGGCCTTCGAGACCAAGACGGTCAGCCTCAAGTAAGACCCTGAGAGGGATAGAAATAAATAAATCAATACATTCAACATAAGAGTGTAGGTTGGATGGCGTGATGGATGAAGAGAGGTGTAAGATTTGGGGTTTGGGGCCAGGTTTGCAGGTTTAAATGTTCTAGACGACAAATAGACTGTTGGAAGGTAGTTTTTCACATCACTGAAAAGAGGAAATAGCTCAAAACAATGATGAAAATGGGGGGGGGGGGGGGGCAGCCTCTTCAATAAAGATAGCGGCCTAGTTTGAAGAAGGAAACTGAGGATTAAGGATTATTCTTCAAATATTTGAGGATGTTTTCCCTCAAATAATGGATGGAAGCGCTGAATACTCGTAATTTTAAAAGACACAAATTGACTTTCTATTCAGATGTATTTTTTATTTATATATTTTTTGCACCAGGGGCTGAGCCGCACTGCACGAGATGAAATGAAATGTGTTTCTGAGCGTTCTTTCTTTCCAGGGCTGAGATGAATAGACAAAAGCAGCGCTCTCAAGAGCTTGAGATTCAGCTGGAGACGGATCGCGGCTCCATTGTGGAGGTCTGAATAACACACACAGACACACACACACACACACCCGCGCAGCAGCGCACACACGCATGCGCGCTGCTGCGCGGCTTTTGACCATGACTCCAAGAGATTGTGAGAATGTATGCGCCGAAAGATATCTGCTCTCAGCACTCAAGAGCTTTGATTAGCGTTTGGCCAAATTGTGTGTGTGTGTGTGTGTGTGTGTGTGTGTGTGTGTGTGTGTGTGTGTGTGTGTGTGTGTGTGTGTGTGTGTGTGTGTGTGTGTGTGTGTGTGTGTGTGTTTGTGTGTGTGTGTTTGTGTGTGTGTGTGTGTGTCCAGTATGAGAGACAGCTGGCAGAGCACCAGGAGAAAAACAGCCGTCTCCAGGGGCGTCTGACACAAGCAGAGCAGAGGGTAACAACCGTTATGCAGCAGGTAGGTCCGACCGAGATGCGTCAGAAAAGAGGCGGACAAGCTCTGCATATTCCATCAAGAATTCTGTGTTTTAGAACTTCATTCTGTCAGAACTGTACTTACTTCTCTGTTTTTGCCTGACTGAATATTGGTTTTCAGGATCCATGTTGTCTGATCCTGTTTTGCAGTTAAGCACGTTGATGGCACAGCGGCGACGGGCGGCAGCCGTTTCTGATCCGGACAACATGTGATGGTGGGAGAAAAGGAGACAAAACTGGCACCGACTTTGCAGCTGCTCAATAATAAACTCGGTAGTTACGTTGAAATGTGTGACCAACCAAATTCCGCCACATTACTGTATGTTCGGTGGCCGTCCGACGACTGGGGGAAGGGGGGATAGCGCTGGCGGCACGAGCCAAGACGAGCCCCAAGACCCATCGCTGTGGAGGAAAAAAAACAACATCTGCTCGGCACACACCCACATCGTGAGCTGCCAGAGGTCAGAACACCACCAGGCCAGACACCGGACTGGACTGGCAGCTGACAGCGGACTGGGGCAGGAAACTCAAGTTCCCCCGGCACGTCACCCGTCAACTTGGCATTGTGACGTGTCGAGAGAAGGCCAAGAACAGTGTAAAGCTGGAGTGCGAGGGCCGCGTCGGGTGGTTGCCCACGGCGATCCAGAAGGTCCGGGGGCGGGCGGAGGCTCCATGAGGCCGACTGCACTCGGGACAGAACCGTGGTGACCCTCAGGGATGCAGCGGGACACAGTGTGTCGTAGAGGTGCGGCGTGGTGTGCCGCGAGTGCTGCTTCCTGTTGAATCAACTGTTGCAGCTCCACCCGTGTCAGTCTTGCGGGGTCCGTGTGGAGTCTTTTTTTTCCAACTGCACGCTGCTACGCAGCCTTTACCATGGAAACACGAGATAAAACTACAGAGAAATGTTTTTGTAAAGAGCACAATCAATCAAGGTGTCCAGTCATAAAAATAACCTCTGTGGCTGTGTCCCTCTTTATTACGAACTACTCTCAAGACGCTCATGAGTTCTCTCTCTCTCTCTCTCTCTCTCTCTCTCCCTCTCTCTCTCTCCCTCTTCCACTCGTAGGAATGATTGGAACAGGGTCTCGCCGGGCGGTGAACCGTTCTTTTTCTTGACAAGTTTTACAGTTTTATGATGCGTTGTTTGTTTAAGTTGCCATCTCCTGCCGCCGGAAATGTTTCCCCCTCAGTGTAAGAGAGAGCCTATGCTCCTCCCTTGCCGGGAGGTGCCCTGGCTGAAGAAGGAGCGCACACGCTGTCACGTCAGGTCCGCAAAGCCAAGGCACACAGGTTTAATATTACTATTATTATTTATGTGTGAAATATACTGTTTATACCTGTTCTACACAAAAATAACTTACTATAGTACTGTTTATTTGTTTTTTTTGTGAAATGTTTTTGAAATATGAACTGTATATAAATAAATAACGAAAATTAACTAAAATTAATATTTTAATTATCCACTATCCTGGACTCCTCCCCTCCAATCAGATGAACTTATGCAAATTATAACAACCAACCGATCAACTTGACGCCTCGTCTCCCCCCACAGTCATACACTCAGAGCGTTACACTAGTTATTTGTGGCAGACTACTATAAAACCATTTTTTACACCTTTTAACTTTTTTAAATAGAAAAACAATAGTTTTTTTTCTTCAATATAAAGATACCGTTACCATGGCCCCGAAACTGTGATACATACCGAACCATGAGCCCACTACTGTTGCATCCCTAGTGACCCTACTTAGATGCGGAGGCTTCCCCGTACAGTGGATATGGATGCTGGACAGATGTGAGGTGACTGGCTGACCACCATGGACTGGTCCCACTCCCATGCTGTCTAGCCAAACTTTGCATATCATATAGTATTTAACAGGGCTATTCAACTACATTCTGTTGAAGTTGAAACAGTGTGGCTACAGTTTGTAAAACTGAAAAAGAAAATGCCTCCGCATAGCCATATTTATTTGTGATTTTTATTTTTTTTGTTATTCAAAGGGCCAATCTACATTGAGGTGAGGGCCACATTCGGCCCCTGGGCAGCTAGTGGAATAGGCCTGGTATATACCGTATCCTAATACTTGTCATATAGAGTAATGTTGTAGTAATGTTGAGCCCTTTGAGACTGAGCCCTTTGAGACCACGGTGATTAAGGGCTTTAGAAATAAACTGGACTTGGTGACATGCCCTAAGCCCCGCATGAGAGGATTGTTTTATTACAGAAATAGATGGAAGCTTCACTGTTTTAGGAAGAATGTGAAGATGAGTGACACAACTGAACTACATTTCTTATTACTACCTACATTTGTACACAGAAGCATTGGGTTAACATAGGGATGAGGTTGTTGTAGTTTACTATACTGTAATACTGTACATACACTGAAGTGCCACAAATGCCTTATGGTGCTTTACCATAAGGAATTATGCCGTAAGGATTTTGGTTTGTTTTTTTTACTTACATTTTTTATGTATATATTTTTTTAATTTTGTGTATATACTCACATCATGTTACAGGTCACGGAGCAGCTGTCATGTCATGCACAAATTCTCAAATGTTTTTGAAATAAAGTACTGTCTTACCACACCATCCTCTTTGTTCAGAAAAACACATACGTAGGTGTGAATTTAATATACAGGTAGGTGACAATTCAGTGAAACGTGACTCACAACGCCGTTATGATAATGTTGGTTTCAGTAACTGAATTATATATGATATTTTGCTACTACTATTGCCATGCCAGACACAAGGTTCTGTCATTCTGCATCACACGTTAGAACTCAAATGGTAGTGGCACATATTATGTAATTGTCATTTGATATACTTTTACTGTCTTGTGGTTAAACAAGTGATTTGTTATTATTGTGGGTTTTTTTTATTGTCTTAAAAAATATGACAGTATGTATGACCGGGTATGCGTAACCCAGTCATTCATACTGTAATATAATGCATCATTTTCAAATTTGTTGTCGAGTGACAACATTGAATCAAGTCCTGTTACTCAGACGAATCAAAAGCCAACAGGTTGATAACTCACTGGAGGCATGAAACTAAACAGTCTCCTCTTTTTAATCCGCCCCAGAGGACAGCGGCACCGTGCACCGCTGCCCTGGGTTTGCTGCCGTTGTTTACCGGAGGAAGAGCCTGTTGCTACGCAACGCGACGCAACCATACGAGACCAGTCGACCAACCAGTTTGCCACACCTGGCTCCTTCCCTCGTGAAACAAAACTATTATATATATATAATTTTTTTTTATCGGTTTTTATATATTTTTTTGTATCTACTTATGTACTATGACGATGACGTACCGATCGCGAGACTTAACCGACGGAGGTGAGATTAATTATGGCGGCGTACTAACAACATGCATTACTTCAGTTCCTTTATTATTTTTAATAGTTCTGGCAGCGCCACACACCACATGCTATTATGCTTACTATTATTATTATTATTATTATTATTATTATTATGAGTAGTAGTATTCATTTAACTGTTATTGTCGCTATTATTGCTTTCATACTATTGTTTCCTGCGTAAGTCCTACATTTGTCGTACTGAAGTTTATTGTTGTTTTTAAAACTCTGCTGCATGTTGACAATTTTTCTATTTTCTAATTACATGTACGTATTTGCTAAATACTTCGAAGAGCTTCCATTCGTCATGGAAACGCACGTAAACGAGCCCCCCCCCCCCCCCCCCCCCCCGATTCCCCACCGCGAGGCGCGTCGGGAACCGCCCCTGTGACGTCATAACCCCCCCCCCCCCCCCTCAGAGCCGCGTGTGGAATCCACCGCCCGGTGACGCCAGGAAAGGAAGGCGCGTCCGCAGGCGTCCGTACACCCGCGGCGGCGCCGGGTCGCTTCTTACAGCGGCACCATGCGTGACGCACTGTGTTAGTATTGTTCTTGTCTAACTCAACATTAACCGCCGCAGGTCGAGTCAGTCGCCCTCCCAAATGTCTTCGTCATCTCGGACAGGCTCCCCAAACTGTAGAGCTGTGGCCGAAGGTGGGAATCAGGTTAAATACAATTTGAAAAATAAATAAATACAAACATCTTAAATACAAATAATAATAATTGAATATATATATATATATATATATATATATACATACATACATACATACATACATACACACACACACACACACACGCACACACACACACACACACACACCACGTATATATATATATATATATATATATATATATATATATATATATATATATATATATATATATATATATATATATATATATATATATATATATATAATATATATTGATTGATTGTGGTCTTCAGGGGCGATGCATCCAGACAGGCATCCTGACGAACAGCCCTCCTGCTTCCTCCCAGAGCTGCCGGCCAGGGCCAAAGTGGTAAACAAAACAAAACAAAACAAAACACAACACACCGTCCGACGCCCAGCACGCCGCTGCACTGACCGGTGGTGGAAGAAGTACTCAGACATTTTTATTCAAGTAAAAGCACAAACACCCTTGACACAAACAAAAGAATCATCCCCATAACAGGGCCTTGGATACGGCGTCGAGGTCCGTACCCTGTTTTGCAGATGAGCGCTCATGCAAAACCAAATCCTAGACAGTTGGACGTGTAGTCATTTACAAGGATAGACCTTCTGAATCATCAATGAGCGATCCTAAATCAGCAGTTTGGTAGAGCCAGCCCTGATTTTATTGTTTTTATTTATTTATTTATTTATTTTTTTGTGCCCTGACTTGCTTTTCGATATATTTAAATATAAATACAGATTTAATTTTGAGTATACACTCACATCATGTATCATGTTATGTATGACATTTAATTGTCAGGTCATTTCTTTGCATATATATATATATGCTCGTATGTATATGTATGTGATAATTAAAACATCTTGAAAGTCACTGAGCTGAAAGAAGGGGAGATTATATCACAAACACTGCCCG
Organism: Zeus faber; assembly: GCF_960531495.2. NCBI lineage: Eukaryota > Metazoa > Chordata > Actinopteri > Zeiformes > Zeidae > Zeus > Zeus faber. The sequence continues at coordinate 10,120,746 of NC_137191.1, forward strand.
TTCTGTGAGTTACAACGTGAACTTTAAATGTTTTTCCACACAACGCTCCATCCTGTAAATGGAATCTAGCATGAGCCAGGAAGTGTGTTTTGTCTCGCTTTTTTAATTAATAATTTAATTAATAATTAAAATATATAAATCCAGATTTAGGAAGAGAAACAATGCGAGTCACCAGCATGCACCTTTGCTTTCAAATGTGGTGCTACAGACGCTTGGACAAACATACGCAGATAAGAGCACTTTGTTGCTTTCCAACCACTGGACTCCATTACATATACCAACCTTGTTCAGAGGGGCTGTTTGTTTTTGCGTTAGCCTCGGATCGGGTCCCAAAACGGCGAGCTGCGGCTGCGCATCGCTTGTGAATGTCAATTACCTTTGCCCTCCATTGCCTTTTTTGTTGCCGATGCTCCAGAGACAACCCAACCTTCTCCAGATGGGGGGCCGTGAAAGGTTGTTCCTCCCAGGCTGGAAGCCGGCGTCCTCCAGCCAGCACGCGCAGCAGGAACACAGGCTCCTGAAGCGCCCGGCGCATGCCAAGGACAGGAGGGTCTGTGTCAAACGGAAACAAAATGAAATATCCCTGCCGGTGTCCATTTTAAGGTGGCCTCAGATGTTAGAACGTTATATTCCAGTGGCTGTTTATCTATGACACAGTTATTAGTGTTGGTTTCCTTTAGATGCCGGACTAATCTTAAATCGCCCCTCAGTTAAATCCTTCCTTATCCTCTTTTTCAAGGCTCATTCGGCGCAGAAGAAGATCAGGCTTCCCCCTCTCCCCAACCCCACCCCCACCCCCGCCCACACCCCTGCCAGCAGTGCCACCAGCCGCGTCGGCACCAGCAGCGCCGGCACCACCGGCGGCGCCAGCCGCGCCGGCACCACCGGCGACGCCAGCCGCGCCGGCACCACCGGCATCGCCAGCCGCGCCTGCACCACCGGCGACGCCAGCCGCACCGGCACCACCGCCAGCTGCGGCGCCGGCAGGGACTCCCGTCGTCCGGCCCCCACCGACTCGCCGTACTACTACAGCTGCGCCGAGGATGTGGTGAAGGCCGAGCTCAGCAGCCCGCCGGACATCATCCGGGTCATCCTGAAAAACCCGCACCTGGGCTCCCTCTACATGACCTCGCTGGAGCCCAAGTCCTCCATCGAATACAACCCGTTCACACTCAAGTAGGTTCCGAGTCCGATGCCGGTATCTTCAGTGTTACATAGAGCGTGTGCCATACTGACCGAACCCCGGGGAACCCGGGCCCCGCTCCTCCCCCAGGGTCATAACGTTCGAGGACGTCGACAAGAACGACTACCAAACGGTCAGCGGCAACGGTGTGATGACCATCTGCGAGGACGCGCAGGACTTTGTGCAGCTGGACCGCTGGGAGCAGGAGTACCACTACCACTGCCGGCTGCTGCAAATTCCGATCTTCGCCCTTTTCAGGAAGCTGAAGGCCTTCCGCGTCTGGCGCACCAACGTTCGCACCAAGAAGTTCCAGATGGACAGGCAGTCCCTGAAGAACCGTCTGCTGGTTTTGAATAAGGTTTGAGTATTTTCCCCGATGTCATAATTGCAAGTTTACAAGTTAAATTGCTGGGTGACATGACGGATGGACGTTGACGTCATTCGATTCCGCTTGTGCAGAACCTACGTCCTGCGCTGATGGACATCATCGAAATGTGCTCCCGCATCAGGGAGCTGCTCCTGTGCCGCATCGAGAAAAAACAGACGAACACGCTGGATAAGTTCCACGAGGCGCAGTGCAGGCAGCTGGAGGAGGTGAGGCTACTCTGCTTGTTCTGTTGAACCCATCATGTTTAAAATGCACAAAAGTCGTTGTGTTCGGGGGCGGCCAGAGTGAGTCGCTGGGAATGTTCAATTTTACTCAGCAAGGAGTCCAAACTCATTCTAACCACGAGGCCTTTTTTTCCCCCCTCAGAGAGGCCTGAACGATCAATCCGATTCAAACGGACATCGCAATGTAACAGAACGCAATTTTCAAATTGCGAAGGCTGCGATTCACAGTAAAAAAAATACATTACATTTAGCAGACGCTTTTATCCAAAGCGACTTACAATTATTCAAACACCGATGGACGCAGCCACCAGGAGCAATGAGGGGTTGAGTGTCTTGCTCAAGGACACTACAGCATGCTAGCAGGAGAATCGAACCAGCGACCTTTAGATTACTAGACGACCATGGGTCGGCGCCATTCCGAGGTGGGGCACGGAGAGGGAGCGATTGCGGCTCATTTTGCGCACCTGTCTCCTTCTCCGACGGCGCCAGCGATGCTCGCGCCGGCGACGGGGTGCCCGCCGTCGGAGCGCCACAACACTTTGTTTTCGTTTAATTTTACGCCTCCTCATGGAGCCAAACAACTGCGTATAGAAGGAAACCGTGCGTAACGGAGGATACGTTCTCCGTGACTCCCGGAACACCCGTAGAGCCCGTTCTTCCGGAACACTGCTGTCTGTTTTTTTTTTTTTTTGTGTTTTTGTGTTTTTTTATTTATTTTTTTACCTTTTTGAAATTTAATGAGCATAAAGCGGTCCCTGAGCGCACGGAGCGGCGCCACTCCATGTAGGCGAATGTGTGCCCGCAACATTTTTCTGCTGAAACAACTGCATTATTTTCGAATGTTCAATGAAAATGATTCGAACAATTACAAGGCTCGAAGTTAAATCAGTGTGTCAATATTCTACTGTGATCAAACTTTTTCTGTTTACAATTCAATAGTTAAATAAAGATATGTTATTCATATCAATTCACGCATCAATTCATCTAATTTCATCACAACACGTAGGCCTGGTTGACAGGAAAGAGCAGTTTATATGTTGACCAATGTTGTGTTGGTCATGCTATAGAGTGACTTATTTGCTTGTGTTTAGTGAATAATACAGAAGATAAGGAACTAAAAAAAAAAGAAAATGGCGTACTAAATCACAATCGCAATATTGGTCTGAAAAAAATCCCAATTGGATAATTTCCCAAATGGTTCAGCCCTACTCAGAGACCCCCTGAATCAGCCACCTGATTTGACCGTTAGGTACCGTACGCCTCAGATCGTCTCAGCCATTGTGACCCCCGCTGCGATCTCAGCTTGGGAATCCCTGCAGTAGGCCCACCTCAAAATCTGCCCCCGCCCCGAAATCGAGACCGTCAACAAACGAAGGCTCCTGTGGTTGGCTCAGGCTTTGTGTTTGCTCTGGTTTTTTTCTTCTCTACCGCTAGGTGACCGCCGACCTGGAGCAATTCCGAGCCCTCGTCAGGGAAGTGGCCATGGGCGCCTGTCGCTCCGTCAAGCCCACGTCCGAGTACACAATCGACCAACAGGACTTGTTGTCCGACCCAAGTAACCGCTTACAAACCCGATCGCATGCGTACTGCGCGCACATTCACACACGCGCGCACACACGGACACACACACGCACACACACACGCACACACGCACGCACACGCCAGCCAAATAGCCGCTAAAACACTGGACTGCAGGGGGAGACACTGTGTGTTGCTGTGTCTGTCTTCGGAACAGAGAAAGGAGAGAAGATGAGCCACATCGAACGTGCCCACAAGCGGAACCACTGTGCGCGCCTCACATGGTCGGTAGTTCTCTCTCTCTCTCTCTTTCTCTCTCTCTCGCTCTTTCTTTGTCGATTTTGCTCTCCGTCTCTCTCATCAGGCTGTACTGTATGTATAACAGCAAACATGTGTCAACGTGACGGCCCATATCAGCCACGACAAGAGATGGCGCAGAAACCACTTTTAATTTTCCTCCGCCGACGGCTGAAATGTCGAGCATCTGCCGAAACGGATATGTTCTCTCTCTCTCTCTCTCTCTCTCTCTCTCTCTCTCTCTCTCTCTCTCTCGCAGCTCGCACTCCAGGAGGCTTTTATCAGTTGTTTTTTTTCCTTGATGCACTTCGCTTCAGACAGCAGTCTGAAAGTGTTATGCTGGAGCTGCTCAAACAGAAACTGCCGCTTTGTTTTGTTCAATTGAATCAGAAATATCATTTTAAGTGCAGATTTGTGCAAAATTAGAGCATTTAAAAGAAGACGTATACTGTTGTTATCACATGGTGTATTTTCCTTCCGTTACAACAAAAGCCTTTCTGTGTTATTTGTATATTTAGCAATTATTTTCTTTCAATGTCAATTCTCTATTCAGCAATACATCGATCTTCACCAAAACTAATTTCCCGTATATAAAAACCTAGTTGACAAAATAAACAAATTGTGATTCCGACCCCCCGGACTTCCATCTCGCAGCTTCATCCGCCTGGTGGACTACCTGGTGGTCAACACCATGCACATCCTGATGGTGAACTCGGTGGACCAGCTGCTCGCTGACATCCAGGAGGAGATGGTCAACACCCCCAGCTACGCCGCCATCCAGAGCTGGGCCAGTCAGACCGAGCCCACCACCTCCGCCACCGCCACCGCCACCGCCGCATCCCCCATCGAGGAAGAGATGGAGAGCATGGTGAGACGGGCCCAGAACATGACCTAATTACTTTTGGGATGCCGTAATTATGTTGTCGATCAGGAGAATACTCCAATAAACCCTTATTCTGTTCATTAAATGGCCTCTGGAGGGCTTAGGTAGAATTATTTTGGCATTGAGCATTGGTTCATTTTGTATGGTTTGCTAGGTCGGCGAGAATTATGGTGCAGGAAGCACCGTAAACACGTCTTTAAAATGGGAGATGAATGTGAAATGCTCCAATCTTTCTCTTTCACCACCATATTTCGGGGGAATCAGTTTCTAAAAAATATTCAAATAATTTACATACCCCCTCCCCCAACTGTAATTAAGTTATATATTCATAGGATATCTGTAAATGTCATGTACAAAGTGAAAACAGTGAACAAAAACACAAATCTAAATAGCAATATAGGTCAGAATTGTTCAGCCCGAGCGGTGTGAAGGTTTGAAGGCTTTTACACTCGTGCTGATCAGTGATTATAACAACAATGATCCAAGTTCTCCGCCCGCTCAGTTTTGATAACTCTGGTGTGTGTGTGTGTGTGTGTGTGTGCGTGTGTGTGTGTGTGTGTGTTTGTGTGTGTGCATGTGTGTGTGTGCGTGCGTGCGTGTGTGCGCGCACGCATGCGTCCTCAGTCCACGGGGTCAGAGGTCGTATCAGAAACCCCCGCTGTCCAGCCCATGTTCATCTCTGAGCTGGTGCTGAGCACAAACGTCCTCACCTTCCAACCCTGCGAGGAGAACTTCCAGGTGTGTCCCCTTTCCCCTCTTCCAGTATATCGACTGTTTCTCTGCTCTACACCCGTTTAGTCAGATAATCAGTGTATTTTGCCGGTGTGCCCCTGGTTCGACCCGGTAGAAAACAATAGCGGAGATCATCGGGCAGTTCCAGGAAACTGTGATGTCCGTCCAGACGCTGGTGCCAGATTCATATTTTAATCCCTTCACTCAACCCTCAATCAACAACAAGGTAATGGAACGACTCTTTACTCACTCCACTCTACGACTGCATTTAGGATGACTCAACTAATATGAGTGTGTCCACTATGAGGATGGCATAAAGATGACATGTAAATGATGTGAGATATATTCGACAGATTAGGGTTATGATTGGGTGTAGATTAGACGTGGGCCATCGTGCAAAATCCCATTCCGTGACGGCTGGGGGGCAGCGATTGCCAATTTACCAGGATTTATTATTTACAGTAAAGGTTTTAGACAAAAACAAATAGTTTTGACTAAATTAAGTCCAAAAGCAACGGAAAGCGACGGGGGGACGAGCGTGACGCGACACGGGACAGTGGGGGCGCAGGTTAACTTTGGAACGGGGCGGGATGGGACAGTCCCTGGACTCTGCTATGTTCAAATAATGTGTCTCATACAAGTAGGAAACAAACAAAAATAAACAGATCTAAAATGAAAACGCGGGAAAACCGGCACGGGATTTGTCGCGCGCACATGCCGCACCACTGACCGGAGGAGAAATAAAAAACAACAACTCCACTCCCAATTCTCTGATCTCTCTTTCCCACTATGGACGTTGGTGCCTAGATAGACAGCGATATCCATGTATAATTCGATCATTTCATGTCCGATTTAGAATCCAATTTCAGAAGTTATTGACTTTTTTTTTAAATGTTTTGAGTGTGCGGACCGCGCCGGGGGGACCTCGAGAGAACCTCCAGCTCCGAGCCACTCCAGCCCCACCCCAAGCTGGCCTCTCTCCCGCCGCCCCCTCTCTCCCTCTTCACTCCCACTCTGAGGGATCAGCTTCGGAGCACAGTAAACTGCACTTACGCTGTTTCAATGCTCTGATTTTTCCGTACAGTAGTGATTCAGTGCAAGGAGCACAGGGGTCATATTAATAAATCAGTTCATATATTGAGGCTAAAAGTAGCACTTAACTGCAAAAATGTACACAAAAAAATAATGAAACGGTCGTAAAACATGCTAACATCATCTGCAAGGACATGTATAGCAAGGTTCATTTATTGAATGATGGAGTTTAAAACATCGTTGTTGAGTGGAAACTGATGAGGCTGAATGTCCTTTGACCTCAAAATTCTAAATTCCTTATTTCATGATTTCAGTCATGATGATAAAAGGGCAGTAAAAAAATAAATAAATAAATTTATATATATATATATATATATATATATATATATATATATATATTCACTGATCAGCCACAACCTTAACTGACACTGACAGCTGAAGTGAATAACATTGCTCATCTTGTTACAGTGGCACCCTTCATGAGAAGCAAGTGAACAGTCAGTTGTTAAAGTTGATGTGTTGGAAGCAGGAAAAATGGGCAAGCGTGAGGATCCGAGCCACTTTGACAAGGACCACATTGTGATGGCCAGACGACTGGGTCAGAGCATCTCCAAAACGACAGATTTTGTGGGGTGTTCCCGGTATGCAGTGGTTAGTACCTACCAAAGGGGTCCAAGGAAGGACAACCGGTGAACCGGCGACAGGATCATGGAGGGTTGATTTTAAGGGGCTTTCATCTCTATTCAGTGGAGCTGTGTGGACACAGCTTTAGGCATTGTAAGAACTTTGAGTCAAGTTCGAATTAAGTAAAATCACTGCAAATGCCCCAGAAGACCTGCCGTTTTGGAGATGCTCTGACCCAGTTGTGTAGCCATCGCAATTTGGTCCTTGTCAAAGTGGCTCAGATCCTTACGCTTGACCATTTTTCCTGCTGCCAACACATCAACTTCAACAACTGACTGTTCACCTGCTGCCGAATATATCCCAACCCTTGACAGGTGCCATTGGAACAAGATGAACAATGTTATTCACTTCACCTGTCAGTGGTTTTAATGGAGTGGCTGATCAGTGGATATATATTTATTTATTACCTGAAGCAGATGTTTGCTGCTTGAAATCTGCATCTTCAACATTTATGACTGAAGTGGGAAATCCACAGTCACATGGAAGCAGAAATGATCCGACGCTATATTTTTTTCAACGTGTGACGTGATCAAGGCTCCAAACTACGCCTTTATTTACTTTCTATCACACCCACATTGGTCAAGATCTCAAGTCCAGTTAAATTTCTGTCCCGTCAGGCTTCTTGGTGTCAGCCGTGGTTTTTCTGCTCATGCCGCCAATTAACAGGCTGTTTAAATGCATATCCGCCGCCAAACAGCCCAAAATACACTTGACCCAAGTCAGTGTTTAATGTCAGCGACACTTTCATGTTCATTAGATGTTAATTAAAAAGTCTTTATTTGACTAGCGCGGCAAGATTCATATCTCATGTGCTGGTATTTTTACAATGAACTGACTCGGAAAATAGTAATTTTAGCCTTGACCCCTTTCATAGAGGGAGTGTTCTGTCCATCATCCTGTAGACGAGAACCAGTCTCTTAAAGAAGGATAGGGGCTGGTGATGCAGGGGGATTTAGTTTCAGGGAAATCTGATATTAATCCGATGCTCAACCCACTTGGGGTTTTTAAGCTGCCCCTAAGGTTGCCTAATTGTCGCCTGCCAGCATCATTTTGCGTCGTCCATTTCTTTTAAAAGTTGGTTCGGTGCATGTTGACCTCCAGGTTGACGAGAGGAGGTACGGGGACGGCCCCTGTTTGGCGACCATCCTGAAAGACGACGGCAACCTTCAGAAAATCATCAAAAACATAAAGGTCGGAAAAAACACATGTGAACAATGAGCTTTTCTCCTACCGTAACCGTGAGGAGCTGGCACTCGGTGAGGAGGGTTATTGGCCCCGTTTTCTGTTTTACAAAGGCTTTTATTTTTTATTGTTTTATCCTCTTCAGCATTTGGTGCAGGTGGCCTTCGAGTCGGCTTACGTCTACTCCAGCACTTTTGAGCACTTCCGCCAGTTCTACAGCGAGAACGAGAGCCTGGACCTGGTGGCGCTGCAGGCGCAGGAGCACGGTGCGGTTCTCCATATCACCATTCTCATCAGGCGCACGTCCGGCATAACCGACTCATGCGCGACATGAGGAGCCATCTAAATGCAAATGCTAGAAGGCCGACGCCCAATGTGGTGGATGGAGCTGTTTGACATTTATAGAGGACTATCAACTAAAAGCTAAAGAAACATTCATTAGTTCCCCACAAGTTTCATTTCGGTGTCAACTGTCTTTACATCATTCTTCCAAGCAGAACACTGTTTTGTTTTTTCCAGTATGCAGTGTGTCAACCCCCGTCATTTTGTGCTCGCATGAGTCCCGTGGGACATGCCTCCGCTGTTCCTTCCTCCCGCAGACGTGCCGTTCTTCGCTGACAGCCTGGAGAAGTACCACCGGCAGTACGACGAGGCCACGGCCATCCAGAAGATGAGGAACCTGGGCCTCCTGGTGGTGGACGTCACCAAGCTCATCAACAAACTCACGCCCTCCTCCATGCGCTGTCTGGAGGTCAGGCCTTGCACACACACACACGCGCGCGCGCACGCACACGCACACGCACGCGTGCGCGCGCGCACACACACACACACACACACACACACACACACACACACACACATTTTATATTCCCCGAACAAAGTAAAACAAGTATGTATATTTTTCTCTGTTTTCTTACACAAGGATTTGAACACAACTCGTTTTTCAAGTCATCAACCAATTAGTCGATCTGAAAACACACTCAAGCCTTATTTGTTCCATAAGAAGTCAATGAAATTGAGAAGCTATTTATCTTTTAGAAGCTGATTTAGATGCCCTCATGATTTGAAAGTATTGTTTTTACATTATTATGTACATTATTATTCTTCTTCAGTATAGAATGCATTTCGTACAATATTCCATTACAGCATTTACAATTACAATTACACTGCAGTTCCAGTCAATCAGAAGCACCAAATCCTCATCTATAACTCTTGATATTAATCTCATACTGGAAGTGTTGAGGCACCAAGGGAATCAATTACACCCAAGTTACGATGAAGATTACTGTACTTTCAAAGTTAACAAGTAATTATAATTATAAATTCAAAGGCTAAATGTACCACTGGACCTTGCGTATAAACTGGAACGCCGTGTTCCCTCCTCCAGGTCATCCACGTCATGCTTCCAGCGCTCGCCAAAGCGAAGCTGGATGCCATTCTTGTGGAGGCCCGGGAGGCACAGGCCAAACTGGAGCTCGTCCCTGCGACAACCACAGAGTTTGTCGATTCCCTCACCTTCCTGGAAGACGTCCAGGGCCGGGTAACGCTCTGCTCTCCCCAATCCCGCCATTTTTTTAATCCATACCTCGGAATGTTTAGGCAGGCTGCGTCGATTTATTAACCTACCGTTTCTGTCTCCTCTCGACCCCGACGCCCAGATTGGAATAATGGAGGAGCAGCAGGAGATCGTGGGCCAGCTGTTCAAGCTGATCGACATGTACACGGTGCCCACGCCGCCTGATGACTTTGAGAGCTTTGCCACGCTGGGGCCCTGCATCACCGTTGTGCAGAGCGCCATCGACAAAGCGGTGTCGGAAAAGGACATGAGCATCAACAAGATGTGCAACAACATGCAAAAGGACATCCAGGATCTGAACAGCGAGGTCGCCGAACTCAATCAACGGGCGCAGGTATGTGAGGGGCTCCGTTGTTTGCTTTCCCACCAGTGGTTCCCCACCAGGGGGGTCCTTCAAGAGGGTCCTTCACAGTTATTTAATTTACAAGACGTCAGCCCCATTAGAGAACGTATAATAAGGAGTGTTTTGATGGTCGTTTTACTGTTATCTCCCTAACTACGGTATAGAGAGCTATACTGTTATTGGTTTAATAAATTGCTTCAATCAGTGGTTCTCGATATGGGTTCCAGAGACAAAATCCGATCAAATGAGGGCCGTAGTCTAATGCTTATGAAACAGGTATTCTAGATTTGCATTCACATTTATTTTTGTATCGAGGTGATATAAATACCATATGTGAATCATTAAAATATTTGTTTTGTTTCAGTACATGTCAACACTCGCCTGTGTACAGCTAAAGAACATTAGCTTTGAGACGCGTCTCTGTGTCTGTTTGCACGGAAATATGATAATAAGGATGTTAATAATCCTTTCCGACAATTTCTTAGTTATGTAATGTCTCATATCATGAGAGACTAATGCGGGGGGGAAAAAAAGGTTTTTCATGATTTGTGTGTTTCTGTGTCCATTCTGCAGCCGTGATTGCAAGCTGAACCCCGTTTATTGACGTATGTCTGTGTGGCTCGGGATGCCTTTGTGTAGGATTTTCAGATCCTGGATGTCAGCGCGGAACCCGCCAAAGTGCGTCAGCTGCTCAGCAACATCCAACACTCAATAGATGAGCTGCAGGAGCAGGCCTTCACCTACACGTCCTACCAGAAGAATTTCAAGGTACCGTAGACAACACTTCTTTATAACTATTCACTGTGTAACAGTAGGCAAAATAAATACAGAAAAAATACAGTATTGTAACAAATACCCCTTTGCAACAGCTTATTTAAGACTTTTTTTTTTCTCTTGACTTTTTAAGACAAAAAAACGTCATATGCAATGATTCAACAAGGACAGACGGGAACATGAGCAACACAAAACATTACTGATCTGTAATCGGGATATAGTGTATCCATGTAGCGTATGGATAACGTCAATTTAGTGATTTAAAACGCGTCTTAACTGATTGAATTACACAGATACCAGTCTCTACAAATGCAAATCCTTCCATTTCCTGGGGATCTTTAGGTAAATTGTGGAGAGAGTGTCCGGCTCGGTCCCTTCCGCAAGCCGTCGTAGCTCCCCCTCTCCTGGATGGAAATATGAAGACTACACACTAGTCACATGTTTGGGACCTTTATACTACAAACTATAAATGTTCTGCCCCGTGGCGATCCCAGGTGGAGGTGACAAAGTTTGACTCGCTGGAGATGCTGAGCGCCGAGGTGAAGCTGAAGTGCCTGCTGTGGGAAAGTTTGGACGAGTGGGACTCCTTACACGAGGGGTGGATGCAGGTGAGAGGGGCGCGAGCGCTCCCGGTCTCGTCTTCACATCCGAGCTTGTTCTCTCCCCCCACTGGGAGATCCCCCCCCCTCGGCCTGTCCGGAGCCACTTCCCGTCCTGTGTGTGTGTGTGTCTTTCTTCTAGAGCGCTCTGGACCAGCTGGACCTGGAGCTCCTCAGCAGCCAGGTCAACAAGTACACCAAGTACGTCAACCAGCTGGAGAAGGGCCTGCCGCCCAACACCGTGGTGCCCTCCCTCAAAGTCAGAGTGGACAGCATGCGGCGAAAGGTGCGTACCAAGAGCTGCGTGGAAGAAGAAACCCCCGACCCTGGCTCAGCTCCCGGGGTCCCGACAGTGGGCGTGACCTAACGGCGCCACGATTCTCCCCCCCAGCTTCCGGTGATCACAGACCTTCGGAACCCGTGTCTGAAGTTCAGACACTGGGAGATCCTGGAGGTTGTCGTGCATGCCAGTCTGACCAAGGAACCCATCAGTCTGGCTGTGCTGGAGAGTCTCGACATCTACGCCCATGAATTTGAGATACAGGAGGTAAGACGTGTACACACACACACGCACGCGCACGCATTCTTTCAACCTTGATAAGCTGCACTGATTCCATTTTAATTTCACCCCCAGGTGTCTGGACAGGCTTCGGGAGAGGCCTCACTGGAGACCATCATCAAAAAGGTGACGTAGTGACGTTGGGTATCAAAGGATAAATACATATATTACATATATAACATACTCTGCTTGTTCTGGATCTCCTCTGACCCTTGCAGGTGGAGGACTCGTGGATGAACACGGAGTTTACTGTTCTTCCTCACCGTGACTCCAAAGACATCTTCATCCTCGGAAGCACTGATGAAATCCAGGTCCTAGTTCAACCCACTACTATTTGACCTTCAGTGAAGGCCTCAAAACTTAATTTTATTGATCACCAGAAGAGTGTGTGTGTGTGTGTGTGTGTGTGTGTGTGTGTGTGTGTGTGTGTGTGTGTGTGTGTGCACGCGCACGGCGGCAGGTGCTCCTGGATGACAGCATCATAAACATATCAACAGTGATGACCTCTCGCTACGTCGGTCCAATCAAAACCAGGGTTGACGAGTGGCAGAGAAAGTTGGCCTTGTTCAGCGAGACGCTGGTAATGCCCAAATAACTGCATGTTGTACTGATATTGTTTTATTGATCACAAGGCTTTTTGCCGAATAAATGTTGCTGCGAAAATGCTTAAATTTTGCAGCAGCTTTTCTCCAAAAACCTGTGATGCAATTTGCAAACTGGAATGTTCTTTTGTTGCAGTAAAATGTGGGAATTGGCAAAAGTTTATTGTAAATGAATTGTTATTGTTTAACTACTACCAACAACTAAATTATGATATGTAATCACTTCCTATGATAAAACACATTCTGCGTATCACCGAAACTTAAACATAAAGAACCATAACAACCACTACACCATTACATTATTAAGACAAATACTGTGCTTTTGCTTGGGTTTCGTCCATAAAATAAATGTAGAGTACAGTGCAGTACAGAGTACAGTGAGCACCAAATAAAGTCATGACTGCTGGTCTCCTTGGAGAAGATTGCTTTTGGCCATTTAATGTGGAAATTGCAATTTAGCGAAATTGCAAGCTCTCACAAATATTGCAGGGCTTAGTTAAATTTACATTAATTATTGCGATTGCAAAATTTCAATTTCTTGGAGGGACTGAGACTTTAAATAAATCACTCTGTTTGTTACTGTGGTGAGAACAAGAAGACAAATTCAGTCAAATCATGCACTCGTTTCTCTTCCTCCCTTATCTTCCTCCTCATTGCTCTCCCTCCTTTCCCCCTCTCTCTCTCTCTCTCTCTCTCTCTCTCTCTCTCTCTCCTTCTTTTCCTCCTCCCTCCAGGAAGAGTGGTTATCATGCCAGAGGAACTGGTTGTACCTGGAGAGCATCTTCTCGGCCCCGGACATCCAGAGGGAGCTGGCCGAGGAGTCCAAGATGTTCCTGCAGGTGGACAAGTCCTTCAAGGAGGCGATGAGGAAGGTGAACCGGCTTCCCAACGCCCTGAGAGCCGCCACGCAGCCCGGTGAGAGAGAGAGAGAGAGAGAGAGAGAGAGAGAGAGACAGGGAGAGAGAGAGAGAGAGAGAGAGAGAGAGAGAGACTTTTTTCCCTGGGCGGGAAATTGTAGTGTTGCAGCAGCTCACTTAAACTTTTTTCAATGATAATAAAGCACTAATAAATAGAGAAAATAAATGGTAATATCCCCCCCCAAAATATTTGCTGCAAAATTGGCAATAAACCAAAAAATGCTAAAGATCAAATGCTAAAAAAAATAAAATAATAATTTGTCTCCTTTTTTCATTTTTTTCCGCTGTGTAATAGTGTGATTATTAAATGTATCACAGAAGAGCTTTCTTTTGGCATAAAATATTTGCACAGAAAAATTCAACTTTCAATTTTCCTACTGATGGAAACTCACATTCACATGGAAACTTTACATGAAATTATTTTATTTATTATTTTTATTATTATTATTATTATTATTATTATTATTATAAATTATTGCAACATTTCTCACATCGGCTTAAAATCTCTTTGACATTTGGATGGAAACATATTATTGTTGAATCTTGATTTTAAAATGATGATGCTGGACATGCAAGAGCAGAATAATGGAATTTTGTGCAAGGACAAGGCGGACAGAACATACAGGCGCAGTGAGATAGAACCTTCCTTTTCCCTCTCCAACCCCCCCACAGGTCTGCTGGAGCTCTTTCTGGAGAATAACACTCTGTTGGACCAGGTTCAGAAATGTCTGGAAGCTTACCTGGAGTCCAAGAGGGTTATCTTCCCCAGGTGCACACACACACACACACACACACACACACACACACACACACACACACACACACACACACACACACACACACAGCCTCGTGCTCCCCTCTCTCAAAGTCAATCCTTTTATGGATTTGAGATAAATACTTAGTCAAAGCCATATTTTCTCCAGCGAGACAGTTTAAATTGAATTCCTTGAACTGGAATCGATTTGAAGTCGTCAAAATCGTCCTTTTCTTATTCTCTTTGCGGTTCATTTGCATCCTTTTCCTTACTCCCTTCCTTTCTTTTCCACCGACCCCCACCCCCCCTAACAACCAAACTTACAAGAACCAACCAAAGCAACAACAAATTATCGAACGTTCCAACTACTAAGTTGACAGCGGTGGCATGCCCCCCCCCCCCCCCAGGTTCTACTTCCTCTCCAACGACGAGCTGCTTGAGATCCTCTCCCAGACCAAAAACCCCCAGGCGGTGCAGCCCCACCTCAGGAAGTGTTTTGATGCCATCATGCGTCTGGATTTCGCCCTGCTGCCGCCCCCAGCCGGCGCGGCCGACGGAGCTCAGCAGGAGAAGGTCTACAGCAACGACATCCTGGCGATGGTCTCCCCCGAGGGAGAGAAGGTCAGCTTTGATTTAGTTCCTGGGTATGAGAGACAGCGAGAGGGAGGGAGAGAGAGAGAGAGAGAGAGAGAGAGCGGGAGAGAGAGAGATTCCATCAGGCCTGCAGTCTCCTCCTGCTTCCCTCCTCTCTTTCTTCCAACTCACTTCCCCCTTGATGGCAACCTGCTCCTCCGGCGATGCCGCACCTCTGTAGAGAACTGAGGCCGAACGTTTCACCCGTGTGCAGGTCGGTCTGACTAAAGGGCTCAAGGCTCGAGGTAACGTGGAGGATTGGCTGTGCAAGGTGGAGGAGGCCATGTTCTCCTCGCTGCGGCTGTTCAGCAAGGCCGCCATCGTGGACTACCAGGACAAGTCCAGGGAGAAGTGGGTGGTGGCGGGACACCCTTCGCAGGTACATCGCATACGCCTACTTAAAATTATTTTAAAAAAATGGAGCCATAGATGAATAGCCTGCAAACAGTAGACCTGGAGTCCTACGTTGGGTCGTTTAAGATCTGTCACGCACTCTGGGCGGATGTTTCTTGTGCATTTGGAAAGGCGCTGCGTTTAACTTCTTTTGTCAGCGCAGTAGCCACCAGCTCTACCACCAGCAGACGGTAATAATTTAACTCTAACTGTGTGTGAAAGGGGCCAATTTTCCACCAAGTGCATGCATAATACCTCATTTAAATACATGCAAATAGCAACGGCGCACCGAGACTCTATTTCTGTGGCGGCGCAGTTAACGGTGCATTTCACCGCTTGCAGGTGCTTTGTGAATTAGACGCTTGCTTTTTATTTTATTTGCGGCGATTTAGCGGCCGCAAAAGCCGCGCAATCCCTTTGCGAATTTGGGTTTCTCCTGAGTGTGGCCTTGTGTGCGCGTCCACCAGGTGGTGCTGACCATCTCCCAGATGATGTGGTGCAGGGACATGGACGCCTGCCTGGAAGGACACCACAACCACTTTGAAGCCCTGCAGAAGTTTGAGTTGACCAACATCGATGTATGCCCTGGGATTGAGCCCCTCTTTTGCCATATATAGTATCACCTCATTGTGTGTGTGTGTGTGTGTGTGTGGGTGTGTGTGTGTGTGTGTGTGTGTGTGTGTGTGTGTGTGTGTTTTATATGATCAATACAGATATTAATACAGTAAAATCTCATTTATCATAACTCCACCGGGGACTGTTCAGGAGACTAAAATGTTCTGTTGAGCAAAGCTGCTCCTCAATCGTTCCAAGTGGTTCGTTTAAACTGCCAGAAGCAAACATGCAAATATTCAACGCTATTCACTATGAATATAAACCATTGATATATCAATGCTATTCACCCGAAGCATTACCGCTTTTCCACACGTTTTCTTTTGTGCAGAAAATGTGTACCGATGAAACTGTTCAAACAGGCCTTAAAAACAGCACCATTAATTAGTTAAATGTTGTCACAAACAGACAACCCTATGTCTAAAATTGTTTAAATTACTGTAAGATCCATAAGCATAACCTCAGTGTTGTTAAAGGGGATCTATTATGCTCCTTTTCAACAGAGACCTGAGGTTTTTTGCCGAAATGAACACTCAGATTATGCATTCTAGCCCTTCTAACGTGCCTCTATAACCCTCCTGCTGCTGACGGTCCGTTTCAGTGTTTGTGTGTCGCTTTAAATAAAAATGCTGCCGCTCCCCACGCCCACCCCGGAACTGTTTGCCCCGGTTCTGGGAGCCCGTTTGTATGAAGTCCGTAAACTTTCACTGATTTCACCTTATCAGAGGTTTTTTTTCTTTTCTTTTTTAAAAATTTTGATTTTAGAAAGAAACAGCAGAATTATTAATCAATCACGTACATTTCCATTGTCTGCAGGTTTCCTGACAGACAGTTGGTATTAATTACTTCCTTTTAAGATCTCTGCTGGTCATCCCAGTGGCCCTCGTTATTCTACAGTCGTCGGTGGAGTCGCTCTCAGATGGTGTGGCTTGATGGGGCGACGTTTGAAGGGATCAAACTTCTGAAGGGCACGTTTCAGGACATGTTTTCCGACAGAGGCCGCCCACAATAAACTGGCCGGCTGCTCGGATCTCACAGTTTGCGTGTTCGTAGGCCCATCGGAGACCCACAAGCACTGAAAAAGTGTGGTTTTTTTATAATAGGTCCCCTTTAAACGTTCTCCAGACATAAACATCTGAACTTGTAATAGTGTTTAAATCTGTAACCTCAATGGTAGCCCGCCCACGTAAGCAACCTGTCAGGAATGCTTAGGTTTTTCGATTCCCACCGAGCTTATACATTTCTGGCAGGACATTAACAAAAAAAACAAAAAAACGTTTTTGGTCAAGCGGTCCCTTTGATTCGGGGCAGGTCGGGGATGGAGGGCGTTTACCTCTCATAAAACACCCCTCCTTCTGGTCCCGGAACCCGTGTGTTTCAGAGGCTGAACGCTCTGGCGGCGCTGGTGCGAGGCCACCTCCCGTCCCTGCATCGGAACATCATCACCGCCCTCATCACCGTCGACGTCCACGCCCGAGACATTGTCTCGGATCTGGTCCTGCAGAAGGTACTGTGCACCGGCGCTCCAACACCTCATGTGGTTGGTGGTTGGACATGCATTAGACAGTGCTGTGCTTAAAGGATACAGAGATACAACTCAATAGTATTCTCTTATTGGCAAAGGTGGATATGTCCAGAAAATAAAATTCATCCTCAATATTTTGGAGCCTAGCGTTGCCAGTGAGGTACAACTGATGCGTCAAAAAACCAGCACATGCTCTTACTTTGCGTCATAAACACATTTTAACTTTTTCAGAATTTCACTTTCTGAACTTGGGAGTTGTCCATTTCTGCTTATTGGTGGGGGTGTTACAGGATACGGTGTCAGCACGAACGGTTTTCAGTAATGAAATGCATGAGGAATGTGCTGCAGAATGAAACGGTTTTAATCACAGGGCTTTGGTGGTGATGAGGTGGCAGGCGATTTGGGATATAAACAAATTAACTTCCGCATGGCAGCAAACGGTTTGATACAGTCACTTTATATCGAGGACTACACCAGGACGACAGGTAATGGCTTTTGGGCGCCTTACTGCCGCGGACCTTTCAACTCCTAATGTTGGCCTGAATCGACGTATTCACAATGGTAATGTGATTGATTTATCAAAATGCACTTTTTCGCACCAGATGCTATTCCAAATCTCAAACCGATTGACAGAGCAACCTACGCATTTTGGAAATGGGTTGTAGTGTCAGCTATTCCTACTCTGCTACTGTAGCTATGGCGATTTTTTTATGAAATAAAGACATCAATATATCGAGAGAGACAGCGTTTTGCTGTCTTACTGCGTGATTATAAGAAGATATGGCCCAAGGTGAGGTTGGAAATATAGGGTTCTGGAATTTTCTTTCAAAACAGAATTTTGGTCACTTCATATTTTGTATTAGGATGTATGCGATGAAAGCCAGTCAGATATACTGTATGTATAAGGAGGAAACAACTTGATGGAAAATAAACCTGATACAACCACATAAAACTTATCATGAAAAAAATGGTGACCATTTTGGCAAGACTGATAAATAATGGAAAATCCCTATGTACAGTATATATACTGTATATATATATATATATATATATGTTCAAGAGATTTTATATATATATATATATATATATATACATACATACATACATACATACATACACACATATATATATATATATACGTATACACACATATATACACACACACACTCACACACACACACACATATACACATATACCTATATATGTGTGTGTATATGTATATATAGTCGAAAATTCCCTATGATTCTTGTGGTAATACCCAGTGGATTTGAGTATCTTCACAACCCCCTCCCTACCTGGCATCCTTCCAGGTGGACACCATCACTAACTTTGAGTGGCAGCGGCAGCTGCGCTACTACTGGGACCTGGAGCTGGACAACTGCGTGGCCACCATGGCTCTGTCAACCTTCGTCTACGGCTACGAGTACCTGGGAGCCTGTCCCCGACTCGTCATCACGCCGCTCACGGTACAATAACCAAAACACTTCAGAGCAAACAACGCACCAAAAAATAAAAAACACTTCAGTTATTGTTTGTTAATTTTTCACCATCTCCTTGCTTCATGGTGAGCACGGCAGTATCAGTGTTGGGTCAGATTACTTCAAAATGATACTGAATAAACCCACTGAATACAACTGACCTCGCAACATTTATAATTAGTTGCATAATCAACTGGTTTACCAAATTTTGCTGTGCAATCAGAATTAGTTTTGGATTACTTACTTGTCCAGACATTCTAAATTGAGACAAAAGTAGGAAAATGGAGACAGAAATGTCAAAGTCCATAAATGTTATTTTAACTATGTACTTCTTGCGATGAGGAAGATGAGGTGACGATCATCCCCACAGGGTCAGAAATCAATGACAGCAGATGAAAGCGCAGATATTTTCAAAAAGTGAATGTTTTTT
>NC_137191.1:10145064-10197564 GCF_960531495.2 Zeus faber
CAACTGTAAAGGAGAAGCCGGAGTAATGGGTTTCTAATCAGTTTCTAGTCTCTGGTGCTCATTGCTTGTTATTAATGCTACACAGACTCACATATACACATATGGATATGTGTGCAATATATACAGTATATATACCGTGTATATATTGGTCATTTAAATGTATAGGTCCTTTAAAATGTCTAAAATTCAGTTTGCAAATAACCATTTGTTCATATCCTACCCTTATTATACTTTATACTTATACTTGTATAAGTATAAAGTATAGTATAGGTAAGTATATACCTGACCTGCAGTCATTTCTTGACTAGATAAAGAAATGATTTGTCCAAAAAGGTCTTTAAATGAACAGGTATAGAACGTACCTCTCTGATATCTGTAGATTCCTGTTCATGCAGCGTGTAGCTCTTTTTTTTTTTTTTTATCAGTGTCGGTGCAGCACCTGCATGATGTTCTTTATCTGCCCTCAGCTCGCTAAAGAGAGAGAACCCCCACCTGAGCGAGGACGTGGTCCTCATCAGGGCCCTGAGGGACTCCAACCTGCCCAAGTTCCTGACCGATGATGCCGTGCTGTTCGGGTGAGATTTGCTCAGGATTCGATCGATTTGGGAGCTACCTTCATTTAACCGGGGAAGACAAATTGAGAGATAAAACCGTCTTTAGTAACCCGTCCCCCCGGTCGCTGAATCCGCCTAACATAGCTTTTCTTTTTAATTTTTTGCTTATGTTAAGTGCAGTCCGTTTGAAAATGGACTATACTTAACAACACATCAAATATGTTTAAATGATTTTATAACATGTCCTCGCCTCCAGTGGCATCCTGTCAGATCTGTTCCCCGGGGTGTGCATCCCTGAGAACGACTACGGCATCTTGTACTCCACCATCACAGACTCTCTGGTGCAGCGGAACCTGCAGCCGCTGGCGACTCTGACCAACAAGGTAAATAAAACACGCACATCGAGGCGTTTTGCATTGGGTTAATTTCGGCGTAACAATAATGTGAAGATTAAAAAAATGAACCATTGACATTATGACCGAATATGAACCAGAAATTGTAAACAGCCCTGTGTAAATAAAGGCTGTGGGCCGAAATGTGTCGCGAGAAACTGGATTTGAATCATTTCTATTTGAATTTGAAATGCTCAACTTTAATAATTGCATAAAAAAAAAAGAATTTGGGTCATATACTGTTATTTGAAATTTGAATTGTTTGACTTGAATAATTGCATTGAGAAGCTGAATCTGAGCATCATTCGAACGTGGATTTATCAGTTCGGAGCTGAATTCCAATAAACTAAAAAATCCATTCGGTTCTCGCAATTCAAATTCATTTATTGCAATTCAACTTTACTGAGACACACAACCGCGTCGTTGAGGAAGAGCCAGCGAGGGCAGATTCACAGAACTCCTCTTCACGTGCTGTGACGACCGTGGAGCTCAGTGGTGACCGCTCGCTTCTCGAGCGAGCGGTGAATTTCCCGTTCATTCACTCCATCGACGTTTCAGAAAATCCTTCTGCAAAGAGTTTTAAGCCTGGAACCGAGTACGGGAGGAACCGTGACCATAAAACGTTTGATTCGGAGCAAAAGAAAATAAAAATTGCAAAACTGGAAAAAAAAAGGTATACTTTATTATTTTAAGACCGAAGGAACTACCCATCCCATAAACCGTTGGGGATGGAACCTTTCCAACGACTTCCAACCTAATGATCGGTGAGTGCGCTTCTTGAATTGAACCTTTGCCATAACTATAGGGTTTATATTGTTAATAAGCGTTGAAACCGTGGTTGCTCTGTGATAAACGTAATGTCAGCCATCATAGAGCAGTGTGGTAGCAGTAAGTCCCATGTTTTTTATTTTCCCGTAAATCCCGTATTTTTAACCTTTCTAAAGAATAAAAATAAAAACTCATCTTTCGTAATACTGTATCCTGTATATATTTATATTGGGGGGAAAAGTAATGACGAAATAATGAAAGAATTTTCAACATAAAATAAACTTGAACAATTAACAAACAATACCTAAGTATCAACAATTCACATTCTGACCAGTGGTAAACTGTAAGTATGCATAAAATATATGTGTGTACTGTAGTATCTATCTATCTATCTATCTATCTATCTATCTATCTATCTATCTATCTATCTATGTATCTGTCTGTCGGTCTGTCTGTCTGTCTATCTATGGGAAAAATAACAAAAATGGTGAAAATACTGAATCACATTGACATCCATGTATGACCCCTCTGTAGGTTTTTTTTTTTTTTAGTTATTATTGTTATCTTTTTTTTTAAACATTTTTAATACCCCCCTCCCCGCCCCCGCGCCCTCTCTCCTCCCCTCCAGGTGATCCAGCTGTATGAGACTATGATCGTGCGGCACGGCGTGATGTTGGTGGGACCGACGGGCGGAGGGAAGACCACGGTCTACAAGGTGCTGGCCGACACGCTGGAGAGCCTCTACAGCAGCGGGCACGGAGTCAAAAACCCCTTCTACCTGCCCGTCAAGACCTACGTGCTCAACCCCAAGTCCGTCACCATGGGGGAGCTCTACGGAGAGGTAGGATAGATGGATAGAAGAAAGATGGACAGACAGACAGAGAGACCGACGGAGAGACAGACAGACAGATAGACAGATCCATACATAGAAGCATACATAGAAGCATACATAGAAGCATACATAGAAGCATACATAGAAGCATACATAGATGCATACATAGAAGCATACATAGAAGCATATATAGAAGCATACATAGATGCATACATAGAAGCATACATAGAAGCATACATAGAAGCATACATAGAAGCATACATAGATGCATACATAGAAGCATACATAGAAGCGTACATAGAAGCATACATAGAAGCATACATAGATGCATACATAGAAGCATACATAGATGCATACATAGATGCATACATAGATGCATACATAGAAGCATACATAGAAGCATACATAGATGCATACATAGATGCATACATAGAAGCATACATAGATGCATACATAGATGCATACATAGAAGCATACATAGAAGCATACATAGACGCATACATAGACGCATACATAGAAGCATATATAGAAGCATACATAGATGCATACATAGACGCATACATAGATGCATACATAGAAGCATACATAGAAGCATACATAGAAGCATACATAGAAGCATACATAGATGCATACATAGATGCATACATAGATGCATACATAGATGCATACATAGATGCATACATAGATAGATACAGTGGATGCATAGATGGATCGATGCATAATGTAAATAGATTAGGGCTGAGCGATGAATTGAATTCAAACCTGCATCGCATTTTACAGAATGCCATTTTAAAATCTCAAAGTCTGCGATTAAAAAAAAAAAGTTTTTTTATTTGAATTTATTGTTACACAATCTAACCAATAGGGCTGCGCAGCATCCCCGGGGTCGGAGGGGGCGGCGTGGAGAGGGGCACACAATTTGTGCACCTGTCTCCCTCTACGACGGCACGGACAATGGGGGTGGCAGCGATGTGGGCGTGGCAGCGGGGCAGCGCGATCGGTCCGCCACCACAGTGTGTTTTTATTTTATTTTACGTCTCCTAATGGAAGGAAACAAGTGCGTATAGAATGAAAATGAGGGTAATGGGGACACTTTCGATTGTTTTATTGATTGTTTGAACCCTCTGCACTGCCCATCCACGCTGAGACCCAGGGCAACGTCCCAGGCCGCCGCGCGCTGTGCTGGTGCAACACCTGTAGTTTGGACGGAGCCGTACAAATTATAAATTTAAAAAGCAATCAAATCGAAAAAAGAAAAAGGCAATATTCAATTGACCAAAAAAAATCGTAATATTGACCGAATTTTGATCCCGTCTCCTCCTCTGCCGCTCCGCCCCAGATCAACTTGCTGACCCTGGAGTGGCGCGACGGCCTCATGGCTCTGTCCGTGCGTTTGGCCGTCAACGACACCAGCGACGACCACAAGTGGATCATCAGCGACGGCCCGGTGGACGCGCTGTGGATCGAGAACATGAACACCGTGCTGGATGACAACAAGATGCTCTGTCTGGCCAACAGTGAGAGGATCAAGCTCACCCCTTCCATACACATGCTGTTTGAGGTAAAGCTGCTGAAAATGGAAATCCGCCCGATCAGTCTGTGTTGGGTGGATTTGTCCCAGAGAGAAAGAAAGTAACATATATTGAAGTCTCTCATTGAGCCGCACCGTGCAGCAGAATAGTGAAATAATCATAATCATAATCATAATCATCATAATAATTTATAATATAGTTAATATAGTTTAGTAATAATAACATTGTTTCAGGCAGCAATACGCAGGGTCCAGTTTGGTCGTGTTAGTTTCCGGAAAACACACCATCATTTTGTGTTGACAGCAATTACACATTTCCGACTTCCCACTATTCCACAATTCTACAATTCCAGAGTATTTCGCAAATTTCTACATGGGAATGTGGATTAAATGTGGACCACAGAACGCCTCCCAGGGCGATGCGATGCGGTTGGGTAATACAATATATAAATAAATGTATATGTCAAGAAATGTGTCAATGAATGTATAAATAAATATATATATAAATAAATGTGGCAATAAATGTTCAAAATGTAAATATTGCAAAACACAGACACAGTAAATACATGTTCCTTGAATTATGTAATTTCTTATGGTTATTGTTGCCAGTAATTATAATTCAGGAAGTTTGTATCCATCGATATCTCTGGAATGTCTTCAAATTCCAACAGTGGTGTTATTGGGTTTTTTTTTGTAGCACTTACTCTGGTGCCTGTCAGTTCACCTCAAAAGCGCATATACAGTATTTATGACGTTTAGGACGCTGCACTTTGTTTAATCAAATTTTCTACTGGTAAAATAATACCTGGCACCTTTTAACCTCGTATGCATAAGAGTTTGTATTTTATATTCCATTAGTGAAAATTCGAATTCAAGACTATATCCGTACTTGACAGTGTTTGGTAAGGTTTGAGTTATTGACTCACGTGATTTGTGCACTCTGTCAACTCGCCCATGCGCGCGACGATTTCTCCATCGCAGCATGAGTGGCGCCACCTTGCTGAGGTGGTGATTGTTGATCACAAACCTCTTCCCAAACACTGAACCGATTTGGATGAAGCTCGAACGACGCCATGTTGGAACTGCCCTGAATGCACATCTTATTCAGATTGTCTGTGGGTTCGTCTAATCCATGACAACCATAAAAGTCTGACGTCAATCCCATCTACACGTGCCGCCATCTCAGTGCGGACCCGGGTGTTGGCCAATCACTAGACCGGGCCGATATAGGAAAGGACTGAATATCGCGATATTTGCCACCATATACAATATTTTCACAGTATCAGAATATCGCTCGCTACCCCCCCCCCCCCTTCCGTCCGTGGGACCACGGGGAGCGACGGACGGAGCTCATTCTCTCGTGCCCACAGAGAGGATGTACAGCAGGGGTCTCAAACTCAACTTAGCTGGGGGCCGCTGCAGGTAGAGTCTGGCTGAGGCTGGGCCGCATCAAGTATTCCACAAAAAAAGGGTTTCAAGGATTCCAGAAAAAAAGTACAACTGATCCAATCTTCTCAATCTTTATTAATAACGGTTCAGAGCATGAACGGCTCTTCAGAGCACAGGCTTCTCTTACCTACTCCTTGCTGCCCAGGACCTGGCAGCGCGTCCTCTTACACAGCTGAGCCACATTTGGCTTGAGGGAGGAAGCGGTTGAGACCCTCACTACGGCGTGAAGATGCTCA
The DNA here is from genome assembly GCF_960531495.2 of Zeus faber. Lineage (NCBI taxonomy): Eukaryota > Metazoa > Chordata > Actinopteri > Zeiformes > Zeidae > Zeus > Zeus faber. The sequence goes on from NC_137191.1 coordinate 10,150,827, forward strand.
TCACTAAGTTTGGACCAGTACTTTGAATTATTCAAGTTCATGGTGGAGAAGAGCTATGTCCATGTTACTCCACCTGTCTTAATTCTTAACATCAAGTGCATTGTCTCAAGTTTTATATCTTTTAATTTCTTCCTCTTTTTGAATAGATTGTTCTCGGTAAATTTGTTTTCTTTTGCGATCGCACATATCTGTCCTTTTTCCCTCTCTTTGTTTCTCTTGTAATACTAATCTATAACTTCTTCTTTATAATATTCAGGTTCCAACCACCATTTAGCTTTTGTTCTTGCCACCCATCTCATGCTATTTGCTATCCATGTTATTCTTTTCCCAACACTATTGCAACACTCTGCTGTCTTTACTAGGTCACTGATTACTCTTGTTGAGTCCGTCCACTTCCTGAGTCCTCTGTACCTCGCACTGGGTGACAGGATATATTTTCCTTCCACTTGGTGTCCCTCCGTTTCAACCAAGTGACTAACGTTGCTATTTTGCGTTGGCTAACTTGTCAACAAACACCACCGGAAGCTGTCACAAGCCTGAGCTTTGGTAGCCCATAAGTGATAAAAAAATAAATAAAACGCCCAGGGCAACGACTCGCGCAACTACTCAGCGAAAAGGCGCGCGTGAGGAAAATGCGCGGGCCGTACTAACGCTAAACTTTGATGTCAAGTAGGGGGCCACAAAATATCGTCCTGCGGGCCGAGAGTTTGAGCTCCATGATGTACAGTATGTGGATGTGTCGGCGCGCCAAAACAGCGTTTTTTTATTTTACACACTTATTTGGAGAAACTGGGCATGGCGATCAGGGCGCCTGGAGAGCCATTAACACATATAGAAACATATTTAGAATTCCCCTTGTTTAGAATTCCCCATTGAAAGGTTATCCCTGGGCATTTTGTAAGCTTCGATCTGTTTTATCATGTACTTGGAATGCGGATGACAAAAAGTACAGTTTTTTACTCAATAATTCCACAATAATGGACCGATCTGGATCAAACTTGGACAACGGTATGTCGGGACCGCCCCGGATACACATTTTATTCGTCTTAATAATAGGGCTCCCGCCCCTTTAGGCCTGGACCCCTAATAATAATCATCTTCATTTGTATTGCACAATTCATACAGGAGATGCAACTCAGAATGCTTCACAGAGAGTAAAAATAAAAAGAGAATAAAAAAAATTGTAATAATAAAAATACAACACAAATATAATACAAACTGCGGTGAAATACAGAGTGCACAAAGTTGAACATTAAAATGTGATAAAAATAATAAAACATAGTATGTGCATCAAGAAAAATGTTGTAAATACTTAATAATAAATAAACAATATTAGAAATAAATAGTTAAATTCAGAAATTAAGAAAAAGAAAACATTCCGGAACTTACACTGCTTTTTCTGACAAGAAATACTGCACAAAACCAGAGAACAGGACTGTCTAGGTGCTTTATTACATTCTAATATCCAAATGCTGACAATGTCTTTATGTCAACAAAAAAAAAAAACAGGAAAGTTCTCGGGTACTCGGGAAGTTCAAGAAAATACTGCAAAGGTGCTGTTTGGTAGGGAATACAATTTAGATTTTTTTTTTTTTGTCATTGTGATCTGATGATTAAGCTTGCTTTTCCTCTAATAATATCCACTCATTTACTTGATGGTTCCTAAAAATTAGGAAAATATATATATATATATATGTTTTCTGGTATTAATCCCTGCAAGATGTAATTTTTTTATTTTCCTGAATTTCCCCCGGGGATCAATCTTATCTCGTCTTATCTTATCTTCCGCGATGTCCTTGTGTTGCCCAGGTCCAGGACTTGGCGGTGGCCTCCCCAGCCACGGTGAGTCGCTGTGGGATGGTCTACGTGGATCCGGATGAGCTCAAGTGGATGCCCTACGTCAAGACGTGGCTCAGCGGTCTGGGAACCAAGGTGACACAATCGCCTCTGCAATACTGGTGGTGTTTCTTTGTTTCTTTGCTTCTTCTTTCACAAGAGGGAGGAGAAAAATGTAAATTGTTTCAAAGTGGTTTTTCCTGCTCATTCTTACCAATTTTCCTTGTTTTTGTTAATGACAGATCTTCCAAATTTGTGAAGATGGGAAAGTGCATTAGCACGCACTGTGTGTGTGTGTGTGTGTGTGTGTGTGTGTGTGTGTGTGTGTGTGTGTGTGTGCGTGTGCGTGTGCGTGCGCGCATGCTGATACATGAACTATGAGCGCACGAGGCCTCAGAGCATCGGCGTCAGCATAAACAGTGATAACAGTGCGTCACATCATGGTTGATGGGGAGCGGTGGCCCTGAGCCTCTCAAAGTGACCCTCCATCACAGTGAGAGAACGCCCCGTCTCCCCTCCACTGTCTCTCTCTCTCTCTCTCTCTCTCTATTTGCATGTCCAAACGGTTCCACGGCGGTTCCACTTGTTGACACGGCCCTGTAAAACCACCCCTGCCGGCCTCCCGTCTCTGTTCACCGGGGGATATTTGTTTTTTTCTCCTCCCGTTTTCCCTCCATCCCATATTTCTAGATTCTGTTTCAGCGCTCATTTTGGCCGCTCAGGGTTGTGCCACACATCCCGGTCAAATATAAATGGTCGCTCCGGAAGGGAATATATATATATACAGCACATACATTTGACATTTTTACGCGCTTTGTCCGGGAAAATTTTAGATTTTTCTCCAACGTGAGTCTTGAATTCAATTTCTTATTGAGTTCCTCTCAGCGATATTGTCTGTTTATCTCTCTCAATTAAATGCAATGGGTTTTATTGGAATGGTAAACATGCAGTATGTTTACATTGCCAAAGCAATTGGGGAAAGCTTCAAAAAAGGGAGAATTTATAGATATAATATAGAGATAAAGATATAAATAGGTTAAGATAATCTGAATTGAATAGATATAAAGAGAAATACGGTGAATTTCCGTGCCCTCCACCACCATCCCCCTCTGAAACCTGCAGCACTGTCGAGGTTGTTTCCACAGTGAGTTTACACACATTTCTCCTTTCTTCCAGCTTCCCAAAGCCGTGAGTGCGTACCTGCTGGACCTGTTTGAGCAGCACGTGGAGACCGGGCTCCGCTTCGTGGTGAAGTACTGCACCCAGGCCATGTCCCAGGTGGACATCAGCAAGGTCACTACGCTGTGCTGCCTGCTGGAGGCGCTGCTGCTGACCAAGGGAGGACCCGACTTCAGAATGGTACAGTGATGAAGCGCCAAACAACCACACTGCTGGGATGAAGACGCTCATCAGACCATTGATGGTGACAGCAGTGGTGGAAAGTAACGGAGTACAAATACTTTGTTGGCGTACTCGAGTACATTTTTCAATTATCTGTACTCACTGAAGTATTTTCAGTTTTGGCTTTCAATCCACTACATTTCAAACTTCTTTTTACTTGACGACATCTCTAAAAGTTTTGAAACATGCTGTGACAAAGTGCTTTTAATGCCAGGTGCCATACAATTAACACAATTGAAGAAAAATAAAAACAGACAGAGTGGATATAATTTTTTTTTATGAAACATTGAAAAAAAAAAAAAAAAAACATAGTCAGCAGAATGGAATATGACATAGAGACCGAACAAACACACAAATGAAAAAAAGAAAATCTGGATTTATATTTATATATCTGTAAATGACAATGACTCCACCTATATTGTTTTTTTTTCTTTTTTACGTCTTAATCATGATATGCATGAGCGCTGATCAGGAAAAATATGTATGAAGTATTTTAAAATCGGTTATATACAGGTACTGGATATGACACGTACTTTTACTTTTAATGCTGAAAAGTAAGTGCACTTAAGAGCAAGTACTTATACTGTATACTTTTACTAAAGTAGAAATTTAAGATATAAATACGTTCTTTTTTCCACCACAAGGTGACTGTTTTAGCCTGTTTATTAGTCATTGCACACATTTTACCTTACACCCCTGACCCTTTTCCAGGTCATAACTCACATTTTTAGATTTGTTTTTAAGTTGTCTCTATTATCAGGTTTTGGAAAATTGCCTTAAGAATCAACGCCTGGTGATTTTTTTATTCCATGTTAAAGCAACGGCACTCCCGCCTTTTTAAACATAATTAACGGATACAAAATACGGTAATAATTTAATACGTTTGACAACAACATGTGTTACCGTAGTTGTGCGCAGGGACCTGGCGTTCATTTCGGGGTAGGATTCTCACAATATACGGGAGAGCCTTTGAAAACCCAAGAATAGAATAGGATTTTCATTTGAGAGCGCAGTTCAAGCGCAAATAACGGCAGATCAACGAAGAGCGTCATTTAAATGGATGTATTTATTGGCACGGGTAATCCGGATCATTTTGAATCCCATCATAATAAAAGGGTATTGTGTTATTTTCCATGTGTTTTTGTTTGTTTGTTTGTTTGTTTGTGTTTGTGTTTGTGTGTGTGTGTGTGTGTGTAACAGGCAGCCAAGCAGCTGAACGGTGTGTTGTGCCAGACCTTTGTGTTCTGCTACCTGTGGGCATTGGGGGGCAACCTGGACGACTCTCACTGGGAAGCCTTTGAGACTTTTGTCCGGCAGCAGTTTGAAGAAAGCTACGATGCTAAGGTACCAACACACACACACACACACACACACACACACACACACACACACACACACACACACACACACACAAGCACACCTCCACCAACACGCTTGAAACACTAAACGCGTTTAGTGAAGAAGCGGATGCGTTGAAAACCGCCTCCGTGCGTCAAGGAATAATTCATCCTTCATCCATATTACTGAGGGTCACCATTATCTCGGGTGTCGGGCCGGCATTAGCATGAAGAACGTGCCCCCCTGTAGTTTTTTCTCCAGTACTCACATCAAAAAGTCGGAGCGCAGTGGTTCTGCAGGGGGATGACTCCTAAAGCCCTGGTTAACCCTCGGCGTGGGCGGGGCACGGCGCCGCACGCAAACCCGCACAGAGAGCGCAGGGCGTGTCTAGGCGGCACCTTCTCCGTTTGCAGTGATCTCGTCAAACGTGTGAAGCAGAACGTAGTAAGCGAAGAGGGGCGCCGGACGGCACGCACACATGGCCGCACGTGCAGCCAAGGAGCTTGTGCTGGGGAGGTATTGCTGTTCACGGCGGTTGAACCGACAAAAGTGCCGAAAAGGAGAAAAGGAGCTGGTCTGGTCGGCCCATTCCACGCAGAGAGACAGGGGGGCTAAAGTTATGTCCCGCTCAGCATTTTATTAAAGAGCGACCTACTGAACTATAAAACGGAGTCACAATGTGTAATTATTCTCCGTCATTGCAAATTTCTCTGAAATAAACTGCACATCAGTAAGAAAAAAAAACGAAACCCTGACCTTTTATTTGTAAACTGAACTTCACAATGAGCCAGTTCATTTACAGAATAATGACTGTGGTGGGGATGGTGTGGTTTGAGCAGCCGCCCCTGTCCATCTGCTCCTGGGCTTATTCCACCTAGCCCACCTGCTACAATAATCTTGTGTGTCCGCAACCCCATCGTCTGTGTCTCTGTGCCGGAGGGCCCTGAAAACGCCCCCTGGGGGGGGCGCGCGGCAGACGGAAATGCCACAGTCACCAAAGCTGTGTGAGCTGTGTTGCGAATTCTGTTTTGTCTCTGCGTCGAAACGTCATTGGTACACTTTGAATTTCACATCTAAATTTTGCTGCGGATCAGTGTTGTCCAACATGTCAGCGATAAAAAAGCGATTTCAATTTTGAATGATACAAAAAAATAATAAAGACAGTTCCTTCTTACAGGCGTGTACAGGCGGCGACAGTCTGGGAATTGAAGTTTTGGGTGTCTTCTAAAAATCGGGCACACTTTTTTGCAGTATGCAGGATGAACCTGGGTTCACTGTAGGAGTTGTGTAGCTGTGTGTTTGTGTGTGTGTGTGTGTGTGTGTGTCTGTGTGTGTGTGTGTGTGTGTGTGTGTGTGTGTGTGTGTGTGTGTGTGTGTGTGTGTGTGTGGCCAATTTTGTTTCATTGTTAGTGCGGATTTGTAAGGGTTGCATTGACTGCACATATGCATGGATGTTTTCTTTTTTATGTGTTCTACATCTGCTGTTATGTCTGATGTTATGCCAGTCTGTCTCCAAGTGTCTTCCGCTATTATTGTTTTGTTATTTTGGAATGTGTGTTTGTGTCTATGTGTGTGTGTGTGTGTGTGTGTGTGTGTGTGTGTGTGTGTGTGTGTGTGAGTGTGTGTGTGTGTGTGTATGTCTGTGTGTGTGTGTGTGTATGTCTGTGTGTGCGTGTGTGTGTGTAGCTGTCATCAGCTATTAAGCTTGAAATTATATCAAGAGTTTCACCTCACACACACACACACACACACACACACACACACACACACACACACACACACACACACACACACACACACACACACACACACACAAACAAATTCAGGGGCGAATCCACAAAGAAATAAATTGCGAATCAATTGCGGCCGCTTGCTGCGCCGTCTTAGCGTGAAGATATTGCGCTAATGATATGACAGCGCAAAAACGCCCATGAAGTTCAAATCCAGAGCGGGTGATTTGAAAATTATGGAAATTGTCTTGGCGGGGGGCGAGGGGGTTACGCACAGTGAGGTCCCGTTACACGCAAGGGATCTCAAGGTAACGAGGTGCGTGGCCGGGGGGGGTTCGGGGGACCCCGGGTTTTACTTAGTATTTCTAGGTTTATGTGCAGCGACTGTGAAGCATTTAAATAGAATGAGTAAATCTATGATAACACTTACTCTTCACACACAGTTCCTTTATTGCGTCATGCGGAAATATGACCGTCGATTTAGTATATTTTGCTCTACCACAAAGTTCCGGCGGGCTGCTGCACCTGAATGGCCACGGCCGGCAGAGCTGTCCGTGGTCCTACGAGGTGCCATCTTTGGGTCAACGCCAATTTTGACCACCTTATTGCTATTCCCTATAACTTTAAGTTGTTTTTTTCGACATCTTTTGAGTTTAATCGGAATTATCTAACCGTTTTTGGCGAACGTTTGTAATGCCTTTTTTGAACAATAAATGATTCAAAGTTTTCACAACTTGCTTTTGGAGTGGGTTTTGAAAACCACGGGCTGCTGCCTGTTCCTGTACCTTTGGATGTCGTGAAAGTAATAATAATTATAACAATGATGTCAAAATACAATACAGATCGGTGGAAAGTCTGGGCGTGACACCCGGTATAAATGCACTTCAATTCCACCAGGTCTCTGCAGACGGTAATAATTTCACTCCAGCTGTGTGTGGCTATCAGCGCTGGGGTTTGTGAATTGGACACTATTTACAATGAGGCTTATTTGCATAGAAAGGGGACAATTTGGCACCAAATGTTTGAATAATACCTCATTTAAATACGCGCAGGGCTTCATCACCTTCAGTTCAGTTTAATGTTTTGTATGTGTGTGTGTGTGTGTGTGTGTGTGTGTGTGTGTGTGTGTGTGTGTGTGTGTGTGCGTGTGCGTGCGTGTGTGTGTGTGTGTAGCTGCCATCTTCTGCTGACTTGTGGGGCATCTATATGAACTTCAACGCCAATCGACTCGAGCCGTGGGAGAAGATCATCCCCTCCTTCCAATACGACAGCGATCTGCCCTTCTTTGAGATGCTGGTCCCCACCATGGATACGGTGCGCTACGGCTACCTGATGGAGAAGCTGCTCTCTGTGCGGCACTCCGTCCTCTATACCGGCATCACCGGAGTAGGAAAGGTGAGGCGGGACGCGCGGACACACTGTAGGAAGTGACCAAGCAGCTCAACTCTTTTTAAGATCAGATAACATTGAGCCAGGTCAAGTCGCACTTTATTTATAAAGCGCATTTCATACCTGGGCAACACAATGAGCTTTTCAAAAGAAATACAATCAAGAAAAAAAACATAGTTGTCAGCTCGTCATTTCAAAAGAATGCCCCCGAAACAACAGTAGCAACAAAAGCAGCAGCAACAACAACAACAAAAAGAGCAAGAGCAACTACAACCGCAGTAGCAAGAACAGCAAGAACAGCATTAGATTCAACTAAATGTCATTGCACTGAGGCCACAAAATGCCTTCCTCAGTATTTTACGCATCCTAGTGGGCTGCCATATATCGGCGTCCGGGGAGCAGTTAGGGGGTAAAGCGTCTTGCTCAAGGACACATCAGCACGCTGCCAGGAGTAGCCAGGGATCGAACCAGCAATCTTCCTAGACAGCGCGCTCTACCACCCGAGCCACTGCCACCGTATTGCTATGGGAATGCAAATACCTGGTCTTTAGTTGAAAACCACAGTTTTGGAAACTTGGGAGTGGGTGTCGTTCCACTGAATATCCCAGGTGGGATCACTGTTACAGAAATGATCCACCCCAAATCCACATTTGTATAAAGTGTGTAACTGAACTGAACAGACGACATAGGAAATGTAAAGATAGGATTGCACAGGTGATGAGGTTAATAAGTACCCTGCAGTTTCCAAAAAAAAAAAGAAAGTGGCTCGCTAAATCAACGTGGAAGACAGGATCGCTCTTCTGAGACTGTGGCTCACACACAACATGAGACTGGCGCCATGGAAACCAGGATGCTCGACTACGTGACAGCCCTCCCGCTGGCTTGAGTCACCCACGCAGAACGCCTTTATAGACGAAATGAGAAGATCAGTCTTCAGAAAAAAAAAGCAAAAAACAGATGAAGCGTCTGGGGGATGAATTGGAAGCTGACGGAGTGGAAACCTTCAACAACAACAGGAGGCCCAAAACAAAGACTCCGCACTGAGTCGGTCTCCACCTGTCAAGATATCAGGCCAAGCGTCAGGTTGTGAGGACAGAACACCGCATATTTTAAACCTCATCACCGTTTAAAAGTTGTCGGAGTGATGCGCCGCGATCATCCGCGAAACCTCTGTCGGCCGGAGCGTAGCAACCGAGGTTGCTTCCCCCCGCCCAATGACGGTGCCCCAAGGTTGGCGGCGGGCGGCGGGAGACTACCGGGGGGCCTCCTGCGAACACGGCAAATCCAGACGGAAAATGATGTGATTTCTCTCTGGGTTGTAGTGAACGTGCTTGAAAATGGCATTTCACAAAGGTAAAATATAGGGAAGGAAGCTTGTTTGTACTGAAAAAACTTCTAAATTCACACTGTGGTAATATTTGTGGAATTATTGAACGCATACCATCCTTTCAAAATGCAAACCGTTGGCGAATTCCTTGGCTTAGCAATTCAAGCGAGCATCATTTTAAAGCCTTCAAATGACATATCGACATTTGCCGCGAGCAGCATTAAGCAGAAAGTGTCATTTCAAAGGGAGCACAGATTTTTTTATTATTATTTTTTTTCCTTCAGAAAACGATGACTGGCTCATCCATCAATTTTGTGATCCCGGAAACTTTATTGGAACTGTGTGGGCAGCTTTCAAGGACTCTTGAACACGGGACAAATAGCGCAGGTGCCGTCTCTGCTCACGGCCCTTTCCAATTTGGGTTTGTTGGCCCCCGGCACATTCCAGAGAAAAATTAGAGATGGGTCCGCTGTTTCACAACCGGCCCTCTGCCACATGAGTCTGTCAGCCCTTCATGGAATTACTTTAACACCAGAAAATATACAATTCCCTTATAACACTGCTATGAGATAAAAAATAACAGGTCTATCATTTGTTATCATTTGTTTATCATTTACCCAAACTAAACGGAGAAATATACAAACTACTTTCACACCCTTACTCTGCGTGAAAAACATTTTTTTTCTTCCATGTAGATACGTGGAAATATGTGTGTGGTGTCATTGTTGAAAATAAATATTGCAAGTGGTGTTGCATTGAGCAACGTAAAATCTCCACTGAACTGATGCTTCACCATTGAAGTTTATTGGTGGTATCAAGTAAGTTTATGGTTTATTTATTGGTTTATTACCTGGTTTTGAACGCTGCCTCAGGGCCATCGCTGGGTCTTCCAGGGGGATTGAAGCGATAAATGCTACGAGTCACATCATTCAATTTATTTGATTTTGTGGAGAGAATGACACCGTCTAATTAATGTTCGGATAATCAGTGATGCAAATTCGGTTCTGCTCCATGTTGTTGCCAAATGGCCTAACCGCCAGAGAGTTTTAAACAAAAAATGTTGGCAGGTACCAACACTTTTTTTTCTCAGATCTTGTCTCTTTATTTTATTTTATGGCTCAGCCAGTATATAAAAACAACCTACCGAGAAGAACGTGATTTGATTCATTTATTCAGGAAAAAATACTTTGAGGCGTCCGTGTGAACACGCTGAGTCCCCAACGTTTAGATGACGTGAACGCTGCGCGCCCTCTCTCCCTGCAGTCAGTGGTGGCACGAGGTTTGCTGAACAGCATCCAGGAGCAGGCCGGCTACCTCCCCGTCTACATCAACTTCTCAGCTCAGACCTCCTCGGCTCGCACGCAGGAGATCATTGAGTCCAAGCTGGAGAAGAAGAGGAAGAATATTCTTGGTAGGAGGTGTTTTTCTCGCTTTATCCCATCCATCCATCCATGCATCCACCCATCCGTCCACCCATCCGTCCATCCATCCATCCATTCATCCATGCATCCATGCATCCATCCATCCATCCATCCATCCATCCATCCATTCATCCATGCATCCATGCATTGATCCATCCATCCATGCATGCATCCATCCATCCATCCATCCATTCATTCATCCATCCATCCATCCATGCATGCATGCATCCATCCATCCATCCATCCATCCATCCATCCATCCATGTGTATTTACATTTTGAATTGCTCTCCTATCTCCCCCTTCAAATAGTGCATACTAATACCCTCCTTTGTCTATCACCTCTCACTACCGTCCATTGTGTCCGTGCCTGCAGGTGCTCCCCTCAACAAGAAAATTGTCGTCTTCGTGGACGATCTGAACATGCCCAAGCTGGACAGCTACGGCTCCCAGCCGCCCATCGAGCTTCTGCGCCAGTTTCAGGACTTCTCCGGTTTCTACGATCGGGATAAGTTTTTCTGGAAAGAAATCCAGGTGCTATATAATACTGAGATGACAAAGTGAAGTTAAGTTGTGATGAAACAAGGTGTAGTGAGAGGGTCGTTGAAATTAGTATATATTAGTAAAGTACATGATATATGATAACGCAAATAGTAACGTTGTTGTAAGCACAGTCAGCACCAACCTTCAACTGGTTTTCCAATTGTAGTTTGAATGAAGTTTGTCTATTCATATAGACCTCTGTGTGTGTGTGTGTGTGTGTGTGTGTGTGTGTGTGTGTGTGTGTGTGTGTGTGTAAATGCTTGTGTATATACACTATTTTTTATCAATTTTCCATTGCTAAAGCCAAGTTCAGTGGGTTGCCTCCTTTATGTCATTTAAGATCATATCTCATCATGCGTCCCTCGTCCTGATGGTCCATGTCTGTCTTCATGTCTCCCACCAGGACATGACCATCGCAGCAGCCTGTGCTCCACCAGGAGGGGGGCGCAACCCCGTCACCCCCCGCTTCCTCAGACACTTCAGCATGCTGTGTCTGCCCACGCCCTCCGAGCAGAGCCTCAAACAGATCTTCAAGGTGAGGAGACACCCCCCCCCCCACTCACACACACACACACACACACACACACACAGTTAAAACCCATCTGGTTTTGCAATGCTTCGCTTATAGCTGTAGAGCACTCACCACTTCAAACACACACACACACACACACACACACACACACGTCACATCCTCAATAAATCAGAATCACAATCTTTATTGGCCAAGTGTAAGTGCAAGCGGAGGCGCCAATATACATAAAATACAAATATTTAAACAAGAGATAGATAGATAGACAGACAGACAGACAGAGAGACAGACAATTTTGGCAATATACAATAAACTTCAATAAAAACAATAAACCTCTGTATCAACAATTCACATTGTCAAAAAATAGGAAATTGTGCAAGTTTGCATCCATAAAATGAGATACATTTGCACAAATAAGATTAAAGCAAAACAGATAAAAATGTAATAGAATAAACTGTATAGAAACAGAGATACAAACAACATTTTCCACAACATTGCCAATATGAAAACAATAATGCAAGAATTTAAAATATATGTTTGATGACAGAATAAGAAGGATGTGCCGCAATGACAGGGATTCATATAAATATCAGCATGTGCAGGTAGAGTGTGCAACATGGCTGAACTAATGGCCACAGGCTAAACAGCACGGCTTTCATTTTCAATGAAATGACATTGACAACCGTTCCTCCTCTGCTTCCCCTCCTCCTCCTCCTCCTCCACCCCCCCATCCTCCTCCTCCACCTCCCCACCCCCCTCCTCCTCCTCCTCTTCCTCCTCCCTCTCCTCCTCCTCCTACTCTTCATCCTCTTCCTCCTCCTCCTCTTCCTCCTCCTCCTTCTCCTCTTCCTCCTCCTTCTCCTCCTGCTCTTCCTCCTCCCTCTCCTCCTGCTCTTTCTCCTCCTCCTCCTCCTCCTCCTCCTCCTCCCCCTCCACCTCCTCCTCACCCCCCCCCCCCCTCCTCCACCTCCTCCTCCTCCTCCTCCTCCCGGCCTCAGGCCATCCTGGGCGGCTTCCTCAGTGATTTCCCGCAGGCGGTCAAAGACTGCACTCAGAGCATCGTAAAAGCCGCCGTGGAGATCTACAACCGCATGAGCGTGGACCTGCTGCCCACCCCGGCCAAGTCCCACTACGTCTTCAACCTCCGCGATCTCTCCAAGTGTGTGCAGGGTGAGGCGCCAGCACGTGCACACACTTCACTCGCCTGTGAAATTCAACAGAGGAATAGAAGTGACAAAGTGACGAGGTGACACTGCCGAGTCCCTGTGCTCGGGTTAGTGCATCAGTGTCTCTAAAAGCCACTTTGCCAGTGGTGGAAACTAACAAAGTACAATTACTTTGTTGCTGTACTAGAAGATATACTACATGATTATTTGTATTTATGTAAGTGTCTGTACTTACTTGAGACATACTTCTTTTACTGCCCGACATTTCACTGCAAATAGCTGTACTTTTTTTTACTATACAACATTTCTAACATAGTCATGTTCCTCTACTAGTTTTAATTTTTTAAATTTGAAATCAAATGGAAGCAATCCACTGAACAATCAGAGTGTGTAGTCCCTCAGACTTGACGATGACACCACCTATACTATAAAAAAAAAATAAAAATCTGGATCTGTGAGCATCATCCGCAGAGAATACCGCAGCGCTTTATGTCGTATAGAAGACATTGTTCTTAGGACGCTGGATATGACAAGCACTTTAACTTTTGATGCTTTTCGGTACGTTTGAGAGCAAGTATTTACGTACGTTCGCGTCGGTAGAAATGGTGCTCGGGTATTTGTACCCTCCCTTCAGTGAAAGGTCACAGTGCGTCCTCCACCACCGCACTCCGCTGAGGTTCATTCCATTATTTCTTCGAGAACCCAAACCAGGCGGTAGGCGCCCCCCGCGAGCACCCCTCTCTCCGCCGGGCGGGGCTCTGTCTCGGCAAGGGGAGGAGCTGAGTAAAAGCGACTCATACACCTCCTCCCCGCGCCCTCCTTCCAAACAGAAAAAAAAAACACAGACCCCCCCCCCCACTGATGTTGACCCTGCACGACCCCCCCCCCCCCAGTATCTCCTGTCATCTGTTCATAACCCGCGTCTTTACAAGCCTCTCCTTTTGGCTGTTGGCAGCGGGGAGCGTGTCAGAAGTGGCTGCTGCATAATGCATTCCTTACAAAACCATGTCAAGTCCCCGAGTAGTTTACCACTGCAGACCGGCGTCAACATTCAACGTTTTCCAAGCGATGAACTGTCTTTTTTTTTCTTTAGACCGGGATTCCCTCGCGTGGCTCGGACCCGACTATCCGTGGAGGTTTGCGATCCGTCCAAAACCGATCCGCCTACGCTGCGTTCGTCGTCCCCCCGGTCGTTCCTTGCGCCCCGATTCTTCTGATTTGAAACGGCAATCCACAGGAGCGTCCGTCTTGGGTGGATGACGCTAAAAGTCCCGGAATTCCTTTAAAAACATCAACTTTTTTTTTTTTTTTCTCAGAACTATTCCTTCCTGATAAATTAATTTGGGTTTTTATTCTCGGTCACTTGTGGTGATTGCATTCTTGCCGGGAAAGCAGCATAGAAGAGCGCATGCGTCGTGAAAATAATGGAATGGCTGTTTGTTAAAAAGTGCCAACTAAGTAAAGTTTATCAAACATGGGATCTTTTGACAAAATAATCTCACGGATTATCACTTCAAATTTATTTGGTTTGTTGCTTATTTGTTGTTTGTGTTCTTCCATTGATAAAAGGCAATATTGTCGATTCTCTCTCCTTCCCGTAGAACTGCCAACTGTGTTTTCTAAACGTGTGTTTTGTCCCCGTGTCCAGGAATGCTGCAGTGTGAGCCGGGCACGGTGCGGGACCAGATGCAGATCTTCCGTCTCTTCTGCCACGAGTGTCAGCGGGTCTTCCACGACCGGCTGATTGACAACCACGACAAGCTGCATTTCAACACCATCGTCTCCGAGATGGCCAGTAAGAGCCGGCCGCGCAGTACGGCACACACACACACACGCACACACACACACACACACGCACAGCATCGAAAGTAGGACGTTTGCGGTAAAATTCCGGCCAATGACAGCAGACCGCTTTAAATTTGAACTGGGGAATTGTTTCTATCTAAGGTATGTTACAGCGTCAGATCCACATGTGCCCTCCGTCATGCCATGAAAGAATGACATTAATGACATTCCGTCTGAGCGTGATCCTGAAGGTGTGAACGGTGGAGTTTCTTCATGGGCCGGTTTTACCCCCACAAAAAGGGACATCGGGGCCTATTTAGAATTGGCGATTTTCTTTCTTTAATAATACTCTAAATCACGCCTTTTTGTCATTTCCTCTCTTTGACCCCCCCTCTTCTGTGTGTCTCTCCCCAGGCATTTACTTTAACATAGACTTGGAACCCGCCTTCTTTGTGAAGCACCCTATTATCTTTGGAGATTTCATCAAGGTGCAGATCTCGACGAGGAAACAATGAGAAAGATCAGATCTTCTCCGACATCGTCCTGATATTTCCTCCTCCGTCCATGTCTCCTTCTGGACCCCCCCCCCCCCCCACCCCCCTTCCTCCACCCACTCCACCTCCTCCTCCTCCTCCTCCTCCCCCTCCTTCTGCGGGCAGGTGGGCGCGGATAAGGAGGACCGCTTGTATGAGGACCTGATGGACATAGGGAAGATCCAGACGGTTCTCCAGGATTACCTGGACGACTACAACATGACCTTCGCCAAGGAGACCAAGCTGGTGTTCTTCCAGGACGCCATAGAGCACGTCTCCAGGTGCTTAAGCCGCTTTCTGGCGCCGTGAGACCGCTCTGGCATTTGGGTGCATCGACTTTTTTTTTTTTGTGACCCTGTGAATAACTTTTAACCCCCGGCGGGGGCAGAACACGGCGATCCTCCGTGGCAAAAGAAAAGCCAAATTGGATTTACTCAAACCTCAGGGCTCGAAGCAAACAGAAAGAAATGTGTTTGCTCTGAGTGACTTCAGATAATTCAAATTCTGTGTTTTTGAAAAGATTACATTTTAATTAGTGGCTCGTTTGTTTAATATAAAGCGGGGGTCTCAAACTTTTTACACTGCACATTAGTTCAAACTTATCTGTTAAGAACACAGAATCAAAAAAATTAAATCTATGTTGTATTATATTTTATTCAGTTTTATATCCTGAAAACATTGAGAAAAATTGTGCGGATGAATTAAGAATTGTAATTTTTTAATTATTTTGTGCACCAGATTAAACAATTTTATAGGCACATGTAGCGGGCCATGTTAAATTGTCTCATGGGCCAGCCCATTTGGTTTGAGACCCAGATGCAAGGCATAGAATAAGAAGAGCGCATGTACTGGACTTTGATTGGCCACACAGTTTAGACATTTGCCCAGTCAAAGTTTTGGTTAAAGTGACGGTTCAGTAGAGTCTCTGGCAAAGGAAGCAACACATTTGGGTTGCCAGCGCCTCAGCCTGTCATCAGATTATAATGGGATTCCCTCCGTCCGAACGGGCACTCAGCTTCTCGCCGCCCGTCTGCCCTTCGTAGAATCGCACGCATGATTCGCCAGGAGCGCGGCAACGCCCTGCTGGTGGGGGTGGGAGGCACAGGCAAGCAGTCGCTGACCCGGCTGGCATCGCACATGTGCGGCTACCGCTGCTTCCAGATCGAGCTGAGCCGAGGGTACAACTACGACAGCTTCCACGACGACCTGAGGAAGCTCTACAAGATGGCGGCCGTGGAGGGCAACGACATGGTGTTCCTCTTCACGGACACTCAGGTAGGGAGGGGTGGAGCTGGGCTCTGGGCACCGGGGCGGGAGATGGTCTTGGATCAGGGATTCCCAAGCAGAGGTTCCGGACCCCGCCGCCCCCCAGAGATCACAGGGGGTCACGACGCCTGGGGTTCGTCGTCAAATTTTGGTTCAAAAATTAATTCGAACAAAATCCATGACCATACCATATTCCCGAAAAAACGTTGCTCTCTAAAATGAACACCAACCGTCATAAATCCTTGAAGGAAAATAAGTGGTGTCTTTTACATCGGTGGATGTTATTTATTGATGTATTGGGATTCATTTATTGATTGATTGTTTGATCATTTTTCGTTATAATTATTTTAATAAGACAAAAAATGTTTTTTTGTTGTTTTTTCTTATTCATCCTTTATGGGGTCCCAGCCTTTCTCCTCAGACAGCCTCAAGCTTTACTCAATTTATGTTTTGTCTAAATTAAGTTTATAATATATATGTATATACTGTGTATATACAGTATATATATATATATATATATATATATATATATATACGTATATATAATAGGAGCAGGAGAAATGTGTTGATGGTTGGATAACAGGAAGAAGGCTGTCTGAGGCTGGGACCCCCTGTGTGTCTGGATTATGCTTTGTATTCATTTTTATTTTTCTCAAGTGCTTTGTTGGTTTTGATGATTCCTTTTTTTTCACAATCACATTAAAGGCTGTCGTTCGTATGCACATGGAATGTATTGCGACTGCGGAGCGCTGTCTTTGTCCTGTTGTAGCTGGTGGTGGAGGAGTTTTTGGAGGATATTAACAACATGCTGAACTCCGGTGAGGTTCCCAACCTGTTTGAGAAGGACGAGCTGGAGCAGGTGCTCGCCGCCACCCGACCCAAAGCCAAAGAGGCCGGCATCAACGACTCCAACAGGGACGAGGTACATGCACAGTAAATCATTCTTCTTAATTGTGGTTTTTGACCCGAATTCTAAAGCAGAGAAATGGAGAAAAATAAAACAACTGCCAATACCTTCACTCTGCAAACTAAATGTATTACGTATTATGTAAATGGATTATTACACATGGGAACACAAGCACACACACTCTTTATGGCCTTTCCCCTGTTGCCAAACGGTTCAGTGGCGTTGTGTAAATGTTTTCATAATCCTTTGGATAAACTACCAAAGCTGAACACACACACACACACAGACACACACACACACACACACAGACACAGACACAGACACACACACACACACACACACACACACACACACACATACACACACACACACACACACACACACACAAACATACCAAAACACACAGAGACACATTATATTTACAGCGTTGGGCGACTTGGCAACAGCAGAGATTTAGTTTTGGTCTCAGAGGACAATAATATTACAAGCTGGATGCAGTGGTGACATTAATTGGCTGCTTTGGCCAATTCTTGCACATATTATGAATATATATACTGTGTGTGTGTATGTGTATGTGTATGTGTGTTTGTGTGTGTGTGTGTGTGTGTGTGTGTGTGTCTGTGTCTGTGTCTGTGTGTGTGTGTGTGTGTCTGTCTATGTCTGTGTGTGTGTGTGTGTGTGTGTGTGTGTCTGTGTGTGTGTGTGTCTGTGTCTGTGTCTGTGTGGGTGTGTGTCTGTGTCTGTGTCTGTCTCTGTGTTTGTCTGTGTGTGTGTGTGTGTGTGTCTGTGTGTGTGTCTGTCTATGTCTGTGTGTGTGTGTGTGTGTGTGTGTGTGTGTGTGTGTGTGTGTGTGTGTCTGCAGGTGTTTCAGTACTTCATCTCGCGTGTACGTGCCAAGCTCCACATCGTGCTGTGCATGAGTCCAGTGGGAGACGCCTTCAGGTCCCGCTGTCGCATGTTCCCCTCACTGGTCAACTGCTGCACCATCGACTGGTTTGTACAGGTCAGCCATAGTGCATGTGTGTGTGTGTGTGTGTATGTGTGTGTGCGCGTGTACGCGTGTGTGTGTACGCGTGTGTGTGTGTGTATGGTGCTCTTTCGCGCTCTCACTTGTCTCTCTAGGTTTGTTGAAACAGGCCTCTGTTGAGCCGTGACTCACTTTGCCGCCGTGCTTTTCAATACGCCGACACAAGAAAACGCAGCAAACCCTCTGCACACACAGTAGGCTTCGGAATCGTCCGCTTTGCGCGTTGCATTTGCGTTTGAAATATGACAAAATGGAACCACTTCTTGTCAACAACTGCCGATCTGCTTTGGCGGGAAGCTGCACTCCAAAAAGAACCACATGAACTGACTTTCACACTAAGTAGGAGTTCAAGATCCCAGGTATTCTAATATTGGTCGTTGCTAAATATACGGAGCACAGTATAAAGGATCTTAAAAACTCGATGAAAAAACCTTTGGCACTTTACAGTCTCCCTTATATTTCAGTATTGAGCCCACAAATGCATCGTAAGAATATATTTTTTTATATCCCTTGTACAATACACACCTCTGTCTTTACATGATATTTTTCATATTAACACATTTCAAATTCAAGAAATTCGACAACAAAATGAGATGCTATTCTTTTTTATATGTCGCCTTCACATTTTCAGCTCAAGAAAAACGTGATACTGCATGTTAATGCTGAGCGGCTGAGTGTGTTCTACAAATGCATTTTCAAAAAAAGAGTCACTTCAATTTGATGTCTTGAGCCTTTAATCACAGTGCAGTTTCACAGGGCTTCACATTTGACTTAGAAATCGACAGCGTCCTCTAGTTTCAGCAGATAAACAATGAAAAACTGGGCGGTACCCTTCGTCCTCACCCTCTCTCTCGCTCCCCCGTCCCCCGGCCCCGTTTCTCCGGCCAGTGGCCCCGCGAGGCCCTGCTCTCCGTCTCCCAGACCTTCTTCCAGGAGGTGGACTTCGGCAGCGACAAGATGAAGCTGCGCTTCTCGGAGATGTGCGTGGAGATCCACGTCAGTGTCACCGACATGGCCGAGCGCTTCTACTCGGAGCTGAGGCGCCGCTACTACACCACGCCCACCTCCTACCTGGAGCTCATCAACCTCTACCTGGCCATGCTGGACGAGAAGAGGCAGGAGCTGGTGGCTGTAAGATGGATAACAAAAAACACCTCAATGAAATCACTGTCACACCTTGCGTCGCGGTGCCAGGGCAGAATATAGAAATACCACCACTCGGTTTTATTCCCTATTGGAGCGTGGTCGCTGATCTCTGCCTGGTGGTGCTGGTGAAGGAGGAGTGGGAGTAGAAAGAATAACAGCTGTTGTTTTTTCGGAATAACTTTATCTATGTATTATTATTACTGACCGATCAATAAGGTTTTGAATAGTGAAGATTATTTATGTTAATCATCCGCTGCCTACGAGTCACGTTTGGAGAGATGCTTCTCCCTGTTACTTCCATTTAGTTCATTTAATATCAGTGATGGGTTACAATCAACAGAAATCACCCAATAATAAGAGGGATCAATCGAAATAAAGGCCGGGGAAGTAAAATAACCAGATTAGTCCTCTTAGGCGTATTGACCATGATTCCTTTATGTTTCTGTGATCAACGGCAATGTGTGTGTGTGTGTGTGTGCGTGTGTGTGTGTGTGTGTGTGTGTGTGTGTGTGCGTGCGTGTGTGCGCGCGCAGGCCAGGGACCGTGTGAAGAACGGTCTGACCAAGCTTCTGGAGACCAACGTCCTGGTGGACAAGATGAAGATCGACCTCTCTGCGCTGGAACCCGTCCTCAAGCAGAAGTCCATTGACGTCAACTCCCTGATGGAGAAGCTGGCCGTGGATCAGGAGAACGCTGACAAGGTCTGTCCCGGTGTGGAAATATGAATTATGATGTGTGTGCAGGTGTCTGGTTGTGATTCTGCATTTCCAGATCCTCATTTCACAAATCCTCAACAATTCCTCTGAGTGGAGGAGTGACAGTCATGTCCCATTAGTTACAATTATAACACTATTCATTTATTAATTTATTCATTTATTCATTTATTCATTAATTCATTTAGAAATGAATAATTTTTTAATTATTATTATTATTTATTTTTTTTATAATCCATCCATCTCTATCTATCCCAATGCAATGAACAATGCCAATGCTCAACTGGAGGTTTTTCCCACGCTTCCTCACCCCAGGTGCGCAAGGTGGTGAAGCACGACGAAGCTTTGGCCAAGGTGAAGGCGGAGGACACCCAGGCCATCGCGGACGACGCCCAGAGGGACCTGGACGAGGCCCTGCCCGCTCTGGACTGCGCCAACAAGGCTCTGAACTCCCTGGACAAGGCCGACATCTCGGAGATCCGAGTGTTCACCAAACCCCCGGAAATGGTGACGACCGTCATGGAGGCCGTCTCCATCCTGCTCGGCGCCAAGTCAGTGCAGATATCACTCAGATTGTGTGTGTGTGTGTTTTTTTTTTTTTTATAGATTAGTGTAAGATAGATTGCTGAGTGTCTTCCAGTCCCTTGGACCAAAGACACAATTATTATTATTATTTTTTTGCAGTGAAATTGCGGGAATTGGCGAAAAGTCAAAGAAAGTTAAAAAAGGTGTTTTTTAAGGATGGAATCACTTCCTGTGATATGGTGCATGTCACAGAAACAACTGGAGATATTTTGGTTCTCATCTTTTTATTTTCTTTTTTATTTTATTTTTTTGAGGCCCAAGGTGACAAAAAGAATAATGATGCGCTGTGGTTCCAGAAATAAGATGAACCTTCAGTTTGACGTACGGTATGCACCAAATAAAATGGGAGCTGTGTGCGGCGCGGGGGCGCTGCCAGTGACGTAGTCTTCCCAGGGCGGGGGTGACAAGTTGCAGCGTTCTGTTGACGGGTTTGGACCTGGAGGGACTACAGATTTGATTAGAACTCAACTTTTGATGGGTTCATCATATAGTAACTCGGGTTGCCACGGTGACGTAATTTTCCCCACCGGTTAATAACGGATGGAGGGAGACAGGTCCCGATGTCTACCTGCTCTAAGGTCTGACTGCACTTTTGCCGCGTCAGACTATTGATAACACGCTTAATATTTGTATTTGTCGGCGCTCGTACGAGAAAATGAACTAAATGGGTTTTTTATTTAGGTCTTATTTCTATATATATATATATATTTTAAAAAAGCGAATTGCGGAGGGGGAGGTGGGCAAGTAATGAAATCGGTGTACGCCCGAACACTATGTAACACCGGTGACACTGATAACCGCGGCAACCCTAATATTACCACATAAATCACATCTGAATCGTCATCATCCGCACGGTATTTGCCGTCTGCCGGAGTCGTCGTCGTCGTCCTGCTCGTGTATCGGCAGCAATTTCCCGCTCATTTCTCTGGTAATCCGTCAACGTCGGCGGCGACGTCCTCGTCCGCCCCGTGCGAGACCTCTGCCGCGCTGCCCGAGTGGCCGAGGTCGGGACCGGCGCCGTAATCCCGTGTCATCTGCTCACCGGCGTCCAGACGAATTACTGCGCCATCTCACGTCTTGGCGTCTGTCCTTCTTTCAAGCCTTCAAACCTTGCTCGGTTTTGCCATTTGAGTTTTTTCCTTTTTTTTTTTTTTGGATTATTTTTGTTTTCAAACGTTAGTTCTGTCCATGTTTAATGGATTTTTTTTTTTATGTGTTTTTCTTTTTATGTGAAAACCACTGCCGCTTAATATTGAAATCGATTTCGTCTGCGGTGTATTCCTCTCCATCCCTACTGCTGCAGATTTCAATCATTTCATTATGTCAGGTCATCTTTAAGAAATAAAATAAGTTGTTAGAACGACATCTGAAAGTAGCAGGTGTCGGGGGGGGGGTTTCGAAAGGCACCCTGCTTTGATTCCTGTTCCTGTACCTGTTCAGTCCTTCATTTGGGCCCACGTGTCTGCTTTGGACACCCCGTCCTTTCATAATCCCTTGTGCCAACAATCACAGCGGTGCCGCGTTACACGTTGTGACGGAGCAGGAGCCCCAGGAGTGTCCTTGACGACCGGAGAGACTGTAGAGCTTCAGTCAGCAAACTGAGACCACAGCTCTGTGGTCAGAGCACACACACAGTCTCTCTCAATGTCATTTAGATTCAAAGGGTCTTATTGGTGTGGAAAATCTACATTTACATTACCAAAGCAAATGGAAAAAAAAAAATTATAATAATAATAATTATTATATATATATATATATATATATATATATATGTGTGTGTGTGTGTGTGTGTGTATATATTTATATGTATGTATGTGTATATATGTATATGTATAGATAAAACGTAAAAATAAAACAGGAATGTAAACATTGCAGTGCAAATATAACCTAAATTAGAAAAATGTAAAGGTTGCTGTTAAAAAAATGACAAATAAATTATGAATAGAAATCTCTCTCTCTCTAGCTCTCCCTCTCTTTCTCTCTCTCTCTCTCTCTTTCTCTCTCTCTCTCTATCTCTCTCACCATCAAGCCAGAGTTCACAGTGTGGTCAGACAGGGGGTGTCTCTGTATCAGTATGACTAGTATCGCTCTGTGTCAGAGTACAGTTATATTGAACGTCCCTGCGGACGCTGGCTCGACTTGCAGTCTTTCCCCGTTCAGCGTAATGCCGGCGTGGCCCCTGAGCAACAGGCCCCATGTGAGCCACGTTAATAAACCCTGCCGCCACATGCACTGTACCGGTCAAAACTGTATCGTGAGCTTGTCTAATGTGATACAACACAAACTGTCCAAAACAACGTCGTACATTAAGGTTCACTCCTTTCTCTCTGCCTGTCTCTCTCTCTCTCTCTCGCCCGCCCCCCCCCACTAGACCAGACTGGTCCAGTGCCAAGCAACTTCTGGGGGAGTCCAACTTCCTCAAGCGTCTGATGGACTACGACAAGGACAATATCAAGCCTCAGATCCTGCAGAAGCTTCAGAAGTATATCAACAACCCGGATTTCGTACCTGAGACGGTTTGTTTGGATTTAATTTAAAAGGGCGCTCATCAAGATGGGGTTGCGGCAAAGTAAACAGCTGCTTGTTTGAACAGTTTCCTTGACATCCACCGACGTCGGTGAGACAGGAACAGAAAGTTAGCTGGTTCTCAGTGTTGGGGAGGGGGCACCATGATGTATCTACGATGAACCACCATATGAAAATATTCATTAGGATATGATATAGAATAAACAAGTGTTATTCCAATATGGCTTTATGATGTTATGCAATTGCCAGGAGAGTGTGGGATAAAACCGTGGTTTGTGGCCCCCTATAAATGTATGTAATATCATATATATACTGTATATATATATATATATATATATATATATATATATATATATATATTTATATTACATCAGGGACGTTCAATGTTCATTACACTGCTGCAATGAACTTTGGACTTTGATTTGTACTTTATGTATATTTTACTTGTGTATTTACTTATTATTTACTTTATTATATACACTGGAGACACATGCCTAATCCCTCCCTTGTTCTGGTTTTGGTCGTGGAAGGTGGAGAAAGTTTCCAAGGCCTGCAAGTCCATGTGCATGTGGGCCAGAGCTATGGACCTCTACTCCAGGGTCCTGAAAGAGGTCGGACCCAAGAGACAGAAACTGGCCGCTGCACAGGTCAGTTCAGAAGACACATGCACGCACGTACGCACGTACGCACGTACGCACACACACACACAGGCCAACCCAAAAAATAAACCCATTAATGTGTGAATTGGATCCCAATGACACTATAACAAAAAATGAATTGTTGGTCTGTCAACCCATTTATAGGTCACAATAATCATGTCACAACAGCAATTAGAGAGGATGAAGGAAAGGATGATAAAAACAAGTGCCAGCCGAAGTGCCAGCCGAAACCACGCAACAAAAATATTATTGTTTGTTTTTATCATCCTTTTATTATTATTTTGGAGCCGGCCCCACTAACGTGTTATGTATAGACCTATGAGCTATATATGATCTTTTCATACTTTTCCTACCTTCCTAATTTCAAATATGACTGGTCAAAGTGGGGATATTCCACATTGCATATTAGGAAACAGTTTCATGTGAATTGAGCATCTGAAGGCTACATTTCATTTTTTATCACATTTACATTTTATTTTATCACACAGCATGACTGGAGCCTCGAATGCATTAAATAGAGATTATTATGCATTTCAAACCTATTTAACTACATTTTTTTTATTGAAAAACATATATCAATCATATAACCCTCTCCCGTCCCCCTTGCAGGCAGAGCTGGATGTGACCATGACGTTGCTGAAGCAGAAGCAGGAGCAGCTGCAGGAGGTGGAGGACGAAATCAAGATCCTCCAGGAGCAGTTTGACAGCAGCATCGCAGAGAAGGACGAGCTGGGTGAGGAGTTGGCCCGGTCACCAGCGGGTCTGAAAAAAAAACGATAAAAAAAAAAATAATCGCTTGTGTGGACCGCTCAAGGAATCTTCGAGCCATCCCTTTTTAACTCGACGAACACATTTTTTTCCCCTCTCTCTCCCAGCTCACACCATGTCCCTGACAGAGGCCAGGCTGGGCCGAGCGGGGAAGCTGACATCTGCGCTGGGTGATGAGCAGGTCCGCTGGCAGGAGAGCATCACCCTGTTCGAGCAGGAGATCAATAACGTTGTCGGGAACGTCTTCATCGCGGCGGCGTGCGTGGCCTACTACGGAGCCTTCACCTCTCACTACAGGCACCTGGTAAGTGGGCCAGAGTTTGTTAATGCGGCTGCCGGGCTTTACACGGCGCGTGGCCGGTGCATACGAGGTCAAGATTATCTGGACTTTAAAGCACTGCCGTGCAACAGTGATGGAAAGTCCGTCGTCAAGTACATTTTTCAAGTATCTGTACTCACGTAAGTAGATTCAGTTTCAGAGGGTTTGGACTTCGTTCCACTGCATTTCAAAGAAAATACAGACCGGCCAACCCCCACGCATTTTGTGTGCGAGCCACGCGACACTTGGTCAAAAAACGCAGGTACAAAGTGGCAGCCGAAACCACGCAAAACAAATAGTATTGTAATTTAATTATGGAAAACAATCAATCAATACAAAACAATGACCGGTGACCGGCCAATCAGTGTCAGATATATCCGGCTCTGTGCTGGTGAAATTGACGCGCCCGATACTGTGCTCATGTAGTCGTACTTGTAAAAAGGCTCTGATACTCAAACCCGATACCAACGTTGGTAGCTGGTACCGTAGATGACGCTCAAAGAAGAGAGCCAAAGAAAGAAAATGGCAGCTGTTTGGAGCTACTTCATGGTAAACCAAGATTGGATCAATAATTTATCGCCTGACGATATTCCAAAGTTGTACAGACTGCGTACATCACTGCAGCGGAGCGTCTGCTGTGGTTGTTCCTAGTGCTCCGCTCTTGATCAAAGGTTTTGACTCTTTTTTTGAGGCTCGGTTCTTGACGAGTCGCTCAGTTAAACGAGTCCTTTCACTGGATTCAGATGATTTAATGCACGGTGAGCGAAGGAGGACTTCCAGTGAACGAGAGTGAGAGAGTTAGTCCTCTATTATTGTTCCTTTTTTTTGCAATGATTGCCATTTATTTTGGAACGGCAAGTACCATACACATATAATAGAAAGTTCGATTTGCACTTAAAAGTGAAAGGGTCTTTTATTTGAAGTTTGAACTGAACATTGCCATGGTGTTGTGTTGTGTCCAGTTGCTGGTTAAATTACACTGGTGAAAGTTCAATATTCTATTTCATTGGAACACAGTGACTGTTCCATGTTGTATTTATTTGGAACTCAGGGACAGTTTCATGTTGTATTATTGTTCCATAGTGAATAATGAAAAATAACAAACACAGTTTCAAAATCAGCAATCTCACTATTGTGGTAACTGAAAATTGCAGCTGTGTAAAGCAAAGTGGTACTCCAGGTCTGATTACTTTTTCCACCACTACTTCTGGCCCCTGTCTGTTGCAGTATTTGGCAAATTGTGCCTCATCTCTGACAGTGAACTTATACTTCTGTTTAGCATGTTGCATGAAAGTATTTTCCCAATGCATAATAAATACGAAATATTACTGCGGCAGCAATACACAGGGTCCAGTTTAGTAGTTTAAGCTAGGTATTACAGTTTTCCGGGTTCTGTGAAACGCAGCATGAGTTACAAAAGTCGCAAACACCCTGGACTCACGACTGGACCAATCAACGTGCACTTACGCCACGTGCACTTACGCCTGTTGCTCTTCCGGTGTTCAGTTTAAATATCCCTGAAGAACAGTGTTTGGAGAATTGCGATCGTTCCTGGATGACGCAGCGTGGACACAAAATAATTGGTCGTTCCTCGAACGGTTCTTAGAACTTCCTGCGGTGCAAAAACGTCTTCCTGGAGCGGTTGTAGTTCCGCAGCATAAAACCATACGTAGCGCGAGTCACAGTTTTCCGAATTTCCTTTAAACGCAGCCCTGGCTCGAGCTGTCTGTCTGGAGCTGCTTTCACTCATGAACACTGGACAATGTCCAGATAATCAGATCCAGACATTGTCCCAAGATTGTCCATGTCAGGTGCGTTTACACCTACTGGAATATCAATCATTTGTATTATTACTATTGCTATTCAGTGAAATAAACGTAATCAAACAAAAAACAAATAACTTTATTGAAGCTTATATGTTTCTTCATTTCTTCTCAATCAAAAAATAATTCCTTCCCTATAACTTTTAAACGGTGAAATACTGACAGCCAGACTACAACATCAAACTTTGTTACATTCAAAGCAAAAGCACTCCGCTCCTGAAGCGAATGAAATGATGACAGTTTTCCACCCATTTCTGCTCCAAATTTGGATCGATATTGCCTCAACCATGTCATTGACGTAGACATTGACATTGACGCCCGCAAAACGCAGAGAATGAAAAAAAAATGTAATAACACAGAGCGATAGCGACCGGGATAATAATAAACAAAAATCCATCAGAAGACATAAATGGTAAAAAAAAATCCACTTGAGGTGGTGGTCCAAACAACTTCCTCAAACTACATCAAACTGATAAATTCTCCTCTTTCGTAACAACACAATTGATCCTGAGTTTTTTAGTGGTGCAATGCAAAATGGGCAGCAAATTACCAGCGTGAACTCCCTGCTGCACTGTAAAGGAAAATAAACGGAGAAAGAAAAGAAAAGTAAATGCCAAAGCCGAGTAAATGTTTAATGACAGGAATGTTTTGAAAGCCTACCACGGTGCCCCCACTTCGGCAGCAACATCCTTGATTCAACCTTCCTTCATTCACAGCCCACGTTTACAGAAAAAAAACAACAACAATAACAAAATATATATATTTGGCTGACCGTCCACCGTCCTGGACCGGAAAAAAAAAAACCAAAACAATACAAAATTCCTCTGAATAGACTTTAGTTGCGACAACAGTTTCAATCTAAAGGAGCACTGTGTAAGGTTTCTCGTGTTGCATCTCTCGCCGTACACACGGTTAATTTACAGCCTTGAATTTCAAAGTAATGTCTCGGTTGACCCTCCCTGAAAGTGAATGAGGTCTTGAGGTCAATCTGATATTCTCTGTTGGTTTGCACCTTCCTCCGCACAGAATTGACTTTGGTGAGCGCGAGTGACACGTCGGGATAAACACCGTCTGGGCCGGGTCTTTGAGCCTTATTTATTATTATTCATTTGAATTCTCGCTTTGTTTTTATCAGTCATCATTTCACGTCTGCATATGGAACACGTGTACTTCCATGCTGAGTAAAAGGGGAAATAAAAAGATGCATTCATTGCAATGGATAAATCGATGGATACATTTATTTGTCCTGGATACAAACCAGGATGTATCCTCGGCATCCCACTGTAACGAGACAGGCTCTAAATATGCAATGAGGTCGTTTTTAACCAGCGCATTCATTTGTTGAACTAGCTCCACATTGACGCGTGGATTCTCGCGCCGACGGTTTTCGCGGACAATTTTGAAAAGCGAGGCGGAGGAATCGGAAACAACCGCCTCGAATGAACAAATTTTGCCGTGTTTGTATCGCCGCTCTCCCGCGCAGCTCATCGAACAGTGGATGGAGCGCTGCCAGGAGATGGCCATACCCATCAGCGACAGCTTCAGCCTGATCAACATCCTGGGCGACCCCTACGTCATCCGCCAGTGGAACACGGAGGGCCTGCCCCGCGACATCGTCTCCACGGAGAACGGCATCCTGGTGACGCGGGGTCGCCGGTGGCCGCTCATGATCGACCCGCAGGACCAGGTGAACCAACTGGGGGAGAACGTTTACATCTACGTTTTCAGATATCCCAAAGATACGTTTTGGTTTTTTTTGTTCCACTGGAAACGATACCGCCTCCGGGACCAGGTGGGGGGTTGAGAACCTGGCCCCGGAAGGCTTAGCCAGCTCTGGCCACAGGGGCATTGATCACTGCTCCTCCTCCAAGGTCACTCTGCTGCCCTGCTGCCCTGCTTTCCAAAAGCCAACATGGCATGTTTACTTTGCCAATACAGAGAAAGCACTGGAAACAACACTTTAAAAGAGCGGATCTTTTTAGTTTGTTTTTTTTATATATATAACTTGTTGTGAATTGGATCAGTAGTTCTCGTATGGGGGTGTATACGAACCCCAGGGGGTAAACGGGAGAAAAAGCACAGGCGTCCTCAAGTCATTCCAATTGAATGTGTCTTTACCAAATCCTCCCAAAGTGTTAAAGCCATTTTAGAACGGCATAAGTTGTAGCGACATTATCAGAGATTATTATCAGAGATTGCGGGTTCCTTCTGGCGACTTCAGCTCCTGAATCCTTATTCCAACCGACCAAACCATCGTG
The DNA here is from genome assembly GCF_960531495.2 of Zeus faber. Taxonomy (NCBI): domain Eukaryota; kingdom Metazoa; phylum Chordata; class Actinopteri; order Zeiformes; family Zeidae; genus Zeus; species Zeus faber. The sequence continues at coordinate 10,179,820 of NC_137191.1, forward strand.
GGGATGAGGTTTTAAAAAAGTGAAATATTGTGTATTAGACAATGATAAAGTGGTTATGCCAAAAAAGTCCAGATAGTGCGGCTGAGGCATTAGTGTAATATAATTCTGTTTGCTTCCCATGCATGCACCTTAAAAATGCCGCACTGTGTCAAGGGGGTATGTGTCTTAAAGACCTTAGAAGAGAATGTTGAGAAGAACCACTGAATTAGACATTAGGCTGAAGTCCCCCTGGACACCCCGACAATAAGACCTTTGATTTCGTCACAATTTGGATTGTTTATCAATTCAGGTGGAAGATTTATCTGCAAAATGTATTGGGTGTGGATTGAAAAGGGACACTTCACAAACCATTCAGTAAAAACTTCCGCGTACAGAATTTTCTCGTGGTAGGTGACAGCCTGTTTGTTTGTTGACTGCACCCCGATGACAAGGACGGTCGCCATGGCGTTATAGCATGCATCTGTTTTGGGTTGATCAAACCAAAAAGGGACAAAGACGTTTTCGCTCGGTGCAGGTAGATTTTTTTGCTGTGCTTCTTGTTTTTTTCCTGGGATAAGCTTTCCGCTATCATTTCAAGTTTTCCTCTCGGGAGGAAGAGACGGGACGCCGCTTGGTTTTGCTATCTGCTGGTAGACAAAGGCCCAGGCACTCGCGGGAACCCCAGGCCCCCCCCAATCCTTGGATGCATTCAGAGACCCACAGACGAGGCATGCGAGCGCAGTCCGGAGATGGACACAACAACACATCTCCTTTCGCGTAGCACGCATGCACGACTGCGATACAAATATATACACGGCGCACGTCCGTTCGCAGCTTTGATTTTCCAGCTCTCTCTGACGCCCTGCATCGTAATCTGCTCTGCCATTCGCCGTGTAGGTTATTACCATCCGGTGCCGCTGCTCGGCGGCTGCCGCTGCTGTCTTTTGATAAGTGGTTTGCGCTTCACGTTGACAACTTGACAGATGGGTCGACAAATGTGGCTTCGGGACACGAGAAGCTGTCGGAAAGCTTGACAGCTTCATGCGGACCTTCCTGTCTGATAGCCTTGGTGGATTTGTGTGCCACATCTCCACAGCCATACTCACCAATTATGTGGTCATATTGAGACCCTATTTTACATTACATTATGTCATTCAGCAGGCGCTTTTGTCCAAAGCGACTTACAATAAGTACATTTGTCATAGCATCAAACTGTGTGTCATTCAGAGATGCTATATTCGGAAAGGACAGGTAGAGTTTAGTGTCATCATCACAGCGGTGGTAGGAGAAGCCATGGGAGGCGACGCCGTCACCAAGGGATTTAGTGTACAAGGAGAACAGTGGAGGCCCCGGGACCGAACCCTGAGGGAGGCCGGCATTAACGAGACCTGGTGTGAGCGATTGGCCAAGAATGATGTCATCCAAGTAATGGAATCGCAAAGCAGATCCTGTCATTCCAAATTCAGACAGGGTGGAGAGGTGGATTTGGCGGTTAAGGCAGCAGGCAGATCTAGGCCGATCAGGACGGGCAATGTTTTTTCTTTCCATGCGGTGATCGTCGTTCATCTTCAAGATTCAAAAGTTTCAACTGTTTTTAAATTCTACATGTCAGGCTAACCGCTGGATCCGCTCCAAGGAGGCCAAGCACGGTCTGAAGGTGATCAAACTGACGGACTCCGGCTTCCTCCGCACCTTGGAGAACTGCATCCGCATGGGCATGCCCGTGCTGCTGGAGGAGGTAGGCGCATTGCCGCGGGAACCGTTTTGTTCCGAACTGGGTTTCCGGTGGTTTACTTCGCTTTGCCGGTAGCTGGAGAATCTCTCAGCAACACCGCGCGCTGATCCTTCTTTTCTTCCAATGTTCTCTTTTCACGATCCGCATCACAACTGCAAGAACTTCGGCAAAGCTCCGTCCAACTTCTTTATCGTGAATATGTTTGTGTGTGTGTGTGTGTGTGTGTGTGTGTGTGTGTGTGTGTGTGTGTGTGTGTGTGTGTGTATGTGTGTGTGTGTGTGTGTGTGTTATTCTGTGCATGTGTAGTTGAAGGAGACCCTGGATCCCTCCCTGGAGCCCATCTTGCTGAAGCAGACCTTTGTGTCAGGCGGCCGCACGCTGATCCGCCTCGGGGACTCTGACATCGACTACGACAAGAACTTCAGGTTCTACATGACCACCAAGATGGCCAACCCACACTACCTGCCTGAGGTACACACGCACGCACGCACACACATGCACACGCACACACACACACGCACACACACACCCAGCAAGTAGAGTGTGATGTCACTAAGTTGGTGGCATAAATGATCTTCATTTCAGGCAGACCACTGTTTATTGCTCATCATCGACAACAGCTGTTCAATGGAATTACACAACACGGCGTCTCCGGCAGCAGCCTTGCCATGGAGAGATTCTTTGAACTGAAACACAATAGCACCGAAACAAAACATATTATTTTACTGTTATTATTTCACAAAGAGGATGCTAATTAGAGGTACTTGCATTTGTAAAAGAATGTATAATTGTGACTCAAGTGATTGGCCTCAGAATCTTTCAAATTGATCCGACTGGTCGCCATTGCCCCATCGCACGGCTGAAGTTATTCTCTCAATAATGGATCGATTAAAAAAGTTTGAACGCCAATCACTGGGGTTGACTCCAACAGATAAAAAATAATTATTAGGGTAAAAAAAAACACCCGCATTTTCCTTGAAATTTTATTGCTCACAAAATGACAAACAATCAAACCATGGGTTCGGACCACATTTTAACAACCTTTTTGCCCTTTTTCCGTGCCAGCCCAGCGGCTGCAGGAACAATAATCTTGGCACTTACATATGGCATCAACCACAGACGATGTACGGACAGAGGTTTGGCGGACCCCTCAGCTCATATCCCCCCCCACACACACACACACACACACACACACACACCCCTCTTCCCCGCTCCCAAGCCCAGGGGAAGCCGGTCGGCGTCCCGCGTCTTGTCCCGGTGGAGTCCCGGCCAGCGATGCATTCAAGCAGAAAGTAGCAAGTTAGACGGCGGGGAGCTTTTCTGTCATCTTCTTTTAAAGGCGGCAAATTAGGACATGGCTGCGAGAGACTGTCACTGATCTAATGTTCTGCACCGAGGCTCACACAGGCAAGCTGGTGTGAGGCGGAATGAGGGTTTAATAAAGTGTCGTTTAGGAGGTAAACGTCCAAATGGGACTGTTTGAATTAATTGTGACTGCCACGAGAGAAAAGCTTCCGCTCGGTTTCCTGTGGTCGGCTAAATATTTGTGTGTGTGTGTGTGTGTGTGTGTGTGGGTGTGTGTGTGTGTGTGTCTGGGTGTCTGGGTGTGTGTGTGTGTGTGTGTGTGTGTGTGTCCTGTCACCGTTGCCTTCAGGTGTGTATCAAAGTGACCATCATCAACTTCACGGTGACCAAATCTGGCCTTGAGGACCAACTTTTAAGGTGCAGACGCTACAACACACACAGATGCAACTGTCTCACTCCTTTGTGCACCTCAGCAACTTTCTGTCTAGAATTTTTCAAAATGGTTACTGCCTACCCTTACTCCCTCCCCCTCAGCGACGTGGTGCGTCTGGAACGCCCGGACCTGGAGGAGCAGAGGAACCAGCTGATCATTCGCATCAATGCCGACCGCAACCAGCTGAAGGCCATCGAGGATCGCATCCTGAAGCTGCTCTTCACCTCGGAGGGAAACATCCTGGACAACGAGGAGCTTGTGGAGACGCTGCAGGAGTCAAAGGTCCGTGTGGCATCCTGCTCGGGCGGTGGGGACGGGGACGGCGTTGACTTGGTCGGGTCATCGCAAGATATGTGTATTCTTTTTTTTTTGTTTGTTTTGCTCTGTCTTAGATTTTATTTTATTTAATTTGTTTATTTTATTCATTTTTTGCCTTAGATTTTCAGTTATCAGGAGTTTAAAGGACCATATTGGCGATTTTACCCATTTACATTTTACTTGGTGATAAATTACATTTTTGGATTTTCAATACCGTATTTATTTGGAAACTTCAAACAATATGGTGAGAACTGAATTAAAGTAAAGGGGCTTTATATATATATATTTAACCATCAATCTCTACATCTTAATCAAGCAAATATTCTCACATGTCCCCGAATCATCTGTTGTCCTCAGAGAGACTCCCAAAGCGCTGTTTTTTCATGCCGCACTTCCTATTTTCTTCCCCACCTTTCTCTTGCCCTCGCTTTTTCCGCTCCGCTGCCTCCTCCTCCCCCCGCCCCCTCCTCCCAGGTCACGTCGGAGGCCATCAAGAACCGCCTGGAGGAGGCGGAGGCCACGGAGCAGATGATCAACACGGCGAGGGAGCGCTACCGCCCCGTCGCCACGCGGGGCTCCGTCATGTACTTCGTCATCGCCAGCCTCTCCGAGATCGACCCCATGTACCAGTTTTCCCTCAAGTACTTCAAGCAGGTGAGATGGAGGACAGACCGTGGTTTGTACGTCATCACCGCAGCCGTGTCGCGGGTTCATTTTTTTTCCACTTGCCCGCTCTTTGGATATTGCTGGGAAGCATAAAAAAAAGTTTTTTGGGGGGGAAACATTGTAAAAATAAGTCCTGATGTTCAGCGCTGAAGTCATTACTGTTCAAAACCCAGAACAAATAATAAATGCTTCCTGAATATTCACATATTATGTAAGAGCTGTTAAATCCACATTATGTCATAACGCCGTATTTTTAAATAACCCGCCAAAATGTACTAATTTTGACCTTTTTTTGTAATACCACAATACCGCATTTTATAATTAACATTGAGCGCAATACGTTCTAACTTTTTCCACGTTTTGTTATAAGGTTTTGCATAATGTCGTAGATATTACGTATTTTTCTTTTCATGGTGAATTTGTAATAATTCAACACATTATATTAAATTACACGTCACAATACATTTAAAGCAAGTCTATCATTTATAACAACTCACACTTTATTGCTTAACATTACTAGAAGGCTGAGAGGCATAGCCATTTCCAACGACAGATACACACACATAAACACAGTTGTTTACGTATGAAAAAGACATCACGTCATCACACACATCCCTGGATTAAATGTGTTTCTACGGGTAATAACACTACTTTCCTTTTTTAATAAATTATAATTAATAATTGTCTCATTTAGGCCACCACTCCCGTGCTGTCTTAGTTGGGAGAAACTAATGTGTCTATTTTAAGTCAATCAATCATTAAACAAAATTAATCAGTCTCATACCTAAAGTGTGCAATTTGTCTCCCTTTCAGGGACCGCTAGTAATTACCTGATATTACTTAGCGTAATATCACAAAACAACTGGTAGGTCAGTTACTAGGATGGTAAAGTGCAGAGAAATGCATTTTGTTGACCCAGTACTTGTACTCTGTACAATGACATTTGGTTGAATCTAATCTAAAATGCTTGGCAAATAAAAGGTGATGTAAAGAAATGGGAAATAAAGGATGAAATAATAGAAAATCAATAAAATAGGTAAGAAGAATTTATTTGTCACACGGCACACACACACACTTCAAACACACACTTGTCCTTCCTCGGCCGGGGCAGCCAGGAGCAGTTGGCAGCATTCAACAACACGGCCGCGGAGCAGTTTCAAATGTCCATGGCTGGTCAGACGACATTGTTCTGCATGTTTTTGGTGGGGGTCCTTACTGACGTTACATGGAGGAGACCCCATGTCAGCACAGGGAGAACATGCAAACTCCACACAGAAAGGAACCCTCATCGGGAGATAACCCGCCAGAGCACGGTGCCAACAATCAAACCCAGGACCTTCTTGCTGTGAGGCAGCAGTGCAATGTGCTGTGCCACCGCACCCACCAAGAAAAAAATGCATTAACGTTAAATCAAATCATCGCTGATTTGGCAGTAATGGAGAGAGTGTGTGATTAGGGACCGGGAGATTAAATATAATTCTATATTCTAATCCAAAGGTTTAAAATCTTATTAGACACCAACTCCCATCAAAGCAGAACTTTCTGCAGGTTCGACTTTCCCAGCAGCGCGTCTGCACTGTTGTTCAGCTGCTGGGAGTCCTGAAGCGGTCCCTCGTTCCGCCCCAGGACACGCCGCCCTTCAGCAGGGGGGGAAATCCGCTGTAGTGCAGCGTCAGGGGCTGGAAGGAATGCGGCCCTGTTGGCTCTTCCTTCATCCGTTTCAGGGGCGGCCTGAGGAGGTCATGTTACGGAAAAGCTGGATGATAGTACGTCTGTAACGCACTGACGGTGAAGAGAGGGGTTCGAGTTCGCCACAGAGTTTTGTGGCCCCCCCCTGTGGATCAGCTGAGGGGTTTCACGTCTCGTGGTTAATTGCTTTCCAGACTCGGCGTCCATACCAGAGCCGGTGAGAGACACAGCTCAGACACACAGGCTTTAATCCGTTCCTCTTCTCAGTAGGCAAGAAATAATCCGTAGTTCGCCGATAAAGTCCGGGGTCGTGGAGGGACAGCTACGGCTGAACTCCTCTTCCCGTTTCCTTCTGTCCTTCACTCGTCTCATTATTTTGCCGCCCGTCGCATCTCCCCTGACGGAAATCCTTTGCTCGTCTCGCAGCTGTTCAACTCCACCATCGAGACGTCGGAGGAGTGCAAGGTGCTGGAGAAGCGTCTGCAGATCCTGCTGGACGAGACGCTGCTCGCCTCCTACACCAACGTGTCGCGCGGCCTCTTCGAGCAGCACAAGACCATCTACAGCTTCATGATGTGCGTGGAGATCATGAGGCAGCGCGACGATGTCAGCAACGACGAGTGGCAGCACTTCCTCCGAGGAGCGCCGCCCCTGGACAGGGTAGGCGAGCGTTCACCGCGAGGGGGGTTGGTCAGCGGGGTGGTGTTGGCGTTCCAGTGATCCTCTTTGCTTTGATTCAAATTTACTCACGTTTCGTTGATCAACCCCGGTTTCACCTTGAGAAACCGCTGGGGAAGAATCCTCGGGTGTAATGGTGCCAAGTTACAAAGGAGATTAAAATGCAATTAAATGCAAGTTTATGCCTTTTAAAAGGATCCGGCCCAAAAAGTTCTGCAGCCTCGACCGCCTACGGACATTTTAAAAACGTCCGCCGATTTATGACCATATCGCGAGGCCTAATTGCAAAACAATGATGTTTCTCACTCACAGTCATAGGAAAATAGAAGAATTTGTTCCGGCTGGTTGGCTGGACGACGTCGTCGCAGGCAGATAAGCCGGAAGACGTTCCATTTTCTCCCTGAAATGTAATTTCCGGACGCTTTCCTCGTGGCCCACTGAGCAGGATGTTCACCCCGTCTCACGCCCGTCTTGAGCTCTAGTCAATAGAAGGAGCAACACTCCCCGTGTTGTGTGGGCAGTCATCCTCTCGTCCGGCTTTCTGAGGAACTCAGGAGCTCAGAGCGGCTGGTCTGCGCGATCGATTCCGAAGCTCCCTAGTCGGAGCCGGCCTACCCGAAATGGCCCAGATTTGGGATCGATATTTACGCTTGCATTTTCCCAGCGCCAGCCTCCACGCATGGCGCCGGGGCCATCGAACGTGCCCTCCCTTCTCCGAGTCCTGGGAGTCGGCGCTGCCCAGTGGAGCTCCGTGCACCGTCAGACATGAATTCCAATGGCTGCCTCTCAATTGCGTTCCTCTCTCATACTTTGAGCTCTCTCTCTCTCTCTCTCTCTCTCTCTCTCTCTCTCTGTCTCTCTCTTTCTCTCGCGCCTTAAAAAAATAAAATCAATGAAGATCCAGTGCTGTGTTTTTCGGTGACATTATCTGAGATGGTTTTGACGCCGCAGCGCGAATAAGTCAGCTCCGCTGCGGGGCGTCGACAGACCGTGTCCATACAGGGCTGTTACGTCCTGTATCGACGCTCCTCTCTGGCTTTCATTTATTTCGATGTTAATTAGCGAGGCCGCGGGCGGTGAAGGGAACAAACGGGTCGGATTCTGACCAAGGTCTACAGATACCTCCGTTCTAACGCTGTTCCTTCTCATATCTCCTGCCTCCAGCTCGTCCTTAATCCACACCTCCTCCTCCATTTTCCCTTGTTAGTACCCATCTCCCTCCATCCGCGGGCCCCCGTCACTCTGACGCCCTCTTCCTATCCCGTCCCCTTCTTTCTTTCCCCTTCTCTCTCTGAAATTGTTTTTTTCTCATTCCTTCGTTCGCCCCCCTCTCTCTCTCTCTCTCTCTCTCTCTCTCTCCCTCCCCTGCCTGGCCATCCGTCCGTCCGTCCGTCTTTCAGGAGCCGAAGAAGCGGCCGAAGGCGGCGTGGCTGAGCGACTTTTACTGGCAGACGTGCTGCGAGCTGGAGGACACGCTGCCTTGCTTCAAGGACCTCAGCAAGGAGATCACCAAAACCCACATCCACGTCAAGCTCGGTACAGAGTCCCTCATACGAGCTGCTACATTAACGGTCAAGTGGAATAAGTTAATATTCCCAATATCGCAACTGCCATCGCAACGTCTGACACAAGTAAAGCCTGGGGCGTATTCCGATCGTCCGAGCTCGATTATTTTGATCGTGTGGCGTGAAAACACCTTGATCGTATTGTTAAATATGCAACTGAAAATGCGCCAGAAGGTCAGGGCGCTACATGCATTTGACCCAGAACCAGAGCGCGTAGCAGCCATACTTTTGGAGTGACGATGAAACGAAAGAGCTGGATACTTTTGAAATCCGCTCTGAATTTTGAAGCAATCAAAATAATGCAGAACCCTCATTGACAATATGTTAATCTGGTTATTCTCCTTATTCAGATGAATACAAACGTACCGACTGCCTTGATCAGGTGATGTCATAAGTGACATCCCTTTGAGAACTATAACCATAGAAGAGAGAGAAGGTTACTTTTCGGAAATCCCCCCCCCCCCCCCCTTTTTTTTTTTTACATCTCCACCAAAATACTGCATCTCCTGCTTCCAATCTCCACCAGGTCGTCTGGAGGTATCGATCAACCCAGAGAAGTCTGAAAACTACAAATCAAGTAAAGATGGCTCCTGGAACAAGAGGCTGGGGGCCTTCCAGAAGCTGGTGCTGGTGAAGAGCTTCATGGAGGAGAAGGTGAGAGGAGACGCGGCCATTTTGGAAAGAAATGTGTCCGGAGGTTGAGGCATTTGTGGGCGAGCGGTGGCGTTTCTAGGTGGGCATATTATGGGGGTTTTACTGATCATAAAAGACTCGCCTCTTGGGCGCCCTTGTGGACACTCACAGTGAATGTGAAGCTACAAACATCAAGGTTGTCCATCTTCCACATAAATTTTTATATACATCTCGCTATGAATCACTCTTGTAAACCACCGTCCCTGCCAGCGCTGCTTGGCTGACTTTGTATGCTCGACCGCTATCTCCTTCTTTCTGTAATATGTTGGGTTGATGAGCTATGCAAAGACGTCGTATGAAGCTTGTACTGAAAGATCGATGTATGTACATTTTAACGTATGTATTTTGTATTGTATGAATTGTTTAATATGATTATATGTCAAATGTACTCAGTTTGTATGACGGCATGTCACATTATTCGCGATACTAAATTATATACTATTATGTCACTGAGGGGTCAATAAAGTATCCCCTATCCTATTAAGTGTGCTGGAAGCGCCAACAGTTTACAGAATATTCCACTTTGGTTGAAACCTTTTTGCCCAATAAGTTTTGTACAAGGAAACAGACTGCGGCAGAGAAACGTTGCCGTTTTACGCTTCCCACCATTTGCAAGCACGCACACATATCAACATACATCAGAACATAAGTTATTTTCGAGACGTTTGCATTTTCAGTTTTTTTAGATTAGGCCATGTGCTGTCAAAGTGCACGCCACACACACACACACACACACACACACACACACACACACACACACACACACACACACACGCACACACGCGCACAATCAATGTTTGCATTTTCGCACTTTTTGAAATTTGCTGTTACTTCGACAATTTCTAACCAACTCGGCAATATGATGCATCAACTTGTTCATTTACTTTACAAAACACTCGAAATATCCAAGCGATGGTATTATCTTTATTATTCTAGCCATGGCCATCACTATAAGGCCATGAGAGACTTTCAACCTTAGTTGCTATGGTTACAGGACACAACATATAATAGCTCTGCTCTCCTTGAGGTGAGAGGATACATTGATGGATTGATGCACTCACACACACATGGTCACTCCATTATCGTCCTTCCTCCTGATCTTGTGCCCCCGCCATCCCTTGAAGGTGGTGTCTGCAGTGACAGAGTTTGTGATTGTCAACCTGGGGAAGCAGTTTGTGGAGAACCCTCCGGTGGATCTGGCGACCCTCTACAGCGACATGACGCCCTCCACCCCGCTGGTCTTCATCCTCAGCACGGGCTCCGACCCCATGGGGGCGTTCCAGCGGTTCGCTAAAGACAGAGGATGCCTCGACCGGTGAGGTGGGGTTGGGGGGGCGGGCAGGCTCAGAGGGGATGAAGGGAGAGCTGGAGGGGGCGGGGGTACAGCGATGATTGCTTAAGTAAATTAGTGCTACTTGGTACAAGCACTTTTTAGGAGCTAAATCCGCTACTCAATTACATCTGGACAACTGTTCATCTACAAAAAAACATCCCTTATAAATAAAAAAATTCAACTTTTGAGCTGAATTGGTTGACAATGAATGTCAAGCACTGCAACACAACGCATTGACACTCTCATTAGGTGGGTCTTATTTGGCTCTCGTTGCAACTTTGCCCCCCCCCCCCCGATAAGAGCAGAGGGCTTTTATTTTGAAAAAGCAGCAGCGGCACCTGCGCCATCTCCTCCTCACCTCTGGTGTAGATGCAAGTAACCATGGAGGGTCGGGAACAGAAGGGAGGAGGTCCGATATTCTGACATTTTTTCTCAAAAAGTCGCAAAACCAAGGAAAAATAAGTCTTGTTTTACAAACTAGGAACTATAATTAAATCTATAATTTGGAATAACTAATAGGAGTTACGCTTTTTTTTTATAGTTCAACAGACAAAAATACTGTCTTCTCTCCAGCAACTGTCGAACAGTACTTTGCAATTTCACACTCTTAACATAGAGTATTAATCTACTTTCAAAAGCACAAGAATAAAACAGTTGAATTGTCACCTGGAGCCTGGAATTTTGTGTTTGCCTTTACATGAATAGAGACATTTCCACCATTAATTGATGCAGAAAAGGCACCAATTGTTGCATAAAAATTCATCCTGGGGGGGGGGCTGTGAGCTTCAGTGTCCAGGGGCCCCCAGGGGTACTAATCCAGCCTTGCAGAAGAACTGCCATTCTACGCGTGAAGGTGCTAAATTCAGTGTTGGGAATGCTGATCGGCATATGCCGCCTGGTATCTGGTCGGATAATCGGGGAGCGGAGTCATGGCTCGTGCGGGAGTCAGTCGGGAACTTAGCGATGGCTCTCTCTCTCTCTCTCTCTCTCACTCTCTCTCTCTCTCTCCCTCCCTCTCTCTCTCCCTCTCTCTCTCTCTCTCACTCCCGCTCAGCGTGGAGGCCATATCGCTGGGCCAGGGCCAGGGCCCAATCGCAGAGAAGCTGATCAGAGGAGCCCTGGAGAGCGGCAACTGGGTCTTCCTCCAAAACTGTCACCTGGCCGTCTCCTGGATGTTGGCGATGGAGGAGCTCATCAAGACCTTCGCCGAGCCCGGTAGGGTGGGGGGGATACGGGGTCGCATGCACACAAACAACAACAGAAATAAACATACGAGAACCACGTGCATGTACAGTAAGTCTGTAGGATGATTACATACGATATAACTTTATTCATCCCCATGGGGAAATACAGCTGTCAAACACAATACAAGTCAAGAAAGGGATTTAAAATAAGATAGAGATTAAAAGTAAAATATAAGAAATTAACATATGTGTATTGCTATCTATCCACAGAGTTAACATGTATTCGCAAAATGATACCTAGTCGTCGTGCAAGTACTTCATTAAATTAAACAAGTTCAGTTTCGAGAGACTTTTACTCCACCACATTTCAAAGCAAATATCGGTGCATTTTACTCAACAGTCTACTAGTTTACTGTACAGTCAGGTTACTTTTGTTTTGATGATTTATATCCATATATACTGTACATCAAAAGTGAAATAAATCGTGGATTGAATCGATCAAACTGCGGATCATCGATCATTCATTAGATACATATTGTAAATTACTATGACTCCACCTATTTATTTGTAAATTGTAATCAGGATACATGAACATCATCCACTGCAATAGCACTCTATGGCGTATTATATTCATTTAAAGTGCAGGTACTTACATACTTTTGCTCAAGAAGAAATGCCAATGTGGTACTTTGACTTGAACTACAGTAATTTAGCGTCAGGGTGTTTGTGCTTTTACTTGGACGCCTCTGACACAGTGTGCTGAACAGAGCCAAACACACAGCCCGGGCTCCACGGTTTGGATGTAGAATCTAGAGGCGACACAGGTGACGGTGGTTCAGTCCAGGATAGATTATCTAAGCAGCAGTGGACAGCGGGGCCGGACACACCAAATGGGAAACCACGCACACACACACAGACACGCACGCGCACGCACACACACGCACACACACGCACACACACACACACAGTGCACCTGCGACCACAGCTGGATCTGTGGGACAGACACACAGGGTGAAACCCCAAAAGGAAGAGTCCCGTCACAGTCAATAATGTTCCTTTCTGCCCTCCTGTAGACACATCCATCCACGAGAACTTCCGTCTGTTCCTCAGCTCCATGCCGAGCAAAGTCTTCCCAGTCACCGTGCTCCAGAACTCTGTCAAGGTGCGAAACACCGTCACCAACGGAAACGATCTTCAGATTGGCTCCATTCCAGTGAAGCACTTTTCCTCATAGGAGCATTAATAATAAGCACTTATCACGTCAAACGTTCGGTGTTTGAGACAACTGCAGCAGAGAGCCGTTTGCCAGTCCAGTCCAGTCCAGTCTAGTCCAGCCCAGGCAAGTCCAGTCCAGTCCGGTCTAGAGTAGTTCAGTCCAGTCTACAGCAGTCCAGTCTAGTCTAGTCTGGTCCAGTCCAGTCCAGTCCAGTCTAGTCCAGTCTAGTCTAGTCTAGTCCAGTCTGGTCCAGTCCAGTCCAGTCCAGTCCAGTCTAGTCCAGTCTAGTCCAGTCTAGTCCAGTCCAGTCTAGTCGTCCTTCTTCATTACGACAGACACACGCATGTGCATTGTGAAACAAGCCGGCAAAACGTGTTTTTAGCTGAGCTATCTCAGACAGGACGGGGACAACGTACTGGTTATGGATGTGACATCCCTGAGGACCGTTATCCCTTCCTTCCTGCTTTTATATTCCTCATTGGGCTCCGTTGGCTTCAGCCCGGGATCATAAGTCATCGCGATGAAGCGTTTAAAAATGCATCCTAGGAGCTCCTCGTTGTGACATTACGAGTCGTGCCTCGAGGAATGAGGGAGTCTCAGCTTGATAATGGAACGCCGTTTGCTTCCGCTTTGAGTTCATGGGGGGGATGTCACAAACCGCCGATATCTGTTCACGTCCCTTTATACTGTCGGAAACGACGCCGGAGGAATATTTCAGCAGCATTTAAAACTTCAGATTCACCGACGTGTTTCAGAAAATCAAAGCCACTTTCACTGGAAATGGAGAGAAGCCGTTTGTAAATGTCTCATTGGTGAAATTGCAAAGTGCGCGTTTGATGAGTTTGAGCGCCGAGTGTGTCCACCCCTCGGAGTTGAACCGTTTCACTTCACCGCACCCAGGTTACCAACGAGCCTCCCAAAGGCCTGAGAGCAAACATACGTCGGGCGTTCACCGAAATCTCCAGCAGCTCCTTTGAGGAGCATGTCCTGGAATGCCAGTGGAGGAAGATTGTTTTTGGAGTCTGCTTCTTCCATGCTATCGTCCAGGTCTCACACACACACACACACACACACACACACACACACACACACATATATTTATCACAGTATATATACAGACGGGTAACAAGTTAAAGGACAAACCAGAATAAATGCGGCGTAGTACATACAGCTGTAGTTTTTAAGCATAAAAAATGGATGAAAACCCAATACAAAAGTAAACCTAAAAATGAAACAGGAAACCTGAACGGCAGTAAACCTGAGCGCACGTGCACACACCTGCGAACGTGGAATATCAACCTGATGGAACACCCCTGGGGGATTTTGGACTGACGCGTTTACAGCGCTCTCCATCACCATCATCAAAACACCAAATGAGGGAATATCGTTTCGGAGGACGGTGTTCCACCCCTCCAGTGGAGCTCCGGAGACTCGCAGAATCTACGTCAGCGTTTAAGCAGTGCTGGCGTCTCGTGGCCCAGCACTGCTTGCTGGTTTTTCCCGTCTGTATATACACGGTGCCATCAAAATGGATTTGCCCCCGTCCTGATAACCTTTATTATTGCATTTTTGTTGCAATGATTTTTGTCAGATCTTTTAAAGATTGTAATATTCGACTAAGGGATCCTCATTAAACACCGCATCTAAAAAAATAACATATATTTTTTTTTATGCTACTAAAGGTGGTGCAACAAGTTAAGGCGGCAATTATGGAGCAATTGCTTTTTCACATTGGTGATATGGGTGTTTGATCACTTTTTTCATTGTGTAAATTAAATATTAATTAAAAGTATGTGTGACCCCTTCACATGAAGATGGATAGATGGATAGATAGACAGACAGACAGACAGACAGACAGACATAGATAGATAGACAGACAGACAGACAGACAGACAGACAGACAGACAGACAGACAGACAGACAGACAGACAGACAGACAGACAGACAGACAGACAGATAGATAGATAGATAGATAGATAGATAGACAGACAGATGCTCATACAATAAATAATGAAATGTAAATTTGTTTCTGATTGATATTGATTTGTGTGTGTGTGTGTTGTATGTTTGTTTATATATATATATATATATATATATATACATATGCATTTCTTTTAGGAGAGGAAGAAGTTTGGTCCTCTGGGCTGGAACATCGGTTACGAGTTCAACGACAGTGACAGGGAGTGCGCGCTCCTCAACCTCAACCTGTACTGTCAGGGCGGCAGCATACCCTGGGACGCGCTTATCTACATCACCGGTAGGAGGGTGCGGAGCCGTGTGGGCGGAGCCCGCTCGTGGCCACCAGATAAACATGTTTATACCAGTGCATGTCTGAGTGGGGGGCGTGCCTTTGCCTTCATGTCTGGGTTTTTTTTTTGTTTTTTTTGTTGTTTGTTTTTCATCTTCTTTTTGACAGTCAGCTGCATTATTGATGTCGGTGCTTGTGGTCACGGTGAGCAGCTGAAACAGGACAGGTCTTTTACTTTAATACGTCCTGGGATTCAGAGGATATGGTTCCCATTCGCTAGTGCCGCGCCTCGGGCCGAGGCAGAGACTGTGAGTGGGCGCTCACCTGCTCCCTCCTAAAGTGGACCGGGCGTTTTAATCGTGGAGAGGAAAACGAGAACCGACAGATTTTTAGAAAACCTCCTTACTCGTACCGGCCGTTTTCAAGCGTTCTGGGGCTGAGGTGCGGAGGAATGGGGCGAGAATGAATCTCGCGGAACCTTCTCGGAAAACCGAGATCGATAAAACGCGCAGATCATCAATAGAAGGTCCTCATTCACCACAACGGCGTCGTTTTTTTGCTCGGTTCTCTCACTGTGAACATAATTGGGATTGCAGTAAAAGAACACATCAGACACTTACATTTCATTTGCCTAAATGCATTTCTGCAAGCTCTCATTTTTAGCAGCTCCGTGTTAACAAGCGGGAACCCCGTTACCGCCGCCCCCGTGTTTTCATTTTTTCTCCCTCCGGATGAGTCTTTAATCTCGCCAGGGAGAACAACCCTGGCGGCAAATTGATGTCTCTCATTGTTGGAATCCACACGTCTATGCGATTAGTTTGATGTTTAATTCAGCCCTTCTCACGCGGGGCGCCCCTCTCTTTGAAGAAAATCATTTTGAGTCAAACCAAGCATGATATTGCCTCTCTCTCCCCGGTCAGAACCACCAGCGCCTCCCAGCCTCTCCGCGATTATTCAAAAGAGCCGCGGCGCTCGGCCCTGATCGGGACTCACCTGATCGAAACGGTCTGACGGAAGGAAGGGATGAGAGTGATACCCTTTTTCATACGAAACTTTCCTTCTTACTCTCCTCCCCCCGTGGCTGTGTGTCTCCTTCCTGTCTGACCCCCGCTGACCTTTTCCACCTGCGTCTCGTCTCGTCTCGTCTCGTCTCGTCGCTTGCGGCCTCCCCGCTTTCTGAACTGTTGTTGCCGCTCCATCACGCATCACCGCGTAGGAGACGTCTCCCAAGACGAGGAGACGCTACTGCTCCATATGTCAACTTACTTCTGGTTTTTGGAAACTTAAAAAAGTGGAGCCGTGTGTGTGTGTGTGTGTGTGTGTGTGTGTGTGTGTGTGTGTGTGTGCGTGCGTGCGTGCGTGCGTGCGTGCGTGTGCGTGTGCGTGTGTGCCTTCTGTTCCGTATGATATAAGTTATATGAGCATGAACTCAGGTTAGACAATAACGGTTGCCCGGTTGCCCCGGGCAACCGTTATTGGGCCCTTGTCAACCACCTCCTGCCGTCTGGTTGATCCGTTGTGAACCTCTTTTCATATGTTGAAAATAAAATATATAAGAATGTTTAGAAACTTGAAAAATATTGAAGTACTGTATGGATTATAATTATATACTGTACTACGCATATCACTCAATTATAAAACTCTTAAAATTGGGCAGCCAAAAGCTGATACAAGACGTCAACTTGGCAACCTGCATTTTGGTCCCTAAAACTATTAAGATGACAGCCTGTCGGTGGTTCGTCTAGTTCCATGTACGGAGTCACAATTAACACCTGAATAATGTTAAAAAGCTTTGTTTTTTTAATTTTTTTAGGCTAATGTTTACATTACTGCAGCCAGAAATTTTCGCCCCCCAAATAAATGTATTCAAGCATGTCGAACAGAAAAGTACCATCATGGACAGTGAGCCTGACGATGCGCTGCCTCCCCCAGGGGAGATCACCTACGGCGGCAGGGTGACGGACGCCTGGGACCAGCGCTGCCTCAGGACCATCCTAAAAAGCTTCTTCTCCCCCGTCACCCTGGAGCCCGGCTACACTTTCTCCGCCTCAGGTGCGGCTTCACGCTCTGCTCGGTGCATGCTCAGATCCTATCAAAGCACTTTCAAGGAGACTAACGCGGCCCCCCTCGTGGTCTGCCCTTGTGCACGTTAGGCATCTACTACGCCCCAGAGGAAGACCTGCTTGAAAATTACAAGCAGTACATCGAGGGCCTGCCCATCCTTGACGACCCCGAGATATTTGGGATGCATGAGAACGCTAACCTGGCATTCCAGGTTGGGAACAGGGAGTGCTCGCCATAATAATCCTCATCAACATACTTTGTCAGTGCTATAAAATATCAACACATGAGTACAACCTCAGTTTAATGTATTTTTGCCTTCAGTGTAATGTATTTTTGCCCGTCAGTATAACATATTTTTGTCCTCAGTATAATATATTTTTGCCCTCAGTATAATATATTTTTTTCCTCAGTATAATGGATTTTTGTCCTCAGTATAATGTATTTTCGTCCTCAGTATAATATATTTTTGTCCTCAGTATAATATATTTTTGCCCTCAGTATAATATATTTTTGCCCTCAGTATAATATATTTTTGTCCTCAGTATAATGGATTTTTGTCCTCAGTATAATATATGTTTGCCCTCAGTATAATATATTTTTGTCCTCAGTATAATATATTTTTTTCCTCAGTATAATGGA
>NC_137191.1:10202564-10220064 GCF_960531495.2 Zeus faber
TTGACATTACAGGGAAGGTGGTACAGGTGTCCAGTCAAACATCTGGATGAATGGGACCTTAGAAATAGTAGCGGAGGGATGGGAAGGTTGTGAAATTGCTATTTTATAAGAACTATATACAGTATAATGTGTTTTTGGAGATCTGTGATGGCACTGACTGAGCTTTTGTGTAAAGCCACATATATATCAGCACAAGGGTTTTAACCATCGGATCCTGTGTACTGTTGTTTAAAAACGGCACCCAAAATCCGTTGCACGATGTGTTATCTTTGTTACAGAATGCACCTTGAAATATGCAGCTGGTGTGTCTGCTCTGCCTGCGACTATGTGTTGCAGTAGAGTAAAAAAAAAAAAAAAACTCGTCAAAAGGTGAATGCAAACCAAATGTGTCTCCAAAAAGCACCTCCCAAAGGCAAAATAGAATATAAGTAGACCCTTCAACTTTATACCCAACATTCTTGGAATTCCCAGACACTGTAGGACATACTCAGTCCCCAAACCTTAATCAGACTCCGGCAAGAAATGTCCCACTGAGAAAGCAAATGTGCTGAAGATGTTTTTTTTAATCTTCTTTATTATTCTGCTCCCGGCCTCCAGGGGCGCTGCAGAACCACGCCCGGTGCTACAATATGCCCATCGATGAGCTCAACTTCCGGTTCAACATGATTCCGGTGTACAGGGACCAGGCGGTGATCTGCGAGGCTCTCCGCACCCTGCCGCCCAACACCAAGCTGGACATGGACGAGGAGGTGAGCGCAGGACGCGGAGAGCTGTGCTCCCTTTGTTCTTACCTAACAGCAGTGCATCAGGTACAGCAGGAATATTTCCAGCGCCGTCAGAGATGGTGGGAAGTCAAAAGGAGTGAAAGGTCGTCTTCATAAGTCGGCAGGTGATATGGATTCACTGTTGATGAATAGTGTTGTTTTATTGGGGTCAGTGAACAAAGACTAATTTGTGGCGCTGCAACCGAGACGCCAACCACATAAAGAGCCAAAGCAGAGGCGGGTCTAAAAGCGAACAATACACGCTCATTGTTGCAATATATCGTTGAGCAGCATCTCTGCATTGTGAAGCAAAAGAGGAAGCGGTAGAAAATGAAGATAGAGACGACCACCCGAGGGCACAACGTGAGCGTCGCTTAAAAGGATTCCAGATTAGATCTTCAGCGACCGTGACTCGTGCGGCAATTCGGTGAGCTCAATCGGAGGGCTTTCGGAATAAAATGTTCGCTCCCTCCAGAACGGACGTTAGTACAATGCGCTTCCCGTTCGACCGCTCTGAAACGGTAACCGTTTTCCATTACCCCGGAATGGACACGACCTGCGCTTTAGTACAACAATAAAGCCGTCCTGCGGAGGGTCATCAACAAATGCCAGTAAATCAGAGTCTGCGAAGAACGCAACAGAAAAAAAAAGGAGAGGGACAAGACGCCAGACCAATCTATGCACAGCGTGATGGAATACACAGGTTCTTGTAAGAGTCAAAAAAAGGTTTCAACCCTCAGCTATAAATGCCTCCGTGGTAAACTGTCTGCAAAAGCCTGGCCGCGCAAACTCTCAAGGCTCACGCAAACAGAAGCCACTGCTCCAACAACTGGCCTTCACACCCAAGTCAGGAGGGTGAGAGGAGACAAACACACCTCGGCATCACATCCATGCACAACCACTGAAAACTGGATGAAATTAAGCACAATCTCATTATCTGTTCATCTGGTTACTGCACAAAAACAAAACAAAACAAAAAAAAAATGCCCGCAGGCTTACTTAACTGGGACACCGGCAAAACTACCGAATACCTCTTTTGGGGCGTTCCTCAAATGAACCTCCCAAACTATAAGAAGGAAAACAAAAAGGGGGAAAACACCAAACTAACGGTGGGTTGTTATATTTACGACCGGGCTCCTCGGTCAGAACACAAACAAGAATCAGTTCAAGAAACCCCCCAAAAAATGTAATTAAATACAAAAAGGATGAAATTGAAAGTAAAAAGGTGAGGGGCCTCCGGTGAGGAGTGGTCGTGGTGTGTTACTGGTTTTGGTAATCTGTCACCTCGAATCGTCGACTGTATTTAAAATGGACAGCGCGACCCCATTCACTCACTCAGAGCCGGGCTGTTTCGAAGCCAAAAACATGGCCCCCCTAGTGACACATCTATTCTAATATATGATAATACTGAGAGAGGCATTCTCATGGAGGAAATTCGGGGAAATGACATTAAACACTTGAGTGCATTTAGAATTGTATTTTTTAGTTTGGCCCCGTGCTCCATTCACTTGCATCGGCGCGGGCAGAGTTGAGGGCTGTGCCGGATACGGCCGCCGGGGGCACTCGACATCGTGGCAAAGACGTGCCTCCAAGTCATCCAAAGTACAGCCTTCCTCTCCATGCGTTTGCCCTCAGTTACCGGAGCCGGGGGACGGCGTGCTGGTCCACGGCATGTTCATGGACGCCAGCCGCTGGGACGACGCCAACATGGTGATCGAGGACGCGTTGCCGCGGGCGATGAACCCCAGCCTGCCCGTGGTGCACTTTGAGCCCCAGCAGAACTACGTCCCAGAGCCCGAGCTCTACCACGCCCCCCTGTACAAGACCTCCCTGAGGGCCGGGACGCTCTCCACCACGGGTGCGTGGAGACGTCTACCTGTTATGATAAAGTGGTTTCAGACGATGTTCTTCAGACGTCGATCTATCCTCATGGGTGTATTGTGTTTGTGTGGTTGTCTCGTTTTACTCCAGGTCACTCTACTAACTTTGTGGTGACGGTGATGCTGCCGTCCAAGAGGTCCAGTGACTACTGGATATCCAAAGCCTCGGCTCTGCTCTGTCAGCTCAACGAGTGAATTGTTTAAATAAAATCCATCCAGGGTCGGGATTCTCTGTATTATGTAATTCTCTGTATTACAACATGCAGAACGTGCATGTTGTGCACAGTTTTAATTATTCCCACATGTCCAGCAGCCGTAATAACACCAGAGCTGAACCATTTGGTTCAAAGATATCAAACTGTGATCTTGGTGACCCGTATTGCAATTCCGATTTTGATTTGATTATTTTATTTGCATTTTTTCTTCTTTTAATATTTAACTTCAGTTCTACATTTAATAGGCTTATAATAAAAAAAAAAAAAACATTCAACAGACCATAACCAGAACATTTTTAGATGGTGAAAATGGTGGGGGGGGGGGGGAGCACACAATGTGACAACACCACTTAATAGCTTAATTAACCAAGTAATTAAACAGCAACAGAATGCAAATGTATAATTTTTTTTTACGTCCCACATCCCATCCTTACTTCCGTCTCCACCATTCTCCACCATTTTCTGAATATATTTATCAACGAATCTCTCAAATGTCATCAGTGGCGCGAATGCGCGTGCGTGTGTAACGCTTCTCGCTTCCGCTTATTTGCAAGTGGATCACACCTCCCGCCAAAAATATACGTATAAGGAGCCGTACAAAGTGAACGCAAAGTGTTGAGCGCCAAAGTCCTTCCCCGCTGGCAGATCAATCAGCTGAGACAACAAGTTAATGTATTCTATCTCCACGGTGTCAACACCATATTTTTAGACTCCTCAGCCAGCTGTAGCTTACTCAATGTGCTTTTCGTCGAACAGATGCATGGCTGGATGGACGGATGGGTTGGAAAAGACATGTCCATCGGAAATGGTCATGGTTAATGGTCAAGGGTCTAAATATATATAAATATATATATATACTGTATTGTAGGTGTCTCTACCCACCAGTAGGGTTTAAGGGAGGGAGACTTAAACCCTACTGTCTTTCCGGCACTGGGGCGTGAGTTTTTATTAAACATATGGGAACATAAAGGCCAAAACGCTAAACAGTCATAATAATAATAATAATAATAATAATAATAATAATAAGTCGGGGCGCAGTAAGGAAGGACGGCTCCACTGGCTCCTCGGCGGCTGTCAAGCCCCGTATGCAATGTTTCCACCACAGTCCCCACAAGCAGCAGCAGTAGCCTATCTTTGCCACTTAGGGCAGTCAGCGGAAACATAAACTACTGCCCCGCACACGCAAGGACACACACTGCAAGATGGAAACATTTAAACCCTCCCATCCCTGTCATTAACGTGCACATGTGCTTGCACATCCGAGTCCCCCATACACACTGAAGGCACAACTAACCGAGCTGCAGTATCATTAGTGGGTGTGAGAAGGCCGACAGCAATTGAACAAGAGGAGTGTCCAGAGGTATGTATTGATTACACTCCTCTGATTGGTCAGCATCAAAGTTAAATGTATTTTGGCAAGGGCATCCATAATGTTGCCATAAATTAAACAAAAGGGGCTCCTGCCATATTTAACTGTAATTGAATAATTAACACTAACTTGTATAATTATTTCAACAAAGACCGCTAATCCAATTGACAGGATTCAGAAATTCCGTCCTGAGCCTCGGCTCTATTTCCATTCTCCCCATGCTATTCCATCTGTCTGTCTGTTTTTTTTTGTTTTTTTTTCACACACTTTATCGCATGAACACACTTTCCACAGGTTGACACACTCCAATGCACAATTGTGATTTTGAGAGCTTATCTGTCTGTCTGTGCAGATTTCAGGGCTGAACCTGGGTCTGATTTGGGCTTGGTGCATGTTGTGAGGCAAAGCTGTAATAGTGATGCATTTCCTGCCTATGAGAGGCTGCATACCTCACTGGAAAAACTCATTTCAGGGCAGTTGAGTGACTGATATGACGATACACAGCAATTGTGCCCTGTTTCCTCTGCTGTCACTTCTGATGCTGTCATGCACGGAAAAATAAGTAATAACTGTCACCTCCAAGTCTACAGCACAAAAGTATGCATAATATTATTATAATTGTATGATATTGAAAGTGTGCATACTGTTTGGTGGTAGTTGTAGGCTGAACTGGCTGCTTGTAGCAGTAGCTGGGGACTGAACTGGTTCGTTGGGGGAGTCATTGGAGGCCCAGCTGGTTGGTTGGGGCTACAGCTGGAGGCTGGTCTGGTTGCTTGGAGATGTAGAGGGGGGCTGAGCTGGTTGGTTGGAGATGTAGACGGGGGCTAAGCTGGATGGTTGGAGATGTGGGGGGGGTGAGCTGGTTGGTTGGAACAGTAGCTGGAGGATGAGCTGGTTGGTTGGGGCAGTAGCTGGAGGATGAACTGGTTGGTTGGGGCTATAGCTGGAGGATGAGCTGGTTGGTTGGGGCAGTAGCTGGAGGATGAGCTGGTTGGTTGGGGCAGTAGCTGGAGGATGAGCTGGTTGGTTGGGGCTATAGCTGGAGGATGAGCTGGTTGGTTGGGGCAGTAGCTGGAGGATGAGCTGGTTGGTTTGGGCAGTAGCTGGAGGATGAGCTGGTTGGTTGGGGCAGTAGCTGGAGGATGAGCTGGTTGGTTGGGACAGTAGCTAGAGGATGAGCTGGTTGGTTGGAACAGTAGCTGGAGGATGAGCTGGTTGGTTGGGGCAGTAGCTGGAGGATGAGCTGGTTGGTTGCAAATGTAGGCGGGGGCTGAACTGGTTGGTTGGGGCAGTAGCTGGAGGATGAGCTGGTTGGTTGGAGATGTAGATGCGGGCTGAGCTGGTTGGTTGGGGCAGTAGCTGGAGGATGAGCTGGTTGGTTGGAGATGTAGATGGGGGCTGAGCTGGTTGGTTGGGGCAGTAGCTGAAGGCTGGGCTGGTTGGTTGACGAAGGAGCTGGAGGTGCAGACTCAGAATAGTGACTGATCAAGCTCTGATGAATACATTTCAGTTCTTAACTTTAGTAAAACCGCGACATGGCATGTTTGTCAGCCTTCAGCAGCCTCTCAGAGATTGATTTTGAAGACTGGAGATGTTGATTTTGCAGGCCATCAGATTTACAAGTGTTTTGTGAACCAGCTGGCTTCTGAATTCTGTCTTTGTCACACACAAGCCCGAGTGTCCTTTCATCATCATCACAAATGGAATTCAGCAGCTGCAGCTTCACCTGGAGGCACAACTGTTTGAACCCCTCCCGCCCTGTGCTCACAGATTTGACATGGGACAACATCCCCCAGAGGTTATCCACTAGTCCAGTAAACCTCTGGCACACCCCTCAAGATTACGAGAAACATTCCACAAAATCTCTGTCTGTTCTCCCGCTGTTCTTTGGTTTTCTTCCTTCATTTGGAAGGATCACTCAGACGAAAGCATAATAAAATGGGCTGACTTGGCCTTGGTGCCCTGGAATGACAGATTTTTTTTTTTTTTTAAACCTGCTCTGTCATTGGTAGCCTTGAGCTCCGGCGTCTGTGTGTAGAATATTTTTGCGAAGGGGGGGTTTCATGTCCTGCTCTCTTTTCTACAGCCTCATTGGCGGGAAGCCACTGGAAAGCTGTTCATCTGGGAGGTGCTTTTCCTCCCTGGCCATGCTCTGATGCGCCATAATATTGACATCATTCAAAATGATCGTTTATGTCTTTGGGCTCAACGCATCAGCTCAACAATGTAAAGATTCCAGAAAAAAGACGAAACACCCCACTCAAGTGAACCAGGCTCATGATTTATTTGAACTAATTTAGACGCTGACACTTGGCTCGATGGCCCTCCGATTCTGCGATGGATGATTTTCCCTTCTTATCCACTGATTGTTAAATCATTTTCAGCTAATGCACATGCACGATCCAGGAGAAACAAAATCCTCGTTCTGTCTTGCTGTATGTTATTTAAGCCACCACTGGTAACCGTAGAAGTCCCTTAACTAACGTTTTGTTTTCCTTGGATTATTCTGACAAAGTGGGTTTTTTACATTAACCATCACAGAAAAGCCCTTTTGACTGTGGATTCGGCCAGACTGACAGGTTAGTGACAAATGAGAGACCATTCAGGATCATTCAAGAAACTAATTTGAGGAGCAATCAGGAGCAAGTAAAACAACAATGTTTCTATGGCAAAGATTTGCTGGAGTTTCCTTAGTCTTTGGAGCTACCAGGAGAGGTGGGTGGTGCAAAGAAGTTCAATTTAAATAGATTTCACCTTCCAGACAAAAGTAAATCCCCATTCCATAATACAATTACTAATGCAATTATTATTGCATTTGTCATGGGGAAGAATGTGTTGCAGTTAGCACACAGTTAGATATTTACAAGACTATATTGGGTATTCCCTGTGTTGAAAAATAGGAACATTTGTAAAGTACTTTTACTCATCAATCCTTTTATGAACCGTGATTGCATATTATTTATAGGAAGGAGAGAGACAGGAAGGATTCAAGGAGGGAATTAGATTATACAATAGGTTCAATCACTCTGACATGATGGTGTATGAGGCCCATGGTAGAAGATTTTATTTTATTAATTTAAGGCAGCACGAGGGGAGAGTGGGGGTATTACCCCAAATAACCCAAAATAGAATAAAGAATATAATAGACAGACATTTGGGAGGAAGAAGCTCCATTCATCACAGTCAGAAATTTACGAGAAAAACTAAAGTGGGAATTTACAAGAAAAATATCGGAATTTACAAGATTTACGACGGCGTATTAGAGCAATGGCGTAAAGATATGCTCCACAAGAGGCAGTTATATTGAAGGAAAAAATCTATTTCTGAAACTTAGCTCTCGTTCATCTCGTTCCAATGGCACCTGTCAAGGGGTGGGATGTATTAGGCAGCAAGCGAACAGTCAGTTGTTGAAGTTGATTTGTTGGAAGCAGAAAAAATGGGCAAGCCTAAGGATCTGAGCCACTTTGACAAGGACCAAATTGTGATGGCTACACAACTGGGTCAGAGCATCTCCAAAACTACAGATCTTGTGGGGTGTTCTCACTGTGCAGTGGTTAGTACCTACCAAAAGTGCTCCAAGGAAGGACAACCGGTGAACAGGGTCATGGGCAAGGGAATTAGATCATACATTCATGATGGGTGTGGGGAGTGAAGCCCAGCCCATCTGGTGCAATCCCACAGAAATGAGTAAAAATGTGAATGCCGCTATGATAGTAAGGTGTCAGAACACACAGTGCATCGCATGGGGCTGCGTAGCTGCAGACCAGTCAGAGTGCCCATGCCTGTCCACCGACAGAACTGGACCATGGAGCAATGGAAGAAGGTGTCCTGCTCTGATGAAACACGTTTGGAACACCTACAGCATTCGGATGACCGGGGTTAGTTTTATCACCCCCTGTAGTTCTGTTGTGGACCCCGAGATGGCTGCGGACACCAGTTTGGGAACCCTCGCTCTAGCCTACTAAATAGCCAATAGTAGCCATAGTAGGAATAACAGTGTGTTTAATATTATTGTGGCACATATTCAAAGATGCATAGTCTTATTTTAATATCTCAAAGTGAAGCCCCTGCGCTGCCTGCAAAGCCGTCTTCCAGTCCCCGATTCCCCAAATGGAAATCGTGGCATCGCAACAAGCAGCTCAGCCCCCCCCCCCCCCTCCCCCAAACGCGCTGCGTGGAATGTAAAAAGGCAGAATCCGTTGACCTCTTTTACCTCTTTTCTTTAATCGCACTCTTGACGCCGCTCTTTATCTCTCCGCAGCCTCCTTCCAAAGTAAAAAAAAACCTCACTTTTGGAAGGAAGCTGCGGGGCCGCTTTCATATTTCAGAAGGGGCGGCTCTGCCTTTACCACTCTGTCACCGGGGGAATTACAAAAAATCTATCGCCCCTGGAAACGACAAAAACAATGCATTCATTTTTAGTGGCATTGTGAAAACCGAATAAAACAAATAAAACAATGCTCCTGCCGTGCTGCCTGCCTACAAGGACAGAACCTTCCCCTGTCCATGTCTGACGGCTTGTTTGTACGGTTTCCTGCAGATAAAGAAATAAAAGCCAAAACCCAACTGTAGCCCATGTTCCAATCTGTAGTGAACCTCCACTGTTGCCTATAATCACTCAGCCGTGGTGAGACCTCCACCGAGGGACCCGCGGCTCCTCCACCGCGGCTACAAAGACAATTGCTAAGTGATGAAAAGATGACTGTCAAGCACATCTTGAGACCAATGTCATGAAATTGGCTGATTTTCAGTTCACCGAAACATGAAGGCGTAGGCTGTAGGCTGTAAGAACTGTGCCCG
The DNA here is from genome assembly GCF_960531495.2 of Zeus faber. Classification (NCBI taxonomy): domain Eukaryota; kingdom Metazoa; phylum Chordata; class Actinopteri; order Zeiformes; family Zeidae; genus Zeus; species Zeus faber. The sequence continues at coordinate 10,211,593 of NC_137191.1, forward strand.
AAACAATCCAAGGAGTTCATTTCAACTCTGCCAGAAACAAACAGGAATACTCAGTTATTTTCTCACAGTTTGAGTTTTTAACCGCATTTCTTTTCAGCGCATACAAGGCTGTTGACCATTCTATCTAATCCCAGGAGAATTAAAAAAAAGATAGTTTTTCCTATTTAATAAAAGCCTCAAGCTGAAAGCTCTCGGCTGGATTGATGCTTTCGGACATCAGTTGGAGTAATGACATTGGAGCTACTTTGTGGTGCAGGGTAACGACCTTGAGTCTGTGGACCTTCACCCATCCCCCATTTCCCAAATTTCCGTAGCACCTTTCTCAATTGTCCCCGAGCAACACACTGACTTAGTCATCGTAACAGTTTTGGGGAGGCCGTCGGCTGCTACTGCCTCCAGAACTCACCGGTGGCGGAGACAGAGGATTAAATAAGTACTACAAATCAGATGAAACCAGATTAAAATATCCCTTTTCAAATCTATGCTATACAATCCACCTTATATTCCTCGGCCATTGAGTGAATCCTACATAAACATTTAATATATGTATGTCTACAGTATTATTAATTACATTTAATTTAATTTAATTTTACTTTACTTTTACAGTGGAAACATTACACTCATCATGGCGACCTGAGATACCTAACTCCAGTTTGCTAAAAAAAGAAGTGTGACCATGTCTGTTTGTGTGTTGGCACATGGTTTGAGCTGATGTAGTGCATTGACAGAGCCTGAGGTGTGTGTGTGTGTGTGTGTGTGTGTGTGTGTGTGTGTGTGTGTGTGTGTGTGTGTGTGTGTGTGTGTGTGTGTGTGTGTGTGTGTGCGTGCGCGTGCGCGTGCGTGTGTGTTTGTGTGAGGTGTGTGTGTGTGTGTGTGTGTGTGTGTGTGTGTGTGTGTGAGGCGTGTGTGTGAGCTTCTGCTGACACACACTGTGATACAGTCCGGTGCTTGCAATTCAAACCGCCGTCTGTCTGGGAGAACTGGACCCTGGAATTAGGTTTGACCAACTCCTCAACATATTGCTGAGTCGCACTTTGTGTGTGTGTGTGTGTGTGTGTGTGTGTGTGTGTGTGTGTGTGTGTGTGTGTGTGTGTGTGTGTGTGTGTGTGTGTGTGTGCGTGTGTGTGTGTGTGTGTGTGTTTGTGTGTGTGTGTGTGTGTGTGTGTGTGTCTGTGTCTAAAAGTGGTTCAAAGTCCAGACCGTGTTACAAGCAATAAGCAAAATCTCCCCTTTCATATACTCCCGCTTCTTGCGATATGGAGAAGTGCCACAAGAGGCAGTTTAATGTGTTTTTATTTATATTTTTATTGAACTTCCATGTGTGTGAAATGCGCTTTTCGAAAATGTTCCTTCCGGTTTGAGCGGCTCATCCGAGACTTTGATTCAACAGGTGGACGCGCCTTTTCTTTTCCCGTATCTAATACCTCTGCTTTACTGCTTAAACAGCTCAAGGAGATTTAGTGAGATCCCAAATTATGCACGCTACATTGTTTGTTTCGCAGGATATTTGATCTGGACATGAGCAGGGAGGAGGTTTGTTCCATCCTGGAGCTGAAGTTCTCTCAGCTATTCCAAGAATGATCTGCAAATTTATTCCGATTGAAGACGGAACTAGCTCACACCTTGGATATCTGAAGATTCCCTATTTTCATACGATGGTTTTTGTTATTTCTGAATCATTTATATCAAATATCAAAGGGCTCGGAAAATGCACCGTTTCTGCAGCGGAGTCCAGCAGCGCTAAGAACATGACATTATTTTTTAAAGTGAACAAGTGTGATTTCCCAGGAATGATGATACTGCACCTCATCTTATCCAGTATATCTCTCCCTTATTTTTTCCATAAATAACCTCGTACAGCGGCCGTTCAGGTTCACGCTCCTACGAGAGGTGCGCTGTGCTGAGCGGGGAGACAGGGACGGGGTTCATTCAAAAACAGCCAAACAGCGCCCCAGCGTAAAGGGAGGATCACGCTAATTTATATTCGCTTTGCTTCAATGTTGTGACTTTTCCCTTGGATTTCCCCGCGTAGAGAAGCGAAGGAACACCAACGCGGCGCCACGGGAAAGGCGGCCGATGCTGCAAAGCTTCAAGTTACCATTGAGTTTTAAATTTGGGCGCTCTGCGTTATTGTACCGCTTGAGCACTTTTCCTCTGTTTGATATTCCATACGTCTGGAACAGTTTTGGCGTTAAAGTGAAATGCAGTTATAGAATTTCCTGCCCAAACTCAAAATTTTCCCCCGGCAGTGACGGCCAGCGGAGCAGAGGTCCCGGCCGTGCGTGTGGTTACATCACCAGCTCTCCACCGCTCGACCCCCCGCTCGCTGGGGGTTGTCGCTTGAGAATGTCACATCTTTGACTCATCAAAGTTCACTTTTCCGGCGTCCTTTCCACCGGGTCACTTACCAGAGCTCCGCAGCGCCGTCCCTCTGACCTATTACGCAACGTATCGGTGTCCGCCGCGTCCCGTCTCCTCCCTCCTTCCCCGAGGGGACGGCCACGGCGCCGACGGATCTGCTCGTCCGCCCGCCTCACTCCAAACTGTCCAAACCGCACCCCGGGAAAGTCAATGTTTTTAGATAGTTTGAAGTACCTGCGTCCCCCCCCCCCCCCCCCCCCCATCTGCCAAAACACTTCAAAATAAATATCCTCAACGCACACAGTCTTACAGGAATTCACTTTGGCACTTTCCCCTGCGTCATGGGTTTTTGCACTATCGTCAAAAGTAAGCGTAGAAATGACATCCTCACACCACCACAAAAACCTTTTTTTTTTTTTTCTTCATTTTATTTTTTTGCGATGTGATTTCATTTTTTTAAAACAATTTGACCATTTACATACATCAACCCACTTAGTAGACTGAAAGAATGACGCTAGGACCATTTAACCTCACGGAAGGTTTTGGGAATTAATTAAAAAAAAAAAAAAAAGGGTTACGGTTAAGGTGCACAGTGACAACAGCGTTCCTTTTCTTTTTGTTTCATACATCCTCTCCATGATCTTTCGCTGCATTAAAAGTTATGTCCTGGCGGCGGCCATTGCTGTGTAGCGGCTCCATTAATCAACCAATAACAGCGAGGGTTTCCGACTCGACAGCCCCCGGGGATGTTTCTGTTTCTGCAGATGGTGCGAGGCGGTCACACCACCCTCCTCTTATCCCGCTTATCCCTCTTATTCCTGATGGGTTGCTCTCGCTGCTCAAATCGTCAGAGTGTGAGGTCAGTGGCATTTGTAACGGGAACGTGGCAAAGCCGAAACAACGCAGCGCTACGTGAGACGGAGCGGTTAATCCTCGTCGCATGCCATCGCCGTGTAGATTAGGGGAGGAAGTGACTCCGCGCCTTTCACAGAGAATTACGCAGCAACGGCACAAAGCACTCAGCACAATGACAGATTAGTGGCAAATACGTTTTAATGGGGCCCTACGTTCAAAAAAAGAAATAACTTTTTTTTTTTTTCTTTGTTTTGAAATGAATGAATAACACGGTTAATAACAGTTACTTACCAGACACGCATAAGAGAAGGACTGTAGCTCTCAAAAATAGAATATATTCTGAATTGGAAAAAATAATTAAAAACAAATTTTTTTGTCGAGATCAGAATATTCTAACTCTATTGTATTTCCTCTGAGAATGGAACAGAAAAGGGAAAACGCAGTTTAATGAGGTGGCTTGGGAGAATGAAGCTGTAAAAATGTAATATCTAAAAGCCATCTATGGAAATAAAAGCCTTTGAGATCACAGTGAAGGGTGTTTCTGCACTAACTGTGGCGGCAGAATGTCCCTGCTAAACGCATTTGTGACCTGAGGGTCCAGGTTGTGTGAAAGACACCGGAGGAGGAGTGTAAGGGTCAAAGGGAAACGCCAGAAAGAAGCTGAGTCGTGTGTTATGCGACTTTCAAGAAATTAACTTGAGATCCAAAAATCCATCCCACATGAAGATGTCCGAAGAGAATGGTGTGAAGATGAGCCTCAATTAAAACACAGTACTGACAAGACGAGACAGATCATCGTCGCAGGAGGCTTCATCAGTCTGTTGACGTGAACACTTCACTGCCTTCTCTATGTTGCCATTGCTATATGAGGATGTGCAACATGTACCTGAAATAAGGGCCGCAATGCCAATATTTATGACATCACTTCCTCTCTCTGCAGACGAGGCCCTTTCAGTCACGTCACGTCAACTCAGTAGAACCACCGAGGATGCGCGCAACGGAACTAAAAACGGTCCAAATGAGCAGTACGGACGCAAAGTTGAACACAGGGAAGAACCAAAGAAGGGCGCGTCCTCTGATACCTTGAATATAAAAGACGTGTATTTACATATCAGCCTCACGTTGTTCTTTTATGAAACAGCGACTTTAAAAATTAAACGTTTGCTCAAGGAGAATAGAATAGAAATAGATTAAAGGAACGGGGGTGTAATGGGATGTGGAAGGAGTCACTGCCTACTGACACAGGTATAAGTGGATGAGCGGAGGCGTGAGGCGTGCATTAGTGAGGCTCTACTGTATGTCATGGGCTTTAGCCTCGTCACACGGCGCGGGCTTACTGTACACAAGGTGTTAGGAGCTACAGCGAGGAAGCCTTGAAAAGGGAAAAAGCCACATCACCCACACACAGTGGTATATTACTGATAAATACGTATATTCAAAATGGTTTGGTTTGTAATAACTTGCAAATGACCGGACGCTGCATGGTTTCACAGGGGGGGGGGGGGGGGCTGGTAGGGAGGCACAGTCTGTTCGGCGTCTGCGTTTTCAGTGTTCAACCTCTATATGTGGGGGGCACGCCGGGCCTTATGTGAAGTCCTTGGAAACGGCCTCGATGAAGTTCGGAGCCGACATGAGGATGGTGAAGGTGCAGATGATGGAGAAGAGGGAGAAGGCCACCAGGCACAGGCGATCCACCACCGCCGCCGCAAACTTCCACTCGCTGCAGACGGCCTCGCCCTCGTCCTGCTCCCGGAAGCGCCGGGCGATGTACTGGACCTCCTCCAGGATCCGGGAGATTTCCGGAACTTGCTCCAGCAGCAAAGTCCGCGCCTGATCCGAGTGGATGTCGTGCGGGGATGAGCCGTTGGTGTGTCCGCCGCCGCCGCCGCCGCACACCACGACGCCGGAGTCGGTGCTGGGTGGGAAGGCGGCGTTGTCCATGCCCATGGAATGGTAGCCGAAGTACAGGTTCATGTTCCCGTTGGTGGTGGTGCTGGTGCTGGTCTGGGTGGAGGCTTGTCCCGGTATAGCACTCATCTGGATGCTGCTGGTGCTGGTGTGGTGCGGGGGCGCGTGGGAATACTTGTAGGCGCCGGTCGGGTTGCTGATCGGACATGCGGTCGACTTGCTTTCCTCCCCGGGCTTCTTCATGCGGAGGAACCAGGCGCACCAGTTGAGGAGGATGACCCGGACCTGCAGGGGTGGAGGGCGGAGGAGGGACGTGAGGCAAGACAGGAAGGAAGTGGTGGAACATGGAAGCGGTGGAGATGACGTTCTCGTGCTTAATCGTCACGCGCATCGGGTGGCAGGTCTCACCGCAGACAGTTTTTCAATTCCATTCAATGTTCAACTCTCTTTGTGCTTCCTTCTACAATCTACTAAAGGAAATAGAAAATGGAGCACGCGGTGATGTCTGGAACCACGGGAGCCAAATTACTTCAATTACTCGGGTTTTTGAAAGGAAAAAGCAACTGAGTACAGAATAATGATGGCCTTTTGAAAACGGCCATTTCCTTCTGATTACATACAGCTGTGCTTTGAAGAACTCCTGCAGCGTTTCTGGAAGCACAGATTGGTACGACCGCGGGGCTCTAAGGAGCTACAGGAGGAAGGACTGTGCAATAACAGTTCCTCCGGCAATGTGACTTGTGCAATTCTGTACATACTGTATACATTTCTGACCCCAAGCCATAGGGGGACACCCATAAGAGTTTCTAATGAAGATAGAGGTGGCGTAGTTAAAGAATGTGCACATCTGCATTCCACAAATACTTGCTGCTGTAGAAGGAACAAATCACGACGGATTACATGGGAGCAGAGATTATCCGACAAAGAGCCCTTTTGTGAAAATGTTGATTATAATGCATTCTGGTGACGGCCGCAGGGGCTTCAAGTCCAATGGGCAATCCAAAGTGGATTGTATGTGTGATTGTGTGTGTGTGTGTGTGTGTGTGTGTGTGTGTGTGTGTGTGTGTGTGTGTGTGTGTGTGTGTGTGTGTGTGTGTGTGTGTGTGTGTGTGTGTGTGTGTGTGTGTGTGTGTGTGTGTGAGGCGTGTGTGTGAGCTTCTGCTGACACACACTGTGATACAGTCCGGTGCTTGCAATTCAAACCGCCGTCTGTCTGGGAGAACTGGACCCTGGAATTAGGTTTGATGGTGTTGATATTTTCAAGATCCAGGGTTGCCGCGAGCTCAGCTTTTACAGATTTCTCAAAGGTTGCTTTGGTATAGCTACACCCAAGCCAAACACGTCCAGATATGCAGTTTCCAACACCCGATCCCAAATGCAATGGTTCACAGTATGTGACGGACGACTAAAGAGTGTGTTGACCTACCCATTTTGGCATCTTGCCTCCGTTGGGGTCATGGTGGTGGAACTGCAGCACCAGGACGGTGACCACGACAGACAGGCCCACGATCATCATGGTGCTCGCGAAGTACTGGGCTGGATCGGAAAACAGGACACAGGCGCTCCTTCATTTTGCCTCATCTACGCTGGGCCATGCTGACGCCACCCAAACAATGATATCCCCAACTTCAGTTGCTCGGAAAAAGCAACACAGATCTACACACCAAATCCCGTGTTTTCTCAGATGGCTTTAATTGCTGTAAGTTGCATTTCTGTTCTGTCGAATGAGGCAGTTCAGTCCGTCAGTTGCTTTGTTAGTCACCGGGGGAACACTGGTGCCAGTCAACAAGCCTCAGGTGGTGGCACCAGAGTCACAGAGGGTGACTAACAACAACAACTGTCCCCATGTACTGTCACCAGCCTTCCAGAGCGGAGACACACACCCGTTCGGAGGCATCGAAAGGAATCGCGGAATCACACGCGAGCGCTCGCACGGAGAAACACAGATGCGCTCTCTCTCTCTCTCTCTCTCTCTCTCTCTTTTCTGTCGTGACAACGCGGCGGACTCAGCAAAGCCGTCTGAAAATGCCGGAACAGGTCAAATCTCAGTTTGTCTTGAAATGCCGAGATATTATTAGAACTCAGTGAATGAAGTCACCACATGAACTTGTGGCTTGATAAGCGTTTGATTCCGTGTCGCGTCCTTATTCGTCCTTATTGGCGTGTTCCGCTCCGCCTGCGTGGCGCTGATGCGTCCGTCCTCATGAAGCCCTTTTCCAATCACGTTTTTTTAAGGCCCCTGAGCCGCAAAATGGTCCCGACCGACATCTCCGCCCCTCCTCCACGCCTCGCTTTGCATGTCTTTCCTTATCAGCTCTCCCTCCTCCTATCAGTACGGCTCTGTATGACGGTAACGCCTTTCTCTGTCTGTCTGTCTGTCTGTCTGTCTGTCTGTCTGTCTGTCTGTCTGTCTGTCAGTAGAAAGTAACATGTGATCTTATCAGGTCAGGCCAATCAACCTCACCTACAGCAAAACTTCTACTCTTATCAGAGAAATCCCCCGTCTCACATACACACCTGCTCTCACAGAAGGAGTTAGAGATGTCATTTTGGCGGCAACCTCCATGTTCAATAAGTGAAGACAGATAGGAGAATCTTGTTCTTGATGTGGGTCTACAGTGTGTGTGTGTGTGTGTGTGTGTGTGTGTGTGTGTGTGTGTGTGTGTGTGTGTGTGTGTGTGTGTGTGTGTGTGTGTGTGTGTGTGTGTGTGTGTGTGTGTGTGTGTGTGTGTGTGTGTGTGGGTCACCCTACTGCATCTGTAGCTCGAAGGTGCGCTGCTGCAATCCGCCTGAGGTCTGTGTGCAAGTCCGTGGAAGTCTTTAAGATTCTGAACCCACACCGCCTCTGCGTCTGCCTGGTAATTGATTCTTTCCCATCCCTGCCAACCCCCACCCCCAAACTATCTGTCTGTCTGACAGCGTACTGACAGTTAATAAGAAAAGCATCCACATAGAACCAGTAACCTGGAAGGGCTCTCCCACCTCCCGGCACCTCATCCTATGTAAACCGCTCGTTTGTGGTTCTGCATGGGTATGCACATGTACCCTATGGCCACGCATTTGGGGACTCTGGTAATTTAGAGAATACTCATCCCACGACCCATTATCCATTGGAATTCCTAGGATAGGAAAGTATCAATACCACCCAACTCATTTATCCGACCCTTTCATAAGACTGGACCCACCTTTAAAACCGAGCGCCAAACACCATCTGTCTACACATCAAACTGTTGGTCGGGTCTCACACATGTTAAAGGCGCAGCGCATAGGAGTTTGCGGCATCTAGCGGTGAGGGGCGCTCCACATTTATAAATCAACAAGAAACTGACGTGGCGATATACACATTGA
>NC_137191.1:10225064-10247564 GCF_960531495.2 Zeus faber
TAAGCAGTCCCATCACAGTCAGACCTCTTTTTTGGGCGGGGATCCCTGTTGTTTCTAGATTTAACTTCACCGCCCCTTCAGACTGCGTTGCAATAAAGAGCATTTCCCAGCTACAGTCAGAAAATGTGCCTTTTAAAGCGCTCGTCGGACGAGAGTAGAGATTATCATCACGATATCAGTTTGCTGGCTTTGCTTCGTGCGGTCAGGGAGGTTCCATATCTGGTGGATGCATCACTGTTTTTCAAATGAGGCACTGGATGGAGGTGCATAACTTTCAGGCAACATTTGTATTAATTCCGTCAAACTTAAAGTCAACCACACTACCGCTGTAATTGTTGGTGATCGAATGAACTGAACCACCAAGAAGACGGAAAGGAAAATGAGGACGAGGACGAGATGTGACATGTTGTACTACTGTTATTATGTATATCATTTAAACATGTAAATAGGCAACTATTCGTTTTGTAAGCAATTATTAAATGCATGAATTTAGCCTAGTAACAATAATTACTTTATACAATACGATAATTATCCGTTTTTTCTTCTATTCTCCGTTCTTTCGCTCCCTCTTTCCCTCGTCCCTTGGCCTCCATCTTACCCACGAGGTCCCACTCCCCGTTGGGGATGTAGGTGGAGATGTCCACGTCCATCATTTGCAGGTCCAACAGCCAGCCGTTGTGCGTCCAGGAGCCGAACTTGAGGTCGCACTTCTGCACATCGAAGGGGAACCAGCGCACGTCGATGTAGCAGGTGCTCTTCAGGATGCCTGAGCACAAGGCAAAAACACACAGGGATTTAAAAAAAGATGACAACAGCATGACAACAGCATGGCGACCAAGAGGACGGTCATTAGGGGTGGGCCTTTTTCTATAATACGATACGATCATGTATCGCAGACTTTTTTTTTAATTTATATTTGAATCAATATTTTTCATCTTGTGATATGCTATCAACACGTGTACCATATTTAGATTTTTCCACACATTCCTCAATTTCCCTGCATTTCGACTGATTTAAGTGTCGTTATGTTTTAACACCTCTAGGGGGCGCTACTCAGTCGATTTAATTAAATTGATGAGGGTAGGGTGACGTTTTTTTATGGTGTTAGGGTGAACATTGCCACTGAGAAAAAATAATTAAAGACGGCATATTTTTTCTTATTTTTCCCTCTTTAATTGCAAATGTAGTGATTCATTGTATTGCAATACCTTCAATATTGTGGGAAATACATTGTGATTGTATCGTGTATAGTGAGTTACCCCGAGTGGTGAAAATTGACAGCTTGTGAGGAATATGGTGACAATGATGATTCCGCAACAGCAGTAACATTTAATAATAACAATAATAATGATGATAATAATAATAATAATAATAATAATAATAATAATATGTTTTTAATAATCAATTATCAAACTACAATGGCGGGCCTGGTCTCACCCGGGGGGATGTACTGGCAGGAACCCGTGGCGTTGACCAAGACGTTGGTGTGGAACGTGGCATCGAACCGCTCGTCTGCACTATGTAAAAGAACAGAGATTTGAATACAAACTTAGAGGAAAAACATGGCCAATCAGAATCTGAATGGGTTTGTTTTTGCCAGCAACATTTCGCACATCGGCACAGACCAACAAAAAAAAATCTTAACAGTCCGGAAAACAGGAGAATAAAAATAATAAGAAGAATATAAAATAGGATAAAAATTAAAACACAATTACAATGAAAAATATATAAAAAAAGACAAAAATACAAAACAGAATTAGTAAGATATAAAAATGTGATACTATGCACAGGATCATCCAGTGAATGGTGCAAAGCAAGAAAAACTAGAAAAGTGGGGAAAATTGGTGTAAAGGTGAAAGCGGCAAGATAGGATCAGAAACGACAAGATAACACGTTCTAAATCCCCGGAGGGAAATGAGAGAGAGAGAGAGAGGGAGAGAGAGCGACAGAGAGATTTTAGGGATTATCGCTCGGAGCCAGACGCCGTTTGCTTCATTGAATGCTGCCCTCTGTCAAAACATCTTCCTCAAACGTGGTCGTCGGCTTTCACGACGGGCGGGGACCACGCCCGAGCTTCTGAAGTGTCTCCACGCAACTATCAGAACCCCAATCACTTCCAGAAAAGTCCAAACCCACCGCCTGACAGATCACCGCGCTTTGTTGTCACTGAACATCAACGCAGGGTCAAACTTCCGGCGACTGTGGGCGCGTCGCCGCGGGAAGAATCCTGTCGCCACGACGACGGCGTTTTCTATTTATACCTGACGTGGGGTGTGGAAGGGGAACGGGGGAGGGGTCGGCACGCGCCACGCATTGATCGGCGGCTCTGATCGATGGCGTCTCTCGCTTCCTCAAAAGCTTGAAAAGCGAAACCGAATCGCCCCGTTGCCGCACCGTTCCCTCCTTGGGGGTCTTGTTTGGAAGATGCGAAGACAAAAACAACTTGTCGTTTTTTTTGGGCAAAAGCCTCCCGCCGGGATGAAAGCTTGGCTCCGGCGAGAATGTAAAGACCTGAATTGAGTTAAGTCCAGTACGTGATGGTTCTGCCTAATTCTTCTCTGATGTCCCTCCTGCTTGATCTGTGGTTAGGCGTGTGTGTGTGTGTGTGTGTGTGTGTGTGTGTGTGTGTGTGTGTGTGTGTGTGTGTGTGTGTGTGTGTGTGTGTGTGTGTGTGTGTGTCTGCGTGTGCAGCGTCCGAAACGGTTTGAACCCATATTATTCCGCTGGTCATCAGAGCGTCCCGGTTGCCAAACTCCTGACGAGGAGCTTTTTAATCCCACGTTTGCTCGAGCGAGTCTGTTTTCTCATCGAGGCCTCGTCCACACGTTTATGCATATTTCTGGAAAAGGTCGTATTTTCCCTGCGCCTTGGCCTCCCGTCCACACCAAAACCACACCTTAGGGAGCTGATAATGGAGCTTTCAGAAAAGTCCTTCCAGGGTGGGGATCTCTTCAAAGCTCGGTTTTTTTCCGCGCGCCCGTGCGGGGGAGGTCAAACGGAGCTTCTCGAAAACGCCGACGTCAGGACGTGAGCGCCTCGTTCTCCCCGCCCCCATCAGGGGATTAAAAGTCACTCCAGCTCTCGGAACGGCGTCCGTACAGGGCTGTGTCTGAACGCTGTGAAGAGGCTCGACGCGCTGCGCGCTCCCCGTCTCCTTCTCTGGTTTTGTGATGTATGCGCTCTGTGAATTCCGTGAAACGTCTGCGTACGCGTGGATGACGCCCGACTTTCAGGTGAAAACGTCTTGGCCCGGGACCGTTGCCCGGCAGCGTCAGTCGAACCCCAGTGCCCAGATGACACACCGGGCCATCTTTACATGAATTTGTTATTTGCTTGGGTTTATTCTAAATGTTATCCAAACGTTTTTTTTTTTTTTTTTTTTTACTTGACAGGCAGGGGTTAAATGGAGCCCAAAATTCTATAAACTCATATTAAATGATTTTAAAGGGGAAGGAGGCAGTGATGATTTAATCGATCCATATTTTGTGTTGATTTATAGGTCCTAGAACGAATGAATAATCCAGATCTATCTCTATTCATTAAGTGGTGTGTGTGTGTGTGTGTGTGTGTGTGTGTGTGTGTGTGTGTGTGTGTGTGTGTGTGTGTGTGTGTGTGTGTGTGTGTGTGTGTCTTTGTGTGTGTCTGTGTGTGTGTGTGTGTGTCTGCGTGTGTGTTGTGTGCTTCACAACATTGTACAGAGCGAATTATCTGAATTATACATAGCCATTAACGTCCTAATGGTGTCTGCGCGGCTGATACATGTTAAAAAACAAGATTTCATGTGAGGTAAAGGACGTCACGTGTGTGTGTGTGAGAGTCCTAAAAATATAAACGCACGGTATTAACTTCATCGGCCACAAACGAATTAACCCAGTGACTCATGTGGGGAGTGCTTTTAGTGTTTATCATTTTAAATACCCGTCAGTAATTGACTGCGCTGGATAAAAAAAAAAACATAAAATTGCACCGGTGGAGCTGATTGAAATTCGGTAAATCTATCGAACGGCTTCACGGAGATCACTGATCGGGCGAGACGAGAGCAACAACAACAACAACAACAACAACAACAACAACCCTCCAAACTCCGTCAATGAACAGATCCCAGAGTGCGGGGCGGCTGCGGGGGCGGAACGTCCTAATCTGCACCGCGACGCTGGAGGAATTCCAAGGCTCTGGCTCCTTCCTGCTCTTCCCTTCTCTCATCTCCGCGCTCTTCTCCCCGTCGCAAATCCCCCCCCGGCGTTCGTAGTCATTAAACGACGAGCGCGGAGCAAAAAGCTGCGCAAAATGACACGTTAGACACGCTGCTTCCGGAGGCCGAATGAAAAGGATTCTGAGGATAAAGTAAAAACATTTCAAGCGGAAATGAGAAAGTACAAAAGGAGATCAAGTACGGTCGAGAGTCGAGCCACTGGGAGCGAGAGACTCTCACTTTTCCTGCTTTTTATTTAAGTCGCGTGCTGCGGCGAATATCCACAGAGCCCTGAGGGAAAACAAAGAAAACCTACAAGGAAACCTCGACTGATTTTAAGGGTTAACTATTATTCAGGCTTGATGTAGCAGGCTTGATGTCGAACGCACCGTTGACGTCTTCCCTCAAGGAAGTGGCTTAAAATCACAATCCAGATCCCTTAATTCCTCCAAGTACATCATACAAGCAAAATATACAAAAATAGACAAATATATTAAAATAGACAAATTGAAAATGTAAAATGTGCCAAATATACAAAAAAAATAACCAAATAATAAAACATAACCAAAGAGCAAAAGTAGAAAAAAAGAAAATAAAATTGAAATATAAGAAAATATCCAAATGAAAAAAAAAATTTGGACCAACTATACCAAGAAATAGCAAAAAAATAAATAAATATGTAGCCAAATATAATATATAATATAATATATAAACAAACTGTGATTTCATGCATAATATAAATTAAAGTGGACCTTTTATGAACATATACATCCGGGTCTCTAATGCGCCTTCTAACACACTAACTGTGAAATAAGACAACCCAGTCAGTTTTTTGTGAGCTGTCTGTTTCAGAACACGTCCTAAAATTCGCTGTTCAGGTTTTCTGCTCAAATATACGTAAATTAGAACTGCCCTCCATCTGAGTAACACCACCGGTGGCTGGAGCACGACCGGACCCGCGTCGAAGCTAAGAACTAATCATGGGAAGTACTCTGTTGTTGGCTGCGGAAACCAGCACAAATCTTTTAAAAGAAAGAGGAATTAATACCAACTGCCCGTGACAAAGTAGGAATATGTGCGTATTTGAAAAATAATTCTGATCTGCATCTATCTGTGTGTGTGTCCATGGTTACTGTATTGCGCTCCACGTTTCGCCAAACAAAACAGCAGACTAAAGAGAACAAACTGAATAAAACAAAAAAGCCCCAAACCCCGCAGTATATCCCACGGGGCTCAAAGCTCTGCGCTGCTCCGGACACCGCTGTGAAAGTCAGAGCAAACTTTTAAATGAGGCCCTGTACATCTAATACGAGCGAAGATTCAGCGACTCGATTGCTTATTTCCCAAATTTGTCCAGAAACAGATTTTGGTGGACTTAACTAGGTAAAATCAGTGCAAAGTTTACAAAGAAATCCAACGGAAACCGGAATGAAGCTCAAACCCCATTGGCTCACAGAACTAGGGCCCCCTGGAGGGTGGCTCCTCCCACTTAAACAGCCCGTTTTCAGACAGGCTGGATTGGACACATGTGAGAATGGCTCTAATGCATAATCTGAGTGGTGTAAAAGAGCCCTTTAAAAAACACGTTTTGGGGACCTCAGAGACCATATATTAATATTAACTTCCTCCTCTTTAAGTAAAAGGTGATATCTGGGGCTGTGGCTGTCAGTATGGCTGTGGGTATAAAATATAAATATAAATGGTTTACTATACAGGGGGGATACATATGTATACAATAATACATCCACGGATAACGATGAATAGGTATAACTTATCACAACAAACTTTATTCCACTTTGTATTCAGAATATATTCAGATAGTCGGCGTCGGTCCAATTCCCCCCGAAACACAAGTTGCGTTATTTCCTCCGTGATTGATATTGCATGCAGGCGATATGCCAGCTTCAATCTGCCGCTGTAATGTTGTCATCATTAGTGGTCACTGATCCCCACTGTAAGCTGCTTAATGTTCTGTATCCTCCCTATTAAGACGACCGAACCTCCCTCTCTCCCCCCTCCCCCCTCCCTCCCTCTCTCTCTCTCTCTCCCTCTCTCTTTCGCTCGCCCGCTTTATTTCCCGCCCTCTCATATACACGCACCACAAACCCGTGTAAATTCAAATTTGCCGGGGGCTGAAAAAAAAAAAGCACTCTCTCCCAATCTTTTCCCAATCAGAGAATCCTCCATCACCAGAGTGAAAGCCTCATCCATCACTTCAGCTTCGGCTTCAGCTCCGTCACGTCTCCTGTTGTCTTTCCTCCATTGTCCACATTGATGGGTCGTCAGCGTATTCCCTCGTTACCTGTATATGTCGCCTATTCCCATTTCTGCAAATCGAAACGTGAAATTACAGCCAGGGAGCAGGGACAACCTCGCCCTGTTTGTTTGGGGGCTTTTTTCCCCTTGAACATGGTCTTATTTGTGTGCGTGCGTGTGTGTGTGGGTGTGTGTGTGTGTGTGTGTGTGTCTCTCTCTCTCCACCCAGATATTTTTACTGTCTCCCCCCCACTGCACTGTATAATAAAAATGCAAAAATTGCTCGACCCCCCAAAAAGAAATCAAAAAAACAAACCAGGAGATTGCATGCGTCGGGGAAAAGTTGTGGGGGGGAAAAAAAGGAAAACGAATGTAGAGAATAGAATCGGTAAAGGCTCATCCGAGCGGCGTGCGTCACTTTCTCCATGCGTTTCTGCCGATTGGCTCGTTTTCCGAAGTTTCTCTCTCTGTCTCTCCGGATCTACCGAAGAGGGTTCCGGGTCTTGTCAGGTTTTAAAAATTCAGGAACTTTACGGGCGGAAAGATGTAAAACGTGACCGCGCGTCTGTCACTCCGCTGACGCAGACTCTGCTGGAGTCCGTCCGCCCCTTCCCCGACTCTTATTTTTTTTCCCGACCGAGTCAAATTCTTTTTCCTCTGATGTCTTAAGCACGGTTGGGTTTTTTGTTCATGCATTTTTGTTTATTTTCTTTTTAATTCTTTTTTTTTTTTGTCTCAAAATGCCACAATGAGTAAGCGTTTGACTGCAATAAGCTTGAAGCTGTTGCTCAAGTTTGACCTAATACGCCTAAAAATACGGCGTCACATGTGCTCACTGAATGCCAAGCTCGCCACAGAACCTCTCCGCGCATTAGGAAGTTGCATGCATTTAAAATGCAATTGATGACCAATTGGTTCAAATTGCCTCTAAAACACCTAATTTGGAGCTAGAATAGTTAACTCTTGCATTGCAGATTATTTTATTCTCGTCTCCTTTACTAGGAACGGGACAGACAAATACCGTCCCATCGATAACACATCATCATGTGGAGAGCTTTTCAGAAATCATGTATTTATTGATGTAGTTATTGACTGTGAGATCTTCCGATCTTGATAGGGTTCTTCGCCGTTTTGTGGGTTGTTTTTTTTTCGAGCCGTATGAGAGAGAAAGAGCTGCAAACAAATGGTGGAATGAAAACAGAAAAAGAAAAAATTATCCATTCCTCGGAGGGACGGGTGCCTCAGCCCTAGGCAGGTGTCGCCACCTATCAGGGAACCCCGGCGTAACCCGCGAGTTGTGCCTCTTCCTGTCCCGCCACGGGACACACGCTCCGACTAATAACTGCAGACGTCTCCTTCCAGTCATTTAGCACGTCACGTTTTCCCAGCGGGCACTTCGCCCCGCCGCCCGTTAATAGCAGCCGAGGCCCCGCGGGGAATTGCGGTCGCGGTCCTATTTCGTCCAGTTTCCTCCCAGAAGGGGGTGAGGGTGTGGGCCGGAGGGGGGGGTTGTATTGTGTTGTTCCTCCTGGTGTGTGAAAGGGTAAAACGGAATTGGCCGGCGATCAATCAAACCCTGCGTTACGGGGTGACACCGCGGCCGCTCGAGACGCTGATACGGCGACTAATTTGGGTTTATTGGCCGAATTAGGAGAGCGGGAGGAGAGGGAGGGGGAGGAAGGTGGAGGGGAGGGGGTGGGGGTTAGAAGAGAGAGGGGACGAGGCAAAGAGAGCAAGAAAGTTGTTTTTTTTTACCCCTGAGTCTAACAGGACAGTTAGATAGGGTTTTATTGATGGAATTCAGGGGGAATTCAGCACCAATGTTCCTGCTGTTCATATTGACCAATGAGACGGTCAGGCCAATAATAATACAGTTCCTGTTGCTGGGAACAAGACATGTTTAGGAAGTAGAAATGATTGACCAATCAAACAGCCCAGAAACGAATAATATGATGCCCGGAGAATTTTTATTCAAAAAGGGAAATAAAAAAAAAAGTCGAGGAAGTAGGGACACTTATGTTTAGAATAAAATTTGACCGAAGCAAACAATCAGTTCCACTCTGAGAAGTGAAACGTACCCGATTAAGAAAATGATTTTCTCTGCGATATGGCTTGTAATTGTTCTTATTTAATTATTTAATTATTTATTTATTTATTCATTTGTTTGTTTGTTTATTTATTTATTTATCTTAATTTAATTTGACCTGACGAGCAGAACGTAGAGCCTCACCTGTTGTAGAGCAGAATGTCGGGGACCCAGATCTGGCTGGAGGGGAAACGCAGGTTCTGGACCCCGGGGTAGTTCTCCGGATTCCACGACAGGTAGATGTCCGTCCAATACTGGAGAGGAGAACAAGGGGCGGGGGGGGGGGGGGGGGGGGGGAAAGACCAGAGATAAAAGGACGACTGTGAATGTGAGGTGAATTGAGGGGGGGGGCGGCTTCCCTACAGTGGAGAAATAAACCTAGAGGTGTTGAGAGCGGTTGAAGGATGAGCCGTTTCATCGTCATGGTTTCACACTCGCAGAATTGAGAATTAAGTGACAAATGAGCTTTCTGTACTCTAGTCTGTGTGTCCTGGACAACTTGCTCTGGTTGTTTGTTGTGGTTGTAAATAATGCACCATTGGGTAAATTTGCATTTACATTATTATGCATAATAATTACAATAATAATAATGATAATAATAATAAACAAAGCTGCAGGCAGCAATACACGGGGTCCACTATTGACACCAATTACAATTTGAGTTCCCCTGGAACGTGGCATCAGTTCTTGCTGTCCCTCGTCTTTACGTCAGCATTAGGTCTAAAACTAGTACAATTTTCCGAGTTTCCATTGAACGCAGCATCAGCTCTCGCAGTTTGTAGCGACAATGAGTCTACACCTCGCACTTGGGATGTAACGGTATACACTGTTTTGGGGTACACCGCGGTATCAAGCAACCACGGTTCTGAGCAATACGCCGTTCCCTGTAATACCGCGCCCACAGTATAGATTTATGTTGAAAAATTGGTGACGTAAACTTTTCACCGGAGCAGACGCTTCCATCATCCTTGTTTACGTGCAGAACTGCTTTAGGGCGATATTTTACGCCGCCGCGCTTTACGCTTCTTGCACGCGCATGGGAGTGAGTGTAAACAAACATGGCGGAATGGGGCTTCTGGCAATTACTCATTGGATGGATTATTACAACACTTGGCCGTCTGTTACTGTGCGGCAGCAAAATATGGTGAGGTGAATTCAAATTTACATATCAGCTAATAAGTCGGATTTGGATCTATATGTCCTTTTTTTTGCCTCTCCTGTGAATTTGAAAGCCCCGAAAAGCACCTTCCCTTGCTGCGCCGCGTCAGAGGCTTTACTATGTGTCTTTCTTTTTTAATGTCAACTATTTATTAGTTGAATTTACAGAAAACAAAGGGGGAATTAATACCGTGAAATACCGTATACCATGGTATTTTGGTAGATCCCGTACCGTACAGGGGTGCAACGGATCACAAAAGGCACGCTTTCGGATCGCATCAGGGTTTTGAATCACGCACCGATGCTTTTTCGGATATTCAGGAAAAAAAAAAGAAAATACTTTTTTTGGCTGTCAGTCTTAAAAGAATACAACATTCAAGATGTCCAATGTTTGAATAAAATCACAAAATATATAAAATATTCAATACTCCATTGTTAAATTAAACTGCAATATGAGGCACGCATGACACCTCTTCCTTCAAACATGGCAGTGCATGTAAAAACATGATGGGAGCCGTCCCCAGTAACTTACTTGAATTCCAGTATCATGTGCAAATCTCTCATTTTTCTTCAGCACACACCCTAACCCTATCTCGTCTGGATTTGTAAAGAAAAACACTCTCAATCAGTACCTTGGAGTCCAGTTCATTTAAATAAAATAATATAATGTTTTTTTTTTTTTTTGTGGTGGAATAAATATAAACAAAATATTTCATACAATTTCATAGATAAACAAACTTATAAAACTACTGTCTCCAACGTCACTTCTCCTCCACAACTGTGGCGCATTCCTCCGCTCTGTGCGTTCTTCTCCTCCCTGACGTTTTTCTAATTCTACTCATCAGATTTCGGACAACGTTACATTAGAGTTCACATCGACGTCGGACAATACTACCCACAAATTGACGGGGAGGATCACCAACCCGACTGTGATTTCGAAGTTTGAAATGGAACGCCCATGATTGATTGATTTCCAATCGCAATCATTACACCCCTGTGAACCAATCACCGTGCTTCAAAGTGAAACACTGCACGCTGCACCGTCTTGTCTCTTCTTTTCACTGCAACTCGGAATCCAGATTTAGGGGATCGTTACTTTAAAAAGTAACAGCGGCAGTAAAACTGAGCTTCGCTATGATGGTTCAATTTTGCAATTGATCCGCGGTTCGCATGCGAGCTGAACCGTGGGGGGCGATTCGTACGGATCACGGATCAACTATGTTCCCTTACACCACTAGTACCGTACTGTGAAAACCACGCACGACGCGAATGGACGTTTGTAGTCACAACACGCACATTTTTAGCAAATTGGATGATGCTGTCACAAAGCGTCTTACTCTAAAACTCATCTCGCTCCACCACCCGACCGGAAGTTTTACAACGCAGGCGCGTAAATGAAGCGCAAATGTTCGGCTATTTCCGATCAAATTCCATTTTATTCATTTTAAATTCATTTATGCTCTGTATGGGGAACGGTTTGGATGAAACTTGAACCCCGAGATTTCTGAGATGTCCCGGTTCTAATGGCACCTCAACCGTGTCCGTAGCTGCAGCAGTCGCCCTGTTCCGAACCCTTTTAGGCCCAAAAGTGCGAGGGAAAATAATAAAAATGGACCTACAGGATGGTAATGGTAATAATAACCTAATATCCATACACAACGTGCAACTCAAAATTAATCGAGTAGAAGGAAATTCTTAGTAAAGTAAAGATAAAAGATTGTAAAGATAAAAAAAAGCAAACAAGCAGAATGCATTTAATAAAAATAAATAAATAATATTTATTTATTTTTATTAAATGCATTCTGCTTGTTTGGGTTTGTTTTTAATTTTTGACCCAAAACCTAAAACCTCTGCTTCAGTGATTATTTCCAGTCATTATTTCTCTTGAATTTTATGTCTGGAATAATTAGCTTTGAAGTATTCCAAAGCAATTCCCAAATATTGCTCACAGAAGTTCGGGGCCCTTTTCAAAGCGTCACATAGAAGCGAGACACTGAAGCGAGAGACTCTGAAGCGAGACTCCATCATTACGAGACTCCACTCAGTACAAAGCAAACAACGTACAAGCATCAAACCAACACGCGTCCCCTTGTGGAAACGGCAATTACCTTCAAATCACCACTAGTCAGACTCCTATTAACTATATGTCCAATAATAGTCCAATAACCGCCGGCTCCCGCTGTGATAATGACGCCGGCTGTGAAGCCTGTTTGCCAGTTTGTTGGCTCCGCCGCCCGTGCTGTCATTCCACCCAGAGCCTCCGCTAGATTCAGGGGCTAGCGCCGCTTCAAAGCCCGAAAACACAGAGAAAGTCAAAGTCTGTAAGTGTGCGCCCTGATAGCTCCCTGTTTTTAATGTCTTGTCGTGTTGCGTTAGCAGTTTGGACGTGTTCGCCTTTGTGTTTTGTAAATGTGCTTCTGTGTCAGGCTCAGAGGTTGTTTTTTTTTGCGGCGGTCGTTGTGCACGTGCGTGTGTGCCTGTGTGTGTGTGTGTGTGTGTGTGTGTGTGTGTGTGTGTGTGTGTGTGTGTGTGTGTGTGTGTGTGTGTGTGTGTGTGTGGCCTGTTTGTGCATGAATGCATACGCCTGCATTTGTGGTGCATTTATGTGAGTATGCGTATATAAATATATATTTATATATATATCTATATCTATATATATATAGATATATATATATAGATATATAGCTAGGCACTCAGATGTTGTAGCCGCAGGGCGTATTCCCTATGGAGGGAACACAGTCCCGTTACTAATGTGGTCACTGACTGTTTATTGCAAGTACACTGGGCACAGTGTGCACGGGCATGTATATACAGTATATATATATATATATATATATATATATATATATATGTGTTTGTGTGTGTGTGTGTGTGTGTATACACTATATATATTAACCAAGACCATAGGCCTTGGTGAACAGGTAGGTTTTCAGGGTTTTTTTGAAGGTGTCCATGGATGCGGTGTTGCGGATCTCTGCTGGGAGAGAGTTCCAAAGCTTCAGGGCTGCCACACTGAAGGCTCTGTCCCCAAAAGTCTGCATGCTGGTGCGGGGGGATGTGGTGAGCAAACCCGTGTCCAAGGACCGCAGATTCCGGGACGGGGTACGGGGGTGGAGGAGGTCTGATAGGTACTGACATCCAGGTTTTTATTGTGTGCAGGCAGTTGATAAGGGACTGTGGGGGGAGCTGAGTGGATGGTTTAATGCTGAAATACAGCTGGGTGTCATCGGCAAGGGAGTGTAAGCTTAGGCCGTGGTCACGGAGATATATATATATATACGTGTGTGTGTGTGTGTGTGTGTGAGTGTGTGGACGCCCATGCATTTGTGTGTCCATATTGTGCTCACCTGACTAAGCATAAGTCTTAAGTGTGTATATATCTGATGTATCTGATGTCCCCTAAAACCCCTTTATTTATTTATGATCATAATCGTCTTTATCGTCTGAACATGTGGCTACACCCAGTTCCAGTTCAGCGTCGGCGTAACATCTGCTCCTTGATTCGTTAACAGATCACCAAATAGGGAAAATCCATCTCCAGTGTAAAGCCTGTGTGGTGGCGATGATGACATATGTTTGCAGTCAGCCGAGTAATCTCTCACACAGTACATTTGTCAGCGCGCTGGCCCCGGCGGTTTACACAAGAAAGTCTTATTTTTCAACGTTACTTGGCCGGCACCACGCAGATAACATCCAAGCAGGGCCAAAAAGCCCCGTTTGCTGCCAGCGGTGGGGTGGGGATGAGCAGGACAGAAGGTACAAGCTCTGTCTAAGAATAGGACGTCACATGGCGGACGTGGCGCTATTTAGAGACCGTGGGATTATAATGGACGCGGTGCGATGAATTTGCCGATTGCAAGAGTCTGCGAGAGAGAGTTCAGATTGTAGATATGCGAAATAAATTTACATTTCTAGCGTCGCAATGAAAAAATCTGAAGCACAAACATTTAGCCATAAAGGGGTTGCATGACGAGCCGGATCTCTAGCACATGTGAGTTCTACATCCATGAGCCAGGGCAGGAACAAACAGTCCAAAATCAAAAGCCTGAACACATTTTAAGGATATTTATGCAACACTATTTTGATTTTAAACAATGACAAATCTCATATTCCATAGTTAATATTTCATGCAAATACATTTATTGTGCGCGGAATAGATATCTTTTTGCACAAATAATTGATGTGCTTGCTAAATAACTGTTTCCGTGCTCGAAATCTCCCATTGCTCGCTCAGGAATGAGGCACAAATTGTCATAAATAATGGCAAAAATTATGAATCAGCTCATCTGAGAAAAAAAATCAATCAATCAAAATGCGATCTGGTTAATATGAAAACATTTAAGATTATTACTTTACCCTTTCAAATAGTTTCTTAAATTCCTCCTTTAAAATAATGAGACAATAACCGAGCCTTTTCAACATTTAAGATATTTATAAGTCCAGGCAATATGCTGGCGAAGCAAAGCTCCATCACCCATGAGCTCCGGCAGCAGGCGGGGGCATTAACGTGACGCTGCAGCAAAATTTCCAGACGGTCTGCGGGAATTCATGAGCTGCACTTTAATAACGCCACAGACGCTGTGACCGAGGCGGAGGAAGACGCTGCTCACCTTCCTCAATCCCAAACTCCTCAGGGTCCCACCGTACAGGAGCCGGCGTCCAACCTCCAGCCGCCCGTCATCAGTAAAGTTTGTTAATGTGCTTCCACTCGCCCTCGGATTCTGCTGCCTCCGCAAACCTCGTCTCGCATTAGAACCAGAGTCAACGCCAGTATTAAAAAATAAATAAATAAAAGTGGCCGTCTTAATAATTGATTGTTCACAGCCTGTAAAGCTAGTCATGGGCCAGCTTGGTCTGATCGGATCAGACATGTCCAAAAGCATTTTAAAGTGGTGTATAGTGTGTGTGTGTGTGTGTGTGTGTGTGTGTGTGTGTGTGTGTGTGTGCGTGCGTGCGTGTGTGCGTGTGTGTGTGTGTGTGTGTGTAAACATAGTTTTATTGCTGCTAGTCCTATCGTTATCACTGTAAGTTTACTGGCAGCGACCCATGCTCGCTATTACAAATTGCAAATATTAATATTGGTCATCATAATTGCAAATATTATTATTGTTGGAGCCAAATTCTGTGGCGCTACCCCTCCCACAGGTTTTGAGCCAAAATACGCCCAAAATATATCCAAACGACCGGCTCGATCGCAACAGGTGTGCTTTGACTTTGCGGAGGGTTTCAACCGACGGTTTACCAAATATTTCACTTTTTGTGCCAAGATTTTGCCCGAGATGTTTCCTATGGGAAGAAATAGAATGCGGCACAATATCCAGTCGTTATGGAAACATATGTAAGCGTCTACAGTCGAATCCCCCACATCGCCCTGCACATGCAGTACATACATACACACACATAGGTAAGTACACACACGCGCGCACACACACACACACACACACACACACACACACACACACACACACACACACACACAGTCCTAGAAGTCCTTCACAGTTTCACCCTGGAGTTGAAGTACATACAACATGCTTGTGATTTACCTGAGCGAACCCACCACCTGCCCATATTGGGTTTGTGCTGCTGCTGTACCTCCTGAATTTACCCGCCGGGGGATCAACATAGTGTTATCTCATATCTTTCTATCTCTTATCTTACGGCTATTTCTATATAACAATATTTTCACCATTATTATTATTATTATTATTATTATTATTATTATTATTATTATTATTATTATTATTATTATCATCATTATTATTAATATTAAAATTTATATTAATATTACTATTCATATTATTATTATTTTTCTATAGCACAACACATTACCACTGCACAAATGGAGGCAAGCAAACTTTGATGGGCGGCTTTGAGAATCACTGCTGCCGGGATGCCAATAATACCTCCACCATTAGAGATTTCAGAACATTTAAAGCCTGAGATGTGTTTTTCTCAATCAAACGTTCTCTTTTTCCCCTAATTCACGTTGAAATGTCGTTGATATAGGAACACTCAAATCTAAAATGCCTTTCCGCGTCTTCGCGTGCCCTCTGATGTGAGCTCCTTTTGAAAGGCACCAGAAAAAAAAAAAAAAACATCACACACCAGCCCAAAAGACACTTCCAGGAAATGGGAAATAACTTGGTTTTTTTTTTTTTTTTCTGAGGACAGACATGATGGGATGGTGACGCAACGCGGCTGGGAAGAAGAAGAGAGACTCACCAGCTGCAGCCAGGCGTTTGTGATCATGACTTGATTCTTTTCATCCTGGAGGGGAAGAGAGGAGCGACGCGTGAGAGGAGACGGTTGACAGAGGGAGAGGAGACATTATCATAACTAAGAGGAGGTGTTAAGGAGAGATAGCGAGCGGAGACGTCGCCCCGCGGCAGAGAGACGGCGAATAACAGAGCATGTCTGCCAAGCCTCAGATAAGATTTAGCAACAGATTGGCCCTGAAATCAAATGCTCGCGCGAAAACACTCAGGGATGGAATGCTCGCTGAATGACTAATTCACACGCTGAAGCATTTATTTCGGGTTCCCGTAAAGAAAAAATAAAAAATAAAACAAAGAACAGAAGGTAAATTATGAGAACACCTACAAAACAACGTTGAATATAAAGACACATTTATATTGAAAATACAAATGAAATGATGTACATCGGAGACCATTAGCAATTTAAAGTGGAAATCCGTTAGATTGTCTGGATTGGGTGGATGACACTAGAAGTCCCAGAAGTCTTTATTTTTTATTTCGCTCTAAAAAAAAGAAAACTTTTTTTTCTCCAAAATTTCTGTTGAACAATTGTTTGGGGTTCTTTTTCCCTTGCTCATTTGAGGTGGTGGGGATATATTTTATTCTATCCAAGGGTGCTGTTCTTCTTTTTGTGAATGTTCATGCATATCAACAGTTTACTGACCAAAACAAGTGGTGCTGATCAATCAAATTCAGCATGGCTGCCTTACACTTCTTGTGTGTGGTGCACCCCACCACCAACACTGTAAAACCGCATACAGAGGAGCAAATGCATAAGCCAAATGCATTGAATGGCTGTTTCCCATATATTGCCATCTAAAAAAACACATGGGTTAATTATAAAATACATTGTTATTTTATTTATTTTTTTCGTAATATCCTACGGATTACCACTTTAAAGCTTGGTAGTGAGCAGCGGTCCAGTCTCCATAAACAACCTATACTCTTAACTGGTTATATACTTTTTGTCAAGAAGAGTGAGAAACACCTGATTGGAATCCAACTTGGTGACAGGTTCAGATCGTTTCACCTCTGTTCTCAATTTCTTATGATGCGTTTCATAGAGGAGTTACAAAAATAAAATGTGGATGATGGTCGTTGAATGGTGGTGAACTTCGTTTGCCATTTTCAAGAAAAAGAAGGTTTATTCACAAGCCTTCTGCCACCGATGTTTCTACGCGAATCAATCAACTTCCTCACGCAACTTCCTTCTTTCTCTTGACGAATATCGCTGAGAAAAATCCATCCCTGCCGGGGTGTCCTTCCCCAAGAACCCCTCCGTTCTCCCCTCCGTTCATCCTCTGTTTCACCTCTCCTCCTCCTCCTCCTCCTCCTCCTCCTCCTCGCTCCAATCTTATCTCCGCCTGCCTCTCCGATCCGTCCTCCTGTTAGACGGGCGTCCTTCTCCGACGCCCAAACGGAGCAGCCTCCCATTGCACCCCTCACAAAACAAAGCCCTCTGTTCGTTTTGTGTGTGTGTGTGTGTGTGTTGGTGCACAATCTGTTCGGGCGTGGTTTTGGGGCTCTATTTCTTTGTGCGTGACCTCTCTTTTGTGGTGCTTTGCAGGGCTCCGAATGGGCGGCGAACAAAGCCCTGATAGCAGGGTATAAACACTGTAATCTTCCTCTAGATCCGTCCTGATAGGTGTGCGCCACGGTCCAACAGGGGATTGATGGACACGCTTACTCCATGCAGGCGTTTGAGGTACATGACGGCGCTTTGCAATAGCGTCCAGGCAAAAAGACGCGACAGAAAAGCAGTCCTTTGTCATATCAGTAAGGAAATTAGCTCTTGTGTTGCAAGATCAAAATTGCAAGTCTGTACTAATTCATCAATTGGGGCCAGGATTGCGGCTGTGTCAGAACAAAGCTCAAGTTCCACAATGAAAGTCAGAAATATCATTGAGCCATGATAATAATAAGCACAGTTATACATGTTGGTGATGTTATGTGACGTTTATTAAATAGTATTATTTTATCGTAAAAATCGGGCGTGGCAGAAAAAAGGTTCGAAAAACTGCAGTAAGTGACTTATCACAATCCATCATATTATGGTATATTTTGTCAGAAATGTAATATTTATCAAGGCAATTCAACAAGTTTAACCCTCGAAGAATAAAAACTCAGAGAGCTTGTGCTTTGGGAAAAGGGAGTTGATGTTCATTTACATACAGTACTTAGATTTACATATTTACATATCATCCATGACGCTATGGGGAATTATTTCTAACCCATGGAGCGGGTTTCTTAGACTTGTGCTCTATTTTGAGTTTGTCTATTTTGACGATTTATTGTATTAATTCCAACTCATTTTTTGAAAGTTAGAGTCAAATTGCCAGGATTCAACTCACCGGTTGCCATTGCCTCCACGATATTATCGCTCAAATGTAAGTAAGTATGCGCTGAAAGACGCCATCCCATCCCCCATCCCTACTTTCAAACAGGCTGGTGAAATGGAGATGTCAGATGGAGGAGTAAGTGCAGCCAGACAATAATATGCTCCATAATGTGAAATTATTATCGTTTTGTCAGCATGGGCCTTTAGGTCTCCAGCATAGTGATGGAGACCTAAATATATGTTGTGCGGATCATATGTGGTTCTATATAACTTATACTTTATACACATACAGTATATAACAGAAAGAAAATAAATGGTACACATTTCTCTCTCTTTCTTTCTTGGCATGTGGTTAAAAACATGCGTTGTAATGGACCTTGGCTTTTGTTGGAGTGCGTGTCCCAAGATTTCCTCAATCTGTCGGCATTTTGCACAGCATATGTTGTTTTCTAGCTAATTGGATGGTAACAAGTGTGTGTGTGTGTGTGTGTGTGTGTGTGTGTGTGTGTGTGTGTGCGTGTGTGTATAACATGGCCGTCCATCCTCGCTACCCCCTGTGTCCTAGATCCCGGGTTTCGAGGTTCACCGGCACCAGATGGAGGTTCTGGTCGACCACATCACCCCTGTATATTATTCACCAGAAAACCAGAAGACAAAACACACACTGTGGCTTTACATTATTCAACACTGACAGTCAGCATTTGATGAATACAACATTGATGACTTCCATGAGAACAAATAACATCCATCATAGAGCTGGTCTCCCAACAATGCGTACCTGCTAAGGAACAATAGTACACAACAGCAGCGATACGAGGCTACGTACAGCATGAGGAAGACTTTGTGTTTGTTTTTTCTCTTTTGAAGGCCTTGTGCAGGGTTTCTTGTTTTCTAATGTATGATGAAATCATACGTTTTCATATTTAGAATGCACAGGCGATTTTATAAAATAATACAAAACTATCCCTGACAGTACTACCATCTGCTCCCAGGGCTCAATCTAATGCCTGCGAGCTGTTTTTATTCAGTTCTGCGGTGTTTTTTCTTTTTTTATTATTCACCTAAAAAGTTAATCCAAAGTAAATAAGACCATGCCAAGAGTCAAAGCAGTTAATGGAGTGAACACACACCTGAACCTTAAAAAAAACTACATCAATGACAGACCTGCAAACTAGTCTCCAAATCCCTCCAGGGTACTTCAATTTATTGGCCCCTGATATCTAATATGAACTTGTTTAATGCCCAGTGAATTAAAATACATGTATATCAAGAGACAAATCAAAGTCATGCACACGCAAGCACACACACACACACACACACACACACACACACACACACACACACACACACACACACACACACACACAACACACAAACACACACACACACACACACACACACACACACAGCAGGCTGGCAGAACAGGGAGTGCAGCAGCTGGCCGGGGGCTCCGTCTGTTTGCTGATGGAGAGGAGGTCATGTGTGCAGGGTTTCACAGCTTCCCGTCCTCAGGCATCTGGGTCCACTGACGGAGACGCACACACAGCCAGGTCCAGCACGAGCAGCCATCGAGACGCGGGGCTCGGCCGGTCCAAACTTTGGGTTTTTTAACCAGGATGATCCTAGAATTAAACTTTTATCGATCTTCATTCAAGACGATGGTGACTAAAAGTTCCTCTCCCTCGACATGTCATTATATAAAATGTATATTTTCGTGGTGAAGGTCTTTTGACTGAACGACGCTTCATTCAATAAATGTCTTGGAATTTCTGTTTAAAAGTGAAGCCACCCTTTTGAATGAACTTCTCTTATATTAATCTTCACTCCAGCTGTCAAAATAAGATATTTGACCAAAGGAGAAAGATTTCAATTAAAGCACCTTATACTAAAAGTGAGGATTTATTTATTTTTTTTGCACACCAATGCAGAAGGAGAAGAGAACTGGAAGAACTCGAAAGTCTTTAACATATCAAATATTTGAAATATTCAATTAAAATAAATTGCTTGTATATGCCTGCCTACCTTAACGTTGCTTTATTCGGTTTATTTTAATTTCGTTTTTCCATCCATCCACGTATGTATGAGGTTGCTTTCCAAATGCGGAGGCTGGTCCAGCTATTCGATTTTTGACGATGCATTACCATTTATGATATAAAAAACGATGTAACGTGTAAGTACGGTACACTGTCCTGTATATTCCACCATAAATGTTTAAAACCTGCGTCCGATGCAAACAGCTGCACAGCTTGTGCCAGAAGTGACCATTCTGGCTCAGAGATGTGACGGAGAGTCTTTCAGGGTTTTTTTTGTTTTTTTTTTCCTTCGGATGAGCGCTTCGGCACCGTGGCCGGTCAGGGGGGGTTTAGGTTTGCGGGCGTCAAGGTGCGGGAGAGGTGAACGCATAGCTGGAGGCGTCCGCAGTCTGTCCGCCTGCTCGTGCGCATGCGGCGGTGCCCGGGGAGAACAACTTTGCCGCACGGATGCCACGAGCGAGCAGCGCGTAGCTCCGCGCCCTTTCCAAAACACGCGTCAGCTGAGCGAGGTGTGAGATGATGCGTCGCTACGACCGCGATCTACACCTTCAGCCCATAACCTGTGACAACTGACACGAATCAAGTGCGTCCCACTTGATGTCAAGCACTATTTCCCCCTCGGTGTTAATAGTTTGCAATTTTCGGAGAGACACCTTACCGAAACACTAATGCTGGGTCGAATAAACCCAATTTTGCCTCTTCTCGGCAGGTTGCCAGCGACGCCATTTGAATTGCACGCGGAGCGGCTTCTTCCTTTGAATTTGCCTGATCAAACGGCTCAAATTCCTTTCAACTTGTGGAGACGGAGCCGGACGGTCACATGTCGGATCGGTTTCCAGACGTTGACTCACTTTGAGCTCTTACATGCCTGTGTACTCAATTCTTGTGCAGTTCTTGTTGGCACCTCGTGTGGCTGCCTTCCAATGGCCAACGTATTGGAGACATTGATTCTGAAGCCCTTGCGTGCTCATGGCAGCAATAGAATCCCTAGAAAAGCGCGAGGACCGTTTCTTCCCCATAACTCGGAAGAAGAGAATGCGCGCGAGATTGACCTGGATTGTTTGGATTGCATTTTGTCTTTTGTGCCACTGGCTCGACCTACTGACTGCGTTTCCAATTAATGAAAGAGATTACTGGAGGATGGGACTGTTTGCTTATAATTCCCTCCCACATCCTGTCCTGTCTCAGACCCTTTTTCCTTGCCACCGGCCCTCTTTCCGGAAGAAGCCTCAAATACAACCACTCCTAACTTCAACACAGCAGATCTCTCATCCTCTAAAGGCAGCAGCTGCTCACAGTAGCCAAATACCAAATACAACGTGTACAAGTTTGACGTTGCTCACCAACCAACCCAATGAGAGATGAATGTAAGAGAGAAACATGACAACAATGTGCAAATTAATATATATATATATTTTTTTTTTTTCTGGTGCTGCTCTGGTGAATACTCGATTCTGATTGGTCAAAAGCGGCCATCTGCGGTTAGTTCTTTATGAATAATGACCGCTGTTCTGCTAATAACGACCGTTGCCACGGGTAACCCATTCTCCGCCTGGATTCACGTCCATCGTATCTTGCGGTGTTAGCTACGTTGTGGACTACTTTTCTTAGCGGAAGCTCCCAAACCAGGCATACTAGAAGCATTGTAATAAGGGGGCGTAATGTGCAGCTGGACGAGTCATTATCACAGAAGGTCACGCTGATGTGTATTTTAGCAAAGATCCCGTTGACTTACATGTAAAAGGGCGCGGTGGGAAATTGTTCTGCAAACAGCCCGTAGAGGAGCCCAGTGAGACTGACTTCCTCGACAACTCCAGTTTCAGACACCAGTTCAGCACCTTGTGGGCTTAGCACACACACACACACACGCACGCACGCACGCACGCGCACACACACACACACACCCCTTCTACCTCCAAGCCGAGACAAGACATTCGCTCACCACATCGATGATCTGCAGCAGAGTGAGACCCAATTCCACCACGATGGCCGCCGAATCGTTTTGGACGGGCCTCTCCAGGCGGTTGTAGTTGGTCATCAGGTCGCTGTAGAGCTTCCTCTGGTAGAAGCCGCCGTGACAGCCTGGAGGATGGGGGGAGGCCGGGCGGAGAAGGGGGGAGGCGGGGGTGAGAGAGGGAAGAGACGAGAGATGGCAGGCAGAAGAATGAACAGGGACAGTGATG
>NC_137191.1:10252564-10262564 GCF_960531495.2 Zeus faber
CTCACAAGGGCTTCAGGAGGTTGGCCCGTTTTGGAATAGGATGGTTTGGAGGCATGTCAGAATGGCTAGAATGCATCATCTGAGTGGTATTTTCAGAAAAAAAACCCCCATTGCTTTGGGGAGCTGAGACCTACATAAACTTGTTGAGAAGCAGCATAATTGGGATAACTGAGTATGTACTGTATCTCTGAAACATAATGTTATGCAGTGTTATGCGTCATTTGCATCGTTTCAAACTGCTCAAGGTGGAAAACGCAGCAGCTAGTTAGAGGAGCTCATGAGAGCATGTGTTGTCGTTTCTCTTTTACCGTCCCAACCACGCAACATTATCCATAGTTGAGTTGTTTTTAATGCGTAGTCTTGACTCAGCCGGTGTGGGACGTCAGTGCGCCGCACTAACGTGCGTGCAGCCTTTAGGGTTCATTGAAAGCCATATGCTTTTGTGCAATTCATGTCGGTACTTATTGTTATTGTGGAACAGGCTGAGCAGGAGAACGTGGATGTTTTTTTCCGTCACCCGAGAGGCCACAGTTAAATAGACGGCGCAGACGGACGGTTCTGGACTGGTGGGTCCATTTTGAGTGGACCGAGCAATACGGCGGTTATTCTCCTGATGTTATCATTACGCCTAAGTGTATTTTGTTGTATGAATAAAATTGCATTTTGGCAGTTCTGTAAATGTTTTTTGTTTTTGCATGGCTTTATATTTAACTAAATCTTTAGCCTTTATTACATTTAGGTTTTTTTTAAAGTGAATTAGAACGGTTCAACTCCTATCTCAATTATTTTCGGGTTATGATGACTTAATTATGACTAAGTTCGAATCCGTTAAGCAGTAAGCTGTTGCTTGGCAGATTTCTAAAGACTTTTAATGACTATTAAAGGTGAAGAATAATTGATTGGGCCCTTTAATGCAGTTAACCGTCCACAGGGGCCATTTTTTAGGTTTTAATGGACTCCCTGATCCATCACCGGCACCAGTTTCTGTCCCGCGTGAGGAGAGGTGGAACTTCCAGGTTCACAAATTAAACGTCCTCGCCAATATTTGGAGTCAACCATCTGGATTTGCTCATAATGAGACACCCAAAGGTGCAGCAAATAAGTGAACTCCGCCTGCTCAGTGCGTAGGTCTGCACATATGAATTGTCAACCTCTTCAAGTTAGTGTTCTTGAATTTGTCCTGTCCTGTTTGGCTCGTCGGAAATTGCTGATTGGAATTTCGCTGCTCTGCTCGATGTTTCTTTCAACGAGTTCTCCAAGTGTCTCTTTCTCACATTCCGTTTTTTATCTTCTTTTCTTTCTGATGACAAAAGGTCTTCCAGTCTCATCTATAGAGGTCTCGTAGCAGGAGGAGCATGTTAGGTTGTATTATATGGCATGTCTTCTCCAGATCAATCCTGCCTTAGTGTATATATATACAGTATATATACATACACAGTATATATATATATATATACTGTATATATACACTGGTCATTGAATCTCTGTGTTGTACATGTACATTTTACGTTGTCTGTATAAAACCATCTATAGTCGCTCATTTAGTTTGAAAGGCACAAATTAAAACCCCTTACACGGACACCTTACACGAAGTTTAAAAATTCAAACATACACCTACAAGCACACGTCCTGCATGTCAAAGAACCACTATTCTGAAGCCCCAAATTCTATAAACATGTGCATTCTACAGTATTTTAATTGTCAAAATCACAATCTTTCAAAATCTTATTTGGTGAAATATCGACACGAACGTTATGGACACGAACAGAGCTGATGCACCGCATCGGATGGTGGCCGTGAGGATGCATGGACAGCTGAAAAGGTGGTTGAATCCAAATGAATGATTCAATTAAATTTTGTGTGTGAGTGTGTGTGTGTGTGTGTGTGTGTGTGTGTGTGTGTGTGTGTGTGTGTGTGTGTGCGCGCTAAGCCCACAAGGTGTTGAACTGGTGTCTGAAATTTAAAATCTACACCGCGCCCTTTTGCATGTAAGTCAATGGGATCTTTGCTAAAATATACTTAAGTGTGACCTTTGTATGTTTGCATTTTGCAGGTTGACAAATTAATAAATGAACAAAACTTTAGCACCTCCACCTCACCTCCACCCGATTCTCTCCCCGGTTCCCTGACCTTCTTGGTTTGATGGAATTTTTGTTCAATTGGATTTTGGGTTGAGAAGAGATTCTAATGGATATGTTTGGCCTCCTCCACGTCGTCTGAACTCCCTCCCAAATGCTTTTCTGTGACGCTCTCCGCTGTGATACGTGGCTGCCACACTCGCTTCGATATATTCCTGACAAACAGCTGATTCCAAGAGTTTCCAGTTTCAATTGGAAACGCCTCTCGTTAAAAAAAGTGACGTAGGAGCGCGTGAGCTGGCGCGTCCTCTCCCCTGTGAAATTAAACCAATCCCTCATCCTCATTTTACCTCTTTTTGACTGAGCGGCTGCGGCCCTTTGACGACCGCTCTGTTGAAAAGCCAATCAGAGGTGTCGTCATTTTGGGGTGAGGCTGGAGCAGAAACCCTACCCCCCCATCCCCAAGACACCCCCAAAACCCTTTTCTTGGAGTTACCACTTTGGTCGCTTTTGCGCTCCATTTTTCACACGGCACGAGCTGGTGATGTCGGCAAGAATCGACGTTGTCCGTCTCTGGTCGCCGTGGCGACGTCACGTGCGTCGTTCGATTCCTGTCAATGGATTAGCCACATCCCCCTTTGCGTTTGGAGGAAAACGGATTGGGGAAAACAGGGAATGCGTCTTCCTTTAAGTGTACGGGAGTCGCGCTCGTCATCCGACTGTTCTCGTCCAGCCCTCCTCCCTACCGCCACCTCCTTGCACTCCTCTGCTTAATGTTTCCCAAACTCCCCGCAGAGTTTTGGGAAACACAAAGGACGGCTCTTTAGCCGTCATCCCTCCCCCCCGTCCTCCTTCATTCACAGTTTTCCGTCTCCACCCGCCGACGCCGACTCATTTCTGCTCCGGCACCGCCCGGCAGTCCGGCGCGCCCCGCGTGCCCCGCGTGAGCAATAGAAGAGTTGCCGAGGAATGCACCGGATAAGGTCTCTGAGCGCACCGGTCCAAAAAAAGACGCATCAAGGACCCCCAAAAGACGCAATGGCGAGCCCACCTGGGGCCAAGGCACCGCTGTGTGTGTGTGCATGTGTGTGTGTGTGTGTGTGTGTGTGTGTCTATCTACTATCTCTCTTGTAGGGTGAGAGAAAAGGGTGGGTGAAAAAAAACATTTTGCTGAGAGACGCGAGGTGATGAGCAATGATCTGGGTAAATCGGTGTCCTCGATGCTCCATTTTGCCTGTCACATACAATGACACTCAGGGTTTTCCGCAACACTTCGGGGAAATCTGTCCGGATTCGGCAGATGTGGCCTTTCACTGATTGTTTTTTTTTTTTTTTTTCTTTCTCCGCGAAAGCGAACGTCAATTCCAGATAGTTACCAATGTGAAAAACAATGAGATCTCCCAGGCGCCTTTGGAACTCATGAAGTGTGGGACGGTTTTCCATCCAATTCACACTATATTAGTTAGAGTTTATTTGGCAGCGTTGTGCAAGATAGTCACGCACCTGTTTTTTTTTTTTTTTTTAATGCACATCATGTTATCTAAATGTCAGAAGATATACAGAAGTGAACAAAACACTCAGGGCCGAAACCGGTCCCGGCAAACACCTGTGAACAATAAATTCTCTTCCTCTAACTCTACTTCTTGCTTCTTATTTCTTCCTCTCTTTTCTGTCGCCCTGCTCCGTCGCCCTGCTCTGTCGCCCTGCTCCGTCGCCCTGCTCCGTCGCCCTGCTCCGTCGCCCTGCTCCGTCGCCCTGCTCTCCCGTGCTCCGGTCTCACGGGGCTCGATTGAGTCGGCGACCGTCCGCGAGGGAGTGAGCCGCGCTGGATTGTTTGATCGCCCGACTCGACCCGATATCGATCTAGCGCGACCCATTTCGTATCCCGAGACCTCAATTTCGTGCACGTTGATCCCCTTCCCCCTTTTGATCAGGTTTGGTCTCTGGGATCCCAGTCTGAGAAGATTTTCATTGTTGGATGGATTTTAGTCCAAACTGCCGCAGCTATCCATGTACTACAGTTAGGGAGATACCAGTGAAACTATGATCAAAACAGTCATTATTGTACATTATCTAATGGTGCTCACGTCCTGTAAATTAAATATCGGAGGAGTTCACCTATTAATCATTTTGGCTGGACCCCCCCTTCCCAAAACCTCTGGAGTACCCCTGGCGGTCCCCGGTGTTTATAAAGGCGGTGCATAATTAGACGCTTTGCTTAGTAAATGCATGTAGGATCAGCACGAAGCAGCTGTCTCTGTGTATTTAATGTTTAGGAATCCATTTATCCATTTAAGTATATTACGGACCAGCTGCGCCTAACCATATATGACTGTCTCCCAGGAGCCCAAAAACACTTCCTGATTTACCGTAACAAACACCATATTGGAGCGCTCAGGGAATTGGAGCCAACCTCTCACTGCTTTGGCGCATATGCCAACACCAGATCCACTCAGGACGGCGGGTTGAAAACAGGCTGCCCTGGAAGGAGTCGCGAAGGAGGTTTCATTTTGTTGATTTATTTCAATGATTTGGGGTTTATTTAATATTTTGCCGAGGTTTTTAATCCGCCCGCTGAAGACTATTCCCTTGAGAATGACCAATTAGTTTTCAGAAAAGACTTTAATTAGGTAAAAGGGGGGGGTTTCATTCGTGCAAGATAACTACACGTGTGCATACTGGAGAAGCGCCGAGGAAATGATGACAATTTTGATAGTGGATCAACAAAGTCCCGGGAATTTCGGGAAGAGAGATTAAACTTGACAAAATTAAAATGGCTCCGCTGTTCAAAAATAAGATTAGATATTGATCAGACATTGGTGGTGTAAACATGCACATAAGCTGTGTGAATAATTCCAAAGAGTTTGCTCCGCACTAAACGGGCTCCAAATTTACGAGATCAATAATAAACCCATTGGAAGACTCAACACGTACGTATATACCGGATGAATCTTCTGTTTGTGTCAGAATTGCACATCAGCACCTCCGTTTGAGAAAAAAACAACAAAAAAAAACAAAAAAACAAAATTGTGTTTAGGGAAAAAAAAGAAAATAAATCACCTTTGTTGCATTCCCTTCCTCAATTCTGACCTTGATGGAAAAACATTGTTTACGGCCAAACCTTGTTTATGCCCCAAGAGGGTTTGGCTGCCCCTCAAAACACCGACTCTAGATTTTATTGAAGTGGCTCGAAAATCATAAGAGACAGGCCTCCGTCAGCCAGTTCATTTGTGTTTAGGAGGAGGAGGACGGAGCCTTGTGCAGCCGAATGGCTCCTAAAGGTTAAATGGTTTGGGGGCTGATGGCTCCAGGTTAATGAATAGATAGTACAGTATGTTGTTTGACATGCTTGATAGTGTGTGTGTGTGTGTGTGTGTGTGTGTGTGTGTGTGTGTGTGTGTGTGTGTGTGTGTGTGTGTGTGTGTGTGTGTGTGTGTGTGTGTGTGTGTGCGTGCGTGCGTGCGTGCATGTGTGTGTGTCTGTGTGTGTGTGTATATACACATCTTAAGGATCCTCAGAGACGTCTTGGGTCATAAACACGAAGGCCTCCCCTATGATGCCATTTATTATTTTTCCCGTCTCTAGTTTACGCGTTAGTGTAGCGTTGGAAGAGATGGAGAATTGAAAGAAAAAAGATCATGGTTATTCTCCAGAACACATTAACTGCTCTTATTCATCGCGTCGATA
The DNA here is from genome assembly GCF_960531495.2 of Zeus faber. Lineage (NCBI taxonomy): Eukaryota > Metazoa > Chordata > Actinopteri > Zeiformes > Zeidae > Zeus > Zeus faber. Next base: position 10,258,330 of record NC_137191.1, read on the forward strand.
TGTGTGTGCATCGGAGCGTGAAGAACGATATTGTGTATGTGGGAATTTGCCCTTCCGCCAACCATCTTGTTTTCTCTCCGACAATCTGCTCATTTTGAGATGGAAATGTAACCTTCTGCTCTGTGTTTGCTCGACCCCCCGCAACCTACCCCCATGTTTATATTTCTTGTATGGTTTTTAATTTCGAATTAATCTGTTTGTTTTTATTCTTATTTTTTTATTTTCTGTGCTTGAACCAACCTGTCTATCTATCTATCTATCTATCATCTGTCTGTCTGTCTGTCTGTCCGTCTATCCTTCTCCACTGCTCAGTTACTCTCAGCCACATTCACCACATTAATAAACTAAAACCATGAGCCCTGCATCAGACACTCCAAGCCCATTAAACACACTTCTCTGCAAACCAGTAAGACACCAACAACATCTGCACCTTCCGCGTGGTCTTCCTCATTTAACATTCTTCTTTTTGCTGTCACGCATATTTTTCCTAATCCCTAAAACCCCAGATTACCCACGTGCGTATGAAAAGATGTGGACATGATGTAGCCCCACGCATGGTCGGTCTGCATGGACGCCTCATACTTGGCCAGATGTTGTCGGTGTGTTAAAGAGGTCAGGGAGTTTGGGTGGTGGAGGGGGGGGGGGGGGTAAATAGACAGAAAATAACAACAGCAAACGCATGTCAAATGCATGTCTCTGTACGGGAACTTTTTCAGAAAGCCTATCATTTAATTACATATATGTAATTATTTTAAATTATTTAATCGTATGTTGTTATTTATTTCAATTGCGTCAATTTATTTATGTATTTATTTATCTGTTTTTTCATTTATTTATTTGTCTGTTTATTTATTTGTTAATTCGTTTATTACATCCTTTATTTATTTTTTTACATTTTCCCATATGCATTTCTGACGCAGCCTTCTGCACACCGGTGGCACCCAAACGCGCATTCTCCAAAACGCCTTGACAATCATGTGGACGGACTATAAATTGCATAAATAAAAGTAATTATGGGATGCTGTTATACTGTAGGCTGCTGTTCCATTAATTATCTTACTCACGCGCAACCTGAAACTTTCACAACATTTCACATCACATCAAAAAATAAAACAAAAATCCGATCTGCGTCTCCAAGCTGAGTCTCTGTTTGCGCACTTATCGCTGTAGGAGTTTTTTTTTGTTTTTTTTTTCATGTCTGACCATTTATACCCAAACTGCAACGACGATCATTGACCCACCTTGACCGTAGAAGGTCGTCCACAGGAAAATCCAAAGGAATCCAGATCCAAACCCCCTGACGGTCTCCATCCTCAGAGTCCCGCTGCGGCCAAACTTGGAGCAAATCCTCCGCGTAAAACTCTCCCCCGGTCTGAGGATGAACGGCTGGCTGGCAGCCTCCCTCTACCCCGCCTCTCTCTCTGCCTCTCTGCCCCCCTCTCCCTCCCTCTCTCTCTCTCTCTCTCTCTCTCTCTCTCTCTCTCTCTCTCTCCCTCTCTCCCTCCCTCTCTCTCTCTCCCCCCCCCCCTCTCTCTCTCTCTCTCTCTCTCTCCCCCCCCCTCTCTCTCCCTCTCTCTCTCTCCCCCCCTCTCTCTCTCTCTCTCTCTCCCTTTCTCCCTCCCTCTCTCTCTCCCCCCCCTCTCTCCCTCTCTCTCTCTCCCTCTCTCTCTCTCTCTCTCTCTCTCTCCCCCCCTCCCTCTCTCTCCCCCCTCCCTCTCCCTCTCCCTCCCTCTCTCTCTCTCTCTCTCTCTCATTTCTTACAGCATCAGGTCAGATGTTGTGCGTCTGCTGTGGTGAGCGTCGCTCTTTGCGCATCACAAGGAACAGCAGCATTCTTCCACACAGCCCTGAATACAATGAACAGGAATAGTTTGTTTGATTGTAATTATCACATTTTGTATTAAAAAAAAAAAAATTAAAAAAAAAAATAAAATAAAATAAAATAAAAAAAAATATATATGTGTGTTTATAACAATATTATTATTATTAGTAGTAGTAATAATAATAATAATAATAATAGTAATAATAATAAGAATCACAATAATCTCTGATCAATGTATTTGTTGTTATTATTATTATTGTTGTTATTATTATTATTATTATTATTATTATTATTATTATTATTGTTGTCATTATCATTATTATTTTAGATAACAATTGTATGGGGTGTGTTGTTTTAGCTGCTGCCTATAGTGTCATTCTTACATAAGGCAACATTTTCAAATAGTTAATAACAAGTAATTAAGGTAAATTGGATTCTGTCAAATTGTTGCTCTAGTTTACCCAGTAGTTTACCCTCTAGTTTATCAGTGATGCGATGAAATGAAAGGTTGTGTACATATGTAAGGTGGTGAGACCAGTTGCTTTTGAATTTATTGGATGATCATGCAGTTTAAAACAACATGGAAAAGGAAACACTGAATTTTAAAATGAATAAACACTGTGCCATGTATTCGCATCCTCGTTTTGACAGCGTAATCCTAACTGTAGTGCCTCAATCACCCTGAATGTGTTCTTAAGAGACTTTAGAGGGTTTGGGGATTGTCTGTCTCCCTACGGCTTGAAATGATTACACTGGAGCTTTAATCCAGGACCTTTGAATATGAAGGACCCAAAGTCATCCTATCGCAGTGAGACCGAGCAGCATCTGGGTCTTCAAGTGGTTGCGGACCTTGATATTCTATTTTGGACTGCAATACTATGCCTCACCTGGTGTTAGTGTGTTTTCCTCTTCAGGTAGAGAGCTACATTTGCAGACAGAATGTGATCTTTGGCAACGACTGTCCACCATTGCTGTACCACCTTGCTGTGACAAAGGGTCATTATTGGAGGAAAGTCGGCACTACGTGAAGGTGGTTCCTGTTGTAAAACTTCAAAAGACAGCTATCTTTGTCGTTCAGAGTATCATGGGCTCCCCGGTAGTTTTGGATCCTGAGCTGCCCTTTATTTCCACAGCTTTGAGGTCTCCTATGGATGTGGATCCATGGGGATGCCATGAGGGCAAAGGCTATTCCCCAGATCTGACAGCTGCTCTTAGAAGGTACAGTATCATTCTCGTGGTCTGCGTTGACATTGGTTGGTCCGTGACAGCCTGAGCGAGACGCACACTCATTGTTTTCCAAGCAGTGACGGCCTTTCTGGAGCATTTTCCAAGGGCAGGGGACGCAACCTGGCTGCGCTGGCCACCCGGTCGACGCCACCGGCGATAAAACGAGATTAATTCGGCAGTCCTCCGAAATGTGTTTTCACATCGAGGGTCTCGCTGGCCTGTCTCGTAAACTCCACCCAATTTGGGGAGTGCCTCAGTAGAATACCCTGAAATCCCATGATCAGAGATACTAAAAGTGCCATACATGGGGAAGCCCAGAAAAAAAAGATGATGTGACGTTCAAATAGACAAGGGAAGCCAATACACCGCTTGGCATTCTTTGCTTGGGCTCATTATGCAGAATTAAGAACCTGTCATGTCCGCGCCATGGACATTGAAGACCACCCAGCAGCAGGTCACATGTCCAGACTCAGAAACAGGTCATAAATATGCCTCGTGTCCAAATCCACCCAAGACAACAGACGTGCTGCTGACAGAATCACGAACGCACCAGCTGCTAGCGAGACCGACCGGCTGCGGGACATCACACCTGCCAAGACGGCGTACGTGGTGGAGACGACCTCCGCTGAGCTCGCCGTGGCCGGGTTGAAAAAAAAAGAAGAAGAAGGACCCCCCAAAAATCCTCAGCCTCCTTCACGGAGCCCTCTGAGAGCTGCGATAATCACGCCCTGTCAAGGCGTCTGACACCGGTCGCGGCATTCTCAGAGAGGAATGATCTCCAGCCCCTCAGACAGGTGAGTCTGAAGCGGATCATATCTCTTCTAACCTCCCTTCGGAAATGAATGCTCTGAAGAGATGTGTTATCCTCACATCATTTGACAGTTTAGGAGTCACGCTACTTATCAAAAGGAGATTTTAGTCGGCATCCTAACATTTAATGAATCTTTGCTGCTAGTAATGTGTGTGTGTGCGTGTGTGCGTGTGTGTGTGTGTGTGCGTGTGTGTGTGTGTGTGTGTGTGGTAAGACCACAGAAGCCATTGCAGTCGGGGCTTTAGCTTTCAAAGATTGGGACAGTATTAAGGTGGCATTAACTGATTGAGATCTCAGCAGGGAGCCCAAACAATCCATCAACCTCATTCTCATCCAAAAATAACCGATTATATTTGGGTGCTGTCGGGGAGAACG
>NC_137191.1:10270064-10282564 GCF_960531495.2 Zeus faber
CACCCACGGGGCCATGGGGTGGTAGGTGGCCGAGGAGCGATGGTGGACGTTGATGACGAAGACGGTAACGATGATGGAAAAAGTCACAAAGATCATGATGAACAGCAGGTACTCTCCGATGAGTGGTATCACCTGGAATTTAAAAGTGAAATCGATTCGAAAACAATTTCGCTGAAACTTTCCCTTAAAAAAACTCTATCAGCCAAGTCCAAACGTTATTAATCACATCCGTTTATATATCTTTAACTGTCCATCTGAACATATGGAGGCCCACCTTGGAGGAGGAGGGGATGATCTCCTCTATGACCAACAGGAACACAGTGAGAGAAACCAGCACGGAGGTGGACAGCGACAGCTTCTCCCCTTCGTCCGAGGGCAGGTAAAAGACCAGCACGGTGAGGAAGGACAGGCCCAGGCAGGGGATGATGAGGAAGAGCGTGTAGAACAGCGGCAGCCTTTTCAGGATGAAGGAGTAGGTGACGAAGGGGTACCAGTACACGCCGTCCCTCCGGCTGCCCTTCATCCCCGTGGCGTTCAGGATCTCCCACTCGCCGTTGTCGAAGAAGTCCTTGCGGTCCACGTAGTGGTCCACCAGGACCAGGTCCACCATGTTGCCGTCGTAGGTCCAGGAGCCGAACTTCATGGAGCAGTTCTGCCGGTCGAACGGGAAGAAGGTGACGTCCATGGTGCATGAGGACTTGTAGCTGGCGGGAGGCGTCCAGGTGATGGTGCCGTCCGAGCGCACGATGGCCTTGGTCATCAGGGAGCCCTCAAAGCGACCGTCCGCACTGGGAAAAACACAAAACACAGCGTGTTTGTGTCGAGTAAATGGGGAGGGAAGGAATGGGAGTGAGGGACAAATCCACTGGAAGAAAAAGTCAAATGGAGATGGACCAGACAAGTGTAATTTGTTGTAGCTCACTTCTCATAAAGGACAATGTCCGGCAGCCAAATGGTCTCTGACGGAACCCTGATGGAGGTAATTCCCCCGTAGTCGTCTGGGTTCCACATCAACTTCACGTCTACCCACTCCTAAAAAAAACCAACACATTTCCCATTAACCATGGCAATGGATTTGTGTTCAAGTGATGGAGGAAATATCCCAACCACTTTATCAAAACAACACGTCCGTCACTTCATGTTGTTTAATAATTCCACCCTTTGGGAACCGGGCGAATTTCAACAAATATCAGAGCGCCACGAAATAGAATCTAGGCCACGCAAAGCAGCTGTCTTGAAATGTCAAAACAAAGGCCGAAAAGAAAAAAAAAAGTGAAATCCTGTCATATTTTCAACCCCATAACTAACAACAATAATAATAACTTTATTTATATCACACTTAAAAAAAACAGAGTTAAAAAGTGCTTCACGACAAATATTATAAGAGAGCCGTGTGACACAATTAAAGGAAATTGTAATCGTAGCAAAACAGCTAAAACAACAGAATGCTATTCAGGTAATTTGTGTAGCGTAGTGAGGTTTTTGGACGATGACGTTGATTTACTGTAATCAATTTGAGTTTCAAATGAAGGATATATTACTCTTTCTTTTCTAAGCGTTTGTGCCCTTAACTTGAGTCCGCAGGTAATGATAAATGTTGCTTAAAATGACACCCCAACCTAAGTTCTCACCGTTAAATGAGTTGCATCCATATCCAGACATAGGAAAGGTGTTTCATGCCAAATAATATAAAACAAATATTTCTGACAACAACTACTGCTTTTTCATACTGTGAGGCTATGGTCACTATCTATAGAGATCATCATCATCATCTTCATCACCATCACCATCATCATCATCATCCTCATCCTCATCCTCATCATCATCAAACCAAAACTGCATCCGGAAGATAAGATAGAGTAGGAAGGTGTGCGTGTTTACCTGCCACAGCCAGACATTAGTGGTCATTAGCTGGTTCTTTTCATCCTGGGGGAGGAGCAGAAGTGAGACAGGAAAGACACTTACATACTGTACATCCAACTGGCGCCGCCCCGAATTATACCCTCGCCATGATCAGAAGGGTTGAAAGAGGAGGGGCTCGTCCAAGGGTTGAGAAGATGCGAGAAAGGAGACAGTGCGGTGCTTTGGTAACTCATTTAAGAAAGAGGGAAATATATTATATTTATTATAATTGATCATAATTGATAGGGTGATTATTCCTTACCCAGCAATGGCCTGGAAATGGTCGAAGGGTGGAGGGGTAAAGTAAATAAAATTATATTTAAAGTATTTAAATATTTAAAGTAAATCAATTATTCAAATGATGGTATGCAAACAGATGTGGAGGGGGGCAGAAGGGACCAGTGTCAGAGAGAGAAGCATAAAAATTAAGAAGGTGGAGTAGAGAACTGAGATCATATTCTCATTTGAGGTCAAAAGAAAACGCTCTCGTCAAGTTTGAAGTAGCAGGGTGATTATCCACTCTGCAAAGGAAGCATAATGAGCCTGGTTCCAAACTCTGCTGTCTGCACAGCCTCCGACCTGAGGTGGGTTTAGGAAATAGCGGTGTAGTTTTGTTAAAAGATCACAAGATGGTGCACACTCCTGTTTATGTGATGATGGGGGATATTGTAACAAAGTGACTCCTAGTGAAGTGTGTGCGTGCGTGCATGCGTGCGTGTAAATAATGAATGCTATAGGGCTCCTCTAGCCCCGATGGCCTCATTATTTCCTCGGCTGCAGTTGAAGACCATGCTCTACCTCTTCCAGTCTTCCTCTCTCTCTCTCTCTCTCTCTCTCCCTCAATCCCCCCGTCTTTGTGTCATATCTTTGTTCTCCTCATTGCGCCACGTCTTGGCCCCTGTAAATCCACTGGGTTTTCACCCTCACTACCTTGCCATCGCTCTTATCAAAAACGCGCTGTTCTTTTCTCCGGTAACAATCACCTCTCGAGCCGCCTTAAGCTCCCTTTTCACCGGCAGGTCCCCTCTTTGTCTTTCACTTTCACTACCTCTCCTGTTCCCTTTTCATCTATTATCCCCACTCTGCTTGACAGCTCCCTGTTCCACTCTCAGCATATTTTTCCCACATTTTCTCAAGGTATCCACCTCCACTTCTAATGTCCTCACACATCCCCTGGCAGCAATGATGGGACCAAGCCCCCCCAGTGCCACCTGCCCAAAATAAAAGTCCCTGACTTTTATTATGAAACCAAACAACGTATGAGGATCAACTTTTATCGATTCATTATGAAAATGCATTATACTGATGACAAGTCCCACTTTATTTTACCACTAGGTGGCACTACACATTAAAGAAAAATCTGATTTGATCCATTGCAACGTGGCGCCTGTTGATAGCACATTTTTAAAAATGTATTTTGTGTATATGTACAGTTAGTGCACCTTACACTTACTTACTTTTTATTTGGTATCTTCTCCACTAAATACGTCCATGTACCAATTTACACTATCTGTCTAACTAGCTTTTCACAATGCATCACCCAGTGCCAACCAGAGCATAAAGCACAATTCAAGGCTTCAAATCATCTCTTCAGAATCCAACGGGTGATGTCACAGATGCTTTGTTTATATCATTGTTATGTCTCTTTTCTATCCATGGGGTCCGCCGCAAAATGTGTGAGAGGGTGTTTTGGACCATCCGCTTATCAAAATGCCAAATTTCACAAATAAGCCACAAATGATTCCGTGGCCTGCAATGGTGGATAGAAAAAAAAACACTCAAAAAAATCCCAGTCAGTATTGCCGCTAATTACCACCCTGCACAGCGCATAGCATACCCATCCCCCCTTCCCTAAAATAACCACCAGTCAATTCATTTCCCCGCTATCTCTTCCATTTCCCCTCTACCGTCGCTCCCTCTCCCGTCTAAAATGATCCTCCAATCGTCTACAGAATGTAATAGCATTTTATTAACCTTGTTATATTAATGTAATTATGAGTCTCTCTTTTTCTAGGACTCGGGGAAGAGAAAGGGCCCCCCGGTGGAATTATATATTTCGTGCCTTGTTCAAGAACACTTCATGGAAAGGGCACTTTGGATAAGGCCAGTGAAAAATTGGCTGAGATACTTTAATGAATAAAATACTGACAGGAGCAAGGATTGATAAGCCTCTTTATGCCCTTAACAGCCTCACACCTTCTACGTCTCCCTATACTTTTAATCTTGGACAATCTTTACCGTACGTATCGCCTTTCTTTCTCAAGAAGTCTGTGCTTGATTTAGTATTTGTTTAATACTGAAATTGAAATTGTTTTATACCGAATTTTTCATAGGACAAAAAATATTGTCCACAAAGCTTGTCAATCCCACGGTGTTTCCTTTTCCCTCAATCTGTTTTAACTAGTTTCTTCCTCCCTCTGACCGCCTGTCAGTCATTTCTTAGGACGTCCTCCCCTTTCCTGTGAATACTCGTGGAGCTAGCGCAGGGAGGCAGCGCAGGACATTTCAGCACCTTGGACAGAGCTCAGCTGTCAGCTCCCCCACAGTCTGACGCTGTTCTCCCCTCTCACACTCTCTGCCTCCCCTTCCCTTTCTGTCCGGCCTGGTAACTCAAGTGTGCCTTCCCACCTCCCACCCATCGGTCTCGCTGTGATTTGTCAGTGTCAGGCCCGCTGTCGTTATGTGGGAGTTATCCAACAGGGGGAGGCTGAGTCTGGAGTATATATGCGTGTGCAAGTGTTTGTGTGTGTGTGTGTGTGACTGAGAGAAATTCCACAGCTCTGCTATGTGATAATTGTGGTGACACTGCTTTTTTTTTTTTTTTTTTTTTTTTTTTTAAACAGGTTCTCTGACTGAATCTGGACTCGATCGACTGTGTTATTCTCACTCGTTAAGGTAGACTGGCTTTTGGGATGAGGACCAGGCCTGTAGGTGTTGATATTGGATGGACATTGGATTAATAGAGTTCGAAATGGGTTCTTCACCAAATTTGATGTTGCTGGCAAGCTCTCGGCGAAGTGGATGGGGAAAAAACTCATTTGAGATAAAGGTGCCCCCACACATTCATCAAGTGTGGATTGTGTCCTCACCACATCCACCAGCTGTGATATCTTCAGTCCAAAGCGCACGGTGATGGTATCGTTGGCGTGCTGAACGGGCCGCACCCACTTCTGGTATCCTTTGAACAGGTTCCTCAACAGAGCGTCCTCCATCTCTGCCAGGGAGACGAAATCCTCCGGAGCTGCAGGAGGGACCGAATATGGATGAGATGCAGAGAGGAAAGGGGGCATGCTGCACACAAACCGGTACACAAAGTAGTGCGCAAACATGCCGCCAACATGCACTCTGCAAACTTTACCCTCCGGTCCCAGTCCCACGAGCAGGTGGAAGGAATATTCTAACAGGCGCCTTAAAATACCGAGCATCCATTGAAAGAGCAAAAAACACACACCCGGTCACACGCTCATGCCCGCGCTGACAGCCGGCTCCAGCTCGGAGGATGAGTCTGCGCTCCCCAGGCTGACAAAGTGATCACGCTGACATGATCACCTCAGACGGAACAATCACCAGGGGAGACGAGCAGAGCTCCGAGTGACACGAGCAGCCAGGCATGGCACATAATAGTCGGTTAAGGAGCGGCAACCACACTGGGATGCAGACAGCGTTGCGGTGGAAGCTCTGTACATTTTCTGAACCGTCCGCTTTTTAAGTGCAGACAGCTGGCTGGCATCCAGCCCTGGGGGTCGACAATTACCGAGCGCAAACATGGTTTCAACTTGCCCTTAAAGCAATTACAGTGCAAGTTGTATGTACATATTGGATTTTGGTTTTTTTCCTCGCTCCTTTTTCTAGGCATGTGGAACGGATTTCCTATCAGTTGGGATGCATTCTTCTTTGCAAAGGAATTCAATTATTTACGGCGGAACATACATAATCACCACTCCAAAACTCCACTCCAACTCTTTTCTGACTCACGGTCCATTGAAAATCTCTAAAATATTCTCAGATCCCGTTTATTTTGACAATCAAAAGAGCAGGGCACAGTGAATGAACACAGGCAGTGGTGATCGACACATTGCTCCATAAATTCATATTGGTTTATCATAGAGGTGATGCATTTGTAACATTCAGATTCAGATTCAAGTTTTAAAAAACAATAAAAAAAGAGTTCTTAAACATTAAAAAAAAAATACCATGAAAGTATTCATCAAATCTTTACGTTTTGAGAATGATTTTGGAGACCAATTGCGGTACCCTCGTGGAGCACTAGGGGAAAATCGCTGGTCTAAATGCAAAATAGTACTTTCAGCTACGCACTGAGTATACTCTGTCTGTAATATTCATGTCCAGAGCGAAAAGTTCCACCCGTGGTGACTCAACGGCTGTGTCCGCTGCGAGCGTTCGGAGGCATTACGGAGCGATATTTGGCCCTGGCAGCGCCCGCGGTGGTGTTGTGGACAAAAGGAAGCTGGAAGCCATGGGGAAGCAACGCAGAAGAGAGGGGAAGAAACAAGCAGTCTCTCAAAATAAATAACTGTTAGAACAGAGGGAAAGCGGGTGACAGAGGACAGGAGTGGAGAGAGCTGATAAGGGGAGGAGTGAGACGGAGTCACCCAGAGCGATTCCTCTCATGCTTGATGAAGGGCGAAGGGGGGTGATGCAGAGAGGAAAGAGAGAAAGGGCAGGCAAGTAGGAAGGAAGTGCGGAGGATAAAGACGGAACTTAAAAAGACAGTGCAGCAGATAGAGCGGGAGAATGTCTCGTTTGTCGCTCTAGTTTTGGTCCGATTGAGCGTGGGACACATGCTTCCGCGGCTGTCAAGAACACAACCGATGGGGACAGAAAGGAGTGGACTGGATGGAGGGATAATTAGAGGAGGGCAAGAGACCTGCAGGGCTTTGGGGAAGGCACAATGTGCCTATCATCATAAATCATGTGTGTGTGAGGCATAGAGAGAGAGAGGGAGGGAGGGAGAGAGAGAGAGAGAGAGATTGAGCTCCAGGGTGTGTTGTGTGCATGCATAACAACATACCCTCATTTTTACTCTCCCTCTCCACTCTCTCCTTAATCCTTCTCTCCTTCTCTCTCTCTCTCTCTCTCTCTCTCTCTCTCTCTCTCTCTCTCCCCCCCCTCTCTCCTCCCTGGCTCCCTCTCCCCCCCCAGGTTATAATGCCCGAATACGAGCGTGAAGCACAGCACGTGCCTTCTGAAGAGGACAGATTACCTACCGTTGCATCAGTTCCACTCTGGGCCACAATGCCTTGGAGAAGGTTTTAACATTTCCTAAGTATTCGACCGAGGCCTCACACGCGGAGACGAAAGGCTCCAACTCCAACTGAAAGTGGGTCTTTGAAGTGATGCCACAGAAGAAGCCTTTTTCGGCTCCACAAAGAACCTTTCAGATCAAGGTTCCTTAAAGGTTCCTGTGGGAGACCCTACCCACCGACACGGGTTCAGGGAGGGGGGCCGAGACTCTCGGGCAGTGAGGTGCCGACACGGCGGGGTTTTTATGAACACTCGTAAAGAAAAAGGCTCGCCGGCCAAAACGTGCACATAAAAGCAGTGATCGTAATGCTCAGAGTCCCGCTCCGTGCCTCGCGATCCGCTGCAAGACAAAACAACACGTGAGAAAACTCCTCCGGCCGGGTCCGACCGATCAGCGCTGATGAGGCTGATGAGGCGGACCAGCTACCGGGGTTGCGCCGCGGCGGGAAGAGGCCAGCACCGTCACCTGCAGACGCTGGCTTAACCGCGCCCCCTCGTCTGCCACAGTCACTCTGGCCTTTCTTTGCAGAACTGGAAAGACATGCACTTGATTGCTTGGAGACCCACATTACAGTATCGCAAACTGTACAGTATATCTCCTGTAAACCAGCCTTACTCAGACCACAAATGGGTATGGTTATTTGCCCAATTTGAGGCCAATGAGTCAAATGGACAAAGCCTACTTAGCGCCAAACGTGACCACGCCCTAACGGGGCGGTCTAATTCAGCTGTAAAACCTGCATGGTCTACTTTTTTTATCACTGTGTTGCACTCCCTCCACCTCCCCTGCATCCACCTGCATGCTCTGCCTTTCCATGCAAGCTTATTACTGACATTTAAAAAAATACTGCCAGATGTTACATGCTACATGTAGAATAATTTATAATAACCATATCTTCTATATGGGTTGTCTGACAGAATTGGGGAATTAGGGGAACTTAATAACCTAATATCCCAAAGAACTATATGAGTAACATGAAGAGCCATCCACTAAATAAAGGGATTATTTTGCCAGTAACTATTCCAAATCAAACCACATAGTACTCTGGAAAACCAGTTGAGAACCGTTGTTTTTCTGTGTGTATCTACAATAAGAGTAGATACCTACACGCAGCATATACAACAACATCGGTCTGGTCAACTGAACCAATTAGCACACGGCGGCTAATTGATACACACCGCTGTTCTCCTACAGCCTGCAACCCTTCATAGATTGGACTCTGGTCAGCAATACGTTCGAATCTGTGTGTGTGTGTGTGTGTGTGTGTGTGTGTGTGTGTGTGTGTGTGTGTGTGTGTGTGTGTGTGTGTGTGTGTGTGTGTGTGTTGATGATTGAATGCAAGCAATGTGCAGAGTATTGATTGTGTGTTGTCTTGGGAAACAGGGATGCTTCATTGTGATGAAATTAGCATCCACTGACCTGTGCGTGTATGTGAATGTATATGTGTGTGCGTGTGTGTGCGTGCGTGTGTATGTGTCTGTGTGTCAAAGAGAGGGAGAAAGGTTAAGGTTTCCCAGTGATTGATACCGACACATTGGTGACCCCGCACTTGATAACCCTCCCCAACACACACACACACACACACACACACACACACACACACACACACACACACACACACACACACACACACACACACACACACACACACACACACACACACACACACACCTCTATTCTAAAGCCAACCCCCCCAGTGGGTGTCCCAGTGCTACGATCACCTTGTCGATCACCCTTCCACCATCTGCTCACTGCTGAGCCGCACTGGGAGATACCACTGAGAGGGGTAATCAAAACAATAAAAAGGGCAAAAAAAAAAGCGACAGAAGAATGTTGTTGTTTTTTTGTTGTTGTTTTTTCGTATTGAACGCAGAAATACGCGGTAAGCTCTGACTTTGTTTTTCTCGCCATTTTACAACCACGCGTGGTCTTTGCATCCTCATTAAAATAACTACAGAAAATGTAATACGGCCCTGGATCGGCTCCTACGAGAGGAAGAATCAATCCTGTCTTTATACTAGAGTCACGGTCACAGTGGTAAAAGGGCAAAGGTCGGAATGTCTTTATCAAAAGGCAAGACGGAGAGAGGGAGAGAGAGAGAGAGAGAGATAGAGAGATTCCCATATAGCCAGATGGCTTCTCTCTCTACTATTTAAACTGGTGACCAACTTGTGTTTGAACACAATTCAGCAAGACAGGTTTTCCTGAGGGGAGGAAATCATTTGCAGAAAAGTTACCCCAATGGTTCTCATTGCCTGTGTGTGTGTGTGTGTGTGTGCGTGTGTGTGTGTGTGTGTGTGTGTGTGTGTGTGTGTGTGTGTGTGTGTGTGTGGTGTGTAGGTTGCAGATGGGTGTGTATCTGTTAAATAAACATGAAAGCATAACATCTTATTCCGAAACATTATGATAAAATGATAAAAGTGCTGTTGACGTCATATTCTGCTCTCTCTCTCCCTCTCTCTCTCTCTCTCTCCCTCCCTGTCTCTCTCCCTCTTTGCACTCGGACAGGCTCAGACACGGTAGCCAATCCATTTTCAGATGACAGTGTGTGCAGTGTGTGATACAATTCTCCACTCTTAAAACGCACGCCCGCAACCACACCCACACCCTCTCCAATTTCCCATCGTAGTGGGAGACGTATCTTGGCCAGCCTGGTTTACTTTTCCGTCCAGTCAAGGCTTGCACAGGCGCTCAGCCCCAGGAGGGCGCTGCAAACCACAGATAAATAAATGATGCATGCGCTCCACTCACTTGACCTGCAGCTACAGTGCGCCAAATAAAAGTAGTATGAATTATGAATTATGCACAGCGCATGTTTATTGATGCTTATCGCGTCGAGCTCTGCAAGGTGGAATAAGTGCGTCGAGGTAAACTCCTTCCTTTGACCAAGTCCAGAGAAGGAGGGTGGGGGGTAGTACCGTCCTGCACAAATATCAATTTCTCAACACCCCCCCCCACCCCCCACCCCACCCAAAAAACAAACAAACAAAAAAAAAGACAATGAACCAAACGGAGCCCCACGTGGAGTTTAGAGAAATCCCAAATTCCTCCCACTCACCTTCTATAGCAGCGTGGACCGCCACCAGGAACGAGCACAACAACACCGCAACTGCAAACTTCATTCTCCCTCCTTCTCACATCCACGGACGCGACGGGTCGATTTCTTTTTGCGCGGCGGCGGAGACGGTGGACGAGGTGGAGGCGGTGGAAGAGACGGGAAAATGTTCCGTGCGCAAAACGTGTCCAGGCGGGCGCCACGCACCGCGCAAAGGGACTCCCGCGGAAGCGCCGCGTCTCTGCAGCGGGGCCACTTTAAATATTCACGCGAATCGCTTTGTGCAACACCGAGTCGCAGCCGCTCGGGCTCCTGTTTCCTCGCCGTGTGTTGGTCGTGCGTCCCGGTGCAGAAACACCGAGGATGGGACGGAGGGAGGGGGCTGGGGCTGGGGGTGGGGGTGGGGGTGGCCCGCAGGAGGATGGACAGAGTGCGCGAAAATGATGAGTGGATGAGAGTGCATGAGGATGGGATGAGTGCATGAGAGTGCATGGTGATGAGTGCATGACGATGGGGTTGAGTGCATGAGGATGAGTGCATGAGAGTGCGTGGTGATGAGTGCATGAGGATGGGGTTGAGTGCATGAGGATGAGTGCATGAGAGTGCGTGGTGATGAGTGCATGAGGATGGGGTTGAGTGCATGAGGATGAGTGCATGAGAGTGCGTGGTGATGAGTGCATGAGGATGGGGTTGAGTGCATGAGGATGAGTGCATGAGAGTGCATGGGGATGCATGAGTGCATGAGGACGAGTGCACGAGGATGGGATGAGTTCATGAGGATGAGTGCATGAGAGTGCATGAGGATGGGATGAGTGCATGAGAGTGCACGAGGATGAGTGCATGAGAGTGCATGGGGATGCATGAGTGCATGAGGACGAGTGCACGAGGATGGGATGAGTTCATGAGGATGAGTGCATGAGAGTGCACGAGGATAAGTGCATGAGAGTGCATGAGGATGGGATGAGTGCATGAGAGTGCACGAGGATGAGTGCATGAGAGTGCATGAGGGTGAGTGAGTGCAAGGGAAAGATGGAATGAGTTGATGACGTGCACACCAATAATTGAGGCAACGGGGAGAGTGTTGGATATAAAGTCCTTATTTTAATCTGCCTAAAATGTTTTGCGGTTATAGATCGCATCAGAGGTTCCCAACTTGGGGTCAGCGGCCCCCTTGGGGTCCGTGAAGGAATTGCAATAATTGAGAATTCAATTAAAAGTAAAAAAAAAAAAAAACAACAGACTTTTAAATTGTCCCTATCTCTCCTTCAGACAGTTTCGCCAGTTCACGCTCGTTATGATTATGACAATTATTCTCAGAGGAAGTCAGGGTGGAAGCAGAACCAATCCAGAAGTGTCCACACCACCGTGTCAACACTGATATGTGGCCAAATGTCCATAAAGCCGCATGAATGCCAAAAACAATACTTGATTAGAGGTCGTAATGTGAGTAAATCCCAAAGAGATTGATTTTTGTGTGTGTGTGTGTGTGTGTGTGTGTGTGAGCATGTGTGTGTGTGCGCGTGTGTGTGTGTGTGTGTGTGTGTGCACGTGCGTGTGGTTTAGCACTCAAAGTTGCACAATCAATGGTATTACCTGCTCTGGGCGTACGAGGTCCTGTAGACTATCTATCGATCCCGCGTACAGTTTTCATACACTAAGTGGCGAATAAACAATCAGCGTCCTCCCCCATTCCGTATCCGTGGGCGGTGAACGCGCCACTCGAAAAAGAAAATGATGACGTGCACAATAACATGACTGCAACAGAACCTATATTCAGTCAATTTGTTTTTTTTTTTACGGCCTGCGGAGAGGGATGGCGGTGACGTGCAGTGGGCTGGAGTTTGTCCAGGAGCGAGCAGAAGACGTACAGTCCATGTGACAGAGGGAGGAGAGCGGGCCTTCATTTGCATTGTCTCATTTATTCAGCCGATCGAATCAGCAGTCAGTCAACCCGTAAACAACTCATGCTGAGCTCACCGAGAGATGGAGATGGCCCCTCTCTCTCCTCCTCCCTCTCTCTTTTTCTCTCTGTATGTCGCTCTCTATCTCGCTCTCTCTCTCGCTCTCTCTCTCTCTCTCTCTCTCTGTCGCTCTCTTTCTCTCTCTCTCTCTCTCTCTCTCGCTCTCTCTCTCTCTCTCCTTATTCTCTCATTCTGGTTTTCTTAATTAAATTGGAACATCCAGCAGCTGGGAAATGTACAGCATGGGATATTATTCAACACACACACACACGCAAACACGCACACACGCACACACACACACAGGCACGCACACGCA
>NC_137191.1:10287564-10290064 GCF_960531495.2 Zeus faber
GTGGCGGCGCGGCTCTCGCTCTGCCATTTCACTCCCTCCGTTCCCCCGAGCTGAAGAATGACTAGTGATACGGAACGGAACGGAAGGATCCGACGAGGCCGACCACCCGACATCGTGCCGGCAGCAGGCGCGCCGGGGACACCACGAGACACGCGACAGGACGGAGAGATGAAAAGGTTGATGGACGGAGAGATGAAGAAATTAAGAGATGAAGAGACAAAGAGACGGAGACGTAGCGATGGAGAGACAGAGAGACGATGCGACAAAGGGATGAAGAGATGAAGAGATGAAGGAGTGAAGAGATAATGAAAGGATGAGACGAAGAGATAAACAGATCAACGGATGGAAATATAAAAGAGACAAAGATATGAAGTGATGGAGAAATGGAGAAATGAAGAGATGGAAAGAGGAAGAGATGATGAGATAAAGATACTCATGGAGAGATGATTATATGAAGACATGAAGTGATGAAATGATAAACAGATGAAGAGATAAAGGGATGAGAGATGAAGAGATAAAAGGATGGAGATGTGGAGAGATAAAGTGATGGAGAGATGGAGAGATAAAGGATGGAGATAAAGGGATAAAAGGATGGAGATGTGGAGAGATAAAGGGAAGGAGAGATGACAAGATAAAGGGATGGAGAGATAAAGAGATAAAGGATGGAGAGATGGAGCAATAAAGCGATGGAGAGGTGAAGAGATAAAGGGAAGGAGAGATGACAAGATAAAGGGATGGAGAGATAAAGGTATGGCGAGATGGAGAGATGAAGAGATAAATGTATGGAGAGATGAAGAAATAGAGAGATGAAGAGATAAAGGAATGAGAGATGAAGAGATAAACGGATGAGAGACGGAGAGATAAAGGGATGGAGAGATGGAGAGATAAAGGGCAGGAGAGATGGAGAGATAAAGGGAGGGAGAGGTGAAGAGATGGTGCCTGACAGTCCCATGGATCAGTGCAGGCTGAGGGCGTCCGGTGAAGAAGGCACAGACATTGTTTTTCCCAAAGTTCCCGGAAACCAAAAGCTGAATTTGTTTGGCACATTTCATCACACACGAGGACGATCCACGAAAAGAAAGATACTTTCTGGAAGCAAAGAGGAATAAAAACATAGAAATAAAAAAGCTAAAAAAAAAACATCAGTGCACTTGAAAACGTGCCGACACACTCGGACACGGCAGGACTCCGACCCACGCCCACCCAAAGCCGCCTCCACACTCAGTAGGACTGTTTCTACACACAAGGAATAAACACCTACAAATAGACACAAAAGACAGATTTAAGGTTAAAGTGCGATTTAATAAGTGAATTCACTGAAAAGCACTTATATGCAGAGATCAACATTTTGGGCCTGGGTTTAAAAGTATATGTAAAGTACGTATGTAAAGTACAGTGGTGCTTTGACTTACGAGTTTAATTCGTTCCGTGACAGAGCTCGTAATTCAATCTGCTCGTATGGCAAATCAATTTTCCCCATTGAAATTAATCGAAATGCCATTAATCCGTTTCAGCCCCCAAAAAACCATCCCAATTTTTTTTGTAACGTGTTTTTAAATAAGAAAAATGTATTTATAAATAACAAATATTGTATAAAAACATAATAAAAGAGAATGTCGAAGAGAATCGCTCATGTTTTTCTATAATTTCAATCGACATCATCCGCTTCTCCTTCTCAGCACTTACCTTCTTAGGACCCACGGTTAGAATTTTTTTTTTTTTGGGGCAAAATAACTGCACAAAAAGCACAAAACCCGAGCACAAAACACAAAAGAGACGCTTCCACGGTCGGAATGAGTCGCCAGACGCCATGTTGGTTTGTAGACATCGCTCTGTTGCAGAACCACTCGTAATGCATGTGTGCATGTGTGTGTGTGGGTGTCTTTGTCTGCCTGTGTGCGTGTGTGCTTGTCTGTGTTTCTGTGTGTGTGTGTGTGTGTGTGTGTGTGTTGCGTGCGTGCGCGTGCGTGCCTGCAGAGTGGGAGGTTTTCCGTCTAATTCCATTGTCGGTTGCATTGTTCCGTTTTGAAAGCGTCACACAGACATTACCAAAGACAGGGACACAGATCTGATTTAGAGTGACTCTCCCATCTCCTATCCTTCTCACACTAATGGACTCACATCCTGATGGGTACACACACACACACACACACACACACACACACACACTCACACAAAAACACACACACACACACACACACACACACATCTTGATGCAGCTACACACAATCACAATCACACAACAGCTGATGCTTTCACAAAGATATTCAAGTGACTCAGTGAGACTGATTCAGCAGTTATTCAGATATATATACAAGCACGCATATTCACACACACACACACACACACACACACACACACACACACACACACACACACACACATTTTATTTCGAAGGTGTCACAAATAAATTGGGACATCTGCGTTGTGACAGAATGAGACTTCTGCCGTTTCCATCGCCTTTTACTCTGTTCTCCCTCGTTCAGTAAGACACAGAAAT
>NC_137191.1:10292564-10335064 GCF_960531495.2 Zeus faber
AGCGAGGAGAGCACTCCCTGTTCTGTTCCATTACAAGCCCCATAGGACTGTGAATCCATATGGTTGGATGGTTGGAGGGACACTGAGCACAGGCAGCAGCAGAGTGCTGAACAAAGCCACGTGCACTGTCTCTGCCGCCCTGTGCACCAAAGACACTTCAGCGTTAGCAGGACTAAACCAGTCAGTGGTGGAAGCGATCAGCAGTTACAGGGCGCCGGTGTGGAGTTAAGTGAAGGGATGAATTATATATATCACTCACTCAGCCTGGGTTTCTCTCTCTCTCTCTCTCTCTCTCTCTCTCTCTCTCTCTCTCTCTCTCTCTCTCTCGCTCTCTCTCTCTCTCTCTCTCTCTCTCTCTCTCTCGCCCCAAAACCCTGATACTCACCAGGATGGTTTAACAAATATCTGCCTTGGATGTATAAAAACATCTAAGCATTTTAAACAACTAATATTTTTATATTATATATGATATCATCTTTATCTTATTGATATTAGAAAATATATATGTATATAAAATAATGCATCCATCAATATTTCTCAAAAAAGCAGGTGATCTGTGAGTAGTGGTTCTCAACGTGGGGGCCGTGGACCCCCCAGGGCTCCTCCAAAAGGTTCCAGGGGCCCCCCCTAGCACAATGCTTAACAGTTTCAACCTCACCATCGTTTGATTCAAAAGACGCTAGAGAGAGTGTACAACAATTTCCTGTTTTTCCTGAACTATAGTCTAGAGAGGAATGGAGGTTTTGGACTAAATTATCTCCAAAAGTAAAAAAAAACTTCTCAGATCAGGGTCCTAGAGACTAAATCTTACTGAACGGAGGCTGTGCTCTAACGCTTATCAAATCGAGGGTATGAAAAAAAAGCGAATAAAAAAAAAAAAGGTCAAGAATCACTTTCTCAGGGTGACGGGAAATATTTAACGGCACAGTTCTAGTGTGGCGGTGCGATTTCGGTGAAATGTCCCCGACGGGAACACGTCCCTCAAACTCGGTGGAAGCGGTGGAGGGCCGCCAGCTGGAAGTCAGCGCTCGTTCCGTTCTGCAGATATTATTCCCACACCCGTCGACGCTGCGACACGAGCTCACGGCGCGTTACGCAACTCTTCTGCACACTGACCGCGGCTCGATCCCACGTCCTCCTCCCACCGTCCCGTCTGAAGTGCGGCCCCGGGACCGGTTGGGCGGCGGGGCGGCGAATCGGGCGGCTTGGGTTCCCGCCTGCGCCTCCGACAGCCTTCAAAGCGACGCCTCTCCGCCGGGGCCGCTGCTGTTGAAGCTCCTCTCTTTTTCTTTTTCCGTCTTTCCTCCCCCTCCGCCATAACTCCCACCGGGAGGGGGAAAGCGTGCTGAAAAGCCTTTCTTTACGTTTGGGTCGAGCTCCCGCAGCGAGGGTTGACTCCAGTAAGAAGTAGAAGTTGTGATGAAGGAAGAGAAGAAAACGGCTCAAATAATGACTTATTGAGTTTTTGTCCCACCCTGTGTATTTGGGGGAGTGCAATCTTTTGGAGTTGCCATTTGGCCAACAGCCATTTCGTAAATAACACAGGCAGACACAGTGACTTGATTAGATGTTTTCATTTTTATTTTTGTGCACACAATAACTGGAAATGCACCGATAACCAAACTGCATTCACACACACACACGCTCGGAGACATAGAAATACTTTGCGCCGATCGGATCTGGAAATACGGTTTAACCTTTTAAAAATGATTGAAAACGTCCACAGGGATTAATACTGAATGTTTGGCTATCATCCGTCACGAAATTATCGTCAACATTGAAAATAGCGAAGTGCAATACAAAGTTGGAACGACTGGATTTTGGAGCATCGCGGGCGAAAACACTGTGGCAAATTGAGGGACTGTCGATACACCACGTGATTGAGCGAAGGGTTTGATAAAAAAAAAAAAAAAGTGATTCAAAGAGGGAACGTCCTGAAGAACTCCTTTCCCGGCGTCGCTTCCCGCCGACGTCGCGGGGTCGGCGCACGTGTCCGAGGCGCGCCGCGAAGCGTCACCAAAATAAACACTGGGGGTAAAAGGATATGAGAGAGAGTTGATATTTCTGTGGATATCCTTTATCCCTCACGTGCTGACGTTGGTTCGGTAATCACATCCGCTGCCGCAGCGAGGATCACGGCAAACTCATCGCAGAGCAAGAGTTATTAATGCCGTCGCAGTGGCTAATAATTAGCTTTTCCTTTGCTTTAATCCGTGTGTGTGTGTGTGTGTGCGTGCGTGCGTGCGTGCGTGCGTGCGTGCGTACGTGTGCCGATGACTCATACTTATTCCTGCCTCAATAAAGAGATCAGTAATTATAGGTAACTTGAATGCGCAATAAGCTTCCTGCAAATTCCGGGCTCCAAATCGTCCCAGAAAGGGATTCAAGGCGTACTGTAACGTTTGGACGTCTTCAGTCATGGCCGCGCGTCCTCAGTCGAATTTCAAGGACGTGGAATATTTTCAAAATGCTTTTTTTACATCTCTTCTTCATGGGTTGAAGGACAATTTGTTTCGGGGAAGTTTTTTATTAATTTGTTTGACTGTCATCTATGCGCTGCAGACATTTAATCACAGAGGATCCTCCAGAGAAATAAAAGGGGCCCCGGCAGCCCGGCCTGCGACAAAAGTAATAACGAGGCGTGGACGTCACTCCAGTCGCGGCCCCGGCTCCCTTTGTTTTGTTTACAACGTTTCCTTCTTCATAACTCTCGGTTTTCATACGAGACGATCTAATGCGCCGCCGGCGCTGAGGCAGTCAGGACTGGGATGGAAGATTCTGATACAAAGCAGGACGTCTCCTATTAGGTTTGAGCTCGGCTCCTTTTGGAAAACCCCGCTGAATAATAGAACGCGAATGGCCCAATAGGATGTAATTCCACTTCGCCTCGGCACTCCAATTTGGTTTGACCTCCATTATGAGGAGCCCTTTGTAGACCGTGCTGCGCGGTGCTCCATTACCCCCGCCACGTCCTCCATATTTCATCTGACCTTCAGGCGCGCAACTAAGTGTGTTACCGACCAATATGTCCTCCCATTTACAGAGACGGACACAGGAGAGGAAGTAATGTAGTAACGCCACAACGTCGGAGGTAGACCGTAAATATCTCCATGTGCTGTTTTATTATATCCTAAATTCTAAGCTATTTGTCCTCAGAGATGACCAATTATGCTCCTTTTTGAACAAGTAAATGTAGGTCTCTGAGGTCACCAATGCATGTTTTTGATTTTTTTTCTTTTGCTCAAAATGCCACTCAGTTTATGCATTCTAACCATTCTTAACAGGCCTCTAAATCTATTTATTGTGTCCCTGAAGCTCTTGAGGAGCGACGCTCTCAAGGCCCCGAGTTCTGTGAGCCAATGGGGTTTGAGCTTTACTCCGGATGTCATTTTATTTCTCCGGACATTACCCGGAGGAGCTGTATGTGTGAACGCAAATGTCCGAATCATTCGACCCGGACTTCACCCAGCCAGCACCCTGGTACAAAGTCCGGGTAATGTTCGATTGAGTGGTTTGTGTGAACAGAGCAGGTAATTGTCCGGATCAGTCACAGCGTGTGAGTGGGCGTGTCGCGTGTTGATGACGTCTCTATCATGCGCAAGTTATCGACCTTCGTGCGGGCCTTCGCGCACGGAGCGTAGCTGCTGCCTGCTGCCTGCTCCTTTCTGCTTTCCTTTACCTTCCTTTTCCACTCTCTCATCTATACTGCGTATACGTCCAAATACATGGAGTATCAATGCAAAAAAAAGCCCAACTACTGCTAAGTCGGTAGCCTCGCCATCTTGGGTGTGCCAAAACTCTGCAGCATTATGCATCATTGTGTCACATCCTGCTTCCTGCACGCTCTTCCTAGGCTCCGCCCCCTTACCTCAACCAAACCGAGTATTTCCAGGTGGTGTAAATGCCTCTAACACAGACAATCTCTGTGTCTTTCTTGCTACATGTGTGAAAGGGTAAATCCTTACAATGTCAGGATAATCAGGTCCGGACATTATCCTATTATGAACCACATTCCATTTTATGAACAAATTTGAGGCGAGAAATAAGCAATCCAGCTGCTGAATCTTCACTCATAGATCTCAGTTAAAAGTTTGCTCCGACTTTCACGGCGGTGTCTGGAGAAGCGCGGAGCTTGGAGCATTGCGGGATACGGTGGGGCTTTTTTTGTTTCATTCAACTACAGAAACGTCGGAAAATAAAATAAAATGAATACATCATTTTGTCAACAGTCAAACTAATGTGGACACACACACACACACACACACACACACACACACACACACACACACACACACACACACACACACACACACACACACACACACACACACACACACACACACACACACAGCAAATATTTTATTTATTTTAATATTTTCCTCGTCTGCAACTTTGTCACAGACGGTTGGTATTAGTTTCCTCTTTCTTTTTAAAAGATTTGTGCTGGTCTCTGAGCACAGAGCCAACAGAGCACGTCCCATGCTTCGCCCTCGCCCTCGATGCTAGAGGGTCCGCTCACGCGCCAGCCGTGGGTGGAGTTACTCGGATGGAGGGCGGTTCTAATTAGAATGACTCCCTCTGTGACGTCAATCAAGCCAGCGAAGCGGAACGGCTCGTTTTAGGACCGGAATGTATGTGCATAAGCAGTGAAAAAGAGAGTTTTGCGTAATAGGTCCCCTTTACATAATCATGTCCGTTTCACTTCCTCTGGTACAATTTTTTAAATATTTCTCATTTTCCCTTCCGCAATATTATTCACCTCCAGTCTCTCACCCCCCTCCTTTCCCTTCGTTTCTTCCAAACTTCTTTCTTTCTATTTTTATTTTGGAGAAAGGGTTGAATGTATTTGCAGGGTTTTAAAAAAAACTATACGAGGGGCATTTCAGATGATTGTGTTCCTTTTTTTTTTTTTGTTGCCCGCGATCGCCCAAATCAATCACCTCGTCTTTTAATCTACGCGGCACAAAGCCTCCACAGAACCATAAATAGGATTAATTTCCATGTGGAATTGGACAGGAGAGAAACCTAAAATAACACCGCCCGCATCGCCTGCTTACCATGCAGTACAATTCAAGATAAACTATTTGAAGTATTTATGTGCACACTGCCCACAGAAGACAAAATCGTTTCGCTGTTTTCACGAGCCACGAACCTCCTCCGGGGTGAGTCCTCGGTGGAGGCCGAAGCACACGCCGGGTCCGTCGGAGCTTCCCCTGTCTCCCAAATGTACCCGGGAGGGAGCGACGCGACCACTTGCAATGACTTCCAGAGTCTGCCCAATGGTCGCCGCCAGGCCCGGGCAGAGCGTGGAGCTCAGACGACCCCTAATGAGCGGAACGCACCGGGGCACGCGGCGGCAGCGGCAGCGCAGCTCCCTGAAGGGACCAGAACGCAGCGGATCAAACCTGTTAACCTCCGCCTCCTCCGCCCGCGGGCTCCGCCGTCGAGCAGAGCCAGGAATTACGGAGTGTGAGGCCGTGATTGATAACACCAAGGAAACCGGCACAATGTGTGACCTGGTATGTTGCAGTGTTTGACTTGGCTTTCAGCTTTGGAGATGGTGGCCATTTTAATTGGTCCGTTCCCACCCGACCTCCCACGCTGACACACACACACACACACACACACACACACACACACACACACACACACACACACACACAGACACAGACACAGACACAGACACAGACACACAGACACACACACACACAAAAACACTTGACGCGACAAAGAATACTAGCATGAATTATTTTCCTACTTGTTTCACAATGTTTCCAGCCTGGGCTTGACTCTACTCAGCGTACCCGAGACTTACCAGAACTATTACCGTATAAGGTCCATATCCACTGGGCTTCCATTAGTGGTGCAGTCTAGCGCTTATGCCGACTCAACATGTACAGA
The DNA here is from genome assembly GCF_960531495.2 of Zeus faber. NCBI lineage: Eukaryota > Metazoa > Chordata > Actinopteri > Zeiformes > Zeidae > Zeus > Zeus faber. The sequence goes on from NC_137191.1 coordinate 10,298,466, forward strand.
CTGTCCTCTCCTAGTTCTTCCCGGCGCTGCCACCGCACCGCCAGGGCTTTTCCGGCCCTTGCACTGGAACTCTGCATTTCATGCTCTGATGACACCATAACTTACCATATGACAGATTCAATTACAGCCATGAGCCGAACTGCCCTCTGATCTCTGGTAAGTCTGTGTGTGTGTGTGTGTGTGTGTGTGTGTGTGTGTGTGTGTGTGTGTGTGTGTGTGTGTGTGTGTGTGTGTGTGTGTGTGTGTGTGTGTGTGTGTGTGTGTGTGTGTGTGTGCGTGCGTGCGTGCGTGCGTGCGTGCGTGCGTGCGTGGTTGTGCATTTAGACCATGTTTGTCAAGCTTTTCGGTTACATGAGCGGTAAAATGTGATGCCTACTAATGTCTCAACTCCACTGTATTGTGGGACTGAAATAGAATGAAAAAAAAAAAAACCACCCATATTAGATACGGTCTATATTTCTATCCAGTATGAGAAAGCTATCTACTGTCAATTAACACACATCTCCTATTATAGCCGATATAAATGAAAACCAGATCTGACAAATAACAACGAGCGGTTGCCATATTCAAGTTTCATTCTTGTTCCGTTACTCGAGGTCTTTCTACCGCTACCGTCCGGTGCCTTCATCAGCGTGAACTACCGTGAGAGGGAGGTGCCTCTTCCAGATAAATATAAAACAGATGGAGCGAATGTCGTTTAAGGAAATTAACTCCACTTCGGGCCTTATTCTCAAGGTATTCTTGCCACGTGAAGTGTGTTTAAAAGCAGAAAAATGTGTGAATTCCTCCGAGATCTTTGAGGCTCGGGGATAACGGGCGGCTTCTACTTCCATAACTAATTGCCGTCAGAGGCTAACCGCAGCATCAAAGACCGTGTGTGAGTGCGTGTGTGTGTGTGTGTGTGTGTGTGTGTGTGTGTGTGTGTGTGTGTGTGTGTGTGTGTGTGTGTGTAGTCTTTAACCCTGTATGTACTGCATGTGTGTGTGGGGGAAAGGGGTTAATAGAGTGTGTGGTTCGGGCTACAGAAGGGTGTGTTCGTGCCTGTGCGTACTTGGTCTTTAAAGGATAGGGTCATTATTTTCCAACCCTGAGCCCTATTAAAATTTTGGCTTCCTCCATTTAGAGCTGTTCACAGCACAGCACAACCGCTGAATGCTTTATTCGTGAGAAACTTACCACTCTGCTGCAGCTTCTCACCGTGCTTGAATGAAGTCTAATGGGGCAAACATTTAAGCCTTAAAATACATGCTGAACCCCCCCTCCGTATATCAGCTATTTTATCTTCAACATTAACGTCCGTGTCCATTTTAGAGACTAGAAACAGGAAGTTGCATCGCTTCAGTCTGGCAACCGGCCCTAGCCAACATTAGGCTTTGGATGTACTGCAGCAATGGCAAAAATTTGCTTTAGATTAAATGTGATATGAATGTAATTCATGACATGTTAAAAAAAAAACCGAATACACCATGACACGTTAGAGTTTCAGTTTTGTTTTTTTAAGGATTAAATGCTTTCCCCCGTTAGACCACATTGAAGCCCAGTGAGAAGCTGCAGCAGAGTGGTATTTACGCAGATTTTCAACAGTAGAGCACTTACCGAGGTTGCACTATCAACAATTATAAATAATGGGAACCAATATTTTAGACTGCCAGACTGACTGCTTTGAAAAATAGTGAACCTATCATTTAACACTGTACCCACAGCAATGTGTTGTGTCTTTCCATTCATGTTTTTTATTGCAGGAAATTAAACTGGTAAATAGCACACCCTCAGTTGCAGAAATATTGCATTTATTTTAAATTCAATGGAAAGCAAACAGAAAGGTTAAAAATCGTTTTTGTTTTTGTTTTTTTGTTTTTTTTTCATAAAAAATTGCTTTGACATCTCTTCATTGTGAGGTGGAAAATACAACGGCATTGCAATCATAAAGATTATGTAAAAAGAACATAAATAAATAACGTTTTCCCTTACAAGATATTCCCTGGTCAAATAATCAATATGCCATTTGTATGCTATTGCTTGTCTGTGCTTAATAGTTAATTAAAAAGGTGACTAGAAAAAAAAAAAAAGCTAAGCTTTAATAGCCATGGAATGCGATGATAGAATCCTCAGCTGGATTAATAAATGTAGTGCTATTTCAGGAGCGACCATTCAAGTCCTATTTAATCCATATTTACCAGGCCAACCAATTACCTTGTGGAACATTAATCAAGAGAACGTGAGAAAATCATGTTGATCCTAATTACAAAACAAGAACAGTCTGCTCTGGTTGCTTTCAAAGACCAACGCCAGCACAAAACGCAGGCTTGTGGCTGGTTCCGGCCGGGAGCAGCTCGATGGATCGGCCGGGGTTATTGGATGCGGCGCACGTCAGTCAGCGTCTGCTTCGGAGGTAATTGGCATTCTCTAAATTGTGTTCGGCGTGTTGAGAGCATTCATTATTTAAACTTGAAGTGGAACGGTTCCGAGTCCATTAGCGTCCGCCCGGTCTTTGTACGGGCACCGTCCCGTAGAACTACCGGATGCGCCAAATTTGAATCCCCGGCATGCTTTTACGCAGCTCATTCAAATTTAATAAGCCGGACCGAATGAAAGATCCATTAAAACTTTTGCGTTAAAATGGTGGGAATAAAAATCCGCGCAACAGGCAGTGCTAGGGGACGAGGATTTTATTTATTTATTTTTTTAAGCCGGCGCCTGGTCGATCGGCCCGGATGGAGTACTGACAGTTGGTTAGTGATTGGCCGACCCACGTCGTCGATTATGACACGAAGCCGATCAGAGGCTGGAGGAAGAGGCCCAGGGTTCCCAGGACGCACACGGTCACAAACACCCAGAGGAAGATTCTATCAATCACCATGGCAACATACTTCCAGTCATCCTCCACCTGTGAGCGATGCGAGCAGGGGCGACACGATGGATAAGAAGGGGGTGGAGAGGGCAGAGCGGGACACGGAGGGGAGGGTCAAGCACAGGGGGGAGGCGGAGGGGCGGGGAAGGAGGACGGAGGTTGAGTCGACGATGAGGCGATAAAGACGGCGGAGAGAAATGCCAAAGAAAGAGGAGGGGAAAAAAGGGAGGGCGGTGAGTTAAACATTTTTCGAAAGGCCTCAGCGTAATCGACATATATTTCACACGGGAGAAAATTATTATGATAATCACATTCCCGGCGCAGCGGCGAGGCGGCGACAGGCGCCCTGACAAAGCAGACTGAGTCGGGGGTTTTACATATCAAAGGCGGCTCCTCTCTCCTCTGGGAGGTTTCCTCTCGGTGTATTTACAGAGGCAAGCGGGAGTTCTCCCCACCCCCACCCCTCCACCCCAATCCCAAACTTTTAGCGTGCGGCGGGCGAAGGACAGCCTCCTCCCAGATCGCTCTTCAACCCTTTTGCATAAATACGCCGCGCATGAATCCTGTGTACCCTGTGCGTTATTTTTCCTGTTGGAAAAAATTGGATTCACTGTATTTTCCCAAATAAAATAGTCAGTGCCGCCCTAATATAAACTCTTACTTAACCTCACCTCCGCCTATTAGCGGGGGCAAAGTCGAGTTCAATTCCCATGTGTGCGTGTGTTTCGGAAGATATCGGATTAGAGTAATTGCCCCGACGCTGTGTGTTGTATTGATCGATCTTTCTCCCATTACTCACCGACTTTGAGACGCGCCGGGGTGGTAATCACTCACCTCTTTGGCCTTGTTACGACTCCGCATGTTCTCGGCGATGTACTTGACGCTCTCGATGGCCTTCTTGATTTCCGGCGACACGACGGAGAACGCCACCACCGCGTTGACCCTCTGAGGACTCAGCCGTCGAGTCGCCTTGCCCGGGTCGGCGCCCTCCGGGGCCTCCTTCCCGTGCTGGCAGGGGCACGGGCACTTCTGCCCGGCGCAGCCCTCCAGGGAGGAGAGCTTGTTGTCCCCGAATTCCAAGCAGTTGAGCGAGCCGCCTCCGACCTGCTGGGGGAAATGTAATCACCTTTGAATTTCGAACCAGACTCTCTGTCTCTCTCCCCTCGATTGATTCGCCGGTTGCAAAATTATAAGTCCCGCTCCTCCCTTCATTACTGTGGATCCCACATATTAACATGCATTAGTGGATTGCTGCGCTGATCGCTTCTTTGCAGAAAGGGAATTCCGCCCCGCCGGCTATGTTTTGCGCATTAGCAGAGGTGTTCCCGTTCCAGGTTCCTCCCCGGCATTTCGAGGCAACCATCTGGTTCCGCTAATTAGCACAACCCGACCAATTAACAAACGAAAGCGCCTTGACGGTTGCATCGTCTTTTATTTTCTGAATCCTGAAATGGTCCCCTTATCCAAATGCCGGGGAACCGACCATTAGGTATTTCACCATTTTTCCGCTCGGCTTATGTCCACAGTTCTACGACAGTCCTCGACTGGCGACTGAGATCTGCTGTGGCTCCGCTCCAGGAGGAGACTGAAACTCCCTTTTCTTTGTCGGGGAACTTGAATCAATGATGTTCTGGTCCGACCTGTACGTGCTTGTCATTCGGGCCGCCATCGGTACTTTACTTTCCATTACGGAATTTGAGGCTGGGGGGGGGGGGCTTTTTCCATGCGAACAAATAGCGCTCGACATTTCTCCGTGAAACGCAGAGCCCGCGTGGCCCCTCCGAGACCGCGATCGAGGCCCCCGTAAATAAACTCGACTGGACGTGACCCGACGTAATCGCGCGCCCGGTGCCCCGGCGCGTGTCCCGGTTACCTGCGTCAGGCTGTTCTTCCTCTTCTTCCCTCCCTTTCCTCCTCCTCCGCCTCCCCCTCCCCCTCCGGCTCCGCCTGCCTCCCCACTGCTGTCCGAGCCCCCCGCCTTGCCCTCCTGGTCTATGGGCCTCCTCATCAGCATGATCCGCGGCAGCACCTGGAGGAACACCGAGCGCACCCAGTCGGGCATGGTGTGCGTCATGGGGGTGCGGTAGTGGACGTTGAGCACGAAGACGGTGATGACGATGCTGAGCGTGACGAAGATCATGGTGAAGAGCAGGTACTCGCCGATGAGCGGGATGACCAGCGAGGTGGAGGGGATGGTCTCGGTGATAACGAGGAGGAACACAGTGAGGGAGAGCAGGACGGAGATACAGAGCGTGACCTTCTCTCCACAGTCGGACGGGAGATAGAAAACCAGCACGGTGAGGAAGGAGATGAGGAGGCAGGGGATGATGAGGTTGATGGTGTAGAAGAGGGGCAGGCGGCGGATGTAGAAGGAGTAGGTGATGTCCGGGTAGATCTCCTCGCAGCAGTTGTACTTGATGTCGTGCTTGTAGCCCGGCGCGTCGATGATCTCCCACTCGCCGCTCTCCCAGAAGTCTTTCAGGTTCACCTGGGTGGGAGGTGTGAGAAGGTTTTGACATCGCAGCACCGCATATGACTGTCACATCTAAGCCTACGCCAAAAGGATGTTTGAAATTCCATTGTGTTTGGATGGCGGTTTTGGGAGGGAACATGGTAGAAAGTATTTGGTCAATACAACTCAATGGGGAATCCATGTTTATATACAGCGAGACGGCATTTTGGTCATTTTTAGCAAAAAAGTATGACATCATTTTGTTGAAGATTTTGATTTTTCAAAAAGTTTAATACTACCAGGTAAACCTGGGGAAATATTAACGATATGTCACCTCTGCTGTGTAAGTGGAATTGATCATGTTGGGGTTGGGGGGTTGTGGTGACTGGCCATGTCGCCCAACTCATGTCTAGGGTAGAATTCCAATAATTCATATGCTTTACTGCGCTGCATTGGAATGTTTGCATCTGTAAACATCACGTTAAAAAAAGGAAAACAGAAATGAGCAAAATGCTTCTGGCAGTTGTCATACCGGTTGTAAACACAGACCTTTGACCCTATAAGTACCAGGTCGATTTTGGCCTTGTCATACGTCCATGAGCCAAACTTCATGGAGCAGTTCTGGTAGTCGAAGGGGAAATAGGTGATGTCCATGGGGCAGGAGGACTTGAAGATGGCCGGAGGGACCCACGTGATGGTGCCGTCAAACTTGAGCAGGGCCTTGGTCTTGTCGTCCACCAGGAAGTCACCTACAGCGCTGTGCGCGTGTTGGGACAAGCGCGCCCGGACGCGTGCGCACGGTCACACGCGGCGAGTTATCACGGCCGGGGGGAGGGGGGGGGGGGGGGGGACGAGGAGGATTTGAGGAGAAGAGGAGATGTTAAAAAAAAAAAAAAAGGTGCGGATATTGAATCGAGACGCGAACGGACAGCGGAAGAGCGAAAGGCGGCAGGACGCGACGTCGCCGAGGAACGGGGAAAGACCAGCGTCAGCAGATGAAACCGAATTTCAATTCCGCTGTCCTTTCACAAAACTCACACGATTGCCCCCGACTAGCACTGGAGTCGCTATCCTTACTTATTAGAAAGAGGAAATGAGCCCCCAGTTAGACGGATTGAAAATGAAAGGGCAAATCCCTCCGTATAAATACCCCTCCCGCTCGGCTAACGGTCGCTGGGCTTCGCATATTTCGACCCCAGCAGCAGTCCGTGGCAACAGACGCGTGACGGAGGTACCTCTGACTGACGAAGGTGCGAGCTAGACCCGGCGACGAAGGTGGAAACGGGGCAGGCAACGGGGGTGGCGATGGCGACCCCTCATCATCGCCACCCCGATTGGGCCCGATGAAGAACTGCCCAGCCTTACTTGTTGTAGAGGACTATATCCGGTCGCCAGATCTTGTTCGAGGGAACCCGAATGAACTCGATCCCGTCAAAGTCCCCCGGCATCCAGCGCAGCTTGTAGTCATTCCAAATCTGGGGAAGAGACGGGGGGGGGGGGGACAGGAAATACTTCGAGCGCAGTGGGAAGGAAGCCCTTTGCACGGTTGTGATGATGGTATGTCTATAAGCCATACTGTACTGTGTCCCTATGGGGGCCGTCCCCCGCACCGGAGGAATCCAGCTTCCCTGACAGATGTTCACCGTCAAAGCGGTTTTCAATCCACCGCGCCGGATGAAGGACGCTCTACATGATCACTACATCACCCCCACCCCCCCGCCACGTGATGCTCTTCTCTCCACCCGGAGGGCGCCGCGAGACGCGTTATTTCTCACTGCCGCCGACGACTCTTCAAAGTCGACATGGAAAAAAAGGGGGTGACAGGGTGTGGTTTCGGATTTAGATGGGATTCTTTCGTTCATCCATCCGTTCATTCACATTCAACGTGAATTGATCGCCACTAATTTAGCGAGGAGCTACTTAATGACCCGCCCCGTGCCACGCTGTCTTTTCCGTTCGTCGGAGCGTTAAGAGTACAACTGGGTTTGCTGGTGACGACCTGATTACCAGCGCGTTGTTTACAGGTCAGGAAATACACGTCCAACCTCAGACGCTCCATTAACACGCGATGCCCCCTCAACTGAAACGCTGCTGATACAATTGGGTTGTTTTATTTTGCTGGTGTTTTTTTTTTTTTTTTTTTTCTCAATTAAAAGGCCTTGTTAAAGGAACTGACCAAATGGAGTTTCGTTCGGGTGTTTCCTGGCTGTTCTCCTGATGAAAGGTCACATTTTTTTTTTTTTAATGTTGTTTCTATTCTTATTTTTATTTTTTAAATTCCCTGGAATTGTATTTCGAATTATCTTGCGGTCAGCTTAACAAACCACATCTGTTTGTAAAAGTTAGGCGACTGCGCTGTAATTTGAGCTTGTTAATTCCATTTTAAAGCAGTGGTGCTTCCACCTTTTCAAATGGAATTCACACAAAATACAGACGATATTGAGAGATAATATTAAAAATCAAAAATAAAATGGGAGCTTAAGTGTCAAGAAATGCGTGTACCGACAATTAAACGGGGCTTCAACTCAATTTGACGCTGGTGCGGCTCTTTAACGCACGTTTGAAAGCCACGTCGGGCTGCAGCTCGGCTCTCCCTTCCTGCCAAGCAATTTCGCCAATAATTCAAACGTGTCCGGGGGAAACGTCCTCTCTCGTGTCCGCAAAAAAACAAAACGAAAAGAGCAATAACAGTTGCCACAGAGGCCTCGCCATGGAGGCTCAGACAGTAAAATGACAGAGGGTGACACGGGGGATAATGGTCCTCGAGAAGAGCAAGGGAAGGGGAAAAAAAACCAAGAATGAAGAGAATGTATCTGACAGGGAAATTAGCGTCGATGAAGGGAGCAAAGAGGATAGTATTTGTCCTTCACAGTTAAGGAAGGATGATTCCTTCTCTTCAATAATCCCCCTTTTTTTTTCCGTGAGGCTCTCCGACTGGAGGGGAGGGGAGGCGGCGGTGAGAGCGTAAGAGCGAGAGAGAGAGAGAGAGAGAGGACGAGGATGAAAGTATGCACAAAATCGTTATCAACCCACTTTCCTCGAGGGCTGCGGAACGAGACGGGGGTAAAGAAAGGAAGAAAGAAAAGAAAGGAAAAGGAGGAAAAGAGGGATAGGGATGTTTTTCTTTCCTCTGTTTCATAAAAGCTGCAAGATAAAAACCCTTTACCCCCACACCACATGCGACTGAAATATGGAAACACCAGGCGACTGGATCGTTTTGGCGAAAAGAGATTTCGTTTTCGGATCGGTGCGCTTCGCTTCGTGACGGTGGTGGGCTTTAAGAAATAATAATAGCTGCGAAGCCAGTGATTAATATTATTTAAAAGCCTCCGTCAGCGCAGTTTCCCATTTGGAACGCCTCTGGTACTGAAACAGGGGTGCATCAAATCAGGCGGCCACGCCCTTTCTACGCCCTTTAACGTTCGAATCGGCCGCGTCACGTCGCACGCAGACTGCTCGAAAAAACCAAAGATGAACAAAGGAGAGGGGGATGCGAGTGACAGCGCACAGCAGGCCGGAGGGGGTCAGATGGAAGCATGACTGGACGCGATGCCGGAATGACCGGAAAAACCATTGCTTTCTCCCACTTCCCGCCTCCCACTTCTTGCTTTTTCTTTCGGGATGTCTCAGTGATGTATGACAGCCACACACACACACACACACACACACACACACACAGCCACACACAGCCACACACAGCCACACACAGCCACACACAGCCACACACACACACACACACACACACACACACACACACACACACACACACACACACACACACAGATATACCAGCGATGCACACACACGCTTTATTGAGTTTTAGATAAGCTACAAGTGGAGATCAATGGAAGATCTCGCCTGGAAGACTCTGGTTTTTGGCATATGTTGATCCCCCCCTCCACTTACACGCGTACACACACACACACACAGGTACACACACGTGTACACACACACACATGTACACACACACACACACACACACACACACACCCTGGCATCTCATATTGATTTTAACATCATTTAAGTCACTTCTATTCAACCTTTATATCTCCTCTGACCTCCCCTGTGTATGTGTGTGTGTGTGTGTGTGTGTGTGTGTGTGTGTGTGTGTGTGTGTGTGTGTGTGTGTGTGTGTGTGCGTGTGCGTCCTACGTACGTGTCGGAGCCATAGGTTTGTCTCCATGATCTGGTTGACCTCGTCCTGTGGAGATGGAGGAGATAGCGTCAGTGCGACGGAGGCATCCACAGCAGCTCCATCACCCAAGCGACAGCAAGGAGGAAATACATTGCTGTTGTTTCCTCTTTTCTCCTTCCTTACTTGCCTGCTTCCTTGCTTCCTTCCTTCCTTCCTTCCTTCATCCCTCCCTTCCCCATTCCTCTCTCCTTCCTTCCTTTCTTCCTCTTTACTTCTCTTTATTACTTCTATCCTTCCATCCTCCCTCGCTCCTTTCTCCCTCCCTCCCTTCCTCCCTCCCTCCCTCCATCCTTCCTTCCTTCCTTCCTTGGTTTGTTTCTTCTTACGTTTGGTCCTTCCTTGCTTTTACTCTCTCCTCCATTCACACCATGCACTCAGAGCACTTTGTCTCTTCTGAAATGTGAGATGTGGACACAGGAAACAGAAACAGCCACATCCAGGAAATCGCCTTCAGTTGAATCTCACCTTGCTGAGCTGGCAAGCCTAATGTCAGTCCACCAGGAATAATAACAAAACGCTTTGGCAGGCACATTATTCCTTAATCGGAGGTGTTTGTTTTCCTCCAAGTGCTGCGTCAGCAAATAGTATTTGCATCATAATTTTTTATCTATTTATTTATTTATTATTTATTTTATTTATTTCTATTTTTTAAGATATGAGAAAAACTTCCTGATATTGCATGTTTAATTACCCTTCTCCATCACAGTAGCATAATTTGATGTTTTTTAACTAAAATATGCGTGTCTCTGTGTGTGTGTGTGTGTGTGTGTGTGTGTGTGTGTATGTGTGTATGTGTGCATGCGTGCGTGCGTGTGTGTGTGCGTGTGTGTGTGCGTGTGTGTGTGTGGGGGCCTGTCTGCTCCCTACCACTTTGACCAGCTGCGAGATGGACACCTCAAACTCCACGGTCACCGGATCGGAGACGTTCTCCACCGGCCGTATGAACTGGTTGTACCTTCTGAACAGCTTCCTGAACAGCCTGTCCTCCGCCTTGGACGAGGAACAGTCTGGAGAGACGGACGGAGCGGGGCGGAGGTGATGGAGAGGGGTGAGAGGAGGGGAGAAAAGTCGGACGAGAAAGAGAAGGAGGGATGAGAATCAAACAAGTAGTTGGTCCACTTGGATGCGGCGTAGTCATCGAGCGAGGTCCTTGATGCGTGAGTAGACTTTATATGCTGCAACGTTTTCTCGTAAATCCCCCCCCCAAAAAATTAGTTTGCAGAAAAAGAGAATTAGTGTCTTTAGATGACAGCTGTTTTTTTTTTAAATTTAATCAGATCAGAAGAGTTTAAAGTTCACTTTGAACCAAGCGAATAGTGGGAGGGTAGAGACGCTTTAAACTGGGCCCCTTGGGTTTTGTCAGGTGTAATTTGCGTCACGGCGGTCGACCCGTTTTCAAAGTTCACCAGGGGAGGTTCACAACTCAAAGACCTTTCTTTACTTGAACCACTTGAAAGCCAACCCCAACAGAAGGTTTTATTTAATGCGGGGGGAGGGAAAAGTAACTACGAGCACAAAGCAACTACGTTCCCATCTGATGTAGGAAATCAAAAAATTCATCTGTTGTTTTTCTCTTCCCTGGCTTTGCGTGCTTAAAAAAAAACAAAAAAAAAAACACATGAAAGGTCATCCAAAAAGAATCAAAATAAAATGTCTTGTTCAGTCAACCCTTCACGGGGGGGCAAGGCAGCATGCGCCCCGCATGCTGCCTTGTCCCTTGAGCCCGAGGTGAATTACAATATTCGTTTATTATAATGATGTTTAAAAACATCCTAAAATAAAATCTCCTTCTAGGACTAAAAAAATAAAAATAATCGTAACTACTGTAATTGAGTCTAAATTCTGAGTGAGGGAAACAGCCCCAACCCGGTCCGAGCTCGCGCATGGCGGTGTTTCTGATGATCCCATGCTCCGAATGCGCCGACAATGCCTCGGGAGCAGCGCAGGCCAAGCGGAGGCGCTTGGCCGCCGTGCACGTTTGGCCGACGGGCTGCCTCGCCCGCGAGTCTCACGGCTGAGTCACGGCGCTCCCACGCAAAGCCAGGTGCTCGGTGTGAAAGACGACCGATGGAGGAAAAAGAAAATAACACGCCCACCCGCCACCACCACCACCACCACCACCACCACCACCACCACCTCTGTCAGCCTCTATCAATAGTGCGCTCTGTCCCCGTGGCGGGGCCCTCAAGGAGATTGGGGGTTTTGACAGTGAAGCCGGGAGGAATCTGGAGGGCGGAAGGGTAGAGGTGGAGGATGGGGGAAAGGAGTATGGAAGTGAGATAAGACGCTTAGCGGGGGTCGAACGAAAGGCGAACGAAGAAGACCTTTGGAGAACTCAGATACGTCGGCGCATTTTTCGCCGCCGGCCGGAGGGCGGAGGCTTCCATCCCCTTCCCCAATACCTTTTTAAATCCCTGGTAAATACCTGTTCACCCCGCCTTTCGCCCCTTCGGTATCACGGCAGCCAAAATTTTAGCGGAATGAAATCGCCTGCCGAAGCTTCCCAAGATCCCCGACATTTGAGAGAAAAACAAAAAAACAAAAAAATAAAAACTGCCCGAAAAGGCGGGGAGGCGAGGATACGAGAGGAAAAGGGAGGAGCAGCGGAGAGGAGGGGAAGGGGAGAGGCGCTCGAGGAAAAAAAAATCCTCCTCAAGATGTCACTCAGAAGATTAGCCGCACCTCTGAGCCAGCCTTCCCATCGCCTCCCCCCGCTGAACGGAGAGCAGGTGCTAATGCTGGCCTCATTACGTGGCGTCAGAGAGACGACATGAATCACTCGCTCTTCTCGTGCCAAATGCCTTAATCTGATCCGCTCTTTGTGGAAGGACCAAACAGTGCTCCGGTAATTTACATAAACACATTTTCGTTGGATAATTTGAATGGAATAGAATATAGAATAGAATAGAAGACATTGCGATACACTACAATGCAATATAATTCCGAGTAAAAAGGATGGAGCAGTTGTGGAATGTAGGGAGGGACTAAAAGACGAAACGGAAGAATTCAAATAAAATGACTGAATTGATGATTGAAGGAAGGAAGGGAGGGTAGGAAAGAAGGAGGGAAGTAAAGAAGGGAGGAATGAGAAAAAAAGAAAGAAAGAAAGAAAAAAACGGAAGACAGAAAGAAAGAAAGAAGGAAAGAATGAAAGGTTGGAAGTTATAATTAGAGACGCTGCTCTGTATATGTCCACTGACTAAACTAGCTCTTTGATCAAACCAGGATCGCACACGCACACACACACACACACACACACACACACACACACACACACACACACACACACACACACACACACACACACACACACACACACACACACACACACACACACACACACACACACACACACACACACACAAAACGGATTTGATGTGGTCAGACAAATTTCACATCAGGCTTCATAAAAGAACCAATTTTGTCAGAAAATTAACCACAGGTTCCACATTGGGCTGGCTTTATCCTTTTTAAGCAACCTCCCTCTCTCTCTCTCTCTCTCTCTCTCTCTCTCTCTCTCTCTCTCTCTCTCAATTAACTAGTTGTCTACCGGTTCAAGCAGCGGTGGCAAGAAAAGAGGAGAGAAGAATGGAATAGAATAGAAGAGGTGGAGACGGGAGAACCAGAGAGCAGAGAAGATGAGAAGTGAAACCTTAAGAAACAACGTCAATGGTCCCAAGGTCACCAGCTCAGTATGGGAATGTGGGCTGGACGGATGGCTGGATGGATGGACGGATGGATGGTTGGACGGACTGACGGATGGACGGATGCAGACTGATGGGGAAGAGGAGGATAAGATACACAAGAAGGGAAAGAAGGGAACACTGTGCGAGGAATGGTGATGGATGGAGATCCATTTACCCCTCATTCTCTCCTGAGCATGCAAATGTTTTTAAGGGGAGATAGATAGATAGATACATAGATACATAGATACATAGATACATAGATACATAGATATCGGGTGAGAAAAAAAACAATGAGGGATGGGGAGAGATAGAGGTAGAGAGTGGATGATGAACGGGGGCGGCGACGCCCGACGACAGCAACAGCGGTGTGTGAGAGACAGAGAGAGAGTCGGGTGCGGTGGAAACACAACAAAGGCAGAGGGAGGCGCAATGAGCGAGAGCGAACTAGAGTGGGAAGAGCGGACGGAGGGATGGAGAGATAGTTGGGGGAGTGTGGGCGCGTGTGCGCGTATTTCACTTACAAGGCCTTCAGTTGATCTCATCCCTCTTTCCTTCCACCTTTCTTTTCTGTATTCATCCCTCCCTCTTATTACAATGTGGCTCGTTCCCCAAATGACTCGGGGCGAACGACCTCCAACGTCCGCGAAGGAGAGAGAGAGGCGCCGAGATGATCTACATTAAAAGTGGGACGGCAGTCACAGCGGGCCGCACACGCCCGAGCCACGCCCCCCGTGCGCTCGCCCGAGGTTGCCGCAGAGGACTCCACCCGTTTCCCACCGGGATCGCCAGCCGCGAGGTGGGGTGAGATCGATTTCAATAAGTTCCCCGGATATAAGGTCGACCTCACGTGGTTCCATCTAGATCCCGCACGGGCGGAAGCACGCCTTGGGCTCCGGCGGAAGATACAGATCTTCGCTCCCGACCCTCTGAAGTCTTAATAATAATAAAGTTAATGGCGGCGCCTGGACGGATCTGCCGTCAGTGACTTTATTCCACATAACGTCTTCTGCTCATCGAGAGATTCGCGTTGAAAAGAAATGACCACAAAACCACGATGGTGCGCCGGACGTTCCTCCGAGAACTGCCCCACGGCGCCTATCGCCACCATTTGGTCCAAGTCGCTTCCCGGGTTGAAAACACAGGCTTGTTGATTATTCGGAGTGTGATTTGAAATAACAACGCAGCTTGTTTATCGAGCCGGATGAGGAGGGAGAGCGTCTCCCCGTGACTCAGTTTCTGCTCAGCCTTGCCCCCACTCTCTCCTCCGTTGCGTTCTATAAATGTTACCGCGGCATCAGCCCTTGTTACGGCACAGGACGGCCATCCCTATTCGGTAGCACCCGCACACACAAGCACGCGCACACGCATGCACACACGCGCGCGCACACACCAACGCACGCACACTGTACACACACACACACACACACCAACGCACGCACACTGTACACACACACACACACACACACCTCATTAACATGCGGCACAGCTCACTGACTGGATCATCAATCATGCATTCAAATGCATTTAGAGAGCGGCAGCTTTGTAAATAAAAGTGACAAGAACACAAATAAACCCACAGGCCGACGAACGGGGGTCACGTTGCCAAGGAAGCGTGCGGCGTGTAATATTCAAAAAAGAAAGAAAGGGTGTGGATAGGTATTTATTCATTTACATATGCACATATTTCAGTGTGTGTTTGAGTGTGTGTGTGTGTGTGTGTGTGTGTGTGTGTGCGTGCGTGCGTGCGTGCGTGCGTGCGTGCGTGCGTGCGTGCGTGCGTGCGTGTGTGTGTGTGTGTGTTTTTCTGCTCATTGCCATTCCAGTTGGTATTTTTGGAACAAAGGGCGAGAGAGGGTAGGTAAGGGAGACAGGGATAGAGGGAGAGAGAGGGGGGGGGGGGGCATTTAGCCCCAGGGGTCACACATGGAAAATAGGATGTGTGTGATAAAAACGTATCTGCGGCTTTGCTTACATCAGATAATGTTATTTTTGCCCCTCGGAGCAAATGTTTATGTTACTGCTCGAAAATGCTGCCGCATAATTATCATCTGCAGTTATGCTGCTAAACGGCTTCAGGTCAGACCCCGACTGTCTGCCTGGGCGGTTAGACACTGTCAATCGGTGCTCTCAAATCCTTCCTTCCCCCTTCCTTCATTCCTTCCTTCCTTCCTCCCATTCTTCCTTCCTTCCTTTCTTTGTTCCTTCCTTCCTTCCTTTCTCCCTACCTTCCCTCTTTCTTTCCTTCCCTTCTTCCTGCCTGCTTTCTTTCCTCCCTCCTCCCCTCTCATTCCTCCCCTCCTTCTTTCCCTTCCTTTCTCCCTCCCTCCCTCTCTCCCTTCCTTCCTTCCTTCCTCCCCTCTCTCCCTCACGTCCTACCTTCATTCCTTCCCTCCTTTCTCCCTCCCTCCCTCCCTCTATCCCTTCCTTGCTTTCATCCTTCCTTCCTTCCTTCACTCCTTTCCTTCCAGCCCCTTCCCTCCCTCCTTGCTTCCTTTCTGAGATCACAAATCGCACCTAATAGCTTTTATTATTCTTATTCTTGTTATTATTATGATTATGATGATGATAATTATGATGATTATTATTATGATGATGATTATTATTATTATTACATTTACCCTCCATATTTGCACAAAAACAGTCCAAAAAATTTTTTATAACGTTTTTATTTCACAAAATGCAGAACTTGAAATGAACGGGTTTGTTGCTCAGCACCTACAGAAGGGGAAGGTTTCCATTCCCTGAGCGGATTTATTAATCTGTCAATTGAGTAAAACAATTTGAGTGCAAACTTTCTCAACACCCAATAATAAGTAGTCCAAACAGAGCAGTCACTTTCACTATTAAATACTCGGACACATCCAACTGTTTCTTTGAATTAAACGGAAATACAGTTTTGCATTTAATTATGTATTATTTTATTCTATTATCATTATTTATACATCATTATTTCGGTAACATTATTAAAATGTATTTTGAAATCGAGCCGCAATGTGAAGATCTCCTGAACGTCACAATCACAACGAGATATGGATTAACCGCAGCCTACTTGGGAATAAACCTGTTTTTGATTGCAAGGACAAAAGTTGCCTCCGTCATTGAAACGCTTCATTTTTCAAACCGCGACTTCTGCCTGAACAGCAGTATAGCAAATAAACCAAACGACCCGCGCCTCAAAGTGCGAATGGCGGCATTAACTAATCAGCTGCGGTGGACGGAATCTCCATTCCTCAACACTTTAACCGGAGACGCCAAACTCACCTCGGCTCGTCCAAACGACGAGAAAAAGCAGCAAAGTCCACCTGGGCTGTGGCTGCATCGCCGCTCCGCTGCCCGGTCTGTTTGATACCAGAGAGACGGAGACAACCAGAGGGATAAGCTGCTGCTGCTCTGCGGGGACAAGACGCGTCTCCCCGGTGTTCGCCGCCCGGCTCTTGGGTGCCCTGGGTGCCCTGGGTGCCCTGGGTGCTCTGGGTGCCCTGGGTGCTCTGGGTGCCCTGGGTGCTCTGGGTGCCCTGGGTGCTCTGGATCCACCGGCGCGCTCTATCCCGGAATCCTGACCCGCGCGCAACTGGGGAACTCGGCGCCGCGCCCTCCCCCTTTGGGCGCAAAACCCCGCTTTTTGCGCGCGTAAAAAAGAACTCCGCGCAGCGGCGGAGTTGCGCAAAAGAGGTGGAGTGCGGAGCAGCGCGTCGGATCTGCTCCGCCCGTATGTCACTTTGGCTGGGAGGGATGGGGGCTGCGGTCGGCTCCACGGAGGGCGGCTCAGTTCGGCTCAGCACCGTGGACAGCGCACCGCGTCCCCGCCACCTGTTCTGTTTTCTGGGAGGGTTCACATGGGACGCATGTTAATTCCTTGGGCGAGCAGTTGGGCTTGTTGTTATTATTGATGGAGATGAACTGCAGTGCATGAGGTCAAGGACGTAGATTCTGGTGGGTGGGGGTTGTAACCCCTCCCCTATTTAATATTATTATTATTATTATTATTATTATTATTATTATTATTATTATTAATAATAATAATAATAATAATAAAATGTTATGCACAACCCTTTTTATCATTTCAGTGCAACATACTTTTATGGTTTAAGTGACAGATGAAGTATCTTAAATCATTTATCTTGTATCAAATTGATCAATAATACACCGGCCAAGACAACCTCCCTGATAATCATATGACGAGGAATGAAAATGAACTGTTATAAAACTTGATAATGTCGTGTCTGTGTCTGTGTGGTTTTTTTTTAAATTTCTTCAGTTAAACACTTAAGTAGTAGTTGTTATGTGTAGATCATAGAGGTGGGGGGGGGGGGGTCTCACCAAGTCAGATATTGCTTCTTCTCTTCTATAGTCTATTTATGTTTATATTTATTTTACGATCGTAGCACTTAACTTTGCCATTCAATTGAGTTCAATTACTTCAAGCAAACTTCTGCCTCATTGGACACCTGGCAGCACCAGGTGTCCGTTGTTTCCACCACCACACACCACTGCGCTGATTCATTTAAGCCTCCAAACCTTATGGCTGGCTCTACGTCATCAAGCAGAGTCATTAGGAGGAGCGCTGCACGGAGCACAGTCAGGTCCGCAGAATTCTTTTGTCAAAAGAAGTGGCCGGGAAGCCCATATGATGAGGAACCGTGTGTTGTGGATTTTCCGGCTGGATTATCGAAAGGCAAAAAGGGAGGGAAAGAAAGAGGGAAAAAAAGGAATGCACAACGAGTTGAGCCAAGCAGGTATTGAATAATACCTATTCAACTAATTCATACAACTAGTAGTAGAAGTAGAAGTCATAGTACAAAAGTAATACAAAAAGAGGGAGGAAAAGTACAAAAGAGGTAGGGTATTTGCGATTTGGAAAAAATTGTGGGAATATTGAGGGGGAAAAAAAAGGAAAATTTGGGAATCAATACCGTTTTAGGATTCATATATGCCAAGCTCAGGCCCCTGTATGTTCGTGGACTCATACAAGACTCAGCAATCACACACAAAACACACACAAGACACGCGCGACGCGTCAGGATCCGCAGTTCAAAATCGGAGCGTTTCACCGGGCGCGAGCGCAATCGAAACCGTCGCGCCGACTCTGCTCCCTGTCTGTGCGTCCTGTCATAACAATAAGCTCCCGCCCGGCACCAAAACAAAAGCGTCTGTCACAGCATTACACACTCCTCCTCCCGTTTCCTCTTTGCTTAAGCTGCTGAAGGGACGTGACGTCGGACTTTAATCCTCGCCGACGCGCAAGAGCAGAGGCGGGAGGCGGCGTGGAAAGGAAAACGACCTGTGAGCGGCGGCGAGGACGAGGGCGGCGTCTTTTCGCCGTCTCCAATGTCTCCGATTGACAAGTGCTGGAGCAGGGGGGGGTCATAGCATACCTGTCATCACCAGATTGGGGCGGGGGGGGGGGGTTACGGGTATGGTCAGGTGGGAATCAGTGTTCGTTGTTTCTGTCAGTGGCGTTTAGTGTGATGCACCGTGGCCTTTCCCGCTGCTTTGCCTCAGCCGATGTTTAATTAATGCTTTCCTAAAAGCTGGATGCATTGACTCCGGGAGGCATTAGCGTCAACCTCCCTCCTCCATCCGCTCCTCCATCCTCCCCCGCTTTGCCCCTTCTTTTTTTTTTTCCCCTTGCTTCTGCTCATCCCGCCACAACGCCACTCCATCTTTACAGAACAAGTATCTGAAATGGTCGTCGTCTTCTCTTCCGTCACCATTCCCTTCCTTGTTTTCTGGCTCTTCACCCGTCACCTCTCGCCGCTTCCTGTTCTTTTGCTTTGCCCCCCCCCCCCACCTCCTTTCTTTTTCCTTTCCCGCACCCGCTCTTTCAGACAATGGACGCCTGGTGCCATCATTCCGCCCGATCGTACGTGGGAGATATAAAAATCTCTCACTCGCAAGAACTTTTAGATGGTCCTGAATTATTCACTCTGGCACTATCCGCACCATCACCGTGACCCTGACAGAAGTGCTTTTCTTTTCGGTCCCGCGTGCTGGAGTCCGTGCAGTCCTTTTCTTTTTTTTTTTCTTTTAAGTCTCCCTGGTCTTTCTTATCGCCGCGTTTGGCACGAGTGTTTAATAGAGCGGAGGCCATCTGATGCTCTCTGGAAACGTCCAAAAAGCCGGGGTGGAGGCTTTTGTTTTGTGTCCTCTTTTCGCCCTGCGGGAGCTCGACTGTTCTGTTCAGCAGAAGGAGAAGCTGAGGTCCATGTGCTGAGCAGAGAGTCGGCACCAATCCCATCAACGCTCGTACTTTCAGTCTACAAGGAACATGGATCAAAGTGCCAATTGTGTCTTTCTCGGACTTCGATAATCAACTACTGATCAACTCACAGAAACGTCTATACATATACAACACAAGTTTGGGCGTGGACACAAACATCAGGTTGTCTGACCTTGGTGTGCACCAATTCCAGGGGCTGTGTGGAAATCAAAATGTATGGGTGTGTGTGCCTGCGTGCGTGCGTGCGTGCGTGCGTGTTTTCACGGAACACATGCGAAAGCACAAGTCGCGATTCAAGCAACCAGGCAATAATATTTCACTATTGGACCCAAAATAGGTTCATGCAGGTTTGGCCCTAGTGTGCTTTTGTAAATTAATGTCAGACGTCATTTATTAAGACGCACTGGGAACCATGCACTCACGTACGTACGCACACAGACACAGACACAGACACACACACACACACACACACACACACACACACACACACACACACACACACACACACACACACACACACACACACACACACACACACACACACACACACACACACACACACACAGCAGTGTCTTCCACAGGTTTATTAGTGGAGGGTTTTTAACTGTGATTTCCGAGCTTGGCGGCTTGGCGTCTCCGCCCGGCCCCTCGTGCTCTGACTGCTCCAGCTTGCGAAAGCAGCGGGAGGAGTGTCAGACACACACTCCAGCCGCCCGCTCGGGGGAAGCCTTAAGTGCTGTACATGTGCATGGCAGTCATTAGTGTTCACGGAGCCGGTTATTATTTATTCAATGATGTACCGGGAGGGAAAAAAAAAATAAAATAAAAGGCAAGGCAATATCAACAACCCCATTAAACACCAGATGTGCTGTCAACACTCGGAAAGTTATGTTTGTACGATTCTGAAGAGGAGAAGAGAAAACACTATCACTCGAAACACGACTTGTGAGCTGTTGTGTAGAGCAGACCGTACCGGGAAAATGTGGATATCAAATATTTTTACACAATTATATTCCAAACGACAGCTTTCTAATTACAGCCTCAGATTTTAACATGAATTACTGATCGCATTTTTTTTTACCATTTTCCCTCTGATGTCCTATAAGTGAAAACTCCTCTCGAGTCATCTCTAATCCGTAAACACTACACAAACACACACTGATAAACACGTTGCCAAACACACGCACATAAACAAACAAAAACTCGCACACGCACACGGACACGCACACGCACGCAGCAATGCACAAACACAGTGAAACACTGCACGTGGCTGAATGTGGGTTATCCTGCGGAGAGGGCAAACACATTATATTTAAGCAGCGATAACTGAAGGAAGCAGCAACACTCAGTGTGCATCGCTTCACTCCCCATTAACACGTGGACAACAGTGGGTTGACGTGGGCTTTCAATCCCCCGGCATCCACCGGCTGAGAATGGTAGAAAAAAATACAGCATTGTATCTTCAAGGGTACAAAAGCACTGTCCCATTGACAAAGGGCGAAAATATTTAGCAAATTCTTACCGTCTTTGTGCCAGTGGGGTTTCTCGCCACGGAAAAATACACAGCTTGTGTAGCCCTCAAGGTACAAGGCATTATTTTATTTTCTCAAAGTGAAGAACTTGGGCAGACTACACAGGACAGCACTAAATGGTCCGATGCAACGAAGATGTATCTTTATTCAATTTAGCCCTTTTAGGCGCATTTCATTCATGTGTATTTGACCCTATGTTATAAAAATAAATACATTAATACAATTACACTTATATATGAAAACATCTTTATGAATATAGCCTTACCTAAAAAAATATGTATAGATATTTTTTGTCTTGAAATGGTTCATTCTGGAAATAGAAAAAAAAATGTAATCAATCAATCAATGTCATGCTACACAAAATTATCCAATAGATAGAAAGACGAGTGACTTTCTACCATTCGCACCTTGACAAAGTAGTCAACGTTAGTCAAATTAAACTCCTTATCCCCATTCCATTTAATTGGGAATAAAATCAAAATATTAAAAGTTTGTGGCGCTCGGAACGGTGCTTCACGGGTCTTCAAAGAGCTTGACACGATGGATTGAGTTGTTCTTGAAGGGAATTGAGAGCTTTTCTGCTCTGTTCCGCGGCGTCCTGGTGAAAGGAACACCACCCTAATGACGGTGTTTAATGGAGAACTTGAGTTCAGTGAATCACGAAAACACACACACACACGCACGCGCACGCGCGCACACACACACACACACACACACACACACACACACACACACACACACACACACACACACACACACACACACACACACACACACACACACACACACACACACACACACACACACACACACACACACACACACACACACACACACACACACACTGGTATCTAATATCTGGCAAGCAGCCTGTCCCGTGTTCTGTTAATCCATTTGGGTGGAGTGTGAAAAAGGACAGATAATTGGGTTCACTGCTGTTGTATTTTTAGTCCCCATTTCTCCACGAGCCATTTACAAAAGACCGGGGAGGAGGAGGAGGAGGAGGAGGAGGAGGGGACTGAAGAGAGAGGGGGAAGACAGGAGGAGAGAGGAAGAGGGGGAGCGGGGAGACCAGGGAGGAATGCGGGTCGGGATGAAAGGAAGAAAGAAAGAAAGATAGAAAAAAGAAAGAAGGAAAGAAAGAAAGAATGACTGACCAACAGATACAAAGGTAGAATGAACCAACAAACGAAAGGAAGGAAGGAAG
Source organism: Zeus faber (assembly GCF_960531495.2). Taxonomy (NCBI): domain Eukaryota; kingdom Metazoa; phylum Chordata; class Actinopteri; order Zeiformes; family Zeidae; genus Zeus; species Zeus faber. The sequence continues at coordinate 10,320,609 of NC_137191.1, forward strand.
GATGGAAGGAAGCGGGAAGGAAGGAAGGAAGGAAGAACCGAACCAATAGGCAGAGCACGTCTGGCAGAGCGCTCCTAACAAACCTAACGTAATGTGGGCAGAAGCGCGTTAACAACCTGTGGAGGCCAACACAAGGAATTATATTTGGTGAATAGTGACGAATCTGGAGGAGAGAGAGAGACTCATTGAGTCACTTCGCTGGAACTGACTCACCGCGACTTAATGAGTTGCCTGAAAATTAATTTATTTATTTAATTCCTTTTTAATCTTTTATTTCAAACACTTTGCTAATGCACGCTGGGAGATTAGTCCTATGCATTTATCCCATCCCGGCGGTCCTTTAACTTTGCAAATTTGCGATGTAGAAACCTGCAACATCCTCACACCAGAGGGGTGGAGTAGCTTGGGGTGGTCATCCAGAGCCGGCACTCCGCCCTCCAGGGATTCCTCCTCACCCCCAAAAAGATCCCTGTCTAACTAAACACAAATGCTGCCCATAATAAACGGACAGAGGTATTCCACTCTGTGTGTGTGGGTGTGTGTTTGAGATAATTATAATGAACATCTGAAACACACACACGCACACATATAGACACACACACACACAAACACACACTAATTGGAAAAGACGTGTTTTGTCCACGGAGGTCAGGGTCAGATGAGGCTAATCTCGCAGGAAGTGTGAGCAGAACTGAACAAAAGAAAGTCGCCGCGGTGCGAGAGCGGCAAAATGTCACAAAAGAGAAATCTCTAGCGCCGTCAAAAGCAGAACAGAACACGAAATAAAGAGGAAAATATGAACAAAGAAAAAGAGCCTTTATGTCAGCCGACCCCCGCTATCACTTTACTTTCCATTAAAATGGTCTGATCCCGACATCACGTGTCTCCTTTACTTTATTTTGAACGGCAGCAAGACAGAGTGTGCAGACACACAGGCGCACACACACACTCTCACACACACACACACACACACACACACACACACACACACACACACACACACACACACACACAAACACACACACACACACACACACAGACAGACACACAGACACACAGACACACACACACAAACACACAAACACACAAACACACACACACACACACACACACACACACACAAAAATGCTCTCTCTCTTTCTATTGTCACATCTGTCACCTTTATGCCCCCCGGCAAACACAGCCCAACCTTGGACATGAACACGGTGAATCCGTATACCATAGACACACACGTACAAACACACACTGGCACACACACACATACACACTGGCACACACACCCACACCCACACACACACAGACACACACAGACACACACACACCCCCAGACACACCAGAGGGGGCACAGTAAATATGCGTTTGGTCGATAGCTGTCTGCCATGGAAAGAGGCTGCTGGTGTTTCTGCTGATCTGGTATCAGCGGCTCACTTCTGCTGAGATAAAGGCTTTGGATCTGATAAATCTTGTCATGGACTATTAGGTGTGTGTTTTGTGTGTATTTGTGTGTGTGTGTGTGTGTGTGTGTGTGCGTGCGTGCGTGCGTGCGTGCGTGCGTGCGTGCGTGTGTGTGTGTTTTTGCATACGTGCATGTTTTTCGTGCATTTCCAATAATGAATGACATTGAGAACTGTTGTGTATCAGTGTGTCTACAAAAAGTAGCGAACGACTGACAGTCTGCTGTCAGTTGTTCGCCACCGAGGCTGCTTTCACCTTACCGTGGAAGATACAATGACATTACTACTGACAAAACGACTGACATTACTGATGTTACTAATGATATTATCTACTAATATTACTGCTGGCATTACTCATTACATTACCAATGAATTACTGATGTTACTACTGACACTGCTAATGACATTGCTACTGACATTACACTGACATTACTTTATGACATTCCCTATTGACATTACTGCTGACGATACTACTGACATCACTTCATGACATTCCCTACTGACATTACTACTGACGTTACTACTGACATCACTTAATGACATTCCCTACTGACATTACTACTGATGTTACTACTGACGTTACACTGACGTTCCTACTGACGTTACTACTGATATTACAATGATATGACAACTGACGTTACTACTGACGTTACTACTGACAATACTTCATGACATTCCCTACTGACGTTACTACTGACGTTACACTGACGTTACTACTGAGGTTACTCCTGATATAACACTGATATTACAGCTGACGTTATTACTGACGTTACTACTGACGTTACACTGACATTACTACTGACGTTACACTGACATTACCTAATGACATTCCCTACTGACGTTACTACTGACGTTACACTGACGTTACTCCTGATATTACACTGATATTACAGCTGATGTTACTACTGACATTAATACTGACATTATAACTGACATTACTACTGACATTACAACGGACATTACTACTGACATTACTACTGGTGTTACTGCTGACATTACACACGTTGCTCTGGGTGTGTGTGTGTGTGTGTGTGTGTGTGTGTGTGTTGCTCTGAGAAACGTACGTTGCTCTGTGACATGGCGGCGCCCATTACCTTCAGACATAACTACTGATATTACTGATCCTATTACTGACGTTACTACTGACGTTACTACCGACGTTACTACCGACGTTACCTACTGATGTTACCTTCAGACATAACTACTGATATTACTGATCCTACTACTGATGTTACTACTGACGTTACTGCTGACATTACTACTGACGTTACTACTGACGTTACTACCGACATTACCTACTCATGTTACCTTCAGACATAACTACTGATATTCCTGATCCTACTACTGACAATACTACTGATGTTATTACTGACGTTACACTGACATTACTACTGACGTTACACTGACATTACTTAATGACATTCCCTACTGACGTTACTACTGACATTACACTGACATTACTACTGAAGTTACACTGACATTACTTAATGACATTCCCTACTGACGTTACTACTGACGTTACACTGATGTTACTACTGAGGTTACTCCTGATATTACACTGATATTACAGCTGACGTTACTACTGACATTACACTGACATTACCTAGTGACATTACTATTGACATAACACTGACATTGCTACTGACATTACACTGACATTACTCCTGACATGACTACTGATATTACACTGACATAACTTCTGACGTTACTCCTGACATTACACTGACATTACTCCTGACATCACTACTGACATTACTACTGACATCACGTCCACACACAGTCAGGAGCGGTCTAGTGCACAGACGGTTTAAAAAGTGCATTAGCGCTGTCCAGCACTTCCTATTTCCACTGTGGTCAAAGGATCTTTTTTTCTTGAGCTCCCCCCAGACACACACACACACACACACACACACACACACACACACACACACACACACACACACACACACACACACACACACACACACACACACACACACACACACACACACACAGTGCAGCTTAAATATTAACAGGATGTTACACAGCTTTCAGTCTCAGCCATTTTCCATTTTAGATAGATCCAGTAACCAAACCAAAAGGCTGAAAGGATGCATGTGTGTGTGTGTGTGTGTGCGTGCGTGCGTGCGTGCGTGCGTGCGTGCGTGCGTGCGTGCGTGCGCCCGCGCGTTCTTTGTGTGCGCGCACGCCAAAATCCATGTTTGAAGTGAGATTGCCTGCTACAGTCTGGTGTTTTGACATAACAATAATTTAAAAAGAACGAACAAATGGATCAACACATTAAACGGAACGGAAGAAAAAGCTTGAGTCGAAAAAGTTGGGAGAGAGATATCAGCCTCTGAATTGGAAGGATGTGAAATTAAGGTGCCCCTAAAAGGCCTTAATTACCAACTTGCACAGATGTGTGCGGTCAAACACACACGTTCTGCATCTTTTTGCCGTCAGTATACAGTATGCGTGGGGAACCGCTCAAAGTTCCAAATGAAAACATTTCCGAGGCCTCACCGCCAAAAAAAAAACAAAAAAACAAAACACAGAAATATCTTCCCAACTTTTAAAAAGTGGAAACGTTTTTGAGGTATTGAACCCCTCATCTCACCCGCAGCCGAAACAGGCCGGCTCAGTGTTTCGAGAAAGCAATTTTGCGAGCCAGGAAAGTGATAAAAATGGTCTCGTTCCCGGAAAATCCGTTGGTTTTTTTGGCTCCCTCGCCCTCTCGCTGTCTCTCTGCTTCTTGCCGTGTTTGGTTTGGTGACGGGTGGAACCGTCCCGTTCAACTGCTGTTATATTTCTGTCGACGTGACGGCGCCACACGCTGTCACGGCCCTAGGCGTCAGCCTATTTAAGCAGCCGATCCCCTCCTGCCCGACCTGCTTTACTTCCTGCTTGACTTCCTGCTTGACTTCCTGCTTGACTTCCTGCTTGACTTCCTGCTTTACTGCCTGCTTTACTGCCTGCTTTGCTTTCTGCTTTGCTGCCTGCATTACGATCTGCGTTGCTGCCTGCTTTGCTGCCTGCTTTACTGCCTGTGTTGCATCCTGCGTTGTATCCTGCGCTACGATCTGCGTTGCTGCCTGCGTTGCTTCCTGCATTGCTGCCTGCGTTGCTGCCTGTGTTGCATCCTGCGGTGCATCCTGCGTTACGATCTGTGTTGCTGCCTGCATTGCTGCCTGCATTGCTCTCCTGCGTTGCTTCCTGCGTTGCTGCCTGCCTTGCTGCCTGCCTTGCTGCCTGCCTTGCTTCCTGCCTTGCTGCCTGTTTTACTACCGGCTTTGCGTCCTGCTTTGCTGCCTGCGTTACTGCCTGCGTTGCTGCCTGCATTGCTGCCTCCGTTGCTTCCTGTGTTGCTTCCTGCGTTGCTGCCTGCTTTACTGCCTGCATTCCTTCCTGCTTTCCTTCCTGTGTTGCTTCCCACTTTGTTTCACGCTTTACTATGTGCTTTGCTTCCTGCGTTGCTTCCTGCTATGCCGCCTGCTTTGCTGCCTGCTTTGCTGCCTGCCTTGCTGCCTGCTTTACTACCCGCTTTACTACCTGTGTTGCTTCCCGCTTTGCTGCCTGCTCTACCACCTGCTTTGCTTCCTGCTTTGCTTCCTGCTTTACTACCTGCTTCACTACCTGGTTTGCTTCCTGCTTCACTACCTGCTTTGCTTCCTGCTTCACTACCTGCTTTGCTTCCTGCTTCACTACCTGCTTCTCTACCTGCTTCACTACCTGCTTTGCTGCCTGCTTTACTACCTGCTTCACAACCTGCTTTGCTGCCTGCGTGCTTGCTGCGCTCCCTCCACCTCCCCCTGCGTCCACCATCGTATTTGAGCTCATCACTTCTGCATTTCTTCGCTCACTCACTGTGCCTGTGTTGATGAGCAGCGCAGCCCAGACACCAGCCTCAGATGACGCATCATAAATAAATGAAAATGTTCTAAAGTCATTTGACAGTCCGTCGGAAATGTACAAACTTTGTACTTTTTAAGGTCACTCACTGAAGTTTTGTTCGGGCAAACCATCTCAAACGAACTCGCTAGTCCTTTTCATTTGGTGTGATCGAGGGAAGACAAAGAGGGAGCGGGAGAGGGAGCGCCAACACTTACCCAGCCCCTTTCGACCCCGGCGGCGCTCCTCTGATTGCATTAGAAACCCTGGATGCAGCGAGAGCACGGAACAAAAGCAGACCAAACCTCCGTGTGACGGAGCCGGCACGGTCGGCCACCGGCGGAGAATGACACAGGCTTTATTGCTTTTCATGGGGTCGCCGTCAATAGGCAGGTGTTCTCATCGACGTTCGGCGTACAACATGGTGTCATGACGCGTTCATGTTTTTCATTGGAGTTCCGCTGTCGTCACAGTTTAAACAAGGTTTAAGGCAGTTTCAGAGAGTGACAGCCCATGAGCGTGGGGGCGGAAAGTAAAATGTACTTTTGAAATAATAAAACACAATACGGGATATTTTTCGTGCACGTGTGTCTGTGTGCGCCGTTATAATAATACAAAGCAAATATGTCAACATGTATTATAAAGCACCTTCAACAAAAAAAAATAAAATAAAAAATCGGAAAAAAACCTCATGTGGGGTGTTTTTGATGTTTCTCAAATGTGGCTGAATTTAGCGGTTGAGCAATAGAGCCAGACGGCAGAAAACACAACCACCCGAGGAAGAAAAGAAGGAAAATCCTTTACAGAGCAAGACAATGCAAATCCCGTCAACACGTTGCCTGGAAGGTGAGACGCAGCGGAGGGAGCCCTCAAGTGGACCGGAAGAAAGAGAGAAAGAAAGAAAGAAAGAGATTGAGAAAGAAAGAAAGAAAGAAAGAAAGAGATTGAGAAAGAAAGAAAGAAAGAAAGTGAAAATGTTTTGGCCCCAGGTTTCGGAGGGAAACAAGCAAACAAACAAAGGAAACCAAGGGAAAAGTAGAGAGAGCGGCAACGGCGCGGGGAGGGAGGTAAAAAGAAAGCTGATGGAAAAGGAGGAAGGGAGAACGTGCCGCCCACTCAGAGGGAACGGCCCCAAAAAATGTGCCGCGGGAGATAAGGCCCCACGGAGGAACTATGAAAGGGATAAAGGATCAATGGCAGAAAGAAAGAAAGAAAGAAAGAAAGAAAGAAAGAAAGACAGAAGACATGATAAAGACAGACCGTCCATTAACGGGGGGAGTGTGACGCTGAGTGTACTTAATTGGCCTCCAAGTGCAGCGTTGGAGTTGGAGCCGCCGTGTTCTACAGGCTCCTTCCTTCACGGTAAAGCCTGGTAACACTTGGTTTTATTGCCGGTGCAGAGTGCTGGGGGTGAGAGGGGAGGCCGCCTCACACGCCCGGTTGCTTTGGCACACGTTTCATTCAAGGTTCCACTGCAGCGGCCGTTTGCTCGCACGGGGGGGGGGGGGGGGGGGGGGGGGTTTCCTTCTGCCGGTGTTCCACGGGCCCTCAAAAGTCGCCATACCTGTGGGCAAGAGAAAATCTGGATGAAAATATATTGATATGCAGCTATTTCAGGAAAATAGAATTGTCTTTATTGCCCAATGTGAGATCATAACAATAATGTCCGTGCTTCTAAATTTAGAAAAGAAATGTCATCTGAGAAATAGACATAAAGAAGTATCTAGAAATAGACATTGAGAAGTATCTAGAAATAGACATAAATATAACATGAGTATCTAGTATAATATACAAGATACTTCTTTATGTCTATTTCTCAGATGAATAGACACATATATTGCACATATATTATATGTGTGGATATGCGTGTATGTGTGTGTGTGTGTGTGTGTGTGTGCGTGCTTGCGTGTGTGTGTGTGTGTGTGTGTGTGTCTGTGTGTATGTGTGTGTGCGCGCGTGTGTGTGCTTACGTGTGTGTGTGTGAATGTGTGTGTGCGCACGTGTGTGTGTGTGTGCTTGCGTGTGTGTGTGTGTGTGTGTGTGCTTGCGTGTGTGTGTGTGAATGTGTGTGTGCGCACGTGCGTGTGTGTGTGTGTGTGTGTGTGTGTGTGTGTGTGTGTGTGTGTGTGTGTGCGCGCGCCTGCGTGGGCACGTCACTCACTCGCTATCCTCTGCGGTGGGTGTGTTATAGCTCTGGAACAGCGGCTGCATGAAGAGCCCCAGCGTTCCCACCACACACACCAGGATGAAGATCCAGAGAAAGAGACGGTCGATCACCATGGCTACGTACTTCCAGTCCTCTATGATCTATGAACAGAGAAGAAGGAGCTGTTTGACTATTATGGGCTGCCGAGCTAGGAACAAAGAGCGAGGATTAGCACAAGGTGGATCAGAGGGAAACCTTGACAACCATAACCAGTAGATGGGTCCTTAACCAGCCATCCTTTTTTAAGTCTATCTTAAAAAAAAACAAAAAACTTTTTCTGTTTTTACTATTGTGAAACTTACCACTCTGCCGCAGCTTCTCACTGTCCTTAAATGCAGTCCAATGGGGCAAACGTTTAAGCCGTAAAAAAAACAACAACATGCCAAATCTCTTTTTTTTTTTGGTATTTTTAAAATGTTTAAGTAGCAGTATCTCATTTTATGCAGGTTGCCAGTAGGAACCTGCACAACTTCCTGTTTCTAGTATCTGACGGTTGCACGGAGGTGGGAAAAGGAGCTGACTTGAGGAGCGGCAAAAGAGTCACAGTTTGCGGCCATTTTTATTTTCCTCGCCGTTTTCAAAAGGCAGATTTGAAGTTCCTTCTTTTAGCGCTTAAACCTTTGCCCGCGTTGGACTGCGTTCGAGCACACTGAGAAGCTGCAGCCGAGTGGTAGGTTTCTCACCGGCGGCCGTCCCGCCAATGGTTAGAAATGGCGGGAACCCACATTGTTTTCAGAGCCGCCATTCTGAAGGCGGGTTAAGGTGGAATTGTTTTCAACTTCGGATGGAGCCGTACCGGTGTAGTTGAACCCCCGCCCAAAAAAATCACATGAAGACGTGAGCAGCTACCTCTGTGCACGTTCAAATACAAAGGTGAAGGGATACTATGTGGCTGACTGGGTGAGATCTCCGTCTTCAGCATTACCGTCCTCTTCTGTCGGTTTCTTTCTCCCTTTCCTCACCAAGCTCTTCGTCTCATTCCTCTTTTCTCCCCGTCACAGTGTCACTCACCCCTTCGTCGCCGTCCTCCGTCTTCATGTGCTCGGCGATGTATCTCACGCCGTCCACCGCCTCCTCTACGTCCGTCTCCCACTGCACCGCCAGGCGCCGGCGGAACTCCGGGATGCCGCCGCCGCCGCCGCCGCCCCCATCCGGGATGTCCCCCACCTTCCAGCGGAACCTGCGGGCCGAGTCTTCGTTGATGAAGATGGAATCCGTGTCGGTCCGGACGCCGCCGAGTCTGATGTCGGAGTAGGGCTTCTTCTCCGCGCCGCTCCGGGAGGCGCCGGCCTTGGTCGCGGCGGCGCTCTTGCCGGCGTACTTCCGACGGAGCTTCTCACGGACGTTGGAGGATCCCGGACGCCGCATGAGCAGGAAGGAGGGGAGGCGGACCAGGAAGAGGTGCTTGACCCACTCCGGCATGTGGTGGGTGGAGGGGGAGCGGTGGTGCACGTTCAGGACGCACACGCTGGTCACGATGGAGAAGGTGACCAGCACCATGGTGAACATCAGGTATTTACCTGCAAAGGAGGGGGGAGAGTTGCAATAGAGGGTGGGCACGCTGTTTTTCAACCCAGGCATTTTTTTAAATGTCGGTTCTCATTTATAACTCTTCGTAGGGAAGAATTTTGCTGAATGCTTTACCATTGGAAAAAACGTACCACTCTGCTGCAACTTCGCACCGTGCTTGAATGCGGTCCAATGGGGAAAATGTTTAAGCCATTGAAAAACATGAAACTCACATTCTCGTCACACGTCTTAGTGTATTTTTGACGTGTTTTAAGTAGCAGTACCACATTTGATTTACTACTTTTTGCAATACCCATAATACCAGTACCTTCAGAGAATAACATTGGCTACAGGTTGCGAGCAGGAAGCAACACAACTTCTTGTTTCTAGTCTCATACGTTAGTGTGGATATAGCCAAAAGAGGTCAGGAAAGAGTCAGGAAAGAGGAAAGGGGGCAATTAAACCCTGAAAAAGATTTTGTGCCGTTTTTTTTGTTTTTTTTCCTGTAAAACATGAAGAGATGTCCCATTTTCAAGAGATTTCATGTTTTTCTTCACGGCGTAAGTCTTTGCCCCACTGGGCCGCGTTTCAATGGAGTGAGCCGGGGTTGAAAAATAGCAAACCTATCCCTTAACACAGTGGAAGTAACTCGCTAACAAGCGTTAATACGAGCTTATCGTGAAAAGAAAAACGTAGAGACACACACACACACACACACACACACACGTGGACCCGCCCCAACTGACCTATGAGCGGCACGGCCAGAGAGGTGGGAGGAACGATCTTGGAGATGAGCAGCAGGAACACGGTGAGCGCCAGCAGCACGGAGATGCACAGCGTCATCTTCTCGCCGCAGTCGGACGGCAGGTAGAAGACCAGGATGGCCAGCGAGGTGATCAGCACGCAGGGGATGATCAGGTTGATGGTGTAGAAGAGCGGCTTGCGCTTGATCACAAAGTCGTAGGTGATGTCCAGGTAGGTGGCGTCGTGGGGGTCCTCGTTCTTGCGCGCCGGCAGCGACACGATGTCCCACTCGCCGCTGGGCGTGAAGTCGTCGCGGCTGGCGAAGTCGCTGGTGAGGATCAGGTCCACCTCGGTGTGGTCGTACGTCCACGAGCGGAACTTGAGCGTGCAGTTCTGCTGGTCGAAGGGGAAGTTCTTCACCTCGATGGCGCAGGCGGACTTGTAGATGGCCGGCGGCAGCCAGAAGATGTCCCCCGTGTTGGAGACCACGGCGTTGCAGTAGAAGGACACCTCGTACACGCCGTCGGCACTGCAACACAGAGGGTGGCGAATGCGTTGGGTTCTAGAGTTTGTCCCGGTGTTACTTTCAGTTGGCCAACTTATTTTGTGTGCACTGTAAACGGGGGAGAGCGTAAACACACTTTGAGGTTTGAGGTTAAACTGGGACAGTTGGTCTGTTAAATAAATGGCGTCGGCATCGGGACGGTCATGATCCGCTGGTAAACAAAGGCTGTGTGCGCTGGGGGGGGCTCGCCCGGGCTCCGAAACCGACTTCCATGAAGTGTGGTTGGGAGTCGGGCGAGCTGCGGTCGGCTCCGCGGAGGGGCCCGTCGTGCCGCGTCCCTCAACGCACACTGCACCTGCCCACCAATATGGCGGGAGCCGTATTGGAGAGTTCGAGTGCGAGAGTTGAGCACCGAGCCAATCTCGTTTCAGTACATGTAGACCACCCGACACAGGTAGTAATTTGCCTTTTTCTACCAGCATTCACCTCCGGCAAAAATGGCATGAGAAAGCTGTAACTGTTTAGGTGCGTTATTTAAATATTCTCAAGTTTCTATTATTATTGATAATTAAGATATAAATAAATAATAAAATATATAAATAAAAATTATTCATGGAGAACCAAATTTTTTTCTTTAGAAATCAAGACTCGGTGGTCTAATAATGGCATAGCCAAAATACATATGTTTAAATCGAAAGACAAACCGAATCGTGGATTTGGAGAATCATGACACCCCTATAAATGAGGGTTTAGTATGTCCAACACCATAGTATGCTTGTACGTGAAAAGCACCAGCACGGCATACTTTATACGGTGAAATATCGTAGTATGCAAACGCTGCATGTCGCGCTGCCAAGCATATCCCACGACGCATTGTGAGTGGAGCTTCTATGTGACGAGGTAGTATGTCTGAGAAGCCGTCTTTTCTTTTTTACTCGCATACAAAAGTACGCCGGACGATAGTACAAGCATCTCGTGTGTAGTGCACCATTTTAGCCACAGTACGTATTGAAATCTGAAAGTGATAATGGCCGCCGCCCTCTCTCTCTCTCTCTCTCCCTCCCTCCCTCCCTCCCTCCCTCCAAGGAGGTAAACTGTGCAAAGGAGGAAGTCTGGGCTACAAAGGGAGCCGTCCTCATAGTGAACAGCAGTCTCAAACCTGGTGAAGAAACCAACAGATCCCTGCGTACCTAGTTAGAGCGATGTCTGTGCTCTCGCTGACTATTTTACCGGTTGACCGATTTGTCTCTGGTTTTTGTTACGTTTTTTTTGGTTCCCTCGTGATAAAGTTGCTGCTGCTGTGACATGACTTACTGCAAATAAAGGAATCTTGAAAGTCAAAAGTCTCTCTCTCTCTCTCTCTCTTTCTCCTTAATAATAGACAGTTATATTTGACAAGTTCTAACCCCAGGGCTTTCTTTCTTGATGGTGATTAGCGAATTAGTCAACATTGATCCACCAGTCATAACCCTCCATCCTAGCCACAGCCAGGTTCGGCAGAAACAAAACAAAACAAACGAAAAAAAAAAGGATAAGTTAATTTGTCATGGGCAGAAAATTGCAATTAAGAAAATCACGATAGAAACAGGTTTAATTTAGCTGCATATTTTCTGCTCCAGTGATATAGGAGAGGAGTGTTTCAACACCTCTTAATGAAATGACAGAACTCCATTAGGAAAACCAATAAAATGGCAGCTTTGCCTCACACACGCGCACACGCACACACGCACACACACACACACACACACACGCGCACACACGCGCACACACACGCGCACACACACGCGCACACGGGTTAGAACGCCTACTTGTTGTAGAGCACTATGTCAGGAAGCCAGATGTGTTTGGATGGAATGCGTAGCTTTTTGATGCCCTCATACTTGTCTGGATCCCACCTCAGTCTGTAGTCGTTCCACTCCTGCGGGGGATTAGAAACACATTAACCACAGGCAGCCGCATTCGGGGGGATTCCGCATCCGTACCGAGAGGGGGTGGAGGTCGTACCTGGAACAGCCACAGGTTGGTCGTCATGATCTGCTCTCTCTCGTTCTGCAACACACAATCAGTCACATTATCATGATTCAATTCTTTGGGCCCGTAATTTGTGTGTTTTGAGTTTTTTAACACCACAGATACGTAAAACGTTTTTTTTCAACGAGTTTGAAAATACAAAATCACTTAGATATGTGCAAGTGTTGCGCGGTAAGAGAGTGACTGAGAAAGTCTCCGTGCTGTGCACGGGGCTTTTTGCGTTTCAATCAATTAAATCAAACTGAATAAAATATCGTATGCAAAATATATCTGTTATTATTATTATTACCCACAGTGCAGCAGAGATCGCTCTGATTGCGCAGCGGGGCGGAGCCGGCAACCATTTATGTTATTTTATTTTTTATTTTTTCCGAAAGGTTAGAAATACAGGAGGGGAAAAAAAAAAAAAAAAAACGGGAGGACAGCGGAAGAGAAGGGTAAAATACAGGAAAATTCCGGGAAAAACGGGAGGGTCGACAGGTATAGTGTGGGTTAGTATGTGTTAGTGTGCGCTAGTGTGCATTCGTGTGCATTAGTGTGGGTTAGTGTGCGCTAGTGTGGGTTAGTGTGTGCTAGTGCATGTCAGTGTGTGCTAGTGCATGTCAGTGTGTGTCAGTGCATGTCAGTGTGTGTCAGTGTGTGTCAGTGTGTGTCAGTGTGTGTCAGTGTGTGTCAGTGTGGGTTGGTGTGTGTTAGTGTGTGTTAGTGTGTGTTAGTGTGTGTTAGTGTGTGTTAGTGTGTGCTAGTGCGTGTTAGTGCGTGTCAGTGTGTTAGTGTGTGTTAGTGTGTGTTAGTGTGTGCTAGTGTGTGCTAGTGCGTGTCAGTGCGTGTCAGTGCGTGTCAGTGCGTGTCAGTGCGTGTGAGTGCGTGTGTGTGAGTGCGTGCTAGTGCGTGTCAGTGCGTGTCAGTGCGTGTCAGTGCGTGTCAGTGCGTGCTAGTGCGTGTCAGTGCGTGTCAGTGCGTGTCAGTGCGTGTCAGTGCACGGGGTTTGAATCTCAAGCTTCACCAGGATGTGATGAGATATTGATTCTCCAGATAGATAACCATATTTGCCAGTATCATCACACATGTGATGGTGTCGCACACTTTGGTACGGCGTTCAAACTGTGCTCTAATCAAAATGTAGGGAGGAGGATCATTGAAGTCAATTCATGTCACTCGTATCTGCGATCCAAAGTTCAACTGACGGGACTTCTACCACCGACACGTCGCTATGGAAGAGCCGAGGCACGGTTATTTTTTGCCGAAATAAAACTCATTCCGCTGTGTAGAGTCCCGCGATTCTGTTGTTTGACGTCATTGGGGCCCGATCAGTAAACTTGAAGGCCCCTGAGATGAGTGCTATGAATCCTTGATTGTGAACACAGAAGAGGATTAGACGCTCAGATCAATACTTGACATGAGTGCGAGTACTTACTGCCAGACAACCGGCTTCTCCGACGTTATATTTTCATTTGCATTGACTTTTTACTCATATCGTTAGAAAACGTGTTTACCTAGGTAACAGTCAGGCTGCTCCGCTTGAACTGCTCCCCGGTTTATTTTGGGGTCACGCAGGGTCACATGTGCAGGATGCTTGCTCTTATCTGGATCCCGCCAACTCCATTTGCTCACTCAGTTCCGAGCTGATGTTTTCACGTCGACTGGTTTGTCCCGTGTTTGCTTTCTTAAATGAACCACAGCCTTCACGGAGGAAAATCAACCAATTGAAAGTGCTTGGGTGGATTGCAAAATACCTTCGTATATCTAATAGACAGCCATGGAAAATATGTACTGACATGTTCTATGGATTTAGGGACGTGATCGGATTTGGACGACTTTTTACTGACTCTGACCCTTTATTGTGTTTCCAAAGCGTTTCCCCTCCTTGCACGGGGCCCTAAAAACTTTTCCATAAATCGTTCTTCCTCGACGTCTTGAGACACGCGCCGTTCCTGGAGGGGAACCGGGTGATGAGCATGAATTGGGAGAGAGCGTTCAAATTGACTGGCAGAGGGTGGACCCTGTCAGCGCCATCGAGGAGCGTGGAGAATAAAGTGTTTTGAATTTGCCACGGAGCGAAGGGAACCACAAACATGTGTGTGGCTTTTCCCCGAAGACCAGTATTCTCCCCCCGCGGAACATTTTACTCCAGTCG